>NC_141224.1:3010000-3610000 GCF_054856515.1 Filicampus tigris | reverse complement strand
ATTTGGGAATGCAAGTCGCAAAGAAAAATGAGTGATTGTAATTGAATGTACAAATGAGCTGTCTTAATAATGGGTGGTTGGATTTAATTTTTTTGTTGTTTTTTTTTTGTGGAAAAATGTGTAATTGGCCATGAAGGGGAAGAAATGGAAGCTGGAGGTAAGAAAAGCAGTTTTGGTCCTAGCAGGGATGCAAGCAACCCCGCCTCCCTTTTGCACGCACGCACGCCTAGCAAAGGAGCGAGCGCTCTCTCTCTCCCTCTATCTTTCTCTTCTCTCTGTCACTCTTTCCCTTTCCCTCCCTCTCTCTTTCTCTCCCTCTCATTCTCTTGCTCTATCATTCTCTCTCTGCCTCGCTATCCCTCTCATTCTCTCTCTCTCCCGCTCTCATTCTCTCTCTCACTCCCACTCTCTCTCGCGCTCTCTCTCTCATTCTCTCTCCCTCTCTCTCTTAATATCTCTCTTTCTCTCTCTCTCTCCCTTTTAATATCTCTCTGTCTCCCTCTCTCTCTTAATATCACTCTCTCTCTCTTAATATCTCTCTCACCCTCTTAATATCTCTCTGTCTCCCTCTCTCTCTCTCTCTCTCTCCCGCTCTCATTCTCTCTCTCACTCCCACTCTCTCTCGCGCTCTCTCTCTCATTCTATCTCCCTCTCTCTCTTAATATCTCTCTTTCTCTCTCTCTCTCCCTTTTAATATCTCTCTGTCTCCCTCTCTCTCTTAATATCACTCTCTCTCTCTTAATATCTCTCTCACCCTCTTAATATCTCTCTGTCTCCCTCTCTCTCTCTCTCTCTCTCTCTGTGTCTCTCTCTCTCTCTGTCTCTCTCTCTCTCTCTCTCTCTCTCTCTCTCTCTCTCTCTTTCTCTCTCTCTCTCTCTCTCTCTCTCTCTCTCTCTCTCGGCCGTGGCGTTGTCGTTGCCCTGCTGTGCACGCAGGATGCTCTCCACGTCCACGCGGCGGGCTGCTGGCAGACGCCAAGGCGGCCCCGTCAGCTCACAGGCACCTTCCTCGAGGAGCGCGCGCCGCTCGCGGTCGTCAGCCCATCGGAGGGACTAAATCGTCAACCACTGGTTTTCTTGCTTGCTTGTTTGTTGTTTTTCGGCGCGGTGGACAGCCGTCCGTCTACTTTGGCTCCCGAGCGTGCAAGATGAACCACCTCGGCGGACGGTCCGCCTGCCCCCCCGCCGGGGGAGCTCAGCCAGATGCCGCGAGGAGGCGCTGCGAAAGGCGGCGACGGAGGGCCAAGCGCAGCAGCCGCGCCTCCTCCTCCTCCTCCTCCTCCTCCTCCTCCTCCTCCTTCTCCTCGGCGTGAGATTCTTCGTCTGTGTTTGTTTCTCTCGGCGACTGGCGATGAGAGATGCGTGCACATAATGAACAGTGGCCTACTTAAAAAGAAGGAAGAGGAACGAGGAGGCGCCGGCAGCGCTCTCTCGTCACGGAGGCACTTTGGGGTCACCTTATTGGAGGCCAGCTGCAGCTGGGAATGTACTTCCTGTCCTGTCCTGTCCTGTCCTGTCCCGTCCCGTCCTGTCCTATCCCATCCACCTGCACCACTTTGCTTGGTTTGGTTTGAGGTCTCCCAGAGAACGCAAAAACTCCGTTGTACCGCAATTGTGCTTCTCTTGTTTGTTTTGTCTGTCGAAGGAGTTTGACTGAACTGTGCTACTTGCTGCCACCGAATAATTGCCATCATTCAAACTGACGTTTTTTGGAGTGCCTTGGAAGTGGAAGCTGGAGAGTTTTCCTTTGGTGGCGGAATACACTCGGACCTTTTTTGACGCCCAATTTGCAGCCGATGCGTCAGCAGATCCCGTGGTGGACACGCTCAAGCGGAATGTCAACGCAAACTTTGGAATTACTGACAACAGTGGAAGAAGCCCGTCAAGGCATCAGAACAAAGGCCACCTGATTTGTCGGTAGGATTATTTTCATCATGTACTTTCAATCTAGCATGTCTGCTCTTCTTTATTGTAGAGAAATTATGCAGGTATTTTGTTTTAACTGGTGGAGCGTGGTGGACGTTTCCATTCATCAAGCGTTAATGGAATATATTGGTCAATTCCATTTTTCGTCGGGTCGGCGTGGAAGGGGGTCTCGCCCCAGCTTGTCTGTCAAATTCATTGCTGTAATGACGAGCACATCCCTGTAGATGGCGCCCTTGCATCACTTTGAGATCAGCACATCTTTTATACGGTGAATACGCTTGTTGAGGGAATGCAACCACGTTGGGAGTCGCACACGTTTACTAACCTGGTCCTCAAACACAGCATGGGTATCGTATGTCCGCTCGAAACCGAGGATGTGTTGTGCTAGTTCGTAGAAAGGCTGTGCCATGATGGTGAGAGAAAGTGAACGGCGAACGCCATGTAAAAACACCACCGAGGTTCACCTCGAGCCATGCGGTGAGTTGGTGTGTCTCGCGACACTTTTCATAATTGTCTATCTGGACATAAATGACTACTTGACCATCCAAAGGCCTTTCTCAGTCTTCTTTCTGTTGTCTCATACAGTTGGACGCTCGCGTTAGGAACGTCCCCTTTGACAAACAGTTTGAGTTATGCTCCATATTTTTGTAGAAAGACGAACTCGAGCTTTGATTTGCCAAGGGTCTGGCATGGATGAGCGGATGCATCCATGTTGTGTTCCGTCACTGGCAAGGTGCCGACCGCATTGCCGCAAACTGGAAGCTTATTGCGGATGTCGGCCTAAGTTGCATTCCTGAATAACGTGCTGAAAGAAGTCCGAAAATCGGTTCATTTTCATTCAAACAAACAAAACAATATCTACAGAAATTATATTACAGAAATTCGTATTTGCAGCAACACACTGGTTAACCCAATTAAGGCCTAAAGCGCCTTTCTCAACAGTTCCCCAAAACCGTCGGTCGCCTTTGGAATTACCTTTGAAAACCTGAAGTTCTCCCCAGAAATTCAACGCTTACAAAATGATTAATATCTCAGCCCCTGTAGCAGACAGAAGCGTAATTACAAAAGAATTAAAAAGCTTAGACATGTGGCTTTCACACAGGCAGAATTTATTATTTACTGTTTCAATCGAAGATGTAAAAATAATGTGTCAGTGCAAGACAAGCACTATTTTAATTTGGAGATGCGCACCATCACCTTCTTTAAACGCAGCTCAGCCTCAAACAATTAAAAACTTTTTTTTTTTTTTCCTTTTGGGTCGGCGTGTGTTTCCCCACCATGCACAAGGCGTCCGACATCACCTCTAGCTGCCCTTCTGTGGCAAATCGTCCCCAGTGGGGAGCCGGCGCTTGCTCCAAAATTAGAGTTGGAAGCGCGTTGCTGCGAGGAGGACGCGTATGTCTTCAGGCGCACCAGGCACGACATCAGCCCGCTCAAAACGCAACACCGCCACTGCAAGTCAAAACGCAACACCGCCCGCAAAGCACCAACATTAAAAAAAAAAAAAAAAAAAAAAAGCAAAGTGGTCTCTTTTCCACATTTCAAGTTGTTATCGTGCTATAGTCAAATTATAGCGTTGCAAAAAATTCCAGTGACAATGAAGCTGCACATCTTGAGGGCGGAAAAAAAAAACATGTTGGGAGAAAAGAAAGTGGATAAAAAGAACTTGGGTGGGGGGGGGGGCAACGTTAGGCGGAAACCGCTCGTTGTTCTAGCACAGCAAAGGCGAAACCTTGAAAGCAAACAAAACGAAAAAAAAAAGTCCCGAGGAGACCTGCCAAGTGTGCAGCCTTCGTCTCTGACATTAGGTAAGGTTGTCTTCAGTTGCAGTTCTTTACGTTTAGGCTTCGGTCCAGTTGCATTTGGAGACGTGATGTTTGGTTCGGTTTGGTCGAGTTTGGATGCTTTTCCTTACGTTTGGCTCAGTCTAGTTTAGGGTTAGCTTGGCGATATCGGCTTTTGTTGGCTTCTGTCATGTTTAGTTAAAGAGGAAGTCAACCCAAACATTTTTTTTTCAAGAATATGCTCCCAGCAGGCCCACTAGTTGAAACACGGCATTCTGATTAATTTTGCGTTTTTAGCCTTCTCTGGGGGCGGCCATTTTGTCTTCTGTCGACTGAAAATGACATCACAACTGCTCACAACAACCAATCACGGCTGACCTGTTTTCTGAATCTGAGCCATGATTGGTCGTTGTGAGCAGTTGTGATGTCATTTTCAGTTGACAGAAGACAAAATGGCCGCCCCCATAGATGGCTAAAAACGACCAGATTAACACTTATTCCACAAACGCAATATTTATCATGTATTAAACTGTATGTGCTACGTTTGTGGCGTGTGTCGCAGGTATGTCCTGCATCTACGTGGAATATGTCGTGGCCATGTCTGCCATTGTTGCGGAATGTGTGGAGCCGGGTCGGCCGTCTTTGTGCGTTGTGTTGCATCATCTCCGCCATCGTTGCGGAGCGTGTTGCAGGAATGGCCTCCATCTTGTTGGCACGTGCTACAGTTATGGCCGCCCTCTTTGTGGTGTGCTGCAGTGTCTTGGCCTTTTTTGGTGGAGTGTGTCACAAGTCCGGGATGTGCGGAGACACGTCTGCCATCTTTGCTGCTGCACAGGCGCCACTTTTGTCGACTATGTTGAGGGAAGGTCTGCCATCTTTGTGGAAGCTATTGCCCAATCGATGCCGTCCATCTCTGTGGAGTGTTTTGCGGTAATGTTCAGCATCTTTATTGAGTGCGTCAAGCCATTTTTGTAGCATTTCCGACATGTTTTGGGCATGTCCGGCATTTTTGA
The DNA here is from genome assembly GCF_054856515.1 of Filicampus tigris. Taxonomy (NCBI): domain Eukaryota; kingdom Metazoa; phylum Chordata; class Actinopteri; order Syngnathiformes; family Syngnathidae; genus Filicampus; species Filicampus tigris. The sequence goes on along the minus strand of NC_141224.1, from coordinate 3,605,277 downwards.
GAAGTTTGTGATTCAGTTGGCAGAGGAAGCATGGCGTGCAACCACAGACTGGCTGACACAATGTAATATCGTGTCGGGAGTTTATGAAACAGCAGAAAGAAACAAATCTAACTTTTGCTCAGGAGGCGGAGAATATGAATGATAGCGGTGCATAAATGTCAGTGGTGGAATAAACATGAAAACGCACTTGAGTGATTCTCGTCTCCAAGAAACACCAAATCATGTTCAGCAGCTTTGGAAGAACAACGAGGCCAGCGGGGTCTCGCGCTCTTCGCCGACGTCAATGATTCATGCAGTCGCTAAATCAAAGAGGCAAACTCGGTCTGCTGGCTGGAATAGCAACACCCTCCTCTTGCGCCCTTTTCCTCCCTCCTCGTCTTCCTCGTCCACCACCCCAGGCCAGACTGAGTCTCATCACGATACACGTGGACGTGGAACATTTCTTGTGTTCGGAAACGTATTTTGGGGTGTAAAGAGAAGTTCTCTTAGCTTGCTAACAGTTTTGGCTGTCAACACTAGTCTTCATCGGAGCTGTCAGTGCTTCCGGCGTGACGCACGAAGCCTTCCCGCGTGATCACGCGAGAGCTCACGAAACCCCACAACAGCAGAACGTCCCGGTTTACGCCCACGACTACTTTTAAGGAAGGAATTGGATAAACGTCAGTCTGTTCCATTTTTATTGAATTTGTATGGTCACAATACTCTGTAACGCCCACCACGATGTAGTGCGATGGACATTTTTATGATGTTTATTGTGGTGGAGTGTATGACGATGTGTCGGCCATCTTGCGGAGTGCGTTGCAGAATGCCCGCCATCTTTGTGGAAAGTTTTGTGGCATTTACCCTACCCTTGTGTGCCATCTTTGAAGAGTGTTTGTTGTGTCGTGTCCACCGTCTTTGTGGGGATGTGTTAGGGCAGGTCGGCCATCTTTGTGGAATTTTATGCAGCATGTGCTTTGTGGACTGTGTTGTTCCACAATGTCGTCCATCTTTGTGGGGTGCGTTTCGCCATGCGTGGCCATACGCGGGCCAGCATCTTCTCGAAGTGCGTCACATTGTTGAAAACAAGCCGTCTGCCTGGTATCAATCGAGCGTCGCCATGACAACCTCGGCAGGAAAGGCAACGAAATGGAGCAGATTGTCACTTTCCCTGAAAGGAATACTTAATGTCTCGGACTAATTTGCGCTGACTATTAAGGGGCTAATCAAGGTCAAGTGAAAACGGAGTGCACATTCATCCGGATTGTGCACGGACGGGAACAGGAACACCGTGGTGATGTTCAAAGAGTGTTTTTAAAGAGCGGTGTGAGGTGTACTGTGTGCTTGCCAGGTTCAAGCGGGGGTGCGCAAGTCGCCTATCACCTGGCCTCCGAACTGATTTTCCAACCATTGGAGCAATTCTCCTCCTCTTTTTTTTTTTTTTTTTTTTTTTTTTTTAAATTCCTCTCCAAATAAGGCGTCGTCACAAAGGCAAAAATGTCAGCGATAATTGGATGTGGCGGGCGGAGTGTGGGCGTGAAAGCTGGCCGTGTGTCCGGCTGACAAGGACAATGCTGCGGTTAATGCGGCCCCATGTGGAGTCTGAAAAGAAACGCCGCCTTAATTACACACACGCGATTGCCGCTTATGGCGCCGTAGTTGCCGGCTAGGGCTTCGAAAGCAGAACATTCCCACGTTTACGCTCAGCTGGGAACTCGTTGCACAGGAGGGACGTATCAAGAGGCGCATCACGCTTTCGACTTCAGCCTTCACGCAGGATACTTCAATGCTCACATTAGATTTGCCAAGCCAATATCATGAATGCCACCCCCCAATTGTTTCTTCTTTTTTAGAATTGTCTACGTTAATCGATTAAACCTTAACTACAGCCGCCAAAATCATCTGCAAAACGTCATCATGCCGACTCATCTTATTACATTTTCCTGAGAGATGTTTAGCTTACAGATGATTTGGTTTTGAGCGATCCTGTAACCTCAAGTCAACATATCGTCACTGTTGGGCACAACCCGTATGTCCAAATTTTTTTTTTTAAATTTCAACAAATGGCTGCGATGGATCTGTCCCACCTCATTTGTTATTTGTAGTCATTATTAACCAATTTAAAATGTTGAAAATAGCTTTAGAGCAACTCTGTTAACACTCAAAGAGTTATAAAATGTTGGGGGAGCCTTGCAGCATTAGGTTGCCGCATGGTTGAATGTCTGGATGTTTTGTAGACAATAACAAGTGAAAAATTGTGACATTACTTACATTTTAGTGTGTCTTACTTTGTAAGGGGAAAAAAAAAGCTATTGCTGTAATGCTTCAATGCAGAAGGAACTGATCAGCCTCAAAGGTATGTTTGCATGGAGATACATTTCTGCCTATTTAACTGCTTAGTCAGGTCATTGTTGTCTTTGTTGTATCACTCGTGGCTCTAAGACTCCTGAAAAAGAGTTTGGGATGATGAAATAACAATTTGACTTTGGAAAACCACAAACAACATTTTTGCAGATTTTCTCACGCATGTTCTTGGACTCGACCAGGATCTGAATCATTATCATTTTATGTCAATCTGAAATAATGTCCTGATTTTTAAAAAAGGAATGCAAATTAAAAATGATAACGTGTTCTGAGGGTGGGAGGCAGTTCCCATCCAAGTAGCAGCTTGCTTTCGACTCTTCTGACCTCCTGCAAAGAAATCCAAGCAGAAAATCTTCCCCCCCCTCGAAAATCACAAGTTGAGCGGAAGCTAGAATTGTGACACAGCCACCAAACAAGGGCTCCTTTGGCCATCTGGAACTTGACCCGTTTTGCATTCAAACAGCTTTTGACTGAAAATTCACCGAATGGCGATTTTTCAGTTCTTTACAACATAACAAATGTTGCAATGATTTGGAATGGTGCGTTTGAAGTGATTTATTTTTTGGGAAAAAAAAAAACTGTCCTGATTGGGAGGTTGGTAGAAAACATTCTTCTCTAATGGCGGATGACTTGAAAATGATGCTTAGGAGGATGTGAGAAAAAAAAAACATTTGCATAATCATTTGGAAGGTGGTGTGAGTTGAACAGAACGAATGTTCTCTTAATAAGCAACCGCTTGCTTGGCTGGATGAAAGAAGGCCACGTATGTACGCGGGCGCGTATGTACGCAGACGCAGGCCGGCCTTGTGCAAGCCTCGTGGCTGCGGCGGTGCACTCCTGGACACCTTTTAGTGATTCTTGGACGCTTTCTCTCTTAAGGTCACTTTTCATTGGCTCCCTCGTTGGCCTTTCCGACTTGTGTACTTTTTCCACAAAGAAGCCACTGGCTCTAATGTCTCGCCTGCTTTTTTTCCCTTTTTTAACTCTCCCGGCGTGGGCTGCAGAGAATGTTCGAATTATCACAAGAGAAATGGAGAGAAAGCGAGAGTGGCAGCTGAAAGGAAACCATTTGGACAGCTAAATGAAAGCCAGCCAGGACGGACGGACGGACGGACGGACAGGCAGGCGGGGACTGAACATGCTTGCAGGGCACAAAGAAAATGGAGCACACTGGCTCAAGCACAGCTGGACTGCGGTGGGAATCGTTGATTCAGTTTTCAACTTCCTAAAACAGAAAAGAAGGATTTCAAGACAGTTGACGAAAAAGTCAGCTGAGAATACCGACATTGCGGCCACTGCGTCTGGATCATTGGCTCATGAATTATATTTATTTTTAAGTATTAAAAAAAAAAAAAAAAAGAAATCGACTGAGAATGGCAAAAAAAAAATGTATATCAGCTTTGAAGTTTCAACAAGAATTAAAGCAATCATTTCATCGAGGGTCTTTAACTGTAACACCCATAACTGAATTTGTGCCATCAGACTGTTGGCGGTCACATTTTACGGCCTGCCCACTTGGCCTCCACAATCACAAAAGAAGTTGAGAGCGGGGGGGGGGGACACTTCGCTGGCCGTCCCGTCGTCGCCAGCGTGTGTCCTTGAAGATACGTGCGGCGCCATGACATTTTGCTGACCTCCACTTAGGCCTGCCCGGAGCACACGGCTGCTCCAATTTGGGGGAATTTGAATGGACACAACACAGGCGGACACATTCTGAACCTGGCGGACATGTCGTTTTATTGCTTTCAGAAATAGGACAAGAGCGGCCATCAAACACCTTCCATTGTAGAAATCCATTCATGGAGTGTATTATTCTTATTCTCATGATTATGATGATGATGGTTTTTCAGTCAGTGCTCCAGGGTGGGCAAATGATTCGAAAAGAAGCAAACTTGCTAACGTCTTTGTGATCTCGTGTCCCGCCAGATCACCGACCTCGGCGGAAGAGCATAGCCACAGGGAAGCAGCCCAGCATGGACCTTCCCCCCAGCGCCCCCCTTCAACCCTTCCGACAATCCGTGAGTAACCCCCCCGCCTGCTCCCTCTCGCTGCCCCTCGCGCCCCCCCGCGCCGCCGCCCACGGCTGGGGCCGGCGGGCCGGCGGCACCCCGCCGCCTCCACCCTTCTCGCTCTCCCTGGCCGCGTCGCCCGTCCTCGCTCCGCGCCAGCGGGGGCGACGCGACCCCAAGGGCGCCAAGAAGGGTGGCGGCACGCCTCCCCTGCCCCGCTCGTTGCCCCTCTCTCCTTGCCTGTCGCTTCCCCTGTCCCGTTCACCCTCCTCCACCTCCCCCTTCCCGTACTGGGGCGGAGACTGGAGGCCTGCCGCTTGGAGTCCTGTGGCAGGAGGAAGCCTAATTGCAACACTACCCCCGATGGAGGTATGTGGACACCCTGCACCCCCCTCCCCGAAATGGAAAATCATGCTCGCCTCACCGCGCCTTACCTTGGAAACATGGTGTCAAATGCTAATGTTACCAAGCAGTCTTGTAGAAAGTTCCAGAAATAGATGTACGGCCCAACCAACAACCAATATAGATTTTTTTTTTTTTTTCAGGCCGTTCGATTCGGATGTTTGGCTGAAAAAGTTCTGGTTACCAATTAAACAACCTATTAAGTTGAAAAGATATCCAGTAAATGCTTTCCAATAGATTTTTTTGGTACGGTTCATAATTTCCTTTAGTTCCCCTTTTCCTTGGCTGTAATTCCACTGTCGACCACTAGATGGCGGCGCGCTATTTTGTTTGAAAGAAGAAAATCAACATGAAGTATTTCAAGATCAGTCTAGTTTTTGATGAATATTGTTGACTCAATCCTCTTCAATCCTGCTTTTTACGCCTACAGAAAGCGACGGCTGCAAGTTTCAATCTTTGGGCATGGTTGTGGATGAATATTCAGATGATAAATTAAATCTGTTAGTTTGGGAAAGATAGCATTTGTTAACTGGAAATACAACGAGGGTACACTGTTTGTACAGTATTTTTTGTCTTGTCCATTAAGGTTGCTCTGTTTTTTATGTGTTTGTATTACTTTAAAATTATGTTTAACCAGCTTACAAACAATAAGTGCCGTAAATGCATTTAAAACATAAACTAAGGAGTGTTTAAATAGGGAATTTCTAGATTGTGGGTTTCACTTAATGCCAAGGGTGTCTGGAACATAACCCACGCACGCCATCGGGGCGTGGGGGGAGGAAAAAGTTTTTCAAACACAATGGCCAAGAAAAATGACAACAAGTCAACTTGCCTCTCTGCTGAGCGTGTTGTGTCATCTTTGGATATGTTGACTCTCCTGACAGGAAGTTCTCGCGCACGCCGCTGCCCGCCGCGAGCCGTGTTGGCACACCGCGCCCGTCCGTGCGTTGCTGATGTCACGCTGCTAATACGTTGTGCCAATTGCCATCATGCTTGGCTCCGTTTGTGCGCGCAGAGTTTCCTGAGCAGGAGGTTGAAGGGCTCCATCAAGAGGGCCAAGAGTCAGCCCAAACTGGACCGAACCAGCAGCTTCCGACACATGATCCTGCCTCGCTTCCGCAGTGCCGACCAGGACAGGTCAGTGTCGTCGCCTGGCCGGGTTCAACGCTTTGACCACACACAGCAAAAGGCTTTGTGTTCCTGTCTTGCTTGTCACCGCCGTCGCCCGGCAACGCTCCGTTCCGTGCCCCCCGCCCACCGGCGCGCGGGCGCGCTGCTCCCTGCTAAGTGCAGTGTGAAAAGGGCTTGGTCGTTGACTGAACGCAACGTCGTTGAACCGTACCGCGAATGTTGCGGGCTGCGACCGATGAGCAATGCGATTTCCCCCCGCTCACCTTGGCTCCTTGTCGCCGGCAGGACGCGCTTGATGCAAAGCTTCAAGGAGTCGCACTCGCACGAGTCGCTGCTGTCGCCCAGCAGCGCGGCCGAGGCGCTGGACCTCACGCTGGACGAGGACGCCGTCATCAAGCCCGTCCATTCCAGCATCCTGGGACAGGAGTACTGCTTCGAGGTGAGAACCGCCGCCCGCGCCGCCCCTCCCTCGCTCGCCGTCGCCGCGGCGACTAACGGTTGCGGGTGGCCCGCCGCCTCAGGTGACCACGTCGTCGGGAACCAAGTGCTTTGCGTGTCGCTCGGCGGCCGAGAGAGACAAATGGATCGAGAACCTGCAGAGAGCCGTCAAACCCAACAAGGTGAGGCGAGGCGACCAAAGAGCCAACCGGCCAAAGAACGGGAGCACTGTCCACTCTCCGTGTGCGCGTGTCCGTTGCTCCTCGCCCTGTCCTACCTTGTCGCTCTCCCCCTCCTCCTTCTTGTCGCTGTTCTTGTTATTTGCTCCATAAGCTGTGTGTGACCTCCATCTTCCTGAACTCGTCTGGCCAATTGCGTTTAGAATCGCATTTATTGTGGCTATACACGTGTACAATGACACTGAAAAAAGCTCCTTCTCCAGTGCTGGCGTGTATGCGGAGTGTATTCAGTCCGAAACAAAATGAAAGACGATAAAAAAACATTGACCGCAAGAGACAAACAGTCTGAATTGCGGCATGAGTCATGTTATTGCGCACGATATGGATTTTTACACAGCAGAATTCCAAGCACCTGAAATGTTGCACGGTGGTAGAATTTCATCACAATGTGCCTCCCAGCCAACACTGCTCCTAGCGCCGCAAAGAAAGAGAAAACAAAACGTTTGCTACGTCAAAGAGGCTTGCGCGATCATATAAGAAGCTTTCCTTCGTCGGAACACGCCCACCGGGAATCATTAGTCAGGTGAAAGTGAGCTGTCCAGATGTTGCGACCGTGGGGTTCCTGGCTCACGCGCACATGCGCGCAAACATCAGTCAGATCCCAAGCAGAGCTGAGAGCAGCAAAGACAAACGGCTTGAATTGTATTTGTGCAGCCTTGGAAGATGATTCAGGGATCGATCTCGTTCTCAACTCTACATGTCCGCCAGTCACTTGGCGATGACGTGCAGCTGCTCTCATCTCGTGATCGCATGGGCACACGTTACTGAGATTGACCAAGAATGACGTTTCAGAATAATATTAAGCAGTCATTTGCCAAAATATGAAGTTGTCACAAAAGCACCGCAGAAGCTTTCGGGAAACACTCGGGGACATGCCAGGTCTTCAGTCTCAACTCCCCTCGTTTGTGCGAAATCATTCGTTTGGCGTTGGTTGAGTACAGGACTGTCAGACCGATCCACCTTCGCATTCTCGATGATGTCGATGATTATGCCCAAGACGGCCAGGTACCTCTGGAACGCCGACCTTTTGGGCTGCTGTGTCCTGATAGTTGTCGCCCGACGTGAAGGTGGCCAGCCTCTTCGCCAGAGTTGCAAAGAAGATTTTTGGAGGGAGACGGTACGCAATCGTTGACTCCCGTGGAGGCTGAGATCTTAGTCGACCAGGAAATCAACAACATGAGAGTCTTTCCTCCGCACCATAACCAGAGACAGTAAATAAAATGTGTAAAAACCATCTAGCATTGCATAAAAATACAAATATATAATAGCTAAAATAGGAAATTACACATTTTATATGTATTGCACATATACAGTGTACATAAATAAAAACATTCACATCTGAGTAATATATTGAAAAAGATTATTTTATAATATGCCGTAATGTTCTCGTGGTCTTGTGAGTGTCGTAGTTAGACGAGCAGTGTGAGCTAGCAGATGGCCGCCTCTTTTCAAGCGATTAATTATTAATTCTCAATTATGGCGAAAAGAGCCAACTCATCGCCCGAGTGCTAATGACGCCGACGCCCTTGAGGGGCGCTAACAACAACAATAACAACAACAATGGCACTTGCGCCTAATTGATGTGACTCGGCACCGCACGTTCGGAAACATCTCGGGGCCACCATCTCGGGAAAAGGTGAACATATCTCATGATTGCCGTTGCTCTCGTTTGACTTTGAGCGAGACCTCAACGTATCTCATGAGACTTGGGTGTATCTGGTGAGATTTTGACACATTTCATGAGACTTCAACAAGCTTGTGAGACATCGGCGTATCTCAGTGACACTTTGGCATATCTCAGGACACTGAAACCATCTCGTGAGACTTCGACATGTACCGTGGGACTATGACATCCAATGAGGCCTCGACATTATGAGATTTGACATACAGTACCTGCTGATGTTTCGATACATTTTGTGAGACTTCGACATATCGACTTCAATCTTGCAACACTTCGACATGTTGTGCGACTTTGACACGTCATGGCACTTTTACATGACTTACTGTACTATTCACAAGAATTCAACATGTCTTCTGAGACTTGGACATAGAACCCAATATTTTGATACATTTCATGAGACTTGGCACATCTCGTGAAACGTCGACATATTTTAGGACGCTGAAGAATATCTCGTGAGACTTTGACATATTTCAGGTGACGTATATTCGGAGACTTTGACATACAGTGTCTCGGGAGACTCCAGGATATCGAGTGAGACTTTTTCAAGATGTGATGGGACTTTTTTTAGACTTTGACATATTTCGCAAGACTTGTAGATAGCGTGTGGAACATAACTGTCAAGACTGTGACATAAGTGGCGTTGACATATCTCGTGATACGCGACATAACTCGACATTTTGACATATGTTGTGAGACTGTGACAATGAGACTTCTCGTGAGATGTTGGCACATCTCGTCAACCTTCGCCATACCTCGCGAGACTTGGACACTTCTTTTGTCCCCAGTGCTAATGACGCTGACAACAATAAGAATGACATTTGCGCCTAATTGACTCTGCCTGGCGTGTTTAAAAATAGCCCAGCGTGTGTTTAAAATAGCCCAGGGTGTTTTGTGATGGAGCTGTCCGTCTCCGCCACTGTGCGTCCTTCATCTTGTGAGTCACTTCCCGTCGTGTTGCGTCTGTCATCGCGGCCTGGCCTGACATCGTTGGTACCTCCGCAGCGTGTCACCTCTGTCTTTCAGGACAACAGTCGGCGTGTGGACAACGTGCTGAAGCTGTGGATCATCGAGGCGCGAGAGTTGCCCGCCAAGAAGCGATACTACTGCGAGCTTTGCCTGGACGACATGTTGTACGCGCGCACCACCAGCAAGCCGCGCACCGACACCGTCTTCTGGGGGGAACACTTCGAGTTCAACAACCTGCCCGCCGTGCGAAACCTGCGCCTGCACCTCTACAAGGAGACGGACAAGAAAAGACGCAAGGTGAGACTGCATAAAAAGTGAAAAGACTGTTTCCTTGTTCAGAAGATTATGTGGGAACTTTGACATAATCTTTGAAATAATCTTTGAAATATATTTCGCAAGACTTTAACATACCTCAGTGAGACTTTGATGGATGTCATAAGACTTTGATATACCTCATGAGACGTTAACATTTTTCTCTATTTGATACATTTTGTGAGACTTTGACATATCTTGCGAGACGTCGACATCTCGTTAGATGTTGACATACTGGAAGTCACATGACTTTGACACGGAGGTGGGCATTCCGTTAGAATGACGGACCAGATTTTCATCCTGAAGTTCGTCACTGGCGTTTTTCGGACATTTTTTTAGGGGGACCGCCTGCCGTACTAACGGACTTCTGACGGATTAACTGATGGACTGACTGACGGAATGACGGACTGATCAATGACGGACTGGTACCCAGGCCACTGACGGATGAAGAATGACGGACCAGCAAAATTGAGTAAAATGCCCACCTCTGATTTGGACATTAGCCACAAGACTGCGAAATCCCATAAAACTGGCATATCTGATGAGATTGGCAAATCTCCAAACCTGGAATAGCTCGAGACTTTGAAATATCTTCTGAGACTTCGACGTATGGCGTGGGACTCTGACATATATTGCGAGACTTTGACATATAAGGCTTTCACGTACTTCATGAGACTTGAACATCATATCTCACCAGAATTTGACACATATCTCGAGACTTTGTTATATTTTATGAGACTTTTATACATCTGGTGAGACTGCTATATTTTGTGAGCACCTCATGAGTCTTTAATTAAGATATCTCACAAAACTTCACCATATCTCATGAGACAATGGACTATCTTGCTATACTGAAGCCCTTTCACATATGTCATGAGACATTGGCATATGTTGCAAAACGGATACAGACTTCGACATACCTCGTGAGACTTTGACATATTTTGAGACTTTCGTATATTTCATGAGACGTTGATATACCTTGTGAGACTTGGGCAGCCCTCACGAGACTTCATAGCAAAGCGAGCTGTGCTTATTCTTTAGGTGAGGAGAATTCACCTCCCTGTCCCAACTGAATCTGTCTTGTCTTCCCCTCCAGGAAAAGAGCACCTACTTAGGCCTGGTGAGCATCCCCATCTCCAGCATCACCGGGCGTCAGTTTGTGGAGCAGTGGTACCCCGTCATCCAGCCCAGCGTCCTCACCAAGGGGGCGGGCGTGGGGGGCGGCGGCAAGATCATCAACGCCTCGCTGCGCCTCAAGTCTCGCTTCCAGACCATGAACATCTTGCCCATGGAGCTGTACAAGGAGTTTGCCGAGTACGTCACCAACAACTACCGCACGCTGTGCGCCGTTTTGGAGCCCGTACTCAGCGTCAAGAGCAAAGAGGAGGTGGCCTGCGCGCTGGTCCACATCCTGCAAAGCACTGGAAAAGCCAAGGTGAGATATGTCAAAGTCAAACGAGATCTGTACCTGTCGAGTCAAATTCGCACGTGATATGTTGGCCTCACATGAGATTTGATGAGATGTTTGGAAGTCAAATTCGAACTTGTAGAAGATATGAGGAAGTCTAGGGGATATGTGCAAATCTCACCAAATATGTCAAAGTCTGATGGAATTTCTTACGGGACCTGTTGAAGTCTGTGGAAAATATGTTTTTGCTCCTTTTAACTTGCTGCGTCCAGGACTTCCTGTCGGACATGGCCATGTGCGAGGTGGACAGATTCATCGACCGGGAGCACCTCATCTTCAGAGAGAACACTCTGGCCACCAAAGCAATAGAAGAGTACCTCAAGCTCATCGGACACAAGTACCTCAAGGATGCCATCGGTTCGTACGCTCACTGCTACTACTTTCGCATCGTCAAAGTTCTCCTCTCCGAGCTATGCGGCCAGCCATTTTTATGGCAATGCGACTCTGGATAAAGCCACCGTCCGTCCGTATGGTTCTTTTCAGGTCAAATATCAACAGGCATGTTTTTCGATGTTTCAAGCTAAGCTCTGCCCTTGCGTTACAAACAGCGCTATGCTGGTGTTAGGCCATTAGCCAAAATGCTAACACTGAATTTTTGCCCTGCCATCAGTTTGCAATGTTTGCTTAGCATCTTAAGTGTCACTCGTCATGTAAACTGGAGTTTGGAAATAGCGCAAACTTTTAATTGGAGGAGGCATTTCCTAGCAGGGGCTGACAGAGAAGCAACTTGTGGGGATTTTTATTTGATTTTCCAGCAGAGTCCAGTGCTATTTTTACACGCTGATGCCCCGGGGGTTCACCACAAATTGAATTAGGCGATTATCAAGGCTCAGCACAGGTGGCAGATGTTTAATGGGTGGGGAAAAGGAGGCGCGAAGAACATTACCAGACTAAGGTGCTCTATGTACACAAACACATTCAACCGGCATTGGAGCTAATTAGCATATTTGCTCAAATAAACATTGTAATCAGTCAGCAGGTGCCATTTGGAAAAAACAAATACCACCCTTTTTGTTAAAGTTGAGCATTAGTTAGCATTAGCATAGCTAATCAACCAATCAATGGACATCAGTGTGTCAACAAAGTCCACAAAGACATTTGGACAATTGGACACAAGGACTATAATGATTAAATAATTTAGAGGCCTTCCTTCAAATGTACACCTGGTACAGCTGGCAACCAGGTAAACAAGCTCCTCCCTTTAATTTTCAGGTGAGACACTAACCATCAACCATTCAGAAGCAAACATTTATACGACTAAATACCTGGCACGGCTTGGACTTTTAATAAGGTTGAAGAGGATTTAAAATTAAAACCTCAGCCCATTCCTCAAATTTACACCTGGAAGCTGAGCTAAATGAAGGCCTCCAGCCGCAGTTTGAGGGCAAATTGTTGCATGCGCCGTTGACAACTGCAGTTTGTTATCCCCAGGGGAGTTCATACGCGCCTTGTACGAATCGGAGGAAAACTGCGAGGTGGACCCCATGCGAACGCCTCCCTCCGTGCTGCCGGACCACCAGGCCAACCTGAGAATGTGCTGCGAGCTGGCCCTCTGCAAGATCGTCAATTCCCACTGGTCAGCGCACAAAAATCACATCACGTCACGTCAACACCTTCCACAATTCACTTCCACTACCTCACAACAAAAATGGATGGGTGGCAAAAGCGAAGCCTTCTCAGTTGTCACATTTAGAATCTATTTATCAATTTGGTTCACGTGCTGATTCATCTTTTTTCCTCTCATTTTATTATCATTATTGTTATTATTATTATTATTATTATTATTTCCTTTTTTTAACTATATATTGTTGATCTTTTTACCCATTTTTGTTTGTTTCGTCAAATTTCAGTCTGTCTTTTGAAATTTGAAAATTGTTTTTTTTCACATTTGGAATTCATTTGTGATTAAAAAATGTCACATTTTCATCTGTTTTGGTCACATTTATTTTCTTTTTTTGCCCCATTTCTTAATTTTTTTGTCATATTTTGATTTGTTTTGGCACATTTGGAATTCCTTTGTCAAATTTGTCGCATATGCAAATTTTTTTTGTCTTGTTCTCACATACTTATTTCTTTCTTTTGTTGCATTTTGATTTTTGGTTGGTAGCCGGATGGCTCAGTGAGTAGCACCCCTGCCTTCAGCGGTTCGAATCCCAGTCAGGGTGAAAGGTAGCATCCAGTCGGGTCCCTCGGCAAGACCCTTGACGCAATTCGTCGTTTCCTAGCAACATCACGAAGGGCAAAACTGTTCCAAACAGATCATGCCAGTAACTCGCTGTGCCGACCCCTGACTGAAAGGGACGAAGGCCAAAGTCAAACAAAAACAGCTCATTTTTTTGGGTGCCCATTTTCATTTGTTTGGTCACATTTGGAATGTGTTTGTGGATGCCGTTTTGATGTGAACAACCCTTTTGTGCGCACGTGTGCCGTCAGCGTGTTCCCGCGCGAGCTGAAGGAGGTGTTTGCATCGTGGCGAGTGCGCTGCGCCGAGCGCGGGCGCGAAGACATCGCTGAGCGCCTGATCAGCGGCTCGCTCTTCCTGCGCTTCCTGTGTCCCGCCATCATGTCGCCGTCGCTCTTCAACCTGACGCAGGAATATCCAGACGAGCAGACGTCGCGCACCCTCACACTCATCGCCAAAGTGGTGCAGAACCTCGCCAACTTCTCCAAGTAGGTCAACACCCAACCCCGGGTATTCGGGGTTCGGCATTCGCAGCTTTGCCCGCTTTTTTTGTTTTTGTTTCCGCTGACCCATCTTCCATTGTTCACTTAAAAACTGACATTTGCTGTTTTTGCGCTCAGGCCAAAACCATAAAAGTAGTGCTTTGTTGCCATCCTGTGGCATCTTGGTGTTGAGGAGCTTTATTCAGACAAAAGTTGTGCTTTGCTGCCATCGGGCATTTGAGCTATTGGCGGCAGAGCTCGATCCTGCCAGTTTCTCTGCATGCAAAGTGCACCGAACCTGAGTTGTTTGAATGTGGTAGTTTTTTTTTCCCGTCAAATTTTGATATCAGGTCAAGTATTCATATTTTTGGGGGGGTCAGTTTTTTTTTTGATAGTTTGACAGTCAAAGGAATTCATTTTTTTACAAATGTTGATGTTTTTGACCAGGTTTTGAGTTTTGATTTTGTTTTTTGTCCATTTTGGATATTTTTTTGTAGTTTTGTATTATAATTTTAGCTTTTTTAAAACTTTCATCTAAAATATTTTTTTCAAAAATGTTATTTAAAATTTTATTTTTGCGTCCGTTTTGGATTTCTTTGGGGGTGGGGAGTCAGATTTAGCTCTATTTGCTGTCTCAATTAGATTGTACTGTATTGTCACATTTTTGGTGTCAAATTTTGATTACGCTACTGCCAGATTTTAGTTTTTTGTGTCAAATCTAGTTTTTCTTATTTTTTTCTGAAATCTTGAGAATTGTATTTTGCTGTGATTTTTTTTTTTTTTTTTTAATTTTCAAGATTTTGGGGTGAGGGGCTCAGCGACTACCCTCTTACCCACTATATTGTTTTTTTCACATTTTAATGTATTTACTGACAGGTTTGGATATCATGGTGAAAAGATTTTGGGGTCCAAGTTTGAATTTACGTTTTACTATATTTTGATTCTAGGGGTGTCAATTTTCTTATCAAATTACAATTGATAAATGTTTTTTTTTTCGCTTGAAAGGAAAAAAAAAGAGACATTTTGAATAAAACCGCTAAATGACTTTTTGGTCTGAAAATGGAGGTGACGTGTGTGCGGCGGCTCCCGTTCAGGTTCGGCAGCAAGGAGGAGTACATGTGCTTCATGAACGAGTTTGTGGAGATGGAGTGGGGCTCCATGCAACAGTTCCTCTACGAGATCTCCAACCTGGACAGCGTCACCAACGCCGGCGGCTTCGAGGGCTACATCGACCTGGGCCGGGAGCTCTCCGTGCTCCACAGTCTCCTGTGGGAGGTCATGGCCCAGCTCAGCAAGGTAGCCGCCGGCACGCCAAGAGGCAACACTTCAACTCCTGCACTCGACTCAAATGACGTCTTGTTCAAAACGTGCAAAACCTGTTTTCATCATTCATCAAATCTTCTTCTTTTATGAACTTATTGCTCGTACTGAGATTTTTTTTATTTTTATTTGTGTTTCTATCACATTTTCATGTTTTTTGTCAAAAGTTGATTGATTTTTGTGGTCACATTCAGATTTTTTGGCGTCATATTTTCAGGTTGCCGTCACATTTTGATCAATTTCTCAAACTTTTGTAACTGTTCATTTTTTTGTCATGTTTTATTTTGTGTCACATTTTGAACCGTTTGTCAAATATTGATCAGTTTTTGTCCCATTTTTATTTGTTCTTCCACTCTTTGAACTGTTTGTCAAATAATATATATTTTTGTGAAATTCATTTTTCTGTCAAACTTGTATGTTTGTCAAATTGTATTTGTTTTTGTTGTCACATTGATCATTTTTGTCACATTTTGTCACATGTAAAACTGTTGCCCAAAAGGTCTTTTTTTTTGTCACATATTAACCTTTTTTTGTCAAATTGTAATTTTGTCACGATTTGGTGTATTTGTCAAATTGCCATTGTTTGTCACGTATTGATCATTTTTTTAAAATCTGTATCAAAATTGTATTTTTTTTATACCAATTGGTCCTTTTTGTCTCATTTGTCTTTTGTCACGTTTCGATCCGTTTGTCAATTTTTTTTCTTTTTTGGCACATATTTTGTCACCAAAGTTAAAAAGATAACAAGCCTATTTTGAGTAAGTAAGGAGTAGCATGTGTTTTCCATACAAGTAAAGAAAAGTGCTGAGAGAGGTCCATTGTCTTGTCAAGTGTGGCGAACTGCAATATAGTTTTGTCACCCACAGGACGCCATCATCAAACTGGGCCCTCTGCCCCGCCTACTGAACGACATCAGCATGGCGTTGCGCAACCCGCACCTGCAGAGGCAACCCAGCTACCAGGCCGAGCGCGTCCAGGCCGAGAGGCTACTGTCCCGGCCCTCCTTCAACCGGGGCATCTCCTCCTCTGACTTCCACAACCTTGTCATGAGGGACCTCAACAGGTAGCGCAGCCAGGAGGGCGCCATTGTTTCACTTAGCTCATTTAAGGAAGCCAAGCTTCGATTTTGGTTTTTGGGGATTTAGATTTGGATTTTCTTTATTTATTTACTTTTTTTTTTTTTTTTTTTGCCAAATCCTCATGCCACTTTTGTGACATGCAGTACTTCTCATTTTTGCCAAATTTTGATAGTTTTGAGCAAATTTGATTGGGTTGTTTGGTCGGGAGGGGGGCAGTGTTTGTGCTTATGCCCCTCCAAAAAAGAAGTTCTTTGAGGAAGTAGAATCCGGGGACTTTGACTAACGTGTTTGTTTGACCATGGACAGCTCCATGGACATCACCCGCCTGCCTTCGCCTACCTCCACCGGCGGGGTGTTGCCGTCCCGCTCCCAGATGAGCTTTCAGGAGCGCGAGCACCTCCTCCACCGAGCGTCGTCCAAAGACATGTTCTACGTGTCCCGCCCCCCCCTGGCCCGCTCCAGCCCGGCCTACTGCACCAGCAGCTCCGACATCACCGAGCCCGACGGCAAGGTGAGTTGCGTGGGAATCGCTCGCCATCCCATCGGCCGGGAGATGAGTATGACCAGCATGCCGCTCATACTCTGCGGAATCTCCCGCGATCACGTCCACAGTGAGCCCCCGTTTATCGGGAGGAGACGTGTCAGAAGCACACGCGATATAGAAGGCCCATATGAAAAAGAAAACTTTTTTTAAAATAGTGTTAGCCCTCCCTCAAAGTTGAAAAATATATAAACTTGTTTAAAGACACTTTTCAAAAAGCGCCTGTTCTCACTCTCCATTGCACAGTTCTCCAAGTAGGTAGCTCAGTGCTAACATCAAATGCGAAATGCTATAGGTAGCATCTTGCTAATGGAAGTAATTGTAAACCTTTAAACAACTGTTATTTAACACACACGGAACAGCAGGACACACAAGCAGAGCATGCAACAGTAGCCTGCTCCCGGGCATATATTCTCACTGGGATGTGGAAACGATGACAACAACGAGTTGGAGAGCTTTTCTGCCGCTTCTTCTTGCTGTTAGTTACGCTGCACATCGTCCAGTTGAGCTCAGCGCTGCTCGGCATGTTGTGACACAACAGCAAGTCTAAATTCAGACTTGTGGAAATACTGGGAAAAAAAACAATGCAGTAATTAAACGATTAATCATCAACAATCAATTTATCTTTTAGAGACCTCATTGAACTTAAAATTGTCAGAATTTCAGCCTCTCAACAGTAAATATTGTCTGATTTCTGCCGTGTCTTGTGTTTGGTCAAAATAAGCTAAGGCAAACATTCGCTTTTACTTTGGAAAAGATTCATCAACATTTTTGGCGATTTTCTGACAGACGTTCACAACCAAACCGCATTTGCTGCAACCCCAATTTGAAGTAAGAATAGAGGGACGGAAAGTGAGAAAGTGCTGTTTTAATGAGAATCAACAGATGAATCCATTATTGAGGTGATGGAGAGTTGGAGCCTTAGTTCAAAATGTTTATTAAATTCTGGGAGTTAAAAAAAAAAAAAAGATGGCTTAACCGCGGGCGATGTAGCGCGGGGCGCAAAGGAGAGTGGCGATAAAGCGGGGGAACACTGTATCATGACATCTGCTTGTTGCTTCATCCTGGAGGGTATTTCCCGGCAAATACTCTGCGGCATTAGCGACATCAGTGCCCGGCGGTCAACATGCCCCCACCACCCTCACCCATATCACCCGTGGTCATGTCAGAGTTTGCGGGGAGGGACGGGGCGGGGCGGGGCGGCTCAGTGTCAGTAAAAGCCTATCTATATGATGGACCTCCAGGATTCCCGAATGAACAGCGTGTCTAACCTGCAGTCGGTGGACATGCTCAACTCCTCCCAGGCCTCCATCGCCGGCATGGGCAGCTTCGGGGGGCTGAGCGGCGGAGGCGGTGGCGGCCTGGGTTCGGGCCTGAGCGGCCAGCTGCGGGCCGGCGGCAGGTTGTCGGCCGGCTCCGGCGGCTCCAGCGTGTCCGGCGGCCTGCGGCTGAGCCGGCTGAGCCAGATGGGCGCCGCCGCCGCCACCGACTCGCTGTCCCAGCAGCAGCAACAGCAGGCCGCCGCCATGCGCTACCCGCTTTCCTTCCAGAATCCCCTCTTTCACCTGGCCACGGCGGACGGGCCGCAGCACCACCACCACCACCAGCACCACCAGCAGCAGCAGCAGCAGCAGCAGCAGCAGCACGGCCGCGCTCAGCCCCCCGCGCCCCTGCTCCTGGCCCCCGAGCCCGAGCCCTCGCACCCCAGCTACGTGCCGCAGTTCGCCCACGGCGGCTTCTCCCGCAGCGAGGACCTGTCCACCCTCAGGACCCGCGACGGCGCCCACCTGGCCCAGCCCAGCATCATCCACTCGCACAGCTACAGCGACGACTACGGCCGGGCCGACTACGCCCGCCGACAGATGTCCGTGCACATGCAGGTGCGCGCGCACGCACGTCTGCCTGCCTACTCCAGTTTCCCCTTCTTGGCTGCTTCGAGGATTGCACGGATGGCAAGGAGGAGAAAAATTGACATTTTAAAAGGCTTAGCCCGACGACACATTTTGAACACAAATAGAAATGATGAAAACGGGGTATTCTGTGTTATATTCATTTATAAAGTCAAGAATTAAATATATCTACAAAAAATACCCCCAAAAACGGTGTCATGCCAGAAACGACCAGTTTCACGCACACTTTGGAAATGGCGCATTTGCTCAAATTACCTTGACTTACAGTATACTGGATGTTAAAAATGAATTATTACTGTTTATGTATAAGGCACTAATCGTGTTCATGATTTGTCACGATAATTATCAACAAAGTTTAGAAAACAGTTAAATATCAATATGCAAGACCTTATTTCTGGAAGTCTTTGCAAATATGACCATTTTCAAATGACCACTTCACCATTTTTAGAGCAGGCCACGAACTTACTCGTTGCTGAGGTCTGGTCCATAATATGCAAATGGCACAAATACATTCTGGAAACAATGAAAAATCTAAATTATAACAACAATCAATTGAAATTAATTAGCAATGAGAAATAAAAAAAAAAAAAAGAAGAAAAAAAACAATAATGATAAGGAATTAATTGGACATGAGCATTTTAAAAAATTGGAAGTCAAAATCTCTTTCACTTATTGTCGTCATTGTCATGACCTTTCTTTGCTGTGGGGGAAAAAAATAACATAAAATTGAAATGACAGGATTATGTAACCAGTCTGGCGAGGTTGCTTCGATCAGGTTGTGGACGGATAACGCTAACATGCTAAGGAACTATTTCCTGTGTCTGTCAGGATAACATGCAGCAGCAGCAAATGATGGGCCTGACCTCCCAGACGGGCACCTCCCACTCGTCCTTGGCCACCACCCCTCCGTCCACCGTCCAGCCGCGAGCTCCGCCCCCTCCCAGCCAACGCGTCAAATCGCAGACATCCCACCAGCTGTCGGTCAGCTCCGCCGCCGCCCCCGCAGCCGCCCCCGCCAAGTCGCGGCCGCAGAGCGGAAACCTCCTGCAGTCGCCCGAGACGGCCTACGGGGGCGGGCGGCAGCCGCACGGCGGAGGTGGCCGGCAGCTGTCCGTCAAGGACAACACGGCGCCGGGGCTGCCGCATCAGCAGAGCTCGGTCCGGGAGTCGGGAAGTCCGCAGGGGACGGGCAGCCCCACCGCGCAGCAGTCGCCGCAACAGCAGCAGCCTCAGCTGCCGCCGCAGCAGCAGCAGCAGCAGCAGCAGCAGCAGCAGCAGCACCTCCTCAAGCCCAACGTCGGCAAACAGGCCAGTGAGACGACACTTATTTACAAGGAAACATTTTTTTTGTTTCCAGTTCCAAGTTCCAGGAATTCATAGCCCCGGAACTGCAACAGAAGTAATCACAGTACACCACACTACAAAAAAAAAAAAAAAAACACACAAGTAGCCGCACTACACCTCCGATGCACTAGGTGGCGGTAGATGTAAAACAGTGATGCTGTTAGAATGGTCAAGATACTTATTTCAATAAATTTTTCACAAAAAAAAAAAAAAAAACTGTTCCACAAACTTTTAGTCCTGAAACCAAATGTTTCCTCGGGCAGATACCGCATCAAAAGTACCTGCACTACACCTCCAGTGCAGCAGGTGGCGGTAGACAAAAAAACAAAACAAACAATGGTGCCGTAACCAGTGACGGGATGCTCATTTTGGTGAATTAATCGCAAACAAAAATAGAGTTCCAGGAAGTGGCTCGTCACTTTGAGTCCTTTTAATGCAACTTCCGCATGTGACACTAGATGGGGAGCCAGCAATATGCTGGTCCAACCCAGTTGAGACTTCTTCTGAAGTCGGTAAATTTGCAGAGCTTGCCGTCAAAGGTTCGACCGGCCGTTGCGGCTTTGCGCATTCACATGAGATGGCCACGTTCATGCTGCCTTCACAGCAAACTGATTTATTTGTCGCGTTCAAGCCGCCGTTGTGACTCGTCTCTTGCAGATGACGTTGACGTCGTCGCTCTTGTTTCTGGTCACAGGGGTCCCAGGCGCCTGCGACGCCGGCCAACGAGAGGACGGTGGCGTGGGTGTCCAACATGCCGCACCTGTCGGCCGACATCGAGAGCTCGCGCATCGATCGCGAGGACTTCAAGCTGAAGGAGTACTCCAAGAGCATGGACGAGTCGCGCATGGACAGGGTGGGTTCTTTTGCTGCTGTCACGGCACTTTTTTCCGTTTTTGGTGCGCTCAAGTGTGCCGGACAATGTTGTTGTCTTTTTTTTAGTGTGCTTGACTATGTCAAATGACAATATTGTTTTTTTTCTGGTTTTTTTTGGTGCGTTGTGATTTTGGTGCTGTCAGAGCACACGTTTTTGCTTCATTTTTGGTGTGCTCGTGCATGTCAGAAGGCAATGCTGCTGTTTTGTTGTGCACTGTTGTGTTTTTTTTTGCCGCTCTCATCTATAACCAAATCCCGTCATTTTAGTCAAATACGTGTTTTTGTTGAAGGAAACTTTTATCGGAAGCGATGCCAAAATGCCAAAACGTGATGGCAGCATTTTGAGGGAAATGTTGTGCAACGCAGCTTTTATTAGCGGAGTGCTTTGGCGCCCTCTTGCGACATCTTGGTGCCAAGGAACTATACTGAAGTGAGTTGAGGGGCTTCTTTTTGACCAAAAGTAGTGCTTTTGGAGCCATCTTGCGGCATTGGGGAGGCATCAATTGCTTGATAATTGTTGCCACTCGTGGGGGTTGTAGCGAAGCCCTGCCAGAAAAACGTTTTCTGTTACTTGAATCGTGGTTTGAAACAAAAACAAATATGAAGGTCAAGGTCAAAAAAGCGGCAATAAACAAGTAGAGCTGCAGCTATGATTTTTTTTTTTTTCCCCGAATGGATTCCTGTGCCGTTGGTCCCCTTCCTTGTTGGCCGAGTGTCCAAATTCCGCAAGAGGTGCAAAAGTGCTAACTAAAGTGCTAACAGGGTTGTGTCCCTGCGGCAGGTGCGCGAGTACGAGGAGGAGATCAACTGCCTGAAGGAGCGTCTGGTCATGTCGCACAAGAAGCTGGAGGAGTACGAGCGCCGCCTGCTGACGCAGGAGCAGCAGACCAACAAAATCCTGCTGCAGTACCAAAACCGGCTGGAGGACAGCGAGCGCCGCCTGCGCCAGCAGCAGCTGGAGAAAGACTCGCAGATTAAAGGCATCATCCACAGGTAACGTCATGACGGGGGCCACGCTGCCAGTGCCTTCACTTAGGACTTGCCCGTCTTCCTTCCTTCCTTCCTTCCTTCCTTCCTTCCTTCCTTCCTTCCTCCCTCCCTTCCTTCCTTCCTTCCTTCCTTCCTTCCTTCCGTCACTGAGCGGCGTACTCACTTTACTCCTACGCCAAGTCAAGTGGGCGCAACTCGTTCGCTCTGCCTCATTGTCGCTTTTGGTGCTCCGGTCGATCCGATTGACGGGACCGCATTTTTTTTTTATTTTTTTTTTTTTACGGACGCTGAAATACTTGAGATCAGCAGACATTTTTTGTTGCGCTGCACGATGTTAGATTGCAGTCGTGTTTTTGTTTCTTTGCTTTGCAGTGCAGTGGAGTAGATTGGAAAACAGTATTTTTTTTGTTTTTGTTCATTTGAGTATATCCAAACACATTTTTGTTGTGTTTTTGCATCACTCAAGGGTATCGGATTGCATTGTTGTTATTGTCGAGTGCTGAACCATTTTTTTGGTGTGCTCTTGTTTTTTTTGGAGTGCACTGGAGTTTGTATGAATGAATGGCGGAGTCGTTCCTGTTGGCTAGCACTTGGCTGCTCTTTTTTGGTGTGCTTGAGTATTTCAGAACACTTTGTTTTGGTGCACTTGAGTATGTCAGAATATTTTTTTTGTTTGTTTTCTTTTATGTGCTCAAGAACATGAAAACACTTTTTTGTTGTTATCTTTTGGTGCACTTGAGTATATCAAAGTGCATTCTTTGTTGCTTTGTGGTGCGCTCAAGTCTATCCGGACAAGTTTTGTAGCTCCCTGGCATTCATCTTGTCTTCTTTTTAAGATAGGTTTTAAGTTTATTTTCTGCTGACAATTGTTGTTCTCGAGACTTTTGTCTCGGTGACAGTTTTGGCCTTCGTCAGAGCTGACAATCGCACGTCCTTGTGTGACATGTCTACAAACAGCTGAGCGAGTTGGGAAACCTTCAAAATAAAGTTCCCGACCAAGTCCGCGCTGCGGTTTTTTGCGTTGCTTGTACACGAGTCGATCAAAGTGCATTCTTTTTGGTGTATTTTAGGAAAGGTTTTTTTTGTTGTTTTTGGTAGTACTTTGATTTTGGTTTTGGTGCACTTCCTTTCAGGCCAGTGGCCAGTAAAATAGATTTTTCAATGGCAGTGAATGACTTCAGGATATTCCAAAACTTTTGCTTTTTGTTTTGGTGCACTTCAGTAAATCAGAAGGCATTTTTGTTGTATTTTGTTGAGCTCGAGGACGTCGGAAGACAGTTTTGTTGTTGTTCGATTGTTTTGTTTTTTTCCGTACGTTTTATGAGCTCCAGTATAAGAGAGTGCATTGTTGTTGTTACTTTTGGAGCTGATGAGTGAACTACAACCTGATTTTTGGTGCGCTTTAGTCTTCCCTTGTGCTTGTTTTGTCAGTTTGTTGAGTGGGAATTTTTATTTGTTCATTTATTTGCTTTTGTCTTGAAGTGAACGTGTGACATATAATCCCCTCCAGGAAAGAAGACGCCCAATGACGACAGACGACCGGACGGACGGCTGGACGGACGGTCACGCTTGTTCCCTCTTAAAACGTGTTCCGCTCTCTCGGCGAGATTTAAAGCTCCGACCGGTCGCTGCACTTGTTACAAAAAGACCAGAGGAAAGCGATCAGACCGGTCACATTGTTTGGACACAGTTGGAGGGAAGGTTGTTGTTCTTGCGCTTTGATTGGACCACTTACAGCACTCCCAAAAAGTTGGGGCACTTTTGGAAGCAAGTTGGACCATGAAGCTGAAATGCACGCCAATGTTCACAGCTCCACTTCATTTTCACCTGCTCCAAACTTCATCCAGAAAATGCCTCCAAAGTAAAACAAACATCATCTGATCGGTATAAAGTCTGATTACAAAACCTTGTACCTTCAAAATAGTCACTTTTCAGGAGGCCCCAAAAATGCCAAGCTTGTTCAACCATTAGCATTGCATCATGAACGAGAGCAAGCCATTTTCAACACTTGAGATTGGTGATGAGATTTTGGCCAAGATATATATATATATATATATATATATATATATATATATATATATATATATATATATATATATTATATAATATATTATATATATATATAATATATTATATATATATATATATAATATATATATATATATATATTATATAATATATTATATATATATATATATATATATATATATAATATATTATATAATATATTATATATATATATAATATATTATATATATATATATATAATATATATTATATATATATATAATATATTATATATATATATATATATATATATATATATATATATACACATAATCTATTATATATATATATATATATAATATATTCTTTTTTTTTTTTTGATAAAATGCGACTATTCTGGAAAAATTGTGACTTCTGATATTGATATTGGACGTGCAGTTTTTTTCTTCCTCTTTTCATTGTGGTCTGAATCCTGCTTTGGGTCTTTCATCAAGTTGATTTCTATCCCGAGCTGAAATTTCCAATGATTGGTAGTTTGAAGTTGGATCTTTTCTTCTCGTTTCTCTTGCTGTAATTGAGGGATTTGGCATGTGTTGGCTGATTGTCTTGAAGATTTCTTGTCTTCTCCTCATGGCCTTAAAGCATCTTGTGTTCCACAGGGGTCACTACTAGGCTCTATTGCATCTTTGCAGTTATACATCACAATCTGAATGAAACACACCGGTATTTATTATAGAAGTAGTGACTATTCAATACGAGTTGTTGTATTGAGGAGGATGTTTGTTGTATGGCAATAATATCGGATCTCTCTTTTTCAACTCTAATCCAGTGCGCGTGTGTGTGTGTGTGTGATGCAAAGTCCATAACAATAATAGTACTGTATCAATGAAATATGAATAAATATATACAAGAGTGGGACTATTTAAAGCTGGCAATAGACACATTTTTAGCCACAAATAATCTATACGAGGCTGACTAGAAGTTATATGTATTTGTTTCCATTTGACTGTTTTTGGGACTTGAAATGATTTTTTTTCATACCGCAGATAATATTTATTGAAGAGACAAAGTATATGAATATAGTATATGTGCGCGTGTGACAGTTGTTGCCCCTAGCAACAGCCAAAGGGTTTCCACTCAGGCTACCATATTAGGTACACACTCATTGGGTTCCAGTACGTCTCTTGCTGGGATCAGTCGTTTTTTTTTGTTTTGGTTTTTTGTAGCAGTAGTAGTAGTAAATTTGTATTGGGAGGCCGGTGTACCTAATGAAGCGTCTGTTTCCATGTACACCCTCTTGTCCTTTTTTTCTGTGCAGCCAAACGATTCCCCACATTGTGACTTGAAAACGTAAAAGTAAAAGTGCTCATTATGCTGGCTTTGCTTTCTTTTTTTATTCTCTCCCTCTTCATGTAACAAAGCGTCCCCCATGCATCATTGTCCTTTCGACGCTTTTCAATGACATTTTCTGTGTGCTTGCTTGATGACTTCTTTCTTTCTGTCTCCTTTCTTTCTGTCTTTCTTTCTTTCCTTCTTTCTTTCTTTCTTTCTTTCTTCCTTTCTTTCATTCTCTCTGTCCGTCCATTTTTTTGTACAAAGCAAAACTCTCAACGCTGTACACGCTGTTTATCCAATAAAACATCCAAAGGCTCCTGTTTGAAACTCCCACCTGTGGATTTTTTGCTTTCTTTACTTTGTGTGTCCTCACTGGAATGAATGTGTGCGTGTGACCGAAATATAAATGCAGACCTCTGCCAAGAAAAGGACACCAGAAAAATCCTGGCATGCCATTCTATGCCAGTCCCGTAGGTGGCGATAATGTGGATGGCATCGACCTTTTAGTTTGCCTCAGCTTCGTCGCCAAGTGGCCGCAACTTTATTTGGATCCGCATTCAAGTTGAACATACGATCCTAAAAATAGTGACTACCATTCTTCTGTGATTCAAATACTGAAAGTTTTCATTCGTTTATTTCGGTGTCGTAGCGGGATTGCACAAAAGTTGTATACGACATTCCCAAATTTCCATTTGCGTTGCGATTTCAAACAGGGTCCGCTTCACTTTACGGTCCACTTCAGGTCTGATGGAGATTCAAATTCAGTCCTGAAGTGAATCAGGACCTATTTATGTTCACATTGCAAATTGATTTATCGCCAGATTCATTTCCGTTTCTTGTCCACTTAACATCTAAATGAGTTTCAATCAATACAAAGGCAATAAAAGCTGAAAGTGAAGCAGTACCACTTTGCATTTACATTGCGCATTGATGTGAAACAGGATCCAGTTTTCTTTCTGGTCCCTTTCAGGTGTGAATCTGACAATACAAGGTGAAAGTGAACCAGGACCACTTTGTATTCACATTGCAAATTGGAATACACTTTCTTTCTGGTCCAAAAGGGGCGTGGTCATTTCAGGATGGCAATAAAATGAATTCTCATTCGCCTCGATCCTCATCAAAGAGGATCCACTTTTATTTCTGATCCGCAATGGCAATACAGATCAAAAGTCAACCTAGGCCAATTTTCATTTACTTTGAAAATGGATTTTAAACTAGATCAAGTTGCATTTTTGACCCACTTGAAGTGTGGAATCAGTCCCTATGAGGTGAAAGTGAACCAGGACCACTTTTCATTAGCACCGTTGGTTGATTTGAAACAAGATTTGGCTCTAGTTTTGGTTCACTTCAATCATAAATCGGTTGCATTCAATAGTATAACAATACCAGATGAAAGTCGAGCAGGTGCACTTTGCGTGTACATTGTAATGGATTTGAAACAGGTTCCAGTTGTCTTTTTGAGCCACTTGAAGTGTGACTACGGAAGGTGAAAGTGAAGTCGACATTTTCTGTCCAGATGAAAACACCTCCACGAGGTGATTGAGAGATTTTCCCAGTGGCTTCTCGTGCTAACCTCCCTCTCACCCCCTTGAAATTCAAATCCTTCCCTGGCACTTCGGATTATCTTCAGGCCTGGGAAAATCGGAGAATTAGCCAGGAGGGGAAAAAAAAGTGCATCCATCAGCTTTGCGGGATCTTTGAAATGATTAAGATGAGGGATTTTTTTTTTTTTTTTCTACCCCACGAGCAGCAATTCCCGGGGGACGCTGTTGATCCAGCAACCCGCCAGTCTGTTCTTTGAAAAATATTGCCATCGCCTGGCAAGCTTTCGCCAATAAATCTGCTCATCCGTCGTCGTTTTTTTTTTCCTCCATATGTTGTAGGGCACATTACAACAAGAGTGGGAATGGAGCCGATACGCTCTGCTCCCTTTTGATATTCCGTTGTCGAGCTTTGCGTTCACCATTTGTTCATTAGGAACACTGACTACGGCTGCTGCTACCTGCTGGCATGGAGGAGTATCACTTGTCAAGTGCAGGCATCGCAGTATGTCCAACGTCACTTAAAACGGCTGTTGGGGTTTCAAATTAGGCTTCTCGCGCTGGGTTAGGGTTTCAATCCAATGTTGGGGTTTGAAAAGTTAGATTCAAAACAGATTTTGCAATATGGCTATCCACAAAGGTTGGATCAAGGCAACAGGACTGTTTTGTTTCTGTTTTGTTTTGCTGAAGACGTTTCACATTTAATCAAAAAGACGTCCTCAGTTCTACTTTTGTGGCGTTTCCTTATTCATGCCTGGGTGGCTCGAGTTAGGGCCACTCGTCCCGTTGATTGTCAAAAGGCAGGCCGCTGGACAATCGGGTTGTGGCTATTCAACCTTTGTGGGTTTCAAAATCACTTCAGCCTTTATTTGTCCAGGAAAACACCAAAATGAGCCTCGAATGTCCGCCTCAAACCCAAATGTTTTCTTTTTTTTTTTTTTTTTTTTTTCCTCATGCCATAATGCTGCCTCTCCTTCTGTTCTCCCAACCCCCTTCCACTCCCTTCGGCTACCAAGGCTCATGGCCGTGGAGGATGAGATACGAGGAGGACACGTCATTGAGCCAAAAACAACCAGGATTTTCCCAGAACAGGTCTGTGATATTCCGCCTTAAAACCACCTTTCCTGCTTCTTCTTTCTCTTCCTCTTCTACTTCTTCTTCTTTTTCTTCTTTTCCCGTTTTCCCTTTGCGGGCTGCTCTTGTCCATTTTGAGTGTGCCTGCTCTCTGGATTTGGGCCTTGTGCACTGGGGACCTGTGGTGGTTTTTGGTGGGCGCTGTGCTATTTTCCTCCTTTCGCCGCCGAGCATGACTCCGCCAGCAACTTCTTCGCACACTCGACACCGAGCGAGGCTGACGCACCCGCACGCACACATGGTGGAGCTCCATCGCCCTTCTTTCATTCCCCGTTTTCATTAACCTCCTTCACTGTGGCTGTGTTGGGAAATCATCTACTCATAACCCTTCTCCCTAACCTATATGGGCCCGATTCGCCCATTCTTGCTGAAGTCTTTTTTTTTTTTTTGTTTTTTTTTTTTGAAGCGCCTGGACTCACGCACTTTCTATTTCCGCGGATGATCCCATCCAGGCTTGTGTCATCCACGCCTAATTTGTGAATGAATTTGGCCACGCCAAAGCGACATCATTCATTGATGATGGAAGCTATTTGGAATTTTTAGAGCACAAAGTTCCTCGGGCTTGTAAATGTCTTGGACACCCGTGAAAATGATAAAGCACACTTTAAAGACCCTGTAAAGTGAATTCTGAGATGAATGTCGAAATCCCTTGTAGATGTTTGAAGATGGTTTGCTGGAAACCTGTAAAAGACTGCGGAATATTTTTTCACCATTTTACTGTTCCTGATTTGTTTTGCCCTGGCGAAATTGGTGCGTAGTGATGCACTTTGTCTTGGGCGTGAACTTTAGCGCCTTGATTTGCATCAGAGGTTATCCGGCACAATTGCGACGTGCGGATAGCTCGCACGTTATACCTACACCGCAAGCGCAACTTCGGCACGGCCACTTTAGAGCGCCTCGTTGTCAGCCGTGAGTGCGTGCAAGTCACAGAGAGACGGTGGAATGGTGAGGAGGAGGGATCCACCTTGACAGCCACTGTGTTGACCGGAACCTGTGAGCTGGCATGGCCGCGTTAGAGTGCCTCGTTGTCGCGGTGTAGAAAAGCCCGACGGGGCCACCCGATGGAAGAGGGTCCAGCCCATTGAGGCCTCACTTTACATACAGTACTTGCCAATTTTTGCAAGCAAGTGTGGTGAGCAACACTCTTCGCTGTGCCGGGTCAAATTTGGAAGATAATCATTTTCACTTTGCAGGGACTTTAAATGTGAAAAGCCAAGTGTTTCAAAAGGCACCACGCAGTCGTGTTTGGTCAGGGAGCTCTGAAGGGCGACTCATCAAAAGGTCACTATCCAATCGTGGGGAGCATTACGCATACCTTCACTGCCCTGAATCACAAATGGAGAGACTTTACAGACCTCCTTTGAAAAACAAAATCTCTGCAAATTAAACGCAAGCCCGCACAAGGCAGCATGATCGTTTGACTGCCATGACGGAAGAAGCAGCATCCACGCTATCAGCAATGGATGTACTCGGAGAGGAGATACAATTGAAGGTAAGTAACTGTGACGACTGTTGCTTTTCCAATTAGAGTATGGAATGTGTAACAATCTTAATAAAAACTGGAAACAGCATTTTTTCCTCTTTATTGTTTTACAAGTTTGAGTGAGTTGATTTGAATCAGGATCCAGCTCAAGATGAAAGTGAACCAGGAAGCAGAATACAGTTTTCCTTTCGGGTCTACTTCAGGTGCGAATGGTGCCTCTGTCAATACAAGAGGAGAAGTTCGCCAGGACCACTTTTGGTTCACATTGTGAGTGGATTTGAAAGAGGATCCAGTTCCATTTCTGGGCCACTTCAGGTGTAAATGGCACCTCAGTTAATTCACTGAAAGTTTTGCACTAAAGTGAACTTGAACACTTTGCCGTTACATTGAAAGTTGATTTGAAACAGGATCCTGTTCCTTTCTTGCCCACTTTGTGTGAATGGCTCATTAGTCGACAAAATAGAAATACAAGGTGAAAGGCAACCTGGACAACTTTGCGTTCACATTTTGAGTCTTTTTAAAACAGAATCCAGTTCCACTTCAGGTGTAAAACGTGAAACCGTGCCTCGGTCAGTACAAGGTCGGAAGTTAGCCTGGGCCAGTTTGTGTTCTTGTTTTAAATGTATTTGAAACAGGATCCATTTCCATTTCTGGGTCACTTCAGATGTAAACAAACACCTCAGGTTTGTACAGTGCAAATATCAAACTATAGCAAATTCGGACCATGCTGCCTTCACATCAAGTGAAGCGAAAGTTGTTTTGAAACGGGATCCAGCTCAAGGAGAAGATGAACCTGAACCACTTTGTGTTGACCTTTCAAGTGGATTTGAGACACGATCCTGTTCCGTGTTGGTCCACTTCAGGTGTGAATGGCTCCTCAGTGGACAAAATGACAATACAAGGTGAAAGTGAACCTGGGCCTCTTTGCATTCATATTAGAGTTGATTTCAATCAGGATTGAGTTCAGTGTCATTCCTCCCATTCCATCAGTGTCTGGCATTCCGTGTGTGTTGTTGTTTTGTTCTGGTTCAACAACGTGAGCAAAGCATGCGGACCAGGACTTTGGCTCCTCACGATGGCCGCATGTTGACGTTGCGCTGCATGTGGTGTTGTGTTGCTTTCACCGATGACGTCATCTGAGTGTGTGTGTGTGTGTGTGTGTGTGTGTGTGCTGGTGGTGTTTTTGCGCCTCCCTCCTCCTCCTCCTCCTCCTCCTCAACCTCGTCCTCCTCCTCGTCCTCCTTGTATTTGATCCTCTTGTTGACGAGATACGGTGATTTCTCTTAGGGGAGGCGTCAGTCCATCCTAGTGCAGCCTCGCCTCGCCCCCGTCCCACCCCGAGTGTCCAGGTAATAACCCCAGCCGACAAGCTCTCACCCGCTCTCTTTCTCTTTGTCTCTCTCTCTTTATCTCTCGCTCTCCGCATCATTCCCTGCGATTCTCAGTGTGTGTCCCTGTCGCTCGCTCACTCACACACTTTCCACGTACCCGTCCATTCCTCTCGGAAAGTCGCGGCGTAGACTAGAAAATTACGCAGGACAGTTTTACCAACGAGAAAAGTGTGGAAGACGCAGGTGTCAAAATCAAGGCACTTTGCAGATCCTGCCCCCCCCCCCGCCCCCGCATCATGAAAGTAGGCCACAATTTGTCAGATCTGACGATTACATCTGGTCGTAACCAACCAGGGTTTTGCTCATCGGGGTTCATATAGTGGAGCCCCCGCCCTTCACCGAGGTCAGATGTCGAGCCTGACTAACGGAAATAATGTACGGGCGCATGATTAACGTTTCCTAACAGTTGCCATGAAAAACAGAAATGTGGGGGTGAAAAAGCATATAAACGGGACTATGAGTCAAATTGACCCGATCATTTGATTCAACACTCGGTTTGTAAATGTGTGGGGGTTCACTCTGTTACGTAAGGGGCAAGACGTGGAACTTGTCTTGCACTTGGCCAAACGCCAGGTCATTTTCTAGTACGTATATTTTTTTAACTTAAGAAATGAAAACAATACATTGTTAATGTAATAATGCATTTCGTACCCCGAAACATTATCTGTACAATGAATTGCTGCAAAGAAATACAATTGATATAATAATGATTTTTTTTTTTTACATATCGTCGCTGTCCTGCGAAAAACATGTATGTCCAATTTTTGTCGTTTAATTTTTTTTTTTTTTATGTTACGGTGGTGCCTTGACGTACGAGGCTAATTCGTGACTGTTTTGGCAAGACCAGTGTCAAAGACAGTCCTTTCTGAGAACGCTAATCTCTTTGTAATTGGAACGGCTGGGTACTTGTCAACTTCCCACTGGCTCTGGCATATTTCCGTAAATGATCATTCTTATAATTAAACGGGAAGAAAAAACTTACCGACATGAGTCCTCCCCTCCGATGTGGCATTATCCACTTTGCATAGCAGCACAAAATGTCAAAAGGCTTCACAAGTCACCAACCGACGAATCTTTGGTTTAAGCTAGCAGACAAGAACAACATCCGGCTATTCCGTGCGTTCTTGCTTGATGCGTACTTTCAATTGGAACGTGACTCGGGCCGCCACGACGGTGTTTGACGAGATCACGACAATGTAAGCGCGCTAACGGCTCGTGACTGACTAACATGCTGTAATACAGTCGCTGTCTTTTTTCGTTGCTTCGGGGCTTCTGAAACTGTGAATATCAGTGCTAACCATTAGCATGTCAATGGCGTTTTCCATCGCGTGGCAGTTTGAAAGAGATGATGTCATTATTTTTCTCTTTATGTTGAGTTGAGACAAAACTTCGAGTGGCAATAAAGGGCCTCTTTTGTGACAAGTTTGCCAAACTGCTCTTTACTGTAGTGTCAAGTGACTTCAATGAAGTTCACTGCCACCATAAAGTGCTCACGTTTGCGCTTGCAAGTCAAAGCAAAAACAACTCGTAAATGGAAAAACTCTGACGTTGAGGCGCTCGTATCGTATCGTAATGGCATGAACTTCAAATGTTCAAATTTTGTCGGCTGTAATTCGATAGCATAGCGTAGCAGAAGAGCACCGTAACTAGCATGCCAGTTGAATATGGCGTCGAGCTGACAAAGTGGAAATACCCATTGCCATGTTCCTTCCCGCTCATCTCACCCTGCAAAGTCAAACAAGGGAATCATGGGAAATCTCCGTATCCGACCCGAACCTTCCCTGGAGAACACTGATGGATGTGCACCTCTTTTCTTGCGTCTTCTGTGTGTCCTATTGACATTGTCATTTGATGTGTGTCAAACCATGTGTGTGTTTGGTGGTCATGTGACCTTGTCTTGTCTTTTGTTTGTACTTGTAGTCGTATAAAAACAATTTTGTGCTAATAAACAAAGAGCGGCGCGCCGCCCCCGCCCTGCCCTACCTACTCCCCCCCCGCAGAGTGTGACGCTCACGTGGGTAAGTTTTGTTTTGTTTTGTTGTTGTTTTGTTTTTCCGGCAGGATGTCCGTAAACATTCCAAGCGAGCCAGCCAGCGAGCGGGCCTGCGTCGTGTCTTTGTTCAGCTGCTTGGCGCCTCGCCTTTAATGCACGTGTGTGCGCCACCTCCGAACACACATTGTGCATTAAAAGCTCTCTTTGTTGTGTTGAGCAAAACAGTTTGTTTGGTTCTGATTGAGAAGAGAAAGTATTTTTTATTTTTTATTTTTTTTTTGCATTGAGTTGCTCTCTTGTTTTTGTTGTTGAAGGCAAGGGACACGCGCACACGCACTCACACGCCATCAGATGATTTACTGTGATGCTTGTCCTTCTCTCCGCTGTTCGCAAATCCGCCCCACCCGCCCCCACCCCCCCATGTCCTCCCTCCATCCCACACTGCTGTGCATCAGAAGCAATCCTGAAGCCGCCTTCAAGTACTTTTCTGTCTTCCTCTAAACGACGACCACATATATTTTTTTTTTGACGGTGAATATATCTTCCAAAGAGAAATACTTCAGTAATCGATGCGTAAGAGCCGACGCTCTATGTTGCATAAAGTGGATATAAAAAAGTCTACACACCCCTGTTCAAATGCCAGGTTTTTGTGACAAAAAAAATAGATCGAGATTAATCATTTCAAAACAGTTTTCTCCCTTACAGTAAATAGGAACCAAACCCTTCTCCCTCTTGCCTTGTTGTTGTATTTTTTATTTTTATTTTTTTTAAGAATCCATTATATGTGCCACCTCTAATCAAAACACATATTCTGGTGAATACAATGAATCGCCCCTCCATCGCTCCAGACCACCCCAGTGAAATCTGCCATGTTGAAATACCTGATTGAACTCATTCACTGCCAGCCCAGGTAAAAAAAAAAAAAAAATGTCCCTTTGACTTCTATAGTCATCAATGGCAGCGAATGAGTTTTTCTAGCATTCAAGGCACTTACATCTGATTTAAAGCCCCTTAAACACACTTTTAAAATAAGACAAACACATTTTAAAACGGAGACTATATTGATAACGAGCAAGAGCAATGGATAACGCAAAAATATTGGTCAAACCATTAAAAAAAAGAATAGAGGAACAACTGTAATAACATAAAACAAATCTGCAATATAAAAGAACTGAAACAGACACACCCACCCAGGCATAAAGAAAGGACTCCACCCCAAAAATGTCATACTGAAATTCTTTTGGATTCAAGGTGAATCGTCGTCAACCTTTGCTGATGAGTAGAACCGCAAGGACTGAGAATTTAGACTGATCAAATTTGAATAAAATTAAAGTAAAATTTTCAAAAAGGGGGAAAGCTTAACAAATAGCATTCAATTACGTTTAATTACAAAAGCGCAGACAGAGGAAAATAATTTAACTAAATGAACTACAATCAACACATTATAAAAAATAAAACATAAAAACCATAAAGAAATGCATTTAAAGTGGAAGTCAACCCAAACATTTTTTCAAGAATATGTTCTATGCACGCCCACTATTTGAGACAAGGTATTCTGATGAATATTGCGTTTGTGGTATATGAGTTAAGCAGCAAAATGCACTTGTTTTTAGCCATCTCAGGGGTCGGCCATTTTGTCACTTCTGTCGACTGAAAATGACATCACAACTACTCGGGGCTCAGGTAACAACCAATCACAGCTTGGCTGTTTTCTGAAGCTGAGCCGTGATTGGTCGTTACCTGAACCCCGGCTAGTTGTGATGTCATTTTCAGTCGACAGAAGTGACAAAATGGCTGCCCCCAGAGATGGCTAAAAACGGCTGGATTTAACTCTTATTCCACATACGGAGTATTTATCAGAATGCCTTGTTTCAACTAGTGGGCCTGCTGGGAACATATTCTTGAAAAAAATATGTTTGGGTTGATTTCCGCTTTAAATTAAAAAAAAAAAAAATTTTAAAACGTTTTTTTGAATAGTGTCTCGAGTGTAACGTGTTAATTGTTGGTTGTTTGTTTTATTCTTGGCTAGTTGCGATGCTGTGTTGCTGTGGGTGTTGTTTTCCATCCATCGGCATTTGTAACTCCTTTTCTCTCCGCTTTCTCTCGTTCTCTTTCTCTCTTTCTTTGGCTCGCTCGCTCTCTCTCTCTCTCCTTCTGTCTGTCTGCTTGTTTGCGACCCCCCGATGGCTCCTCTTTGACTTTCCGCTCCTCCGTCCTTTGCTCCCCGTGTGCTGCGCCTGCTCGCCTCCCTCTCATCGGTCATTGAATGGCTTCTTCTTCTTCTATACGTCCACCCCCCACGACCCCCACCCGCCCCGCCTCGCCCCCCGCCTTCCCCCTTTTCTGTCTATCTGGCTAGGAGACCCAGCATTCCTCCTTGGGTTCAGCAGACCCCGGTGTGAAAAGCCACGATGATGAAGATGGAGGAGGAGGAGGAAGCGGCCCTCGACCCCTCCCCGTCGCCTCGTCGTCGTCGTCGTCGTCGTCTTCTCGCGACCGCCCTCCCTAGTCCCCAACGAGAGCTCCATGGCGACTGGACCACCTGGCACCGTCCCGGGGTGGGGGGGGGGTGGTTCCCAGGGGGCTAAAACACAACACTGAGAAAGAGATCAAAAAGAGAGAGGTGGTCTGAAAGGGTTTTTCCTGCACACACACACACTCACACACACACACGAATCAAAGGGCTTTCCTCAACTTTGCGCTCTTGCCGGACAAGATAGCGACACACTCGCACATACGCACACTTTTCCCTGCAGGATGAGTCTCACCCCTCGAGTGGTCCTCGGTGCCTTGAGCTTGGCCAGTAAGAGCCCCGCCCCCCTCTCCCCCCTGCCCTGTTTGATTGACCGCTGGCTGACGGGCGTTGCTTTTTCCGAGCATTTTCTCTTCTCAATATCAGAACCCAAACTGGTGCTAAACAACAAATGGTGCAATTGGCGTGCGTTTGGGTGTGCGTTTGTGTGTGTGCGTGACTGGCCCACTGTCCTCACTGTGCTTTTTGTTTCATTCTGATGTCTTTGTGAATCCTGTTATGTCAAATGTGTCTTGTTTGCCTTTAAAAAAAAAAAAATAATCTGATTTATTTGTCCGTTTAGTTTTCACTTTGGGCATTGCTGGCCCAAGCCTTTAGGGGGCGCCAAGCAGAATATGATTTCACATGAGAGTGGCGTCACTTCACCAATGTGGAAAAAAAAATCCATGAGTACAGCCAGACTAAATGAAGCTCCTCAACTCACCTCAACATACAGTAGAGACAGTAGTTCTTTGGGACCAAGATGCCACAAGATGGTGCCAAAGCACTACTTTTATAATAGATAGTGTTACGGTCTGACTAAATGAAGCTCCTCCCCTCCCCGCAACATACAGTAGAGGCAGTAGTTCTTTGGGACCAAGATGCCACAAAACGGTGCCTGAGGCACTACTTTTATCTTAGACGGGGCTTTGGCCTGAGCACCAAAATAGAAAATATTGGATGATAGTTTCCCTCCAAAAAGAAACTGTCAACTACACATGGGAAGACTTTCTAGGACTTTGATGTTTGTGTCAGCTTTTTCACTTCTTTAATGGGTTTAATGTGTTCCAAAAATTCTCACGCTTTTGGGATCACTTTGTTTTTGTTCAAAAATAACATCATTAACTCCGGCTTGAATTGACTTCAATGGCCAACAAAAAATAGAATGTAGAATGTGCTTTTTTTTCTGTCTCGTTCCTAACATGTCACATGTTGGTCTTGTCATTGACTTGTTGCTTGTAGCTTCACACTCTAGGGGCGCTCCGGGTAAATGGGGGTGGGCGTATACACGGCACTACTCTGGGGCTAGGGGGTGCTTTAGCCCTGTCAGAAATCTGTCTAGCGCCTGTCCAGCCCCCCCAGCAATTTATTTATTTACCTATTTATTTTTATATTTTTTTTCAAGTTTAAAAATATGAAAAATTCCACAAGTAGCCATTCTGTTCCAATACAATTGCTATGAGGGAAGGGAAGGGAGGGGCGGAGTGAGTCTTTCAGTTCCATGCGCATTAGGTGAGTTTATTTTCGGATGTGTTTACAAAGTACGTTCAAACGTATTGATAAAATGTCAGCTAAATGCTAAAAACTATGGTAAAAAAAAGTTTTTTTACCATAACGCCATGGTGTCTTGACTTGCACTTGCGCATTATGGGGAAAAAAACACCAAATGGAAATCATGCACTGCAGACAAAAAAAAATACAAACAAAAAACTTAAAAAATACTAATAAACAGTGTTTACTCACTTAATATTCGAACGTATTGGTATAATGTAGGCCAAATGTTAAAAACCTTTTCTTTTACTTGCGCATGGGTAAGTCAATATCCCGTGGCATTATGGGAAAAAGTGCTATATATTTAGCATTTAGCTGGCATTTTATCGATACGTTCAAACGCACTTTGCAAATATGTTCCAACAAGTTGGAAAAAAAAAAAAATGTTGACTCCACATTGGCAGTTCCACACTTGCGGTGTATATCATGCTTTTATTGGGAAAAACGAGAGACCCTCTCAAGTACGTGAAGTCATTAAAATCGAAAACGACATTTCTCAGCCCCTCCTAGATCTCAGTCAAGCCCCCACCTTAGTCCCGGGAGAGAAAAAAATCCTGGCTTGGGCCTGTCTAGCATCTGCCTGGTGTGCGTTGTCAAGGCCAGGGATCACTTAACCGTTCACGTAGTGCTGCCTCCCTTGCGCCTTTTGGACCATCAAGGGCCACTGTAGTTCTTACTGGGCAATGCACAAGTCAGCCAAAATGAGAAAGTATCAATTTGGCAAAATATCCTTCTACAGTACTCTGAAATTAAAACTAAAACCCAACCATATTGTATATATTTTTATTTCGTTTGATTAATTTTCAGCGCCCACTCCCAATATTTTGATCCCCAGGCGACCGCCAACCATGTCCCACCCACATTATTATCATTAAAAAAAAAAAAAAAAACATTAAATAGCTACTACGACTAGGTTTTTTTTTTCTTTTTTTGAAATTCTTAGCCCCTACTCCTACGTTGGTTACAAATCACAGCTGCTAAACTTGCCAATGGTTCTTGGCTCCAAAGTATACCACAACACGGCACAATTGAGTGTAAATAACCTTTGGGACTCAGGTAACCAAGCCTCAGAATGGAGCTCAAACCCACTAGAGTAGTTTTTATATTTTGGGGGTGACGGATGCTTCGTATAATGACCGTATGACCAATCCACCCTCCCACCCCCCTACCCCTGTGTTTCTTCAGCCACTCGCAAAGCTTCATGGAGGACAGTATGGAAGCTAACTGGCTGATGCGCCAACAGCGTCACGCGGCGGGCTGGCACGGCCAAATGTCGCGTGCGCTTTCCCGTGACGCCATTGGTTGACAAAGGGAGAACGCGGGCCACTGGTCCCGGTCTGTGTGCTCTAAGGACGGTCCGGAACCCCAGCGGACCATGTGAGGAACTGTGGCATGGTCCTCGCTTTCTTTCTTTCTTCCTTTTTTTGTTTTTTTTAAATTTGGTGGTAGGACAGGACAATTTGTGCATGACTATGCAGGAAAGGACTGAACGAGAGAGTGGAGGTGCATTGTGGGTATTGTATTTCCAAGGTGCTTGACCTCTCTTAAACCCTCCTGTTATGTTTTGAAAGTTCAACCAATTGCAATTCATGTTGAGACACCACAAACCAAAATGGCGAACTCCGTGTTCATTTTGGGGCATCGCTCCTTGAGACTTTTTGGTGCGTCCTGTCACAATCGACTTGTCCTCCCATTTTCATGTCTGTCAGTGAGACTGGTGTCAAGGGCTCGTCTTTTTCAAACTTTCCAGGACCCTTTTTTTGTGGACTTTGTCCCTAAAATGTCTGCTTTTAAGCCTTCTGGCTGGCATGAGTCTCTGTGACTGTTTTGTGTTATGATGGACATGCCCACCAAATATTGCATTGATATGTGGGACAGCCATCTGGGACTTTTTTTTTTTTTTTTTTGCTGTTCTTTGTTTTTAAACTTTGGAGCTAGATTGGGACTCATTTGGTTCCATTTCCAAGTAGGTGTTTGACCAAAATGGCTGCTTCCAACCAAAATTGCAGACTTCCTGTTTTTGGTTCGTCCCGTTATGATATAAATTCCACCTCATTTCGTGTACGGGGCAAATTGTTTTTTTTCTTCTGATGTTTTTGAAAATAACACGAAATGCTGGTCAAACTTTGACGCCACACTAGACGCCGTTGGTCATGCAAGCTGGCCCTTCTGTGCAAGATACCTGCTTCCGATTGGGGCTCATTTGGGTCAAGTGGCTCGAAGGAATTTGCCAAAATGCAAGCCTTGTAATTCAGCGCAAAAGTGTGCCTGCAAGCCAAATGGCGGCCTTGTGGTCATGGGTCCTCGAGACTTGTTGGTGCGTCCTGTTATGACACACGTGTCCGTCCAATTGCATGCAGATTGCTGAAACCGCTGTAGGCTTTTATTTTTATTTTTTAGTTTAACTTTCCCAGTTGATTGAGTTTTGGTGAGTTGTGACCAGGACCCCCAAATTTGACGCAAGAGTTGAAAGTTGTCTTTTGGTATGAAATGTCTCCTGCTTGCCTCTCAACAAGCAAAATGTGACTTTTGTCCTTTCTGACACTTTTGGGTCAAATTGACCCGCCCAGGACATAACAGGAGGGTTCAATCTTATTTATTTTCAAAGCATTTATTATTATCTTTTTCTCTCTCTCTCTCTCTCTCTCTCTCTCTCTCTCTCTCTCTCTCTCTCTCTCTCTCTCTCACTTGTAGTCTTTTTAAATTATCATCCACAGAGGATTGGTCGCCATTTCCCGACTTTTCCGACACTTTTATCCACTCTTTTCTATTCCTGTCTAGTACTACTACTCCAGCTCTTATTTATTCTTACAGTAATAGAAGGACTCATCATCTCAAATCTTCCAGAGTCTCTTTATTGATTGATCTCTTTTTCTTTTGACCTTTTTCTTACGGAGACAATCTTGCCCGCTCTTCACACATACACACAAATGGGACAAACTCGTGTGTGTGTGTGTGTTTGTGTCCCCTTCATCCCAAAAGACTCCCCCAAAATTTGCACACGACGCCATCGCCATGGAGCTCTCTGTTTACAAACAAGAGGATTGCTATTTTATACTCCACGTCGATGAACTTTGGACGTTTTCCTTGCGGGAATTGGGGCGTTCCTAAAACAGATCAGCCCCCCCCCCCCGCGCCCCCGGACTGCTCAGAACGAGAGATTCCTCCAAATGAGAGATTCCTCAGCGTGAGATATACCTGAGCCGGAATGAATGTGTGTGTATGTGTACATATCTACAGTATACGCTATGTATATTACGTTTGTTTGTAATAAGATGCAGAGTGTACAGTTATTTTTCGCCCCCCCTCCCCCACCCTCCCTCCAGTCTCTCGCAGGTTTTTCTTCTCTTTCTACCGATTGAGGTCGTTCTAACACAAATGTGGAGAGAGAAAAAAAAACATCTGTCAAAATTGCGACCCTTTTTTTCTAGCATTTTTTTGGGGAGGGGGTGGGGGGGGTATTGTAAATACAAGCAGGTGATTTGATTTGATTGGTCCATAATCAGATGTGGCTTCCACTTGATTGGTTGCGGGTTGTCATCCAGAGATCTATATTTATTCCGACAACCCCGATGTACGATATTGACTCATTATTTGGGATCTTTTGGTGAACATTGCTTTCTTTCGTAATACTAACTAAGTGTGCCTCCCTCTTATCTTATACTCACTTATTTACTCATTCCCAGCCCCTCCTCCCTTTTGACAAGCCATATAACCCCCCCCCCCCGAGCCCCCTCCCCAATCCAAACA
The DNA here is from genome assembly GCF_054856515.1 of Filicampus tigris. Taxonomy (NCBI): domain Eukaryota; kingdom Metazoa; phylum Chordata; class Actinopteri; order Syngnathiformes; family Syngnathidae; genus Filicampus; species Filicampus tigris. The sequence continues at coordinate 3,564,870 of NC_141224.1, read as the reverse complement.
GCCCTGCCCCCATATGCCTCCACTCTTGTTGTTTTTTGGGGACAGAACGGATATTTTTTGGTGTATATTGTTGGAAGAGTGCCGTGGAAGAGTGCTGTACATGAATGTGGCTGTTCTGATGATTTCCTTATTGCTGTCATAACAATAATAACAATAATATGAATAATATTGATAATAATATTTGGGCTTTGTTGATTGATGGGGTCGGCGCACGTGCAGTTGATGATGACGACGTCGTGATCCTTCGGAATTTACTTTCCTTCTTTTGTTTTTCTTTTCTTATTTTCTTTTGAATACACCGGAAATTTATATTTTTCGGGCGGGTGAATCTGGAGGTAGAAATGAAATAAATTAATTAATAAATTATTAAATTCTTAACCTGGTGTGCTGTTGTGCCCTCTTTAATGTTTATACTTTGCCTTATTCTTGATGAAAACAGGTGTTTTTATGCCATTTGAATAATCTAAGAAGGTTTTACATTTGACAAAAATTGACATTTTTATTCATTTGTTTTTTCTAGTTTTATTTTAATAACGTTTTAATTCAAACCACAGCAAACATATTATCGAAATCCATCTTCGACGGTGAACGTCGCTAAATGTCACGAATGTCGAGGCAACCCCCCGGTTTGCGTCAACAATCGCCAGAAAAGTTGACGAATTCGACATTCGCTACCTTCGCAAGCATTTGCCACGCAGTGAGATATCACCTGACCCCAGTACACAAATTCTACCTTCCCCAAAAAACAATATCGTGCTAGCATTCATTTGACAATACTCTGTGGGCTATAGGTGGTGTACGCGGGGAATCAGTTATTATTCGGCCCAAAACACGTTCTTGTCATCTAACTTCGAAACACTCACTAATTGATCAATAATAAGTCCGTAGTAAAGGTGAAGCAAAATGAATGTTGAATATTTATGCTTAAATGTCACAAGCAACTTTGTTGAAAAAATACATCTTGCAAGAATGGCAAACAGGGTGGGGAAGAAGCTGCATGTGGGAATGCAAAATCTGTCCTGAGGGGATCGGCCGCCCTCCATTTGAATGTTCAAGGTTGTCCGCACAGGTGTTTTCATCACATGTTGACTGATTGGGCGTCTGATGAGCTTCAGGCCAGCAGCAGCAGCAGCCACAAGGACGCCAACAATTTGGGCAATTTCACGTGCCAATCAAACAAGCGCATTAGTGGGGATGGCGGCGTGGCGGGGATTGACTTCTAGTTCCTATCACGAGCACGAGCATCTATATTTGGCTCGTCAAGTTGAGCAATCCAATCTTTTCGAGTCCATGAATGCTGTGTCTGTCCAGATGGTGGCCCAACAGTCCCATCTGGGGAGAAAGAAAGAAAACATCCTGAAAGTCATTTGCAGCAGGTTGGGTGACAAGATGCAGCAAACAGTATTCATATTCTCCTACAATATTCATGTCATCGTCACATGTGAAACGGCCCGGGGACTCCTTCATGTGGACACTCGAGCTATTCAAACAACATTCATTTGGATTTTTGCTCATTTTAAATTTTTGGGAAGGATAAAAAAAAAAAGAAAGCAAAATATTTAAAAAGCAAAGTAAAAATAATTTGAGGATGTAACAAAAATCCAGTAATTTTGTGGGAAAAAGTCATTTAATTAAAATTCTACTTAAAATGCAGAGTTTCCTACTACATCACTCTTTTCAAATGGTAAATTGAAGATTAACTCCAACCTGGCAACCCGCCATTATAATTGCACACTTGAATTTCTGAATGCTGAAAAATAGCAAAGTGGCTCAAAACAGTTAAAGACAAACTTCGGTGTTGGTGTAAGATGATAGAATGCATTGATTTTCCTAGAAAATACAATAGAATTAACTGGTACACTGCAGATTTATTCTTAACTGGCAAACAGCCGCTGTAAAGGTTGGAAAAAAAGTAAATAAAATAAAATAAAACCCTGGAAATTATCACATCGAAACCAGTGGCGGCTCTCCAGCAGAGGGCGGGCGGACCCAGGCGGGCCGTCCCACCCAGATGAGTCACTTTGAAAGGGAAAAATGGATGGATGACAAAGTATAGAGTTATTGATGGGTTGATTTATCTCTGGTGTTTCAAACGATGATGCAACTTCTGGTTTGGGTTTTAAAACAATAAAATGTCTCTCGTCGAAATATAATGATATAATTTAGTTAAAACTTAACTCAATTTGAACAACCACAGTTGTAAGGCAGTGCTGCACATGATTGATAAAAGACAAAACAAACAAAAAAAAAAAAGACAAAGCACACAGGAGGAGAACAGTTTTATTCGCTCTCGTAGCACTTTGTGCAAAAAGACTACACTACTAATCAAAATATAATAGAATGTCTGTTATGTGTTAAGTATTTATGGATGGATATTTTGTAGCGCCCCCTGGCGAAACTCCAGCAGCTGCCACACCTTAAAGTTTCTTTTAAAAATGTCAGTACGTTAAAACTTCCATCCAACCATGATATTTATTTTCTGGTGTAACAGAAATCATGTATTCGCTCTTTTAAGAAATTCATTCAATAAATGTATTGAATGCTACTTTGTACAAGTAGTTTCCTTCCACTTGCCTGTTATGGCAGGCGGATTTCTTCGTACTTGGCAACCCGGAGATGTGATCTCAGGAGTTTGCGTTCCACTTGGTGACGTTAAATAGCAACATTTTTACAAAAAAACCCATCACCTAACAGCGTCAACACACCTAGCCATGAAATAAACGCATTGTACTCGAAATGGAAAATTCTACGTGGCGTTTCCTCCCCGGTCCCTGTTTTTATTGCGGATTGAAAGCGATTACTATATGGCAACCCGCCGTTGTAGCCTCGCGCGTTCACCCAAATCTCGCGATAAGCACACGCCGACGGCGAAACCTTCCTGTAGGGGAAGAATGGCCGCGTTCGTCGCACTGGCCGCGACGGAGCTCGGCACAAGAGGCACGCCAGACCGTTTTCGCTGACCGGGACAAGCTTAAGTAACGGGGCACCTCTCGCCCGCAGCCCACAACGGATGGGTGGAGGAGGGGCCGACAGGAAGGCAACGAGATTCGGCGGGGCCAGGAAGGTGAGACGAGCTAACGAGACATCTCGGAGGCTAACCGCGCTAGCCGGCTAACAACACGGTTGCCACTACCGGCGGGAGACGAGCGACGGGCAAGCCCAACCAGCCCGACGAGCCAAACCAGCCCGGGGTAGCCGACACAAAGACGTGACGAGTGGGCCCTTTTTCACCCAAGAGTCGCTGACTCCAAAGTGGTCATGAGCGGACCTGGACAGGACAGCGAACCGGAGGCGAAAGTCCTTCTCATCAAGCGCTTGTACAGGTAACGACGAGGCCGTGCCTTGGACGTGATTGCGCTCGGATGCCACATCGCTTTGAAGCCAATTCAAGAGGACATTTCGCTGTCTTTATTACGATTCACGCGCCTCGTTCAATGGTCGTCAAGCAGCCAAGCACTTTCTTGTCATCTCCATAGTTGAGCTAGGGATGCAAGATCAATCTCAAAGATGAGTTGGTTTGCATCCTTGGTAGTCATACAGATCAGTCACATTATGAGAGGGAAAGAAGAATCGTTTTCCTGACACAATTGTTCAAAACCTCCCCAAAAGTTACGGCTCTGTAAAACCGGTGAAATTGCACCAATTTCTGCCCAACGTCTTTATGCTAAGGACTGTCATTGAGAAAATTATTGCACCAACCACATTTCTCACGTTTCGTGTTAGTTTTAAATGCCTGGCACATCTAAAGGTACGTCTGCTTAGACAAGTATACAAAAGCAGCTCATAAGAGTCTTAAGATAGGATGATGATGATAATAATACGCTTTACATATTAGGAGCACATCAGCTCATTAACTTACTCAGAGACAAGACCACAATGATATCGAGGCACTTTTAGTGTGGTCAATACGGTGACGGCCCTTGTGTGAAACGAGATGATTTTTTTTTCCTTTTCCCCCCTCCTGCAAAAATTCTTCTCCGCAGGGCGGTGGTGGAGTCGGTGCACAAGCTGGACGTCATCATCGGCAGCAAGGCGTCGTACAGGGAGGTCTTCAAGCCCGAGAACATCAGCCTGCGCAACAAGTACGTTTGCAACACCGGTCCGACCCAAACCAGATGTGAAATTCCCAACTGTTTTGAATAAAAAGCAAACCGACATTATTTGTCAAACTACACAAACGATGAAAAAAACGGCAGATATTGTCCTGCTACTTGTGCTGTTATTGAAGACTTGTGGACTTCGTCCAGAGATGTTCACTCGTCTGTGTCCAGACTGCAGATGAATAGCGCATGCACAAAGCTACCTTTGGCTAAGGCTACTCCATGTTGCCAATTTTGCAACTTCAAGTGACTATCCCCCCCCCCCCAAAAAAAATCTACAAGCAACGATGATGTTTGTCCTTGCATTTTTGTGTCAAGTATTTGAAAAATGGTGGGCTTAACCAGTCGCAGCTCATTCCTACCCTGACGGAGTTGTTCTACTTCCTGGTGGTGGTGTGCTCAGATTGAGGGAGCTGTGCGTCAAGCTGATGTTTCTGCACCCCGTGGACTATGGCCGCAAGGCGGAGGAGTTGCTGTGGAGGAAGGTTTACTACGAAGTCATCCAGGTCATCAAGACCAACAAGAAGGTAACGTGGTTCTCGTGTGCAATGGCCACAGGTGCCGTTACGTTTTAGTCGTAATAAATTATGATTTTGAAACCCTCACCCTGCCGTAAAAAAAAAAAAAAAGATTTGCGTACATTTAACGAATGTGACTGTGTATACGCAGTTAAGTGTATTTGTTCGGTCGAGCCTGACTCAAAAATGCGCCGCATAATGTCGAGCGCGAACGATGAAGCGCGTCGTAGCCCGGCAACACTGGATGCCCTACGACCTTTTGCGCCTTCCTCTATGCGTTTGTGACGGGACCCTGTGTCTTCTCAGCACATCCACAGCCGCAGCGTCCTGGAGTGCGCCTACCGCACGCACCTGATCGCCGGCGTGGGCTTCTACCAGCACCTGCTGCTCTATGTCCAGTCGCACTACCAGCTGGAGCTGCAGGACTGCATCGACTGGACGCACGTCACCGACCCGCTCATCGGTCAGCAGTCGCGCAAACGGACAGGGGGCGGGCGGGCGCGGTCAGGGGACAAAATGCAAAGTACTTTTCTTTTGAGTAAACCGCAACACATCTCAATGACGTTTGTTCGAGAGCGGCAAGTTGTGCAGAAACATGAAAGGCTTGGCATGTGCTTTCCAAAGTTGACCCAAGGTCAAATGAACTTGACCTGTAGAGGTTAAAGGGCAGTTTCACCCCACAGTTCAATGTCACAAACTTTTTGTGAGTAGTGTCCAAATGCGGTTGAATCCTTCTAATCGCACCACTATGCATATCTTTCTTTTACCGACTGCCCGCTAAGTCGGTGTTTCCATGTCGCCCGCAGGCCGGAAGAAGGCGCTGTCGGCCTCCCCCAAGGAAATGGAGTGGGCGCAGATGGCCTGTCACCGCTGCCTGGTCTACCTGGGCGATCTCGGTAGCTACCCCGGCAAATCGCCAGTCCTTGCCCTTGCCCTCGTTTGGCCCGTGGCTGAGCTGGAGCCAGTTGCAACTGGCCAGCCAATCGCAGCCAAGCGTGCAGACAAACAAGCTTTTGCACTCACATTCACACCTCAGGCCAATTTTGAGTCTTCGGTCTGACTGATTTGAGATCAAAGCCTTTCAGTCAATGTTGAGTGGAATCAAAATCAAAGTGAATCACAATAATTGTAGTTGAATCAGATCATGAAGTTCTTAATATCCAGCCCTACCCACAAGTGTTTTTGCATTTTCTCAAATAGCCCACACCCCCTCCCGCCTTGAGGAAGTTAGAAAATGGGTAGTAGTTGGAACTCTTTTGCTAACCAAGACAGCAGCACATAAGCAGTCTCTTGGATAAATGAGTAATAACGATCTTATTGAGCTTCCGTAATGTCAGGAACTCACTTTTGGCATTTGCTCCACAATGTTGCCATTTTGTGTCACGCAGAACGACCGATTTTTGTCGGCTCTTGTCATTTCGCCATAGCAATTTTTTTTTTTTTTTTTTGATATCACTTTCATTTGCCATTAAAAGTATTTTCTAATAAAGCATCCTAATGTATCAAATAAGTCGTGATGTCACTGTTCCTCCCCAGCGCGCTACCAGAACGAGCTGGCCGGCGTGGAGGCGGAGCATCTGGCCGAGAGGTTCTACCACCAGGCGTTGTCCGTCATGCCGCACGTTGGTGAGTGCGCTGTCTTAAGGCATGGACCTATTTGACAAGATTTGAGTTATGGTAATGCCTGAGGTGTTTGTAGATTAATTATAATGACTGAGCAACCAGAAAAATACAGGATGAAAAATTACCCGTTGTTGAAACTATCAACATAAACTATTTTATTCTTGTTCTCAGAAATTAGGAAAATTAGATAGGAGCAGCTGAAAATGACGCGATCGGCCCACCTGGCTTTGCTGACATTTATCGTAACGGAGGGAAAGTGTTCAAATGTGGCCCGATGGTGGGGTGCGTGTGCGTTTGGCCGGTTGAAGGATTAACCGCCTTTGCTCCTCCAGGGATGCCTTTCAACCAGCTGGGGACGCTGGCCGGAAGCAAGTTCTACAATGTGGAGGCAACCTACTACTACTTACGCTGGTGAGTGGCGCTCCCCACGCGGGGCCCTTGCGTCTTGTCTTGCGTCTTGACTGAGACCTCTATGTTGTGTTTTTTTTTTTTTTTTTACCCGCCTCCAAAGTATCCAATCCGATAGCCCCTTCGAGGGCGCTTATGGCAACCTGAAGCGCCTCTTTGACAAAGCGGCCAAGATGTACCAGCAGGTGAAGAAGCAGGAGATGAAGAAGCTGTCGCCGTCTCGACAGAGGTGAGGACGCTCGCCGTGTGGCAGCGTTGCTATCTTGATCGTCATTTTCTCTTGAAATGAGATTGTGTGCATTCAAGAGGCGTGTTCCTTAGTGAGGGACAGCAGGTGCTGGAGTCGGGTTGGCCTCTTAACTCATTCACTGCCATTGACGAATTTACTTGTCTTTTCACAGTCCAGCCATTCAATCCCGGGAATTTATTTATATTTTTTTCAGGGTAATAGAGGGTCTGAAAATTTCTGGCAGTCAATTCAGTTGCGATTGTTCTTTTTTTTCTGTTTAACTGTCCCATTCAATAAACAATTTCCATTGGGGTTTTTTTCCAGTAGTTTTCTATGACAAAAAATCTGTCTTTTGGGGGGACTAGAATAGATCCCAAATAATTCATTTTCCCATTGAAATACGAGTACAAATAAAGTCAGTGGAAAACCCATCGTACTTGTATGCAAGCAATTCAAAATTGTCCGTAGTTTTGGCCCTTTGAAGAACAGACGCACTTGATCATTTATTGGGCCGCAATTTCTTTGTCAAGCATTAACGAACAAGTTAATGACCAAATGTTTTTTACTGTCGAGTGGTACCCGAGGGACTTCCAAGCTTGTAATGACTTCAAGATTGAATGTGACCTCCCATTACACTCGAGAAACAGCAGGAAGCCGCTTGTCTTCAAAGTAAATGGAACGGAACCCTACTTAAAGTTTCCGTGAACATCTGGAACTGGCCTCTTTCCTTGTTTTCAATCTACACAATCAGCTGAACTAAAATATGATGAATATGACATGATGTTTTTTCCCCCCCTTATACTCATAAGTGCATTTCCTGCAGATCCCGAGACATCAAGCGTCTCCTGGTGAGCTTCATGTACCTGCAGAGTCTGCTGCAGCCCAAGAACAGGTGAGACTTGCCACATGGACTGCAGGTACCACCCCCCCAGTCCTTTTGTTTTTGGGCTTGATTGATTTATATTCGACAACTGAAGTCCAACCACTTACTGCCGCCATATTTATTCTCTAAGTACCGTATTTTCAAGGGGTCCGTGTGGAAGAGGGTCTTAGCCCAGCTTGTCTGTGAAATTCTGGTTTGTCCACCACTGTAATGACGATCAGATCCCCGTAGATGGCGGAATTGCATCGCTTTGGAGATGAGATCAACACCGCTTTTGAGTAGAAGATAAAGATTAGTCGGTGGGTCTTGGCTCGTCACGAGTACAAAGGAGAGAAATGACAACGCGTTGGACAAGTTCAGGCACCTTACACTCATGACACAGTAGTCTACGTTTGCTATGGACAAAATATGTGTCGCAGTAGGTAGTCAAAAGTGTGTTTGGTGATTGTATATCTGCAAACAAATTAATTTCTATGTCTTGTTTGTGTTGTTTTATAATTTTAGGTGTCACAATAACAACAAATATTAGTGTCAGTCACTTTTCTGCCGGACATGATGTTTAACATGGTACTACAATCAAGGCGCACATCTTGCCGTGTATTGTCAACACCCATGAAACATGGTTACAAAATTGGCGCTAGAGCAAACAAACAACTGTAATCGATTCTTAAGCGCTTTTAGTTTTCTGACATCATCCAGAATCCGTTTAGTAAATGTTGTAAACGTTTTCGCCATGTGTCCCTCCAGCATGATGGAGTCTGAGTTGACGTCACTGTGCCAGTCGGTGCTGGAGGATTTCAACCTGGTGCTCTTCTACCTGCCGTCGGCGCCGTCGCACGGACACAATGCCGCCGCCGCCGCCAGCGGCGCACGCCACTCGCTCAGCGAGGAGGACGAGGAGCAGCAGCAGCAGCAGCAGCACGCCGTCGACGGCTCCTGTGCCGTGCTGCCCGACGCTCTGGTCTTCAAGATGGTGGTGACGTGCCTGATGGTGGTGCACAGCCTCAAGAGAGGAGGTGAGACCAATGAAACCAGAGAGAGAGGTTATTATTGACTGTATAGGCGCCACAGCTAATCAATTATCACATTAATTAACACATGGGTTAATCAGTTCGAGACCTTGCTTAACTTGAAATTGTCCAAATCCGCACAATAGCAACCTCTCAACTGTGAATAAATATTGTCCGCTTTGTGTTCATTAAATGGCTGAAAAGTGCATCGGCAACTTTGGCTCTCCTTTCCCACAAGTGAAAACCACACAGTAATTATACTGCTCAGCCATTTAAAAAAAAATAAAAAAATTTTTTTGCATGAAAAATGCAAAACAGCAGGTGCCTGACAGATGAAGTGTAATGTAACAGTCAGCACTAATTCCTTCATGCATTTGCTACTTACTCATTAGTCAGGGCTTTGGCGCCATCTTGTGGCAATTGAAGGCATCGCAAAAAGCACAAAAAGAGAGCCGTGACTGAGTTTAATTAAAAAAAAAAAAAAAATATATATATATATATATATATATATATATATATATATATAAAATCACTGACTTTATGTTCCACAAAAGAAGCGAAATGCATCTGTGAATTTGTGAATAGCGAATAGGTGCATGATTACTGTCAATGCATATTTTGGTTGTGTTGCAGGCTCAAAGCAGTACAGCGCGTCCATCGCTTTTACGCTGGCGCTCTTCTCCCATCTGGTGAACCACGTGAACATTCGGCTGCAGGCGGAACTGGAGGAGGCGGAGAGCCAGGTGCCGCCGCTCAACACCGACGCCACAGGTGAGGTCCATTCACTTCCACCGAACGACTGTGACTGGGTTCAACTCCTCTCGTTTAGTGGCGCATACCTGACTTAATGATACCGACAAACCTGATCTTGCCTTCCAGCTGTGTCCGTCCGCAAATAAATACATAAATCATTGGCCCAGTCCCGTAGGTGGCAGTGAAGCAAACCGTTAGCCTTTCCCCAAACTTTTAGGTACCTTTACTTTCATGATGAGATAATCAACATGAACTTAGGGTGGCCGGATAGTGTGAAGTTTGCTGCCATCGTGCGGTAGCGGTGTGACTGAAGCTTCGTCATAAGTCACAAGTTTCAACCAAGAGTTGGGGCGCTTGTAAATTAGGGTACCAGTGTACAATCTGCCCTCTTGTGCTTTTCACGCATACTGGAGGAAGTAACGGCTAAAAATGCGGACTGAAATGACGGTCCTGTGAGTCTTTTCTCGTCACTAAAGTCATCCGGCGTTTGTCTTTGGTCTCGTGTAGATGACCCGGATTTGAAGGAAGGCGACGGGCTGGGCGAGCGTCCTCTGCAGAATGGCTCCCTGGAGCAAGAAGAGGAGGAGGAGGAGGAGGAGAGGGGGGAGGCCACTGTGAAGATGAGCGGTGCGAAAGAAGAGCACAAGTCAGAGCAGGACAAACAGAAGCAGCAGAAGAAGAAGTACGCCCGCCTGTCACGCATGCGCCGACGGCGCAAGGACCGCGGCGGCGAGGACGAGAGTGACCTGAGCGAGGGCTTCGAGAGCGAGGACGACGAAGACGAGGACGACGACGAGGCCCCCGCGGCGAGGGAGCGCCCCGCCTCCGCCGGTTGCCCCTCGCCCGCCGCGCCGCCCGATCCCGCCGCCCACCAGAAGGAGACAAAGGAGGGCTGCTGGGGGAGTGGCTCCGAGGAGGAGGAAGAGGGCGGCACGGCTTTCGACGTGGAGACGGACTCGGACATGAACAGCCAGGAGTCCCGCTCGGACCTGGAGGACATGGGCGAGGCGGAAAACTACGAGGCGCAGACTCGGGAGCGGCGGGACGTCGGCGAGGAGGACGCCAAGGGCGACGGCGGCGGCAGCCAAACGCTCCCCGTCACCAATGGGCCCCTGGGGGCCAGCGACGCCAGCATCAGCAGCAACCTCCAGGCCATGTCCTCGCAGCTCTTCCAGGCTAAGCGCTGCTTCCGCTTGGCGCCCACCTTCAGCAACATGCTGCTCAGGCCTCAAGCAGCCTCCTCCTCCTCCTCATCCTCCGCCGCCGGGCTCCCTTCCGCCGACAACTCGGCCACACGGGACACCCCCACCGCTGCCAGTCAATCACCCTCCGATGTGACCCCCAGTGCCCCCAATGGCATCAACGAAAACGGTAATGTCCCCTTTTTTTCATAACTTCAGTCAGAGATTGTTCAAGTTGACGATGCACCCCCTAGTGGATGAGCATTTCATTCATTTATTAGTTTCTGTGGCCAAAATTCACGCGAGTTGCGTGTAGCAGCGCTCCAGGTCCAGTCAGTGAATTGGGACGAGGCAGCTTCTCAAAATAGCCACACGCATACTTTCCTAAACAGCAAATGTGTGCTAAAATGGCTTGATTGATTAATACAACCATATTTTGGGTAAAAAGCAACAACGTGTTACTTTTCATTGACGCTGTCTTGATCGGGCCAGCGTCTGTAAGGCGACCCGACACGGTGCAATAATGGGCCACGGTAAACGTTGCCGATGCTTTGTTCGTCTCCCGATGGAAATCAAAGCGAATTTTTCTGGCGCAGACTTGGAATCTGACTCGGAAGGGAGCCAGCACAGCGCCCCGTCGGTGCACAGCGAGAAGACGCTCCTGGAGAAACTGGAGATCCTGACCAATCAGGGCCTGATCCAGGTGGTCAAGGTGTTCATCGATTGGCTTAGGACCAACACGGACATCATCCTCATGTGCGCGCAGGTGAGCGCGGTTCCCCTTTTTTTCCCCCGGCCGACGCTTTGGCGAATCCGCGCCGACTCCCGCTGTCCTCTCGGTGCAGAGTTCCCAGAGCCTCTGGAACCGCCTGTCTGTGCTGCTCAACCTGCTGCCAGATGGAAACAAGATGCTTGAAGCTGGTGAGTCGGCGCCCGCAGGAACTTGACAGATACCGAACTGGCGCCTGGCCCATATTGGTCCATTACAAAGTCATGATAATCCGACAGCATTTTGCTGACTGTACACTGTAGTCTTTCTTTTTCATGAAAACGGTCAATGCTTTTAAGTGTCGGGAGTTGCGCAGAACCATGTCCTTGCGATCTTTGTCCGCTAGATGGAGCTCGTCAGGCCCCTGCACGAACACGCCAACGTTTTACAGCAAGTGCAATGGCGGATTATCAAGTTAGGTCGGTGCTGCACACGATCCTGAGCGTCATATCGCTTTTACGGCCAAATCTTCTGCCTCGCGCCGTCGGCAGCAAGTGAGAGCGGAGAACAGTATAAGACACGTGTGTGTTCTCTTGAAGCAGTGTAAAACGCGTTCTTAAATCAAACGCGCGTAACAGGAGGAAGTTGTGGATACGTTTCAGCCTTTGCGTGACTGGACACGCATTTCTTGACTTGACACGAATAAGAACAAGATGAGCCCCTGTTTCAGTTCAAGTGTACGTCACGTGTTTGAAATGCAGATTAGTGTGTCCCTCTATCTACTGGGGGTTTTTTCCGGCCCAAATTGAGGCGGCGTGTGATGGCTGTGCTTGGCAGAGGCCGACTTGAGCCCGGACGTGACGGAGCTGCTGGGCGAGTGCGAGCGTCCCGCCCTGCTCCAGACGCTGCTGCTGCCCGAGGACGTGGCGCTGAGGCACCTGCCCGCCCTTGCCGTCGCCCACCGCCGCTTGGACTTTGCCCGCCGCAGCGCCTCCCTCAGCCCCCTGCAGGAGGTACAGGCATTCCCTACGTCCCGCTTCTGTCACCATAGAAAATACAAATATGTACAGTGGTACCTTGAGATACGACTTGAATTTGTTCCGCGCTCGTCTTTGTTCGTACAAACAAAGCAAGAGTTAGTAGAAAAGTATTAAAAAGGAATGCGTTTGGTTGATCTCGCCAAAGGATATAACCGTAATGTATCGACAGTCGCCACGTTATTAAATCAGTTCGTTAACAAAACGCCAGGCAAAAAACACCTCTGAGAGAGAACATGAACCAAAGAGGGCAAAAAGCGTTGAGGACAGCAATTAAAAGGTAAACGGCCGTCATTTTTATTCCTTACTCTGTCCTTTGTGTTTTTACATTATACACAACTCTCATTTATTGTGCAATCGTAACATGTATTAGTTACACGTTTTGAGGCATTTTTATGCTTTATAAAACATTTTTGTCTGAATATTGGAGGGCTTGGAACGGATTTACATGGAAAACTACTACTAAATTTTCTACTTCAGAAATTTCTTCCAGAACCAATTAATTTCGTAAGTAGAGGTACCGCTGTAGCTCCCACACAAGCGAGCGTGTGTCATGAAAGTCTGTTCTTTATTTTTGTTCTTTATTTTTTTCTCCACCTTCCTCCTCCAGTGCGTGGTGCGCGTGTGTTGCATCCGCAGTTTTGGCCACTTCCTCACCAGTCTCCAGGGCAACGTGCTGCACTTCAACCCGGAGGCGGGCATCTTCACCAGCGTCAGCCAGTCGCAAGCCGACGACCTGCTGCAGCAGGCCAAGGCCCAGTTTCGAATGGTGAGGGACCGCCGTGGATGCAAACAGCAAGTCTTGTGCAAAATTGGACCCCTTTTCTTCCTTTTTTAAAAATGTCACCCTATGGGCTCGGACATTTGTGTCCACCTCACTTTCCTTTTTTTTTTTTGAACTGCTTTAGTTCTGTTAATGCACATGTAATGAAAGTCCCAAAGAAAGTGTTAGTTGTTGGGTTTTGTCATTTCAAACACTTGCCCTCAGTAATACTTTGTTTACACCAAATTATACCTTTTGGCTCTATGCTGGCCACTTTTGGTCAATCCAAACGTCATATTTTTAGTTCCTTTAGTTTAGTTCCAAAATCCACTCTGGGCCAGATATTGAAATTATTCCCAAGTAATCAAAAACTAGTGGCAACTTCCCAACATTAAGAGGAATATTTGCTTGTTGTTTCAGGCTGAAGAGGAGGCCCGCCGAAATCGTCTGATGCGGGACATGGCTCAGCTTCGACTCCAGGTTTGACCGCCATGCTGGGTTTTTTTTTGTTTTGTTTTTTGTACTGTGGCACAACGATGGCCGTGTGTGGCAGTTGGAGGTGTCGCAGCTGGAAGGCAGCCTTCAGCAGCCCAAGGCGCAGTCGTCCATGTCGCCCTACCTGGTGCCTGACGCCGCCGCCCTCTGCCAGCACCTGGGCCTCATCCGACATTTGGCCGCCAGCGGCTGCTTCATCGTCATCATACCCAGAACAGGTCGGCAAGCGTTACAGGAGGTTAAACCTGTGTTAAAACATGAAATTCATCACATTAAAATGTGAACTTTATCATGATATTGATTTTTTTTTTTTGGGGGTGTGAGCAAAATACCCTTCTGTCCAAAACCCACAAAGAAGTGATGGCATAAAAATGGCAATACGGTGGTTGAGCACAGTACACTGCCCGCTATACGTCATAGGTAGATGAACAAGGAGATCTCATTTGTAGTCAAGTCATCGTTTTGGGACCACCAAAGTGGAATTGGATCCTTTTCAGCAGCACACCCGACGATCTCTCACGGCAAAGTGCTTGGGAATTTTATGCATTAAGTAATATTTAGCTAACGTGAAGGTGACGTGCTCTTTGTGTCTCACAGTAATCGACGGACTGGACCGCCTGAAGAAGGAAAATGCCGGTGCGCGAGACGGCATCCGCTTCCTTGAGTCAGAGTTTCGGAAAGGCAACAGGTGGGCGTGTGTTCACTATTTACAGCGACAGGTAATATTGGCTACTGGTAAATGCTTTAGCTTTTCGGGGGCCCTCAACAAGCATGGAAAGTGTTTGCTTTTAGGGCTCACAAACACCAACCGCCAACATCCAAAACTTGCTCAGTAGCGCCACCGGGGAAATGAGAAAAGATTACTTTCAGTGCGCTGCTTGCACGAAAAAGTCTCAAGATCTCATGGCTGACAGTCAACAGGAAATCAAGTATTTTGGTTGGAAGCAGCCATTTTAGGTGAAAAACTCCAAACGGTGCAACGTGACTTGTTGTCCTCATGACTCGTTCATGTCGCAGGTATATCCGATGCCAGAGGGAGTCGGGGCGAAGTTTTGAAAGAGATAAGCTCAAACGGCAGGACCTGGATGCCTGGTAGGTCGCATGATTCGTTTGGTTTTGGGCCATATTCCCTGCCACCGTTTGGCAGCGGATGACGTCGCGTTGGTAACTGCCCACTCAGCGAGCGCACCCTTTCTGCGTGTCTGGCAGGCATCTGTACAAGATGGTGGACAGCTGCCGCCAGCTCACCGTCTCCCAGAGCATCGACGACGACACGGCCGGCATGGTCACCCTGCTCACCGGGCATCCGGTGGACCAACTGTGCGGCCGCTCGGCAGCCATGAAGGTCGGGTGTTTTTCTTCCATAACATACACATTTGAAAATATGTAGACAATTTCACATTCCCAAAAGTTTTTAAAAAGACAATATAATTTTCTTGGATACAACTTTTTTCTCAAAATGTTTTTCTTGTTTGGGGTGAAATAGACTATTTTTTGTTAGGAAAAAAATAAGTTGAAAGTTTTTCTTGAAAATATAACTTTTTTTTTTTCTCTCTCAAATGTTGAAAATAAATAAGTGAAACCCCCAAACGCCCCCCACCCAAAATATATTTTTCTCAAATATACAGCTTTTTTAAAAAAATGAAAACCCAATACTTTTTTCCCAAATATTTGACTTCCTTTTTTCCCCAAACGTCATATTCCACGGTGTGCATGTAATTGAAGTTTATTTTATTCTTTCCAGTCTGCCGTGCAGGCGGCGAGCTCAGCGGGCATGGAGCTGAAGAACATCGCCGACTTCTACCGGCAGTGGAAGGAGATGGGCTGAGAGCGCAACACGCAAAACGCCGCCAACGTCGGATCGATCACAATACTCGCTCCCTCTCTCTCTCTCTCTCTCTCTCTCTCTCTCTCTCTCTCTCTCTCTCTCTCTCTCTCTCTCTCTCTCTCTCGTTCTCCCTCTCTCTCTCTCTTACTCTCTCTCTATCTCTCTGCCACTCTTTTTGCTCTGTGTGTATCTGCGTCTCCAAAACCAAATCTCAACATGAAGCCGGACGGATGGAAAGAGTTGAAGCTCATGAAGGGAGTTGAAACCTGCTAAGGGGAAGACAGGCTAACTCCTTCCAAAGGGGGCGATGCCTCCGCCCCTCGCGGGGCTTCGGCAGATGGCGGGAGTGCCGAGATGCCAAACGTGACTAGCTGGCGCTCTGCCTCCGTGTCAACTGGGGGCGCACTCTATATGTTAAGAGAGAGACAGGATGCACACACACACAGACTTGAATTGAAGTCATTTGGGTGTCGGTGGTTTTGCTCACGTTGTTTTTGGCAGAACGAGTGACGACCGTCATTCGAGTCCAGAGAGAGAGAAAAGCACAAGCAAGGCAGCCGCAAAAAGCAGCCAGCCGTGGCCCGAGGGAGTGTCAAAAAAAGTTAAAAAGCGCTTGGAAGGGTTGTTTCAGAGGTACACTTCTCTCCTCTTGACCTTTTTTTTTTTTTTTTTTTTTGATGTTACTTTTTGTGGCAAGCGACTTCTGATACTCACAACATGTCTGTTGGTTTATTTGGCTTTGGGCGGAAATTTCTGGATGAAGCTAAAATCACGCTAACCTCTCAAGGTCAACTTCGTGACCTTGTCTTTTTGGTTTTGCTCAACAACAGTTTTGTTCAACAACAGGAGCTGAATGAGAGAATTCATTTTGGAAGGACTAATAAATGTCATGATTGAAGTCAAATTGATAGAAATTGACATGGTGAGACGGATGACGCCAAACTTACGAACACAACGAGGCTTCAAACAGGAAGGGGAGGCAAAGTATTGAGTTGTTTTTTTTTCTCAAACTTAATTTTTATTCTGAACAAATTATTCACTTCTCAAAATAATCGGACTTGATTCCCATAGGATTGTCTTTATCTAAAAAAAAAAAAAAAGACACGATAAAATAAAAAGTGCATTTGAAAAAAGGTCAAATCAAATTGACCTGTAAAGGCTGCGCTGCGCGTTTTAGGTTCATCCTCAAATTACACCCGCCTAACCAGTATCAGTTTTTTCTTGTTTTTTTAGTGTTCTGTGCTCTTGAGAAAAAGGAAACAACAGCCCTGTGATCAAGCTCATTTGGGTTTTATTTTTGTACCCAAACAATAATGGTGTTAATTATGCTGAATGTCTAAGGGAAAGCTAGTTTATTTATCAAGGTGTCACTTATTAAAAAAAAAAACAACAACAGTAATGTGGGTTGCGTAAGCTCCGAGAGAAATTGGGAATGTCTCCCGTCTACATGACAGACTGTCTCCATTTTCGTGAGTGTCCTATCATACACAAATGCATTCAACAATTAAAAACAAAGATCATTTAAATCTTTGGATTGGACCTTTTTATTTTCTTCACTTAGAAGTTACACAAATGACCATGCGTTAACTTGTTTTCAATCCGACCACAAGAGGGCGTGATGTACCGTAATAGGACGTGGAGATAATCATGTTGTCAACAAAGTTGGAAGTTGACAATGTTTTTTTTGTTCACTATTTCACATAATTGTGACATTTTGCCCCAGGGTCACATCTGCTAGTTCACAGTCTGGATAGTGATAGTTTATTAATGAATCAGCTCCAGTTTGGAGTGCAGCGTATGTAAAGTGGTGCCTTGAAATACGAGTGACTATTTAGGAGTTCCTCGATATGCGGGCCGTCATGTGCGTGTAACAAAGTGTTGACTTTTTCGCAGGAGGCCCCTTCTTCAGCCTCTCGGAGGGGGGGTGGGGGGGGGGTTATTTCTCTCGTCCATCTTTTGTCCTCTCTCTGCTCTGGGCCTCTTAACACATGCACCGTTGGCAGCCAATCAGATGACAGCAGAGTGTGTGCGTGGGTGCGCGCCCGCGTGCTAGCTGGGACGGCGACTGGCACCGCTTTGTGCTCCCATTGCGCAGGGCAAGTAGCAGACACTTATTTGGCGCAGATGAAGAAGGCGCAATGACTTGAAGGGACTTTTTTCGCGTGAGAGGAGTCAAGACCCTGAGAGATGCCATCCGCGCAGAGGTCCTTGCTGGCGTCTTTGGAGTTCATGTGTGAGTTTTGTTTGGTACCATTTTCTTTTATGCCAAAGCCCTGTCAATAACGACAAAAGTAGTGCTCTGGCACCAACTTGTGGCTAGTTAAGACCTCCTTAAATTGAAATGATCCTGTTCCTCAGGATGTGGCGCCTGATTTGAACGCACCTGTGTGAATGAAGTGAGGGCGTTTTTCTGCAGTCAACGGTTGGGAAGCGGTGAACGCTGAGCGGCCGGTTGCCTCTTTGAGCAGCTCAATCTGCAAGTTGCCACCCGTTGAGCCAACAACTCGACAATCCCGTTTTGGGGTTGCTGAATTGTTCCAAAGCAACAACTGTGCCTTTACCCACATGAAGCCGACTTCACGTTTGACCTGCTAGTGGTTGGAGAAGCTATCTTAGTTGTCGTTGGCGCTCATAATTGTCTCGAACTTGCAAAGCTAAAAGAAATGGCACGTGTGCTGAAAATGCGCCCTCTCGGTTGTAAGCAGGCATGCAGGCAGACAACACTTGCCATGCAAGTCATGTCATGGGCTTGCAAGTAGTGTTTTGCAGTACTACATGTAAGTCCGAAAACTTGCAACTGAAGTGTGACTGGTGTCAAGTCACGTGACAGGAGTCCCCCCTCCTTTTCTTTTGTTTCCCTACTAAATCTCAAATCTCGTTCAACACCTGGCCTTTATTGAAGTGCTTTACTAAACAAGAGCCGAACAGTTGCGTAGCTAATCACCGCCTTTGATTAATAGGACAAAAAAGACTTCGCCAGTGACCTGAACCAGAAAAAAAAGAAATTCTTTCTTTTTTTTTTTCCTGAATGTAAAAGTAAAACTGATAACATACCACGTTATATTGTCCATCGATCCATCCATCCATTATCTATACCGCTTGTCCTCACAAGGGTGGCGGGGAGTGCTGGAGCCTGTCCCAGCAGTCTTCGGGCAGTAGGCGGGGGACACCCTGAATTGGTTGCCAGCCAATCGCAGGGCACACGTTATGTTGTGAAATTTTAAATTTTGTAACGTGGTTTATTTGTTTTTTCCCGTTTGTGCTGTGGCAGCAATACGCTTCCATATAACACGGCAGTGATGATTGGCTGTTTATATGATTCTTTCAGTCTTCCGCGGTCCGTGGCCGTGACGTCACCGCCCACATTTCAAAGCAACGCGAACATGTGGAATTCCAGAAGGAGTACGTACACGCGCGTCTCCTCTCGCTCGAGTAGACAGGCGCGCGCACGTACGCACGTGGCTTGTGTTGTTGGAGCCACCGCCTCGATTGCATCCCGCCCATTGTGCGTCACGTGTGCGCCGAGGTCGCTTGCCATTGGTCGGTGTGAGGGCGGGGCGGTGCCAGTAAGTGGAAGAAGGTCCAAAAAAAACAAAAAGCTTGCGAGACACGCTAGACGCGACATTAAACGAGCGACGCGAGGAGACGACGGGCAGCTTTGAAAAGACGCTTCCAAGTTGGTGTTTTCTTGAGGCACCGTCACACGCTGATGGCCGGCAGTCGCGGTAAGTGGACGCCCAAGTGGTCGTGACACAAATGATGGTCGATGATTGGCTCCTCTCACTCTTGCGCGGCCCCATCCTCACTTCGCTAAGTTTTTTGTTTGTTTTTTTAATTTGTTCCTTCGTGGAAAGTCGTCCAAACTAAAAGACGTTCGGCGTGGGCGTCCCAGCAAAGTCAGCCGTGGGAAGGAGCTGTCTAGCACTCACGTGCTATACTGAATTGAATTAGTCCGCAACTGTCAACACGTTGGCCGGCGTCATTCTTGGGGAACACATGTTCCACCTCCGAAGATATTTTTTGTGCTTCCCATAATGGCCAAGATTAAAAATACAGACGCTGTATTTTTAGAAAAAAAAAAATCTGACTGACCTCAAGTTAAATACAACTGAACCGTCACTTTGAAAAATGTGCTCCATTTGAAGTTTTAAAAAAAAGTTGTATTTGACTCTTTACGTCACTTTTTAAGATATCACTTTTACAGAACAAGTTTGATAATGACTCGTTTTAGCACTTGCTGACCATTCTTGTACTGATGTCGTTTTAGTGCTCCATTTGCTCACGATTCAAACGGCTGCACAGGTGAAATGAATCACAGTTTTGTTTCGTGAAAGAAAAATGCAAGTCTGAAAACTCTTTATGGACAAAAAAATACAAATCTTCATGTTGCTTAATGTCTGATTAATCACTTGTCACCAAAATTGATGTGGACAACTACTTATGCCCTATCGCACTTTTCAACATATCAGAGTGACCACCTCAATATTTGGGATTTTGAGGATGTTGAGTGTTTCTTCTCCATAGATGCTCACTATTCACAAAAAGTTTCAGTCTCTTCGGGAGGAAAATACTTAACATCCATAAAATCCCAAATTAGGGCGATCGTTCCAATATTTTTCCGAGTTGAAGTGGACACGAGGAGAGATGTCCCCGTCAATTTTGGTGGTAACGATTGAGTTTTCAGACATTATTTTCCACTGTCCCCTGGTTGCGCATTCTTGTAGTGAAACAGCTGCACTGGTGATGTAATCATGATTCATTTTTGTTTCATCAATGCGCATACCAAAAACATAACTCAGTCATGTGTTTTGGTCTTGAAAATAATTTTTTAAATTTATTATGGGGGGGGGGGGAATGCGCGACTTATTTGGCAAAGACTTTTTCTCAAATCCTGCCTTTGTAGTAGAATCGACAACTATTTGCTTAACACTGTAATTGTGCTCATGCTGTGTGTGTGGCGTTAACTCTTTGTGAGTTGTCTATATGAAAAAAAAGAAAAACCAACAACGTGACTTAGTTGCTTGATGCCGAGATGAGTTGAGGACGGTTGAAGCTGGAGTCAACTGACAATTGTGTCACTCTGTGAAACGAGCACAATGCAGGTGGCTGTGTTTGCGTAACATGTCGCAACTTTCGTGTGAGAAATGTCAACAGGAGCCTGTGCAGGTGAAGACGACGAGGAACAGGAACACCTTTTTAAGCTCACAGCAGCAGCGCCGCCCGAAATGGGAACTCCACTCACGCACAAACCAACGCGCGCATGCCCTTGTAACACTTTCCTTTGGCTCAACATTGACACATAGCAAGAGAACGCTCTTTATTCGGACACTAGAAATCTCCTTTGGAGATTTAGAAAAAAAAAAAAAAAAAGGAGAGAAAGCAGCTCAAAAGATACAAAGTATGGAAGACAAAAAGTTGACCTTGTGTTGGGAAAAAAAACTAAAGATTTGCACATTTTGCTCAAATATAAACCCTCTTTTCAAAGGGAAAAAACCCTTGATTTTTTTCTAAAATAGAGAGTATGATTTATTATTATTTTTTTTTTTAAAAAGAAAATCTCCAAAATGACATTTTTCATCCAAAATACAAGTTCCTTTTCTTAATACGAGCTTCCCTCCCCCCAATTTTTTTTTTTTCTCAGTTGACTTTGCTTGAAACATTGTCATTGAAAACACATTTCACTGACTTTGTATCTGAACATTTAAAACCGCTCGGTGGAAATGAAGTCTTTCCAACATTCAAATTCCTCAGCGGCCAGCGGCGGGAGGCCATTTTGATTGTGTGCTTATCAATGCGGTGGCTTGTGCGTGCGCACAAAGACAACTTTGTAACCGACAAAGAGGCCGGGACCGGAGCCTGGACCGGGAGGTGGGCGGCTGTGGGCTCCGGGAGGCTGGCGGCCCGAGCCGAAAGCAACTTTGATTGGGGTGCCTGCTTTCATTTGGATTATTGATCACCCGAAGACAGGGCTGGTCTTGATTTACAGCGATGGGGAGCGACAACCGTCGCAAAGCTGCGGAGAATTGACACACAACTTGTAATTGCATATAGATGCCACAAGATGGCGACAATGCCACCTAAAAAAACACATCCGAAAGCGTCAACACCTTGCATCTAGTATGTACTCAATCGTGAAGCCATGTTACATAAATGACAGTGCTGGAAGTCTTCAACACAGACAAACCAATTTAACGTGAGGCTCGTCTCTCCATAAAAAAAAAAAATATATATATATATATATATATATATATATATATATATATATATATATGCAAATTATATTTTTCTTAGATTTTCCTGGGTAGTCAATGCAAATGACGCTCAGCATTATTTTCAAGTCATTAACCGTTTGAGTGATTTGAATATTTTTGAACAAACCTCTCTGATATGAGTTTTTTTTTTCCTTCCAAAAAAAAAGAAAGACGTAAAGTTTTCCAGGTATTCGGAACAGCCCAAACACAGCTGCTGCTTGGATGCCAACTGCCTCCAAAAAAATACATCTGTTTTCATTTTTTCCCCTTTGTTTCTAAATTTGAAATGTTTTTTTTGTATTATAGATTTGTAGTTTGATTGTTTTATTATAAAATATGTGCAATTTAAAGTATCCATATTATTGTTCCAAAACAGTAAAAAATATTGATATTAATATTATTTTTTTCCACCTTTTGATTAAGTATGATAAATTTAAATGAAAAACAACCAGAGTAACTATAATAAAACAGATCATTTCTTATATTTGAATTAAAAATATAAAACAGCATATTTTATATCACTGAAAATAATGATTTTGCCATTTTAATTTTTTTCTTTTTTTTCTAAGTTTTTATTAGAGAGTATGTACAGTACTCAAACAAGCGACCTTATCACATAACAGTTTATGGAGTTTTTTTTTTTTTTTTTTTTTTTTTTTTTTTTTTTAAAGCTCAACAGCTGAACTTATATATTAAACAAAGTTGGACAGCCAAATGTAGTCCTCAATGTGTTTTTCTTGAGGCACTTTTGCTCATGTGGTGCTGAATTTGAATCATTTATTCAAATTGCATTTGCAAATGGAATATTAATTGTGTCTGGCAGCAAAATGATCTTGAAGGCTTTTTGCGTGCAGGCGTGACCACGTCAACATGCTTGCGGACTCCTCCTGTTTATTTGAGGGAGGCCTTTGTTTTCAAGCTGGCGGCTGACGGCGACTTCTCCCGCTCTCGCTGCAGTGTTGCCGGTGTGGCGTGGGCTGGGCACCGGCGTGGGAGGCGCCTGGAGCCAAGGCTGGGGGCGCTGCCTGCTGCGCTGGGAGCCCCCCGGCCGCTCGGACGCCGGCGCCGACTACCCCGTTTGGTTGCTCATCTGCCGCAGGGGCCGCGCCCGCCTCGGGGAGGTGTGCCAGCGGGGGGGCGGCGCCCTGGGCTCGCCCGCCGCCGTGTTCGGTGTCAAACTCCCGCCGCTCTTCGACGTCCACCAGGTGCCCAAGGTGAGGACGGCTGAGCTCATCTTCACCCACAATTTTTTTTCACATTTATCCTTCAAAAGTCCCCAAAATGCAGTGCTGCCTTGACTTACTTGTGCCTCAACTTGACAGTTTTTCCAAACGTGGGTAATTACTTGGTCATTGTCTGCTATTGGCCCCCCTGAAGATGGACATTTTACAGTTGTCCATTTTGCCATCTTTGTTTTATCGCAAAGTAACACTTTGAACGGTAGCTTTAATCAGACTACGATTTTCAATATAGTAACATGTTGGATGACTAGTTACCCGAAATAGCAGCCATTATTGAGGAATGTGATGGTAAGTCCGCCATTTTGGTTTGAAGCAGCCATTTGGGGGTAGATTCAATAACTTGTACTTTGACCAATTCCTATGAAAAATTCACCCAAATGAGACACAAATTTCGAAACGGGTACTCTGGATTCTGGATGGTGGGTGGAGCTATAAGCCCGAGCACTTTTGACTACACCATCCACCATAAAATTGGATCCAAATGTAAATCCTAAAGAGGGCTCGAAATGTCTTGTTTGCCATTTTGGTTGGAAGCGGCCATTTTAGGCGAATTCCAGGGCTGGTACGAAGTGGGCCCGGAACCGTTTGTAACGCCGGCGGCGTTTGCTCCTCAGGTGTTCCATGAGGACGGCATCCTGTCGGGCTACCGCCACCCGCAGAGCTCAGCACTGGACTGCGTGCTCAGCAGCTTCCACATCAACAACGAGACCGTCAACATCTGGACGCACTTCCTGCCAACGTGGTGCGTGGGGCATACTTTTCCTGTCTGGTCAGGTGTAAAAAAATGTGCAGTATGCGAATAATGCAGCACAGTATATCGAGGTTGAGGGTTAACTGTAAACGTGTGTGTGTGTGTGCGTGCGTCAGGTACTTTGCGTGGAGGCTGGCCTCGCTGTGCTCCAGCATGAACTTGGCGAGCGACAGCTACACGTGGCCTCTGCTGGCATACATGCTGCTGGTGTGCGTGTACCCGTTCACCTCCTGCTGCGCGCACACCTTCAGCGCCATGTCGCCAGAGTGGCGCCACATCTGCTACTTCTTCGACTACGGCGCGCTCAGCCTCTACAGCCTGGGTGAGTCAATCCTCGCACTGCCTCCACGGAACGCATCCTGGCGCTTCTCGGGCCCGGGCAGAGGCCGTCAGTCGCTCCGTTGCGTGGCTTTCCGAACCACACAAATTGGAATAGTGATGATAATTCACCATGAGTCGGCGAGATGCCGTCGCCGGCCATTTTGCGTTCGCTCGTACACGCCGGTCAGCTTGCTACACGGTGAGACTGCGATGCGCCAAGTAGGGCCCGACCGATCATTCTGATCAATGATTGATTATGATTCTGATATTTGGCAGGCAGGAAAAAAAAATTTCATCGCCAAGTAACGTCATTTTTAAATCATAGCAATAAATGAGTTCATGTGAAATGACAAAAAATCTTCACATTGGCTGTTTAAAGGTACTGTGAGTTTGTGAAAAAGATTTTTGTACCCACAGTCACCTTTTGACAGATTTTTTTTTTTTTTTTTTTTAAATTTAAAATATTTTTTTCATGAAAAATGCGTAATGGTGGTTCAAGAATTTTTGGGGTTAAAAAAAAAAGGATTGCAATACATTTGTAATGTCGGTCAATTATACAGGATGTGGATTTTCTCTCTTCGCTTCCCTCTCGTCAAATAGCAGGAGTCCACTGTATTTCCATTTCCAATCACATATGCAATCTCTCATGTGACAAATGAACACATCCGAGGTGTTCCGATCAGGGTTTTATGGTCCCGATTCCAATACCGATCATCCGTGAGAGAGATTGGCCAAAACCGATTTGGATAACAATCACATGGATTAGCTGCACATTTTTCGACGTTCCAAATGTTGAGCCACGATTGGCTGGCAATCCCGAAACTGTTGGACTGCAGTCAGCCAAGTAGCAGTTTGTCTGTGAGCGTGCGGGTCGCACTCTTGTTGTCGGCGTTCCAAGCTGCTGACGTGTACAAACTGGCTCAGCGAAACTTGTACATCTTCTTTGTTTTCATGGCGCGTGTGACTCATTACTCTCACACTGTAGTGTACACGCGACACACGCCCTTCATGGTATGGAGACTTTCTAGAATTACCTTTGGACACTTCATTAGGTACACATGTAGCATCTCTTCAGATCCCAAATGTTCCAATTCGTCTCAGCAAAGATGATAACGGCCAAAAAGTGTCTCGATGGTGAGCTTATTTAGTGACACTCGAGGGTCAAAGGAAAAGAAAACCCGAGTACCTATTTGTGTATCGTCGCGGAAGCAGAATGTTTCACTGTGTTTGTTTTGTTGAATGTCATTAGCAAGCGCTAGTGTCCCTAATAAAGTGTCCAACAGTTCTTATTTCGAGGAGCCTGCTGACAAAGTCTTAAGTTGTGAAGAACCCAAGAAAAAAAAAAGCTTTATTTTGGGGGAAATATATATATTTTTTCAAGTAATTAGAAGTAGTCTTACTGTTTCCTGTATTCCGTCCAAGATATTTCAAAATCCATTTTTTTTGCATTACGTATTACTGAATGAATGAATGTCAAGATATGTGTCATACTAAATGAATGTCAAATAAAAAGTTGAATATAGTTTGCGAGAGAGGGGGTCCTATTTGGAGAAGGAGACTCCTTCGATTTAATTGAACGGTAGCTCACTCTCGCCCCCCTGTAGGCCGCAAGTGGTATTACCGGCCGGGATGCATCGCAAAGCCACGGGATAACCATCATGTCTTGGCCTTTTGGTGTGCAGCGTGTGTCTCACGACCCCATGCCACTTTTCCAGGCAGCGCCATCTGCTACGGCTGCTACGTGATGCCCGACGGCTGGCTCAACGGTTGGCTGCATCGGCACTTTGTGCCCATCGCCGTGGGCAACAGCTTGCTGTGCACCAGCCTCTCCTGCTACTCACGGTCAGGAGGAAACACACCCGCTGTCCCGCTTTTCTCAGAACGACGTGGACGGCGCCCGCGTTTCAAAACTTGACAAACGGCATTGCTCGGCGACCGGACCGGTGGGCGGGTGGCTGCGTGCGTCCGGCGGCGACGACGACGACGACATGCACCAACACAACATTGACAGCAGACTGGAGTGGCCTCCAAATACATTTGAATTCATTCAAATACATTCATGTTGTTAGTGGAAGCAGTGCAGGTCAACTACAGGGGCTGCTAAAACAAATCAAATGGATGACGCCTGTGTGTGTGCTTCTCCCGGCAGGTTTGTGGAGCTCCACTTCCCCCAGAGAAGCAAAGTGCTGCGCACCGCCGCCTTTGTGGTGCCCTTCGTCTTTGACAGCTTGCCCGTCTTCTACCGGGTCAGCCACTTGAACACGTAGTTCTCCTCGTTTCCTACATATGCCGTCATCGCACGGCGGTAGCTCGAGTGAAGTGGGGGGAAAAAAATGCAGCAGTTGAGGTAGTGAGACGCTCTGGCCTATCAGACTCCAGCTCCTGATATCACTCACTAGGCCACTCCCCTTAAAGGCACACAGCCATACAAATGTGCATTTTGGACACTTGTGAGCCACATGACTGCCAATGAGTGCAACTGCAATTTCAGCAAATTCCTAATCCAGCTTTGCTTTGCAAGTAGTTTACAAACTATTTCTGTTACTCCGCCTCTAGCTTGTAATATTCATATTTTGGGCACCATATGGTGTAGATAAAGCACTATATTAGTGTATTTACCATTCGTATTTATCGTTTGGCCTTGGTGGAGGTCTTTTCTGTGCTTCATGCAAACAGTTTCCATTTTAGGTTTTGACTCTCGTGACGTTGAGGCGCTTTTTTTCTCTGTGTGTGTGTGCGTAGCTCCTCCTGTGCTGCGGGGGGCGCTGCAGCCTCAGCGAGGCTCTGCTCAGCCACTTTTACCAGGTGACCTTGGCCTTTCTCACCTGCTTCCTGTTCGCCGCACACCTGCCCGAGAGGTTGGCGCCAGGGCGCTTCGACTACTTTGGTACGTTTGGCGACATGCCGATTTAATATCGAGCTGCTGTTTTGATGTTATTGACCCAGTCAAGCCCCGCCCCCCATTTCACAGTCCACCATTGATGTCCCTGCCAGATGGCAGATTTTTAAGTGACCCATTTTTAATGGGTTTTTACAGCAAGTCCCATGTTTGAGTTAGGAGTATTTCATGTAGTACCACCTTGTGCCACATGGTGACAACACTGAGCTTAAGTGGAAAGCGGGCAGCATCATTTCCTCATTCTCTGTCTCTATCGATTTGTCAAGTATGTTTTTTTAACAGGTGGGATTGGAAGAGGGAAGGTCTTGTCTGGGAAATTCTAGCTCCTTGACCAACTTCACTTTTAGTGTAGTCGACGGCAAAAAAAATCTGTGAATATGCAAATGCGTGGGCTGCTGAAGATCCACAGGTATGCGGAGCTCCACTCTAGTCTTCTTCTTCTTCAATGTGTGTTCGTGCAGGGCACAGCCACCAACTGTTCCACGTGTGCGCGGTGTTGGCGACACACTTCCAGATGGAGGCGGTGTTGTGTGACATGACGTCGCGGCGGGCGCGGCTTGAGGCGGCGGGGGCGGCGCCCTCCCTGCCCGGCACGGCCGGCGTGCTGGCGCTCGGCCTGGCCCTCAACTTGGGCGTCATCGCCCTCTTCAGCGCGCCGCTGCTCAGACGGGCGCCTTGGCAACCGCCGACACGGCAACCGCCGCCGGGCAACGGCAAGGACCAGTGAGTGTGTTAGCGCAATGAAGTGGCGCCCGGTGGCGAGAAGTGCCTGACGTTTACAAAAAAAAAAAAAAAAACCCACAAAAACTTTGAAGCCTTCCAAAAAGTGACCGCATGCTGACTGGCCAGTACACTTTGTGGCCACCAGTAGGCGCTGGTGACTTTTACCCCCAAAAATGACCAGCTTTTAGTTTTTAGCATTCTGCATTTCTTCATTTCCTTAACATCCACACCTCTTCATTGACTTATTTGTAATCTCTACTATAATGTCAATAATACTCCAGCTATTATTTTTTGGGGGGGGCGAGGGGTTACTTGTTTTAGTAAATAAAAGTAATAATACGAGTCATTGAGGCCTCCTAAAAGGGTTTATAATTACCTACAGATGCCACATGATGGCGGCAAAGCACTACTTTTCTATTGGACTGGGTCTAAATCAAGCTCCTCCCCTCACTTTAACAAGATGGTGCCAAAGCAATACTTTTATTTTACACAGGCGTGAGCGAATGAGCTTGTTTTTGTGAGATTGTTTGTTCTGTTATCGTTTTCATATCTGCAACGCGCTCGTAACTCCAATCGCACAATATCTCCTTGGCTGGCTTTTTCCATACCCGAAGCTCGCTCGTAACTCGTCGGCTCGCAACACAAAGCAGAAAATTGACCGAGCTTCGCTGGAAAAATGTAAGTAAAGATGTATGCTATGTGAGACCTGGCATTACTCTCTGAAGCCACCAGGTGGTGCAAGTGAGTTTTCTTGATTGCGCAATTTTGAGTTTGAGTTCCCACGGCAACTGAGTTTGCTCTTTGTGTTGTCCAGACGACACATTTAGATTTCTATTTTTAGTAATCTAACCTCCGACGATGACGTCACGCCGTTTAATTTAAAATATCCAATTCAGTTTGTTTTGTGTTCCTACCTCCGAACTCGTAGGAGTTTGTTCAAGTACGAGCTCTTGGAATTGCTATATTTTATTTCATTGATATCTTTTTTTTTAAGTAGCCAGGGGGCGCGAGTGAGAGTTTTTTTTTAGGGGGGACGTTTGCATTCACCGCCAACACAATTGTGCCTCACGATGACTTTATCCGAAAATATCCTCTTTGGCCAAATGTCCAAAGTTAAAGTTTTTAAACAAACAACTTGTCACTTCAAATGTACCATTCGAGAAATCGATCAGAATTTTAGATTTATTAAATCTGCATAAAGTAAAATACATGTTATTCTTGAAATATCTTGAAGTTGTTACTTCTGTTTTTTTGAGCAAAATTGTAATTTTGTAGACCTTCAACCTGAAGGAAGACATTTTTGGAGTGAGAGCAGACGCCCATGACAAAGTGTGGTGGGAAAATGGGGGAAAAAAAGGAAGCGCTTTTATTTAGCAGAAAGCACCGCGAAAGCTTTTGGGACTTGAAGTCAGATTTATGCGGGAGCAGTTTGGCAACATTTTGTCAGAATGACGTCTCTTTGGCAAAGACGCAATTGGAACCCAAAATACGGCGTTTAAAGAAAACAGTTACACTTTTGTGAGCTGTCAGTTCAAGATGTTTTGCCCGTAATTTACATTGGTGACCATTTAACTTGAGGTCATAGGTCATCAATGGCTTTTCTCCCAGGCGCATCTTGACTACTTGCGACGGTTAGCAAATGCTCCAGTTTTTTCATTGAAAAACACAAAGCACTTATTGCATTTTTTTAGCACAACACACACACTTCCAATCATAATATTGTATCCAATTCGTGGCATTCGAAAGCGTATTGTTGCAACACCAGGAAAAAGAAAGTTCAGTGCCACATAACATAATGAAATTTTCATGATAAACGTTTTCACTTTGTAACATGAATTTTTTTTTTTGTTATAACGTGCTAAGTTCCACATTTGAGTATGTTTCATATTTTGATGTGACAAGTTTCATTGTATGTGGTACGTTTCATGTTTTAACGAGATAAGTTTCACATCAAAACATAAATTTCACGTTTTAACGTGGTTAGTTTCTCATTATAATGTGATAAGTTTGACTTGGGCATTTGGCCAAACAAAATGAAGCAATTTCTTCCTGTTCAGGGGACTGGCCGTGTAGGCATGTGACAACTTTATAAATCTTAACCCGTTTTTAGAAACTTCTCATTATTATTATTATTATTATTATTTTTTATTTTTTTATTTTTTACTGTGTTATAGAAGAGCAGTGCAATTACGCAGCGAGTAACATTAGTTTTAAAAGACAAAAAATACTCCGCCTGAATTGCTTTGTTTTGTTGAGCTGAATGCGGAAATCAAAACTTAACACATTGTAAAGTGAAATTTAACAAGTTATAAGATGAAATGTATCACATTAAAATGTGACATTTTCCATGTTTCAGCGTGAAATTGATCACGCAGAATTTTTTTTTTTCTGTTGTGGCAGCAATGTGCTTCTGTAATTTAATGCAATTTTGCAAACGTTTTATTTACAAACCTGTTTTTTTTTTCTTTTAATCTGCTCTTCGGTCCAACTCCTGTGTTTATTTATATATGAGCAAAGCTTGCATTATAAAATCCCCAGAAAAGTCCACTATATTTGCTATATTTGTACAGTCCACACACACTGTTTATTAATATTATTATTGTTGTTGTTCCACACGTGTAATGGTTGATACATTTAGTGCCAGTACTCCTGACTGGATCACTGTTACTGCCTTGTCGGTATGGTTCTGCATTTGTATCTTAATAATAGCGGGATGTTTTGTTTTGACTAGAAAGAACCAGCAAACAATATGGGTGCTTTTTAATGTTTTATATGCTCATAAAACAACCATTTGAATGTATAAATAAATACTTACTTTATATCTGCTTTGTACTGTCATTGATCTACATTTGTGTAATAAATGCAGCTGCTTGGGAAAAAAAATAGGTCAGATTGTCCTTCTGTGTGTTAACTTCCGTTATCAGGCTTGAGTCATCTGGTTTGCCAACTTTTTCAGTTTGCTATCTCCAATTAAACGCAGGAATTAGACCATCAACGTGCACTCGGAAATATGACAGAGTCGCGTGATGCATTCAGGAACCTCGGAAATAACAAAATTGAGCAAAACACAAATGTCGCCACAACACAGATAACCCAATTTGTTACAGTATATTGTTTGTCTCAAAAACGTGTATCATGTCTTCTTAAGTCAAAGTTTCTAACTTCTTTCTTCAGGCATTGTGCAATTTCGGTGATCAGCATTCGCCTTCCTCAGAGACATTTGACAGCAGAGGAAACAGCAGGCATGACACGCCTGCTGCGAGCGACACCAAAACTGCACAATATCTGAACAAAGTATTTTATTTGTGTGTGTTCCTTTGTTCAATTGTAGTTGTAAATTGTAGGAGTATTGTGACCTCGAAAAATAAAAGTAAAATTATATAGTCACTGTCACCAAATATCTCAGACGGCCAAATATGGTCAAACTATTATAATTATTATTATCATCATTATTTAAATCACAGATCGATTCTAATGGTCCTTTCCTACTTCGTCTGCAATTTTCATGCAATTCTAACCCATTTAAAGCGGTGAAAATAGCAGATACTCAAATAAAGCACGATTTCACGGCCGGAAGCGTGCACACGGCCGTCTGCTGATTGCAGCCTTTTTTTTTAAAGCAATAACGAGTGAAAATAGTAAGGTTCGCTGGATTACATTGACGTGTTCAATAAGGTTGCCAGCTTCTATATAGATATTTAAAAGCTACAGGATTGGTGAGGAGAATTTGAGAAAATATAATAGGGATTGTTAGGTATGTTGGTTGTCATTACGTTTACTGTTGTTGTTGGTTAGGTATGTATTAATATTTTCACTCTCCTGGGGTATTTGTTTCGGGGCATACCTGGTTCACACTCCTTACCAGTAGGTGGCGGTAATGCACCTGAAAGTTTCTTGCCAACCGCCATAAAATATCCATTAGAAGAAGAAGACTTGTTCAATTATGGATCGATGAGATGCTTCGTTGTAAAAAGCTGTGTCGTGAGGTAAGTCTCCGTTTCATTTTAATATGCACCTTAGACGCGGTTAGTTGGAGCGTTGTTGTTTTATTTATGGCTCATGGCTTCACTCATGGCTTCAAACCTGAAAGAAGGCGTTTTGTGAAGGCGTTGGAGCCAAAATGAAGATGTGTTGTATGTATTGGGCAGGTGTGTTTGCTGGTGTGACGTTTCAAAGGCTGGCGGCACATGAGCGCTTATGAATGTGCTAATGATTAGCACATTATGGGGCATCGAGGGGGCATCAAGCCTAAAACTGACGACCACAGTTTTCCTGACCATACCCGCGTAAACTTTCAGGTCTCTGTACTTTATTTGAGTACACTGCCCGACCACCCACCACAGCTAGTCACAACACAATCCACAAGTAATTGAGGAAAACCCCACAAAAGGTTTATAATTGCCAGTAGATGCCACAAGATGGAAGCAAAGCGCCACTTTTGTATCAATGAAGTGCCTCAAACTCACTTCAACTTGGCTTCTTGGCACCAAGACACAGCAAGATGGTGATATATAGCACTTTTCACTCATAAAAATGCAACTCAAAGTCCTGTACAATAAAAACATCAAAATACAACATAAAAAAGAAGACCCGCTCCCTCCCTCACAATAGACACAAAGAGATATCCACAAGCACGCCTGCACTCACACACGCACAAAACACACCTACTGTATATCTTGATTAAATATGATTTACAAAAAAAATAAATAAATAAAAACAGAAAATAATGAAATTAAAAGACAAAAGGACCAGAGGACCTCAGGATCCGTGAGGGTTCATATGATAAAATCAAGTCAGATAAATAAGACCGTTAAGACGTTTACAAACGAATAAAAGTACCCTCAAATTTTGTCTAAATGAAACACCTCCACTCATTCAAACGGTGACAAAAAACTACTTTTGTCTGAATTAAGCTCTTCAGCTCACTTCAGCATAGTTCCTTGGCACCAAGATTGCGTCAAAACATGACTTTTGTCTAAATGATGCTACACCCCTCATTTCAACTTCATTTCTTGGCACCAAGATGCCACAAGATGGCGGTAAACCACTACTTTTGTCTAAATTAAGCTCTAGAACTTTTCTATGTAAGGAGTTCAATTAATTCTTATACTTTTCAAATCTATTTTTATAAACGAGTATCTGTAACTTGTATTTTTGCCAGTCAAAGTGAATCAAGTGATGCAATCATAATTGTTTTTTTGTTTTTTTTCCCCAGTCCACTTTATTATGAAGTGAGAGCACACAGCATTGACAGCGACAGTAGCACGTCATACAGTCTGGATGTCCCTTCACTATTTACACTTTGTTCAGCTTTTATTTTGAAAGTCTCTTTTCAATCCCCATGCTGTATTGTTGGCATGGCCTTTATTTTGAAGGTCTTGACACTGGAATGTTTAAAAAAAAAAAAAAAAAAGAAAAAAGCTTGTCGCATGTCACATTTGATACTCAATTCCAATGAAACACTTTTATTTTGAAGGGCATTACGTCACACGAGTATTTCACATCTGTCCAGTTTCACTGTGAGGCTTTTATTTTGAAAACCTTTGCACGAGCGTGTCAAAGCTCCTACCCTCACTGCACTGCTTTTATTTTGAAGTAATTTACACTAGCAAGTCTCAACCACTTGGTTTTACAGCTGCAATTTATTTTGAAGGTCATTACACCATCAAGGCACATCTCCTGCCCACTTCCAACTGTACAACTTTTATTTTGAAGCTCTTTACAGTAGCAACTACTTTCCTGAAACAGTGACCTCCATTCACGTGAATATATAAACACCACACCTAAAAAAAAAAACGGAAATTGACAGGTGCAAGTTGTACAAAACAGCCATGTACCCTCTGCAGTTGAGTAAATAGAAAATTGCACACAGACAGAATTAGCTGAAGTGTAGTATTTTTTTTTGGGGGGGGTAATATTTGCCTTCCAAAGTGATGAAACAACTGCACACATTCTGATAATATTGAAAAAATATTCATATAGGAGACACAAAGTTGGTTATATACACATAAATGAACACCATCATTATCATCTGACAAAATTTGAGCGGGAAGGACTCATTTGTCCTCTTGTTGTGTTGCAAGATGCCGCAGTTCTGCTCACAGCCTGCAGGGGCTCCAAAAACAACGGGCCACACTGTCTCCACTTTGGAACAGGACGTGATGAGAAGCTCGTTTGAGTATTCTTCTTCCGATATCCAGCTACTAGTATGTGCTCTGTCCTCACTAGCAGGACAATTTGGCGCACTAGTAGAACCGTCTTACTAGTAAACATTTTTCCCCCCACTGCTGCCTACTGCATTAAAGACATTCTACACACAAGACGGACATGTACATGTTATTAGTGAGACAAAATTGTGCACTAGTTGACAACTGTGCACTAATGCTACTAGTGAGTTGCTTCACTAGTAGCACACTGTAGTCAATGAGTGCACAGTTTTGACTAACTGGCAAAGTGGTTGTCCTACTACCGTGCCAGTTCTTCTAGTGAAGACAAAGAGTGTACTAGTACATGAACATCAACTGTCAAGTAAATGGAATAAAAATTCCAATTAAAAGCTATTTGAAAATTTTTTTTCCCACTAGTGTATTGCATTTCTGCACACTAGTCGGACAACGACATGCCACTAGTGAGAGGGGCAAAACTACTAGTTGACACTTTGGTAATCCAAGTAGGGTCCAGGAGTGTGTGACACATGCCTACTAGTTGGACCTCGTAGTGCCGCAGAGTGCAGTCATTTACTAGTAAGGTTGAATTGCATACTAGTAGGCCAAAAGTGGCACTAGAAAAAAAAGTTACGAGTAGGACATAGTCGTTCTATGAGTGTGCCGAGTTGCCTTGTCGGTAAGAACAAAGAGCGCTAGTACACGGACTTGTTTGGGGCCGGGCCTGGGTGGGCGTGGCGGTGGTGGTCTAAGCGAGGATGTGGAGGTAGACGGGCGGGTTCTTGACGAGGGCGAGCAGGCGGGCGTGGATGTCCTTGATGAGCGTCCTCTGCTGAGGTTCTCGCTGCCAGCAGCCGCGCATGAGCAGGTAAACTTGTTTGGGGCACGTGCGGGGACGCTCCAGCTCGCGGCCCTGCGTGATGCACTCGATGGCCTGCGGGGGGGGGGGGGGGGGGGGGGGGGCAGCGCAACGGCTGGTGTTAGCCACACTCGGCGGCTTTCGCTTTTTTATTTTAATTTTTTTATTTTATTTTTGTTTTTGTTTTATCCAAGCCGCAATTTGAAAAGCCGACACGAGACTTGACATTCAAACCGCCCGTTCAGAGGCTAGCTGGAGACCTTAACTTGAAACCAAAACGTCAAACACGAGCCCTCAATGGAAACCCAAACATTATCTTAAAACCGAAACTCGGAACCCTCACCCTAAATTTAAAAGCCTTACCTTGAATGGAAGCCATAACCCAAACTTAAAACTGAACATGGAAAGCTGAATCCTAATTTGAAAGCAAAAGTAGCCATCATGATCCTCAAAGGAAAGTTTTAAACTGGACGGTGGAAATTTTAAATCTAAATTGAATCTGAAATCCTAATCCCAATTTCAAATTCTAATTTGAAGCCTTAACTGGAATCCCGAATTTGAAGTCCTGCATCCTTGTAGTCATGCAAGTCGTGGTAGCCTGCAAAGTTTGAATGGCGGCACCCGGACTTTTCATGTTTGTTTTTCATATTTCACCTTTGGTCCAAAAGGCTTCTGCAGTTTTAAATTTTGCACGTGGAGTCTCTCTATTTGAAGCGTTTAAAGGTTTGCATTTGGGATTAAAGGTAAAACTCCTTCAATAAACAAGAAAAGTCCAGGTGCCGCCATTCAACCTTTTCCAGTTCAAACATCTCGCTCGACTTTAGAGAATTTGTTCTGCTTTGCATCGTCAGTCTCGTGTGATTCCTTGAAAGTGTCCGATCTCATAAAAGAGTCCAGTAATGCACTCAGTCACTTTGTTTTCGGACACTACTTCTGGACTCGTGTTTGTTTTCGCTCTCGGCGCACTCGGCTCCTGATTTCCACCAAATGACTTGACCTGTCCCTCAGCGAGCAGATTACGCAGATGAATGCTGCCGAGACACCGGCTGATTGGATTAGGATGCAAGGCGATCCGGTCTGCTCTTGAAAGGCGAGACGCTGGCTCTGGTGCTTACGCTGCTCTTGAAAGGGACACACTGGACTTGTCAGGACCATTCCACTCCACTCCACTATTATTGATTGGACTTAAGAGCGGACGGAGTGATACAAGCAACACTCGCGCAAGACTCAAACAATCACACGGACGATTGAACTTTCTAGCTTTACACCCTCGTCTTATGTACGCCAATTGCTTGAAGCGGAAGTCAACACAAACATCTTTTTTTCCAAGAGTATGTTCCCAGCAGGCCCACCAGTTGAAACGCGGCATTCGGATTCATTTTGCGTTTGTGGAATATCAGTTAAGCGGCAAAATGCACTCGTTTTTAGCCATCTCTGGGGGCGGCCATTTTGTCTTCTGTCAACTGAAAATGACAACGTCACAACTCCTCACAACCACCAATCACGGCTGACCTGTTTTCTGGATCTGAGCCGTGATTGGTCATCGTGAGCCGTTGTGATGTCATTTTCGGTCTGTTAGCATGAAGCTCAGACGCAGAACTCCAATTTGAAATAAAACCCGAATCCCTACTTTGAAATCTTGAATTGAAGCTCGGGATTGAAGCCTTAATTGAAACGAGTCAGTTTCAAGGTGTGCCGCGGGTTAAAAAAAAAAAGTCTCGGTTTCAAACCCGTTCAAATGTACCGTTGGAAAGCCTGATTTGGAACGTGAGGGTTTTGCATCCTCTGCGGTCCTACTGCAAGGTGCTAGCGGTTTGGGCCTTAAGAGGCTCCTGTGTAGCTGTAATCCTGCCATTTTGCGACAGTGGCAGATGTCGCTTGTAAAGCGCCGTCACTCCGTTCTCACACGCGACATGTTCCATACATCTCGGCCCTCTCAAATCCAATTGTGAAATCCGAGGCGTCGAGTTTCAGCGTCAAGCGTGAACATCAAAAGTTCACCAAGGGACAATCTCAAAGAGGAGACTTGAAAAGACCCGCTGTCATCCGCCGCTCGTTTGTCTGATTTTCTTCCGGAAGTAAAAAAAAAAAAAAAAAAGGCCAATTTTCCCAAACATGCCGTGATTAGTTTTTTTGTTTTTATTTTTCTCCTTCTGCTTTTGCAATTCGCCACCGACGTGACGAGCGCGTGCGCCACCCACCTCGCTGTTGGACAGCTGGTACCAGGGCTGTTTGCCGTAGGTGAAGATCTCCCAGAGCACCACGCCGAAGCTCCAGATGTCGCTCTCGGTGGTGAACTTCCTGTACATGATGCTCTCGGGCGGCATCCAGCGGATGGGCAGCATGGTGCGGCCCCCCACCTAAAAACACCACCGCAACTTCTGACGTAAACGCAAATACGTCGTGACAGTCAAGAGGGCATTTGTAGTAGTGCCACTTTGGTCCACCGGGGGTGCTCATGAGTCACCGTCGCTCAGGAGTCGATTCGCCAAATACAGTGGTACCTCTACTTACGAAATGAATTGGTTCTGGATAAAAATTCGTAAGTAGAAAATTTTGTAAGTAGAGACGCGTTTCCCATGTAAATGCCCTAATCTGTTCCCAGCCCCCCAATAATCAGACATAAATGTTTTATAAAGCATAAAAATGCATCAAAACGTGTAACTAATACATGTTACGATTGCACAATAAATGAGAGTTGTGCATAATGTAAAAAACAAAGAATAGAGAAAAGAATTAAAATGATGGTCGTTTACATTTTAATTGCTGTCCTCATCGCATTTTGCCCTCTTTGGTTCATGTTCTCTCTCAGAAGTGGTTTTTGCTTGGCGTTTTGTAAACAACTGATTTAATAACATGGCGGCTGTCGATACACTACGGTCATATTCTTTGGCGAGATCAACCAAACGTATTCCTTTTTCATACTTTTCTATTATCTCTTGCTTTGTTTGTATGGACAAAAAAAAAAAATTCTCCTTTTTTTTTTCTTTTCCTCGTTTTGGAACACCTCATGGCCCGAGGGGCGAATGACGAGGATGCCAGGAAGATGCTAGGCTAGCCAATGGCAGAGCAGCTATGAGTATGTTGCGTTCAGGAAACTCTGGAGCTGCGAGTAGCAGCCCATACTGTATTTTTATCTTTGGTATCCTGAAATTTCTGTTGAGGCGTTTGGTAACTTGAAAATTTGGTATGAAGAGACGTTCGTAAGTAGAGGTACCACTGTAATTATTTCGATTTGCAGTCCTTCCACTCCGTCTTGCTTTTTCATCATTCCCATAAAACTAACCCCAACCTTTATGGCACTAATGCTAACCTTAATCCACTAACCCAAATGCTAATAAGAATCCCAAAGACGCACCACATGGAACCAAACGTGTTTTGCCAGGCCTCACTCACCCGATAGTAATCGGTGCTATAGATGTCCCGCGACATGCCGAAGTCTCCGATTTTGACCACCAGGCCTTCGCCCACCAGGCAGTTGCGCGTGGCCAGGTCCCGATGCACAAAGTGCAGCGAGGCCAAGTAAAGCATCCCCGAGGCGATCTGGGCGGCGATGTGCAGCATCTGCGGCACCGTCAGCTCGCCCAGCGCCGCCATCTTGCACTCTTCCAGCATCCGAGCGTCGGGACCGTGAGCTCTGCGGGACACCAACAATTTGGTGAGGTGGCGCTTCGGATGAAGTTCAGCCATGGATTCCTTCGGTCAATGACACTCAGCGCTCAGTGGCCGCTTGCCGTTTGATGGCAATTTGTTCGGTAGCACTCCTGATGTCGAAATGTCAACTGTATGATGAAGACTGTTCGTATGCCAATTCTTTTTCAACCAGGAAATGTATCGATTCATTCATTGCCGATTTTGCGTTCATCTTCTTGTTGTCAAATTGCACGCGCGAAAGGTACTGAAACATTGAACGTGCATTCACCAACGGACACAAGGTCGTTGTGCCTTTTAGGCATCACTCCAAAGCCCAACGTCCCAAACCTTTTGGGAGCATTTGAAAATTTACCAATTCGCAGATTTTGTATTTTTTTTATTTTTGGAACCTAACCCCCATTATTTGCGTAAAAACCCACGGAATTTGCATTTATTTATTTATTCATTTATTTCAACCCGATCCCATGCTTATACGTCCAATAAAAGACATGTCTTGATACATGGGGTGTGATACGATTCAAGGATGATCCAATTTTTAAAGTGGAGCGGTTCGATTCGGTTCGATTCACTGGAATTACGATTTGTTTCGATTGATGCAATGATTTTTTTTGTCATTTTACATCCGTATAAATGAACTTGTCCGTGCTGTAAACGTGGCATTCCCTTCAAAGATATACGTACATCTCACCCAAAAAAAACCCCAAAACCATTTGATACGCATCTTGATATATTTTAAAGTGGAACGATTTGATTAAGTCTGATTCGATGCAGGGGGGCACGGTCGTCGACTGGTTAGCACGTCCGCCTCACAGTTCAGAGGTCGTGGGTTCGATCCCGGCTCCGGCCTCCCTGTGTGAAGTTTGCATGTTCTCCCCGTGCCTGCGTGGGTTTCCTCCGGGTACTCCGGTTTCCTCCCACATTCCAAAAACATGCATGGTAAGTTGATTGGACTGTCTAAATTGCCCCTAGGTGTGATTGTGAGTGCGGATGTTTGTGTCTATGTGCCCTGCGATTGGCTGGCAAGCAATTCAGGGTGTCCCCCGCCTACTGCCCGAAGACAGCTGGGATAGGCTCCAGCACGCCCGCGACCCTTGTGAGGATAAGCGTTATGGATAGTGAATGAATGATTCGATGCACTGGCAAGAGTTTCCCATTCAAATCGTTTTTTGTTACACACCTATTATTCGCATTTTGACCCAAATCGCCACTTATTCACTTTTTTTATTTATTTTTTTTTCATTTTTCCCCCACATCAGTTGTTTGCAAATTTTCACTATTCGGGCTCTGGCACCTTGACATTATAACAACAGCAATGACATCATTAACGGCTCCCCAGTAGTGTTCCGAAACTATTGTTCATTTGATTGATGCCTCATCTGTACAAAAATCCTCTTGTAGTAATTCGCGAGTCCAGAATACTGCATTCGGGAACATTCACTTATTCCCGACCTCCGAATCACAGCAAAGGGACTTTCAGAGGACATTTTACGGAACTATCTTTATCCACTACACGGTGATGATGGAGAAGGAAATGAGTGGATGATTCCCGACACAGCCATGAAGTGTACATTGGCCACGAATGGCGAAGGCTTGATTGTGTCCTGTTCCGACTGATGGTCGGCGACGCCCACGCTTTCGTCCGACTCCAACCCAAATGTGCTCACTATTAGTTTAGCGGGCAGGTGGCACGGTGGGAAAGCAGCTGCACAGTGGGACGCCCCAGGCCCAAATGTGATTTCGGGTGTTTTTTTTTTTTGTTTTTTGTTTTTTTAATGCCGCCAATCTGCCTGGCGTCAGAGGACACCTGGCGTCAAGACCAGCAGATCAGCGCTGACGTTTCCCAGGTGATGAGCTGCAAATTGGCCAACGTTTGAGATTTGCATCTAATGTCGCAAATTAATTGCGTGCTGTTTGATGTCATTACAACTCATCTGCTCCCTGACACGCGCAAACGTTCACCCAGAATGTTTGCGCGGCTGCCATTTTTCAGTGGAATGAGTGAGGAGAAGGCATGCATCTCCGCCAAGGCCAAAACGACACTAAAAAAAGCAAAACTTTGGATAATCTTTTTCAAAATTCAGCCCCTGAAGCCAGTTTGACTTGGAAACGTGTAATTTGGTAGACACGTCTATCATGAGGAGACGAGAAAAAAAAAAGTCTTAAGAAACCATGCTTGAAAAATTATGGAAAGTCTGCCGTTTTAATTCCAAGCTGCCATTTTAGGCTCATTTTCCAGGTCGTAGTTGTGAAGCAGCTTTGACTTAGTGACTTGAAATTTGGTAGACATGTCTATCATGAGCAGACCGACTAAAAAGTCTCAAGAAGCCGTGCCGGAAAAATGAAGGGATGTTTGCCACTTCAGTTTGAAGCTGCCATGTTAGGCCTGTTTTCCAGGCCAGGCTTTTGGAAAATTCAGCCCCCAAAGCTGTTTTGACTTGGCAACATGAAATTTGGTAGGCATGACCATCATGAGTAGAACCCACCAAAAAGTCAAGAAGCCATGATTTAAAAAAAAAAAAAAAAAAGAAAAGCCTTTTGGGTTTGAAGCTGCCATTTTAGGACCGTTTTTTTAGGATTAACAATTTGAAATTTGGTAGGAAAGTCGATTATGAGGAGACCCACCACAAAAAAGTCTCAATAATCCACACACAAAAAGACCTAGCGTCTGCCATTTTGCTTTCTCTCTCTCTCTCTCTCTCCCTTTGTTTTTTTGTTTGAGGGTTACCATTTTTGTGTTGTTTTGTCCATTTCCGGGAGTCCTTCAAAGACAAACTTGTCCTCGAGATTTGTCTGATTGCTACAAAATTTGAATCATGCAGATGAGACGGTGGACAGTCAGAAATGCGGCGGGTTCTGCATTACATTTTGAACATTTGTGCAGGTACACCGACTGTCAAACAAGAGCAAAATTTCTTCTTCCCTGACAGCACTCAGGTTTAGCAGAAATCTGGGACCTGCTTTTTGTCTTTTTGCTAAGAACAGACAAACAAAGACACACGACATCCTTAAGAGGTCCACTAAGAAATAATTGCAGTCATTAAGGAGATTTTGAATCATTTTAGCACACGCTCGATACCTCTTAACATGTTTACCAGAAATTCATAAACGGCCAGCAAAATTAAACCAAACATAATTAGGATTACAAATGGGAAATACAATTCAATACCTGCTCAATTTAGCTGATCAGATTTGAGGTGTATTTGTATTTTTCTTTGGGGAGCCACTGACAAATAATAACAAATATATATATATATATATATATATATATATGTATATATATATATATATATATATATATATATATATATGTATATATATATATATATATATATATATATATATATATTAGGGATAGACCAATATGCTTTTTTCAGGGCCGATACTGAATATTAGTAGTCAAGGTGGCCGATAACCGATATTTGAAGCCTATATTTATTTGTAGAAAAAAGGGGTAAAATGGTGTCAAATTTATGAAAAATAAAACTCCAACACTTGACTTCCTTTAAATGCCTTTAAGCCCATGTTTATTAAAAAATTAAAAATTAAAAAATAGACAACTTTGTTTTAAGTCTCACAAAAAAGTGCAGGGAGCTCCCAGGCTCAGCTGCATGTCTAACAAATATCTCCTTACAGTAAATCGTTTTCTAAAAATCCACTATAACTGGAATGTTTATTTTTCACACATCGTTGTTTTAAAGTTCAAAAACATAAAAGTGAATCCTCAACGAAACCTCTAGCCAGAAAAATAGCTTGTTTCCAAGACCGGACTTTCACATGCAGTACTTTGCCGTCAATTTTTGCACCATGTACAGCATTTGGAGCGGTGGTTGTTTTAAAGTGCTCTATAAATAAGGTTGAGTTCAGCTTTTCATTACGCGGCTTACACACACAGACACGCACACACTGGCACTCACTCACATCTTACTTTTATCACCATTTCCCGATATTATCAGCAACTTCTCTCAGGAGCCATTTCATTCACAAAGCAAATGAACTGTTGTGACAATGGGGGAGTAGTTAGCTTAAGCCGCAAGGCAGCTTACTGTGGCGGGCAGAACTGCCCCTTGTGTTTATATGACATAGAAGGGCTACAAGTGAGTTATGGTAGAGTGACATTTACTACAATTTTGGCGAAGTCTATTGCATTACCTTGAACTACTAACTCGTCGACTCCCGTCGTGTATGTGCCTGGCTCGTCCAGGAGACACAGAGAGTGAGCGAGCAGGGAGCACACACGCAGCTTTACGCTGATTGGCGTATAAATATATATTTATCTATATTATTTATATATATATATATATATATATATATATATATATATATATATATATATATATATATATATATATATATATATATATATATATATATATATATATATATATATATTAATGGATGAATACGTACTGGTATATGTCAGAGCGTTATTAATTGAACATGGAGCCTAGTGTACATTTTTAGGCGTGTGTTTGGAGATGAAAAGACAGACGTACCGAAGGAATCGGTTGAGGTCGCCATGGCGCATGTACTCGAAGACCATGGCGAGCGGCTCTCCGTCGGTGCACACGCCGTAGAAGCGCACGATGTGCTGATGCTGCAGAACCGTCAGGAGCTCCGCCTCCCTCTGGAAGTCCTGCCGCGTCGACTCGTTGGCGTCCTTCAGGGTCTGAGGAGCCAAACATGGACCTTTACCGGTTCGGGCTCCCAAGTGGGACACCAGCCAATAAGGACAGTCCTCCCCCAATGTAACGCACATTTCTAGTTTGGAATTTAGCGTTGTAGCGCCACGTTGTGCCACATCTCGGCAGGCAGCACTGAGGTCTACTAGTTGTAAATGCAGTGAGAGAAGACGTCCAACTCGCTCACCTTGATGGCGACCAACATCTTGTCGCTGTCGGGGCTGAGGTTGGCGCACTCGGCCAGGTAGACTTTGCCGAAAGCGCCTTCGCCCAGCTCCCACTTCAGCACTATGTCGGCGCGCTTGATGTGCTGGACGCCTGGTGGTGGGGGATGGAGGGGTGGGGGGGTCAATCAAGCAAAAAGCAGGCTTGTCAAAAGTCTGGCTGCCCAACCGGGGGCAAACGTCGGTCTCGGGGGCGACACGCTTGGGTGCTGGCACTTGCAATGTCTTTTTTTTTTTTTTTGGTAATGTGTCTCCTTTTGGAATGAAACTGCAGTGACTCACACATGTCTTTGTCTTTGATGATGCCGCAGAAGTACTGCGGGTTCTCCACAAAGCTGGACAGGCCCGAGTCTTCGTCCGAGGAAGGCGGGCTGCTCCCCAAGTTCATGAAGCGCAGCGACACGGCCAGGTCATCCTCGGCGCCAAGCACAGACGAGCCTGACGCGCGGGAAGGACGCACACGCCGTCGCACACCTCAGCCAGCCAGCAGGTAGAAAAACTTCACTTCGCTTCTGGTGTACTTGCGTATTCATGACTTCTTACTTTTACGCCCTACCTGAACTGTAACCCACAATATGTTTTTTATTCACTGATGAATTGGATTAAAAACAAAACACATTTTAAACTTGCGTTTTTTAATTGAAATTGAATTTATAAGATATTAGTCAGGACGTCATTC
Source organism: Filicampus tigris (assembly GCF_054856515.1). Lineage (NCBI taxonomy): Eukaryota > Metazoa > Chordata > Actinopteri > Syngnathiformes > Syngnathidae > Filicampus > Filicampus tigris. Next base: position 3,520,888 of record NC_141224.1, on the reverse strand, counting down.
CAAATTGACAAAGCAGAAAAAGCACAGATATATTGTTCATTGATTATGATTCAGTTTGTGGTTTGGTCTGTAACAGGTCAGAAAATTTGCTAAAATGTTGATCATTTATTTCCAAAGTAAAAGCAGATGTTTTCAAATAAAAAAAAAAAAAACGACAACAAAAAACGCAGATAATCATGGAAGACTCCAAAAATTGGAGAATATTTACTCTTGTGAGCCTAAAATTCAGAAGATTTGGACAATATCAAGCTAAATAATGTTTCTAAACAGTTACTAGATGACAATTGTCGTCAATTAACCACTTAAAAAAATAAAATAATTGGTATTTTTTTCCAGTTCTTTTTTTTTTTTGTTAGTCAGTAGAAAACTTTGGCAAAGCTATCGGAGCACGTTGACTTGCGAGTATATCGCCAACAATTCATTTTTCCACAAATAAATTCTCAAATTGATGAATTAAAATAAAATAAAGAAATGTCTTGATTCTGAATAAAGGGATGAAAAGAAATTCTTTCATTAATCCTACTTATTGATTAACGGTAAAACAAGATTGAGCAATTATTAAAATGATCATTACTTATTTGGTAACTTAAAAGACTGAGCTTGCTAGCTTAGTTTGAAAAATAAAATGAAACCTTTTTTTTTCGTCGTCAACTTAAAACGGGAATCATATCCAATTGAGAGAAAATCTTTCCTTTTGAACCTTGCACTTCATCTTCAGGCCTTTTGGCCTCTTTCAGTTTATTCAAGGCCAAGTATACGGTAATCTTTCTTTTTCATTTCAAACTTTTTTTTTGAAAACTTGACTTTTCCCACTATCTGTCCTTGTGTTATTGAGTGTGAGCACTTTCGCCACCCAAGCGCTGGTGATTATTGCGCCAACGGCACGTGGCAATTGCGCATCAATTTCCAAGAAAGCGCCCGTTTTGTTGGCGCGGCGCAAATAATGGCCGTGATCAGCGCGGCAATCAGGGCGCCACTGAAGCAAAAAGACGTCACGTGAAGGCCGTAAAAGGCTAAATCAGCTCGGCCTAAATAGTCCCGGCGCACAACCTCCAGGGTCCAACACGCTTGGAAATGGAATCAACAAAAGCCAGCCCAGCCGAGCCGAGGGAGCGCGCGGACGGCCGGATGGAAGGAAGGAACCACGGGCGCTCCACTTAGGCAATCACAGCCACTTAGGCGCAAGTGTAAATGTACGAACGAGGGTTGGGCCGCGTTCCCGTCTCGCCGTGCGTCTGTCCGTCCGTCCATCCATCATATTTAATGGCCCCGCACCGCAAGGCCGCAGCCAAGGGAGGTTTTCTGCTCTCTTACGGTAATTAAGGCACTTTAGGCCGGCTGCCGCAGCCTGCGCAAACTTACGGATATTAGTCTGACTCGCCTTAGCCTACAAGCTGACATTCATCAAGACCAATTTCATCATCACACCTTTTACAACCACAGCTCCACAATTAAAAGCTGAAGTAGCCCCATTAGTTACTCGGCTAATCATACTTCTTTCAGCCGCTTAAGTGGAGTATTTTTAACAGAGCACACTTTATATTGTTCCCGACAGAAGTCAGACATAGCGTTGGACCTGTTTTCTGACACGTGTTCTTTGTATCAAGTTCAAGAACAGCTTGGTTCACCTGAAGCGGCTTTGAAAAACAAAATCACAATTGGTCTGTTCACACAGACTTGAAAAAAAGTTAGACGCGTGTCACAGTGGGCAAAAATGAATAAATCCAAATGAAGTCTAGTGTTAGTGTTACAATTATGGATGTTAGTTAGCTTCCATCTATAAAAGGTAGTCAGTTACCATGATTAGGCTTCATACGGCCACAAAAAAGTTTATTTTTGTTACATTAATTCTATGTTTTGCTTTGAATGTTTTAAAGCACTTTGAGTTGCATTTTTATGTATGAAAAGTGCTATATAAATAAAATGTGATGTGATGATGTGACATCACATTTACATTCTGATACATATACTTTATATGATCCCCCAGAAGTCAGAACAATTCACAGAAATAAGTTACATCAATTTCATGTTAAATGATTCAGAATCTTAGTTTGCGCCTACGTTGAAACGTTAGCCTGCTAGCACAATTGTGCTTCATATAACTATAAAACGTTCATAGCAAAACTCTCATTATTTTCTTTGTATTATCCTCTAAAAGGCAAATGACTGCAAAGCTGGAGTGTATATAATATATCACACTTATTTTCTGACATTTTTATATAACTTCCCGATATTGGACCTAAATTTGGTACGCAAACATCATGTTAAAGGATTCTGAAATCTAGTTAGCCCAAAAAGCTAGTTAGCTTGCAAGATTATTCTTTTTATGAGTTCAAAATTGAATTTTTTTTAACATGTCACACTTATTTTCCTACGCATTCTTCATATTGTCACTTGGTAGTAAAGTTGGACCTAGCTTGACATTTTAAAGGACTCAGAGCTAGCTAGGTAGCTAGCATGATTAAGATGTTTCCAGCTACAAAACCTTAATATTTATAACATATTACACTCATTTTTTACACATTTTTTACCCTCATCTACAGCACTTAAATAGTAAATTTTTTTACATACACATTTGATATTCTTAAAACGGTTTTGTAATTGTTTGATTAAATATGTGGTTGATTATAGGTAAACGTAATATTTGACATACACTTGTGTTATAAAGTTTCCCCAAAGTTTGCCTTGCCCCGCTTTACGCAAAACAGTCATGTAGTAAAAGTCAACGTGTCAACTTACGGTGAATGCCGAATTTGGAGTTGTGTCCGCATTTGTTGATCACCAACACGGTGACCAGCAGGAAGATGCACGCAAACACAGCCAGACCCACGGCCACCGACACCTGGCGGGTACAATTCATTCAAATCGATAAAAGGCGCGTGGCATTTTTCGATCGCGCTCATGAAAATAGTCACGGACCACAAAGACTCGACTCTCCAGGTTCTCGGTGACGTCCATGACGGATTTGTTGGTGGGAACTGTGTGGAGGACAGCAGGCCGTCAGTCAAGCGCACGTTGCCGTGCTTTTTACGAAAGAAAAGTTGCTCTTAAGAGTGATTGTGGAGACTCACTTGGATCCAAGTTGCTGACTTGCATGTGGGGAAACCAAAAACACAAATAAGTTGACAAAAACACACGGCCACTGTAGAAATGAACCTTTGCTGCTAGTTCTCTTTAACTCATTCACTGCCAGACATTTGCAAGACCCTTTTTTACCCTAACGTTTGAAAAAAATAAAAATAAAAAAATAAATAAATTCCTGGGATTGAATGGCTGGACTGTGAAAAGACAAATCAATCCGTCAATGGCAGTAAATGAGTTCGAAGTAACTGTTGTTGCTCATTTTGTCGATGACCATTTAAATGACATTATGAAAATGGCTCAAAGATGACACGTTTGGGAAGGGAGCAAAGCAAGCTTACTTCCTGTCAAAGGCAATAGTCTAGTGGTCCACAGTAGAATTACACCCAAAATAAGCAGCAGGTAGGACAAAATGGAGCAAAAAAATAACAAATCTGCCAAGTACCGCAAACACGGTACAAATTTCTACATTACCAAGTTTTGTGTTATAAACTTGAAAGGTCCACTTTGAGCTATAAGTTGCACATGTTTCAATGGAGAAAAAAAAAAGAAAACAATTTATCAAATTGTTGATATTGCAATCGTTTCTAGTAAGAACATTTCAGATTGCTCATTTTCAACAAGATAATAACCAATAAATGTGATTATTTTCTGAATGTAATCATTTGCACAGAACCCTGGGGCCTATTTTGGACTCGTCATGGTTTGCCTGGAAGATGCTGGACATCAAATTTGGGCCAATGAGCTCAAACGAGTTTGACACCCCAGTTTTAAAGAGTTGAGGTCAAATTTTCCTAGGGGGCAACTGCTCAAATACGATTAACTGACCTTTATTGGATGATTTAGAAAATAAATAAATAAAAGAAAAACACAATTTATGCCAGGTTGCCATTCCACTTTTCATCAAGCGCACCCCCGTCCGTCCATCACTATTTGGACAGAACGCAATGCTGCTTTTTTATTTATTTTATTTTTTTGCCATTGAAAGGCCTTTGTTGGACATTCAAGGGCTTTTTCTTGTGTCTTTTTGGGATGGAAAACAAACGGGGCAAAAAGCGCAAAGGAACCCACCGGGAATGATGCCCTCGGGGTCGAAGAGTCCGAAGGGGTTGTCCATGAAGTTGCCGATGGCGGTGGCGTGGTCCGTGCCCAGCTTGTTGCCCACCAGCAGCGTGTAGCGGCCGTTGTTGAGGTGCGTGGGCTTGTCCAGCGACAGGCAGCCGTGCTTCTTGGAGCCGTCGCCCGAATCCGGGATCATCTGCATGTAGGTGTAGGCCGTCTCCTTCAGCTCCGAGCCCTCGTACAGCCAGCTGATGTTGGCCTCGGGGTTGCCGTCCACCACGAACGAGAAGCACCAGTGGTGCAGTTGGACCGCGTCGCTCAGGTTCAGGATCTTGGCCGGAACTGGCGGGAGCGACAATTCGCGGGCGTCAACACAAAATGACACGCAAAAAGCAAGATGCGCTTCCCCATTACGTTCCTTCGTTTGTTGTACTCTGGTGACTTATTCCAATCCTTTCCTTTGCCCTTTAGAGATTTATTTATTTGAATGTCACCAAGTGTAAAAGGGCGGGAAGCGGACATTTCGAGCCGTCGAGTGGAATCCAACCGTTCGCTGCCACCAACGCGCTTCTCGAAGTCAAATACGTTTTTGGAGCAGGTCGGCTTGGAAGATGCCCTCGCCCAGCTCGCCTGTCAAATCAATCTTGGACAAAACCGTCGTGATGAGCAAAGTGCCAGGAACGATTGAACTCTCTTTCAAAACATAGAATTGGTAAATTAGGACTTCATAAAATAAATTGTTTAACTTCACAGGGAAAATTAAAAAAGAAAAAAAAAATCGTTAGGTTTTTTTTTTTTTTTTTTTTTTTTTTTCATATTTTGGGTGGGGTTAGTGGTGGTTGACTATTGAAATGTCATTATCTTTGTCTTGAGTTAATGTATAAGAGAAAAAAAAATGAAAATCATCACGAAAATCGGGCCAATTCTTGCTGATTTCCAAAGAGCTAATCTGGGCCTAATTCCGACAATATTTCAAGTGTTGCATGTCCAACTTTTGTGCTGTTCTCTAGTTGGTCCACGCATTTGCTGACTGCGCACTTTTGCCAGGACGTTTCCATGAATCGATGTTGCCCATCCGTGTTTTCAGACATGCGCTGACCCCGACATGAATAATGAAGCCCGGTCAACATGTGGATCTGCAAACCACAAAAGCGCAACGTGAACTTTACAGGAAATGATCCGAGGAGACGCTCGAGAGACCCCCGCCCACCTCGGAAAAGTGCTGAATCGCCCCCCCCCCACCCCCCATGTGAGTAATTGCTACAACCGGAAATCATGTCGGAAAGTAGCATGATTTATTATTTGAGTTATTGTGTTGAACTGTCGGCTAAAATGTATGTGAGCAATATTTTCGAATGTAAGAGTTCACAATATTGGGGGTGGAGGGGGGTGTATGATGTTGCAATTAATCATTTTGAGTCTGTTGTTTGGACAGTTTATAACCGATGGGAGTAAACAAATTATGACGAGGTAGCGTTGAGCATCAAAGTATGCGGAGTGATTTGTATTTCTACCTGGATCGAAATGATTGTTCGTATCGAGCAGGCAACAATCCGGGCAGACAACAAGCTACAATCATTTTTTTCATGTCAAGTTCTACTCTAGTGCATTCCTAACACTAATCGTTTGCTCAGAACATGCGTCGCCGTTGTTGGGCCAAAGTGTTAAAGCTTGCCAAAAAAAAAAAAGTTTCTTTTCTCTGCTTTGATGTCAGAAGCGGGGGTGTTTTTGGTGAAACCAGTCCATGCGCTGCTGCTGATTGCTACAGAACCGAAAAAGCTAGAAACAAACGTTTTTCTTTTTTTTTCTGGTGAAAGATGAGCGTCTACTTTTTATGTTGGTAGCTTGTGTTGGCAACCAAGACAAGATTGTGTGACTCTGGAAAGTGGATGAGTCCAAATGCTGGCGACATGACCAAGTCTGTTTTGAAAAGGTCCGCTAGTGAATTCTGTTGGTGAAGCTCAATTTGAAGCGGCTAGGGGAGTCGGTGTTTCCTTCTGCAGTTCTCATGTGAACATTTAAAAGCGGTGTTTAAGAAAGGGGGGGGGTGAAAAGGGGAGGCGGGGGGGTCCTGTTTGTACGAGAGCCGCCCGAGTGCAACCAATCAATGGCCGGGCCAGCCACTCAGCAGCAGTCAGCAGTAAACACCCACGTTACTGTTCGGGGAGGTCATTAAAGGTAATTAAAGGGCCGGCGCGTAACGCGCGCGCGTCCACCGAGGGGGGGGGGGGGGGGGGGGGGGGGGGGCCGTGTTGATGGACCGCCAACATTTTGCTGCCTGCCAATCACAGACAGATGAAGAGGGTTTTTTCTTTTTTCTTTTTCTTTCTTTTTTCCGGAGTGGGAGGCAAGAGTCCATTAAGGGCGAGGCTCAAATCGGATCTGAGCACAGTTATCAGAGATGTTTTTTTTCCTCTACGCTAGTTATCTGTCCCTTGGTGCTTGTGCATGGGGCCTTCAGCCCCCCCCCCCCCCTGCTCCTCTTGGCTTCCTGGTGATGAGATATGACACCACAGTAATGTAGCACTAAGCGACGGCTTTCGGCCTCCTTGCCGATGTGTGCGCATGGGAGCCAGCCAACGACAAATGTGAAGGAGAAATGGGGGGCTGCCATTCGAGCAAGGAGGCATGGGGGCGGGGGGGGGACGGGGGCTTCAACAGGGTCCCTCCCGCAACAAGCCTTTTGTGGCAAGTTGTGGCCCTGTCTCAACCGGCACGGGCCCCGTAATCGTGATCCAAGTTTCAATCCTTGTTTCATATTTAGCATCTTAGTTTCTACTGCAGCGCATTTCGACTTCTATCTCGAGGTGCAACAATCGAGCAATCGACAACTCGATTAACAAATGAATCGTTTCAGGTCCTCGGAAATTATCCCAAATCTTTGGAACTTGAACCTCTCAGCAGTAAATATTGTTGGTATTTCTGCAGTCCTCCATGAAAGCAGACTGATCACCTTTGTGTTGAATCCAAAAAAAGCAAACGTCTGCTTTTTACTTTGGAAAACAATCCTCAGCATTTTTCGGCTGATTTTCTGACAAATGAATCATAATCGATTTTATGATTGTGGATTTTCTGCATTGCTAATTTGAAATAATGCCATTTTGGGATAATGTTTTTTATCAGTTGAAAATTAGGGTGGTGGGGGTTTTGGGGGGGGGGGCGAATGAGGATTATTTCTAGGACGGCTCAGTGGCTAAGTAGTGATCACCTCCACCTCCAACACAGTTCTGAGGTGAATCGATTGAATTGTTGCATTCTAAATGCCACGTCTCAATTGAGGCAGATAAACGATGGCGCTCCAGTTCTGATATTGTTGGGGAGGGTGGAAGGGCGTCATGCAGCCTTGTAGCCACGCCCCCAAAAATCTGGATTACCGAAAGGGTGAACAAACAGTTTTGCTTGTTTTTCTCCAATTTAATTTCCTCAATTCGGTACTCCATAATTGTCAGTCTTTGCAAATGTTCTGAGCAATTATCTTGAAACTTGTTCTCATTGGAGGCAAATCTCGGAATTCAAATTGCGAGCTCTTGAAGTGTAGGGATTGAATCAGTACTCTTTCTTTTCCCCTTGCAATTATCTGTACCCGTACTGAAGTACTTTGTTGCGTTGGAAAGGAAAGTGAGGCAACAGGCGCTCGCTTCGGAGCAAGGAGAGGCCAGTTGACGTTTGCCTTTTGGTCCTTTGATTGCACGCTGAGCATTAAATGTCTGCCAGATGCACTTGTTATTTGTATTATTGTCGGGCGGCGTGAGTGGCAGACCGCAGAGAGCTCCATTAGAAGCATAACGGGAGAACACTTCCATTTGTACGAGGACCATTTGCTCCAGAACCAGCGCGGCGCAGCTCGCCTTGTTCTCGGCTCCCCTCGGAGGCCGACAACAATTTCTTTTTTTCTCCATTAAGCCCCCCAGAAAGCGCATGGAGCCGTCACCACCACGCTGGCTTCATTTGCCGCACGCCGAGCACAGCTTAGCATTGGAAGGATCACAATTAGGCGTGGTCCACATGGGGGGAAAAAAAAAAAAAAAAATCGATATTTGATGAAAAACCCGATCAAGATAATTTGACGATATTCTCCAAACAATACTGTAAATCATCTGCACTTGCTTCACAGAGCAATTACGAATAGACTGCGTTTGTCAACAACAGTTCGATTGCTTCATTTATCTTCTGCAAAACAATATTCTACGGCAACATTTAACAAATAAGAAATTCAAATTATGTCCAGGCTATTTTGGGTGCTTTCATTGATTTCACTTAAATGTCTCCTATTACTCCGCAATTTGGAGCTGCACTAAGTACCGGGTCTACTACTGCCATTTAGTACCGCACTCAGAATTTGAGATATGATGATTTGTGTCCTTAACGCAGCCGCTAAGGGAAAACACGGCGCCACCTTTGAACGCTTCAGCTTTGGCCAAGCAGAAGATGGCGCCACCAAATTTTGTGGCACTTATTTGTAGCAGCGCACTGGGCGCCTCCTTACACTCGATGTCCAGCTGCACCACGTCCTCGCCGGGCCCGGCCTGGTTCTCCGCTTCGCAGGTCAGGTTGTGCAGGTTGTCACTGGACGAGACGTTGGTCAGGTACAGGACCACCTCCAGCGTGGAGCCCCAGATTCTCTCCTGACACACACGGACAAAATTCGCATCAGTAGGCCCGGGCAAGAGAGCCGTAAAAAACAAAACAAACAAACAAAAACGTATGAAGATTTAAAAAAAAAATTTTTTTTTAACCAAAATCCAATTTCCCATTGGAATGTATTTTTGGCCTCTTCTCTTAAAGAAAAGGCAAATTTCCACATTATTCACACATTACAGTTTGGCTTTTTGTTTTGTTGTTGTGTTTCTCCGAAGCTCTTTATTTCAGCATGTTTTTCCTCAGAATGAACTTCATTTTGCATCACAGAAATGTTTATTTTCTTTACAGATTTTACAGTAATCCCTCGCCCAATATCGAGTCATTGACATTCCGCCTGAAGGTGTTCATAATTTCCTACACTGTAATCATTTCAACCAAATGACACCACAAACTATGATCCCAAAAGAGTGTGACATCATTTCAAATTCTGCCTTACAAAAAAAAGGGAGGGGAAGAAATTATTTTTCATATTTCTGTTTGGGCTCACAAAATGCATATTTAATTCCAAATGAAAAATGTAACTTGGTCTTCTGGCCCATTTTCCAATTTCATATTTCTGATTGAAGCCAAAAACCTCTACAACACTGAACATATTTACATTTTGTGTGTGTTAGATTTACAAACGTAAAACAAATTGAGTCACTTTTTTGGGGTTTTTTTGATTTTCCCAATCGAAAATGGACATTTGAAATAATGATGACGCAGATGGAGCTCCTCTCTGTTTGCAGCCTTGTTGGTAGTGCAGCAATGCAAATCAGTGACACTTTAATTGATTGACTAATTGAATTTATTTGGTGACAGCACCATAAAACTTCCCGTCACTCAGTCAGTCATCAGCGAGGAGCAAAACACAAGAAAGTCCAAGAGCTTATTTTCATTGTGGCCTTCAACACACAACAAGACAAACAACAAAAGCATAAAAACACAACATCGTATTAACTTTGAACTACGGCAACCCAAAACAATCAATAAAGCCCCGCCCCAATTTGTCCTGAGCCAAAAACTTGAATAAATGCTTGAATTGGATCCAGCCCAAGTGGATGGTGACCCAAAAAGTGGATAGCTCCAGTGCGTGCCTGCGTTACCTTGGCAACAAAGTGCGAGCGCAGAGCGTGTGTGCGCCACTTGACTTGCGGGGTGGGGCTTCCGGTCACGTGACACTCAAAGGTGAGGTTGCCCCCCTCCTGGACTTTGTTGTTGGAGGGCAGAATGGTGACCTCAGGCAGACCTGAGAACAGAGCGCAGTCCAATAAGAGTCCTGCAAAACACTCCAGTCTTCGTTGCCTAGCAACAAGATAGACATGAGAAAAGAAACCACGCCGCACCGAAAAGAATTGCCAGATTTTTTTTTTTTTTTTCTTATTATAAATTTTGCCGTAATCATCGCGGGGGTTACGTTCCAGATTACCTGCACGAGAAGTGAAATCTGCACTATACTCCTTTGCATGTTTTGGTAGCATTCACGGCATTTATTTTTACGAGGTGATGAAATACAGTTTCAAATGATACAAGTGCGTTAACAAAACACATCTGGTAGAATGTCATGAAAGCCAGCAATGGAGAAGACAAAAATATTGTCCCAGGGGTGTAGCGATCCATCTGTTTGCAGTAAACAAATGGAACTTATCATGTGACAATACGCGCAGGTCATCATTATGAAATCAACCTACAGCCGCAGCTTTCTGTAGGCGTAAAAAGCAGGACTAAAGAGGATATGACATTCAATAATGAATTGACATTTCCATGGAAGCTATAGAGGGGGGGGGAATTAAAGAATTCGATTTGTATCTATTACATTTCAAAGTGGAATGATTCGATTCGATGCACTCACATCTTTTAAATCCCGAAACGATTTTTCAATTCAAATCAGTTTTTGTTACACTCCGTGATATTTGCTTCTAATCTCCGTGATAAATTTGTGTATAATTCACTCGTGCAAACCAAAATGGCCGACTTCCTGTGCCTTTTTCGGCATAGCTCCTTTGCGTGCCTGTCAAAATGTCAAGTGGCTAAGCGGCTTCGAGGGGGCGGGGGCAAAAGCCAAAAGGCGCCGGCAACTCACTGCAGTTGTCCAAGACGACCGAGTTGAGCAGCACTTCCTGTCCGGCGGCGGCGAGACAGGTCAGCAGCTGGCCGTCCGGGTCGCCCCGCTCGCCGCGCTGCCACTGCTGCAGCCAGTGCAGCTCGCACGAGCAAGCCAGAGGGTTGTCCAGCAGAACCCTGTTGGCGAAATCGACACACGTGAGCGGACAAACTTTGCCGAATGCATTCGACAAAAGCATCCAGGCAATTACCGGCGGGAAAATGTCACCAAAGCGGCGTGGCAATCAAGCGCACTTTTTCTTGGAGTAAAAAAAGATCAGCCAGCCAGCGGCAGCGGCTCGGGCTTGAAGCTCATGTTTAACCTTTACGTTGCCACTTGATGTTTCTTTTTTTGCGCTGCACGGCAACTTGCTGGTGAGCACCAAAAGCCTCTTCATTGCCTCACAAATGGCCTGAAAATTATAGCCAACGAAATAGCTTTCTGCAAGCAGCAGGATGCCGTTTCAACAATGAACTCGCTTGGATTTGCCAAATGTTATTTGGGGGGGAAAAAACAACAAACAAAAAAAAAGAACTTTGGAAGTTGCAGCACATTTTTTTTTTTTTTTTTTTTTTTTTAACCGGAAGCAATTCACATCACCAATGGTGGCTGTAAAAAAAAAAAAAAGAAAAAAGAAAAAAAAAAAAAAAAAGTCAAATCATCAATATTTGCATTTGGTGGCCTATTGTAAGAAGGAAAGACAACAAAAGGATACCGAATTTAAAAGCGAGAACATGAAACATGCTTCGATGCGCTTGAAACGATGCAACGGAAAGACTTTGACCACAATTCGATTATCATCTTGCTCACTTTCGACCCTTTTTATTTGCGTTTATATTTGACGCACATTCTTCTCGCGCCGCTCGAGAAGCAGCTGCTCTCAGTCGCATTGAACGCACGCGTCTTTGGTGACAATCCAAATCTCGACTGCAGTCTGTTCTGCAAGACAATTTCGAGCTCCTCCTCCAACAGTGAGCGCGCACAAATTGCCAGCAAAGGGGTGCGGCAGGGGGAATACAAAAGGCAACTAAATCATCCAAGAGGTTGGGCACCAAGTGTAAACATCACGTTCAGTGGCAGCTCAGATCAGCTCGTGCCATCTTGGCGACGGACTGGAGATGGAGGCACTCACAGGTTGAGCAGGGGCAGAAAATGGAAGACCCGCCACGAGATGTGCTCCAGACAGTTGGACGCCAGGTTCCTGAAACAAACAAACAAGCAATTGCTCGCATCTACGTTCACATTTTGCATCCGACTCACCCCGTTCCAATGTCAACGCAGTACAATTAGGGATCCATCGATTATTTTTTTGTCCATTTTTTCAAATGTGTTCTGTTCGTTTTTGTCCAATGTATTCTGTTATTGCCTGGTGGTTTTCTATGTTTTATTGTTTGACTATTTGTTTTTTAATATGCGTGTACTGCAGTCATGTATCTTTTTTTGTGTTCATGTATTTTTTTTCATAAACTTTTTTTTTTTTCTAAACTTGTAAGTGTACCTAATATTTTGACCTGTGCCCCTCTCGCGAGCAAATAAATCGCAGATGGATTTCTTTTTTATTTTTGTTTTTCCTCTTGTGAGCAAATGTGGCAGTAAAATAAAAATATATGGTTCAGTGAAATCCTGAATTTCCTGTTGTTTTTTCATCTGTAGGCAAAACATCAGCCACCCCGCCCCCCCCACCCCCAGTGGAATTATTGATTAAGCTATAATGGAGCCTGAGTGGAGTGTATTTATTATGCATCAGTTGTCAATAATCCGCCAAAGTGAGCGAGTAAAAGGTGACTGGCGTACGTCGTCTCCGCTTTCCCCCAAAACCGAGCCGCGCCGCGCTTGCTTATCATCCAAACACCGGCGAATCCCAAAGATAAGGCACACCAAGAACAGAAAGGGGGGGAGAAAAAAAAAAAAAGTTTCTTCCCTTGCTCACATTGGTCACCTGCGAAAAAAGCCAACCAAATCAATGCGCAAAGACCATCCGGCGTCGTCTCGCTGAAACTGAGGTCAAGTTTCACTCACAATTTCTTGGGCAAGAAAATGTCATCCGAGCTTAACAAATGATGTTACCTGATGATGTGTGACAGCGTCGTCGCGTGTTCAAAAGACATTTTGCTGGAAAGCCGAGGCATCGTCAAAGACCTTTGTTTTGATTATGTTTGGATATTTTTCTTTTTCATTGATTAATTTCTGTTTGCCTTATTTTTATAGTTTTTAATATGTAATTATACGCATTTGTTTTTTGGGCAAGTGCAACAATTCAGTGATTAACAACTCATCGATTTATCAAAATGAACAACAACTGCTTTGATCATCAATTCATCGTTCAAAGACATATTGTCCAAAACCTCGTAATTTCTCAACAGTAAATCTGTCTTTGTGTTTCATGAAAGTACGACTTTGGCAAACATCTTGCCTTGAGGGATGTTACGACCCAACCACGACATGAATCATCGTTAATTGTGCATTTTCTGCATTGTCCATTTTTTTAATACGATTCATCGATAATTAAAATAAATAAAGTAACGCGCCTTCTATTCTCCCATGTCTTCCCATGTTTTTTCCTGCTATTATGATTAGGATTATTAATTTGGTCTCGTCAACTTCTGATTATTTTTTTCTGATAGAAAACGATTGAAATCAAATTAATCGGTTTCAGGATCAACGCTTTGGCCAGGGGTGCCACACTTACACGTACTGCAGCTTCAGGTTGTGGCGGAAGGCGTTGGCAGCGATGTGTCTCAGCTTGCACGACGTCACCGTGCTGCAGGGAAACATCCACAGGATCGCGAAAATCGAGTCAGCACAGTTCCCAATCGAAAGGGCCATTTGTGTTCATTCCGTTAACGAAAATTAAATGGAAAATATTTCAAGTATTTGTCCTGTAAAAAAAAAAAAGTGATTCATTCTCTTAGGAGAATAAAGTTTTCCAATTTCTGCAAGTGAAACCACAACTAGCACATTCAATGACTAGAGAAGCTTGCCAACAAATGGTGTCTAGCAGTGACACTTTAGCAAGCACCAAAATAAGACATGATGATGATTATGATTATGATACTTACAGGTTTTTCAGCTCTTTGTAGTTAATCATCTCCGCTTGCGTGATATTTTCCAGGCCGGCTTGGTTTTCAATGTAGCTGCGAACAAAGTAAGCAGGAAATGTGGTTATGTGTGTGGAAAACAATGCGAGTGAAAAGGTGCTGTGCTGCACCGGCTGTTGTCGGGATGAACGCTGTCCAAATTGTCCAACACGCAAAAACTTTGAGGGCCGTCGTTCAATTCGGCAGCCGCAAGGACGCACTCCTCCTCCTCTCCTCTTATTGAGGTTTGTATTTCTTTGCCACTCATCGCTGCTGCCGTGTGAAAGTATCAATGTCTTCAGATGCTCCATCATCATAATCCTTGGTAGAATGTTTTCATCCAAAGAGATTTAAAAAAAAGAAAAGAAGAAATTCAATAAATTAAACTTGCTGAACCCAATACTCTTCTTTTTTCTTTTGAGATCCCAACAATGTCCCCAAGAAAATGTGCATTTTTGTGAATGTCTTTTTTCTTTGTGGGGGTGGAGGGAACTCTCAATTCCATGAAAACAAGTTGTCTTTTTGTCTCCAATTTCTGTGGTTGTTCATGAAAGTAGCCTGAAGAGCTTTGTGTTGAATCAAAATAAGAGCTGCTTGTGCGCTGGAAAACATTTTTGTTTCGTTTGTTTTTTGCCCATTTTCTGACAGATGTTATGGACCATCCGCTAACTTGTCATCAATGGCTGGTAGCGAGAAAGCAAACGGAGAGCAAAGAAAACTTGGATTGTGTGCAGTCATTATGTGGTAGAACTGAAGTGATTTGGGTTTTTGTCAAGAAAACCATGGAACATGAATGGCTTCATATCAGCTCTTCAATTAAACTCTTAGCAGCATTTTTTGTTCTCATCGTTATAATTGTCCAAACAGATGCAACCGCTTTCAATGTAGAAAATACACTTTGGTCTTGTTTAATTGAACAAACTCTGAATCTGGAACAATGGTGTTGAGCCCTTTGGAGGCACGAGCTCCTCATCCCCAATTTTTTTTTTTTTTTTTTTTGCTGTCCTTTCTTCTCTTGACGTTACTCGCTCTCATCGGTCCAAGCAGCGATTTCCGGAACTTCCGGCTCTAGCCGAAGCGCGCGCTCGCTTGTTGATTCTGGCAGCTGAATGAAGCTTGACGCCTTCCGTTCGCCCCCTGGTGGTCGTCTGACAACCGCTTGTGATAATATCTCGCCGCCGATCAGGTTCATTCCATGGTGGCAGCCAAAACCGTGATCAAGATTCCAATGTGATGAGTTGTGCACCTCCAGAACAACAAAACAGAGTTGGACAGCCCTGCCTCAGACTGTTGCTGCTTATTTCCAGCGCGAGCCGCGTCAAGACCGTCCGGTAAGCCGCTAAAGCGCTCAAGCTATGCATACAAATGCCTGCGGTGTGTGGCATAGTTTCAGGCGTCCTGCTTGTTAGCAGCAGTAGGCCAAGCTGATTTTGTGTGTGTGTGTGTGTGTGTGTGTGTGTGTGTGCGCGCGTTCCTGTTTGATCGGCCCACGCAGCCGTAATGTGATTAGAGGGGCAGGTGGGCCCAGGATCGCCCGTCGACTTAACTTATTGGATTGAGCCAATTGGGTTGTATATCATCTATTGTTCCCGGGGGAGAGCGGGTGCGCATTGACTGGCAATTCACAAAATTGAATTTATAACTCTGCGTATGATGAATCTGGGCCCGTCGTTAATGGCCTCTCGCTTTTGTTGGGCGCGTAATATAGCGGCCGCCGTTGTTTTTGAAAATGCACACTTATTGATTTGCGAAGCCGAGCGCTTACTGTAGCGCCCGTTAGCGAGGGGGCGGGGTGGGGGGGAGAAGGCCGCCAAGATGGCCGTGGGTGGCTCACAGTGACGGCGATGATGGAAGTGTGAGTAATGCACTGGCGCCACTCATATAGCGTTTCAGAAAAGTTCTCGACAATTGCTCGGTCGCCTAATTGCGCCGAACAAAGCGAGAAAACAGCGTGGCGTTGCCCACGGCGACATTTACAGCGAGAGTCGCCGCTTTCATGACAATATATAGAAACCCGGCCCTCCTAAAATCACTAAAGCACATCTCAAAGTCTCCGGAAAACAACTCCTGTTGATTCCCTCTCCCAGGCAGGTAAAGCCATGAAAGATGCCTTTTTTTCATAAATAATGCCATTGGGGCGGGGGGTGGTGGTGAATATGTTAAAACAGAAAAAGTCTTAATCTTGCACAAAAAAAAAAAAAGGCTCAATATTGTGAGAATCAAGTCATTTTGGAAAAAGTTGTATTTTTTCAACAGAATTATCTTTTTAAAACCTTTTTTCCCTTAAGGTATGCCAAAGTCTGACACAGCTACTCATATTTTTTCAAGAAAAGGTTATTGACTAAAATCATAGTCTTAGGAGAAAAACATTTTTTGAAAATTTATTTTGAGTCATATTTTTTTCCCCAAGTAGTTTTGCAGAAAATGGTCATCTTCTCTTTCTTTTCAAGAATGTACTTTTTTGGGGAGCGAAAATCCTAATTTTATTTCATTTTTTAAATCTGAAAAAATGTCTCAATCTAATGAGAAGTAGTTTGCTAAAATTGTTCATTTGCAATTTGATTTTTTTCTAAGAAGCATTTTTTTAAAGTCACATTAAAAAAAAAAAAAAAAAAAAAAGTTATTTTTTTTTCCAGCAGCACAATGCGAGAATGTGAGTGACTTTGATGAGAATGACATTTCCATTTGCACGCTGGCGCGTCTTTCATAAAATGCCACCGGAGCCCTCCTGCAATCTCAACAGAGACGACGAACTAAAAGCTCCTGTTGATTCCTTTCTCAACGGCAAAACTTTGAAACCCAAGCTTCCTTCCTTCCTTCGTCCTTGCTTGCGGTCCAAGCACGTCTTGCAAAATCACAAATAAGGTCAGGGCAGACTTCAGCGGATCGTTTGCCTGGAATTCACTTTGCAGTCTCAATAATTGAAAAATAGTTTGTGTATCAAAAATGATTTGCACAACATCACATGGGGGCCAAAGTCATGAGCCGCTGACCTCAAGAAGTCGGCCGGCTATCTTACAAATGGTTCATGCACAAAAAGAAAAAAAATAATAATAATCCAATAACAATAATCAAAATGTGGAGAATTTTCAGGAGGCTCTGTGACGGACACCAGCGCAAACACGTTTTCTTGGCATGGAATGGATTTCCAAGGCTTGTTTTTGCTTCTGGTTTTCCATAAATCAAGGTCAAGGTAAACTTTAACTTTAACTTGAGTGAGATTAGTTGAACTTGCTCAAGTTGGAATCGGCGCTCTGGCAACTCCAAGACCCGATTCTCAAATACGTCATTCCTGGGTAGGAATCGCAACATGTTTCCATCAAAGTTCAGGTTGGTTGAAGGTTGTGAGTTCAAGCTTCAGCCCTTGTTACCACGTCAAAGTGCCCTTGAGCAAGGCACTCAACCCCCACTTGCTCCTGATGCTGCGTCATCGAGAAGACGGCCGCTGTTCAAGCGCCTTGAGTACCTCGAAGGCAGAAAAGGTGAAAGCTCAGCGAACATCTCGCCGTTGTCCTGATTGAGAAAGTTGGAGTCTGCCCTCCACCTCAAAGACGCTCATTTCAAATTCAGCAGAAACGTCTAAACGCGTGTGGCTGCAACCAAAGTCAAATTTCCACTGCTATCACAATCACTTGCATCATCAGGTGAGTAAGCCGTCTTGTTTGTCAACTGCGCCGCCAATACTCACTTCCCCTTGGAGAAGTGGGAGTGCCCACGCCAACCTCCAAGACCCTCATTTCAAATTCACCCAACTAAATTTAGATTTAGGCATTCAGCCAAGGAAAAAAAAAAAAAAAAAAAAAAATGAGATCCAAAGCCTCGGCTTCAGTCATATTGCTCTTTGTTTGATCCATGTAAGATTTTGTAGTGACTACCAGACCAAATAAACTAAACTAAAAATCTCTTTTACGAGGGTGTCGTCAAGACAAGTTCAAAAAACCAACAAAACTTTTGCCAAACAATCTCATGACAGTTTGCCTTTGCATCATCCAATGTCTTCAAAAGCAAAATAGGAGAAGCTTGGACGGCCTCCGAGCTGCTTGCAAGCCCTCCGAACGTCTTCAATGAGATCAGATCCTTCGCTTTCGGCAGTTGCCAAATCTTTAGGGAGAAGCTGCCATATTGAAGAGAACGTTTCCCCGGCTCAGTGCAGATCTCAGACACAGTTCAAAGTCAAAGCATGAAGCCATCACAAACACCTCCGTCAAAGTGGTCGTTGGCCGATCAATTTTCAGGGCACCGAATCGATCGCAAGTGGACTGTTCTGGTTGTCTTGGAAGACAAATCCAGTCCATCTCGGGATTGTGGACCACGCGCGTGTCCGTCGCAATCAAGAAAGTTGGTGTCAGCCCCGCAACTCAAGAATTCAGCAGACGCTCCTGCCGACATGCGGCTAAAACCGAACGAGATGATGTATAGACACCGGGAAAACGCCTCCGTCGACGTGGTCATGGCAAAAGGATCGTCATCCGCGCCGGCCATACTCACATCTCGGTCACGTTCTCGCTCTCTTGCGGCGCCAGGGCCGGGACGCCGGCGATCCCGTCGGGCTCCAGGCACTGCAGCACGGCGAAAGAGCAGCGGCAAGCCGACGGGCATCCTTGCAGGGTGGGCGCCGGTGCCAGGCTCAAGAGCAGGGGCAGCGCCAGCACCACGGACGCTGCGCCCTTTGCCGTGGCCATTCTGGCGAGGGGGGGGGGGGGGGTGCTCGAGGGTCTTCTCTCGCCTGGGGTCAGCAGAGATGAGCGCTCACCAGCGGAGATCCCGGCTGCTCGGGGTCCGGCGCGGAGGCGCAGCTGTACTGAGCAGCGGGAGGGGCCGGCGGACGGGTGGCCAGGCGAGGCGAGGCAGGCGAGGCGAGGCGAGGCGAGGGCCCTCTGGGGACATGGTGGGGGTGCCGGCGGTGGAGATGGTGGGCTGGTGCCGCTCTCTTTCTCCCTCTCTTTCGCTCGCCATCCCATGGAAGGAAGGGAGGGGCAAGAGTCACTAGACACCTTCCAAACTAAGAGGGTGGGATTTTTTTTTTTTTTTTTTTTTGCGTTCAGAGTGTGTTGATGCTGATGCTGAGGAGATCTCATCAGTGGAAGTTTTGCCCAGTCCGGATGTTCGCTGTACGGAATTGCGGACCGAGCAAGGAATGTCAACTCCAAAAGTAGTTAGTTGGTCCTCGCCTTGGAGACGTTTCAAGCGCAAGTCAACCCAAACATTTTTTTTTTTTTTTCAAGAATATGTTCCCAGCAGGCGGCACGGTGGCGACTGGTTAGCACGTCCGCCTCACAGTTCAGAGGTCGTGGGTTCAATCCCAGCTCCGGCCTCCCTGTGTGGAGTTTGCATGTTCTCCCCGTGCCTGCGTGGGTTTTCTCCGGGCACTCCGGTTTCCTCCCACATTCCAAAAAACATGCATGGTAAGTTGATTGGATACTCTAAATTGGCCCTAGGTGTGATTGTGAGTGCGGATGTTTGTCTCTGTGTGCCCTGCGATTGGCTGGCAACCAGTTCAGGGTGTCCCCCGCCTACTGCCCAAAGACAGCTGGGATAGGCTCCAGCACGCCCCGCGACCCTTGTGAGGAGAAGCGGTACAGATAATGGATGGATGGATGTTCCCAGCAGGCCAACTAGTTGAAACACGCAATTCTAATTCATTTTGCGTTTGTGGAATAACTGTTGATCCGCTCGTTTTTAGCCATCTCTGGTGGCGGCCATTTTGTCACTTCTGTCGACTGAAAATGACATTACAGCTCAGGGCTCAGGTAACGACCAATCACGGCTGACCTGTTTTCTCAATCTGAGCCGTGATTGGTCGTTGTGAGCAGTTGTGATGTCATTTTCAGTCAAAAGAAGTGACAAAATGGCCGCCCCCGGAGATGGCTAAAAACGAGTGGATTAACACTTATTCCACAAACGCAATATTTATCAGAATGCCCTGTTTCAACTAGTGGGCTTGCATAGAACGTATCCTTGAAAAAAAAAATGTTTGACTTTTTCCTTTAACTTGTGTTGTTGCAAGCTAGCTGTAATGAGGCTAACCTGGAGCTCGCTCCTGACCACTTAATGGACGGGAGAGGCTAAAAAAAAAAAAGAAGAAGAGTCGAGTTCCAAGCTATTTGAGCAATTGATGTTGAACACAAACCCGCAAAATGACAGACGGCCGCGTATTTTGATCTTTTGCATCAACGTTGGCTTTGGAGTCCGCAGCTCCAAACCGCTGAAGGAGGCAGCACAAACCGTTTGCGTTAGCGCCTCCGCGGACATCTCATCAGTCCAGCACTCAAACGTTGTCTCCAGAAGTGGTGGCCGCTTCTACAAATGCGTTGCCCCACCCCCGCCCGCACAGCCAGCCGCTCCACTCACCAGTGAGGTCGCCGTGTCCCGACCACAATTACTGACCGTGTGCTAAAAAGCCATTTTTTGCTGCTGTCATCAGGATTATCTGCTGCCTTAATTACTCTTCCTTTTACACGCGCTTCTTTTTTTTTTTTCCTTTTTTCTTTTCTGGGGCTTAGCTCAGCAAAGTGCTGCGGGACAAAGCGCTTATTCACAGGAAAAGTGTTGAGGCCAGAGAGCGCGAGGGAGATGAAATGGGCTGCAGTGCTCGTCGTTGGTTTGTAGAAACCATCTTGACGCGTTTTACAGCACTCGCGGAAAGTTGCGGATATTTGGAGTGGACTTTCAGGATGAATGTAAAATGCACTCAAACCTTCGCAGCTGAGCGTCAAATGACATTCAGCCAAATTTGGGGTGCACATGTCCATCGGTTGAAGATTTCAGTCGTTTTTGCACAATTTGCTGTTTTCCAAGGCCTTCTACTGGTAGGCCTTCCTGTGAGCCTTCCAGTCTCTCGGTGGCAACTTGCTCATGACACTCGAAAGCTCAGTGTCCGCTTTTTCCGATCTTTGTTATTTTGAGGCCTTTAGAGGCCGACAATCGCATGCCAAAGTGTTGATATTGTCTTGTGACTTTTAACAACGCGTTGGTTTGCGACGCCTGGCAAACAAACGAGGCGAGCGCGTGGGGGTGGCTTGTTTACCGACCAGGAAATACGTCCGATAACGCGGGTCGAGTCGACGGCACGACAATGAGCGCGTCTGTTTCCTGCCGGCGGACTCCCGAGCAGCGTATTTATCTTTGCGGCGACAGCGGGAGATTGATTGAAAAGCCAAGTGTCCTAATTAAGCCGTCCTGTGCCCATCAATCATGCACAAAAACGCTAATCTGCTTAAATACCACGGGGGAAAAAAGAGGCAACTTTTATCCGTCCATCGGCCGCTGTTTCCGGCGAGCTTGTAAATGACGGCAAAGTTGCGAGGAAAATAGACCATCGCCAACCGGCAAGACGGAAACGGCCGTGACTTTTTAGGATCACTTAACAACTAGCCGGGCTTACGTAACGCGACAGCACAAAACGGGGATATGGGACGGAGAACTTTTCACAGTGTGCCTCGTACTTATTCTACTCATATCAATAACAAGCACTTGTTAAGACTGCTGGGGGGGGGGGAAAAAAGCTGGAATGTGAGTTAGAGATCAATCGGATCGATTGTGTCGCCACACTCACCTGAAATGTCTCAAGCACACCCAAGCACAAGACGACACCCATAAGGCCAAGCGTGCTCAATGAGGACGACGACTTTGGCGCTTCACGTCAACCGATGATGCCACAAACATTGTGTGTGGGGGGGCGGGGGGGGCTTTCAAACGAAGAATAAAAATGCAGACCTGGAAGCCATCCAGGCGGTCCAATTGCAAACGCGTTCAGGTTAATGAAATGGACTAGCTCGCTGCTTAGAAGGAAAAAAAAAAAAAACGGTCTCATTTCTATTCACATTGTTCCGTCTTGGCTTTCAACAACATGCCGTCATTTTTCATTTTGATGAGCAAGGACGTAATTCAAGCGCCGAGCGGGTGAGTAAAAAGCGCTTTTGGACCGCGCACAAGCAAAGGCGTCTACACGTGCAGAGCGGCAAATGTTTGAAGGCTGTTCGCGCATGTTACATGCGTGTTGCGTTGCGCACGTGCTCGGAAAGTGTCTGTGGTTGAGCTAAGAAAAAGTTTCAAGCTGGGACTTTTTAGGGGCTCTTCTGTTGATCACCTTTCATTTCTTTGCTTCTCAGAAGGAGGATTTGGAAGGCGGAGGAGGCCTTGCTTGAATCCACCCGGAACAACGCGACTGACGGTACTTCCAACTAGGTTTTGCACAAAGTAGCAACCCGCGCTGGTCCTTTTTCAATTTGAACCCAGTTATAAAAATTAAAAATAAATCATAATTCCCCCTTTGGTTACTTATTACTTGGAGCCGTCGTGTATGATGAGTTCAACAAAATCTTCACAATTATGCCATTCTTAATATTCAATAGAATAAAAAACAACGAAACACAAATTCCAAAATAATGTAATAATTCACTAAAAATGTAAAAGTATATATTTTTTCATGAATCTCACTGGGTGGGCATTCTGTCAATGTGGGTGGTCCTGTGCACACCCAGGCCCACCCATGGCTCCGCCCCTGTTCAAAGCTAAATAACAGCAAAAGGAAAACAAGGTTTTGATTTGTCTTTGGAAGCTCGATTTTATTTATTTATTTTTTTTTTTTCAGCGTACCCTTCCTCCTGCACACTGCACATCGCAAGAACAGCTCTCAACTCAGCTCGACATTCGTGTCGTAAAATTCAGCTTCCCCCAATCGCAAATTCCTAGACGAGAGCGCGAGCGATGCTCCTAAGCGGGCTGGTGACGCCGCGTGACCTCACGTGACCTCGCTCGCTCGCTCATGTTGGGGCCACAGCAGCACATGTCAGCCGCCGCCGCCGCTTATCAGATGAGCGCAAGTACAACAAGCTGCTGGAACAAGATCCACACCGACCCTCCTTATCTGCACATCTCAACATGGTCAACCATGCTAAACCGTCCCCTCCCCATTCCAAGGCCTCGTCCCGCTTAATCCCCCCGCCTCTTTTCCCCTTATCGAGCGGCCGGCTCCGATTCTTCATGGCTCCTCCTCCTCTTCATCTTTTTTTACATCAACACCAGCACGTCATTGTTTCCTTGGCATCGCAGGCCGAATCCACACCCTGCCTCTAATGCCCGCATTAGCCTGCCGGCCCGTGTTTATTGCCGTGCGCGCGCGTGCACGTGCACGTGCGTGTTTGATCATCACGCTTTGGGCAAACCCAGAATCAATGAGGTGTGCGCATGTGAAACCCGATCAGCCCGTCCCAGCCCGTCATTAGCAGACGGGCCGTGGACACCAGAGGCTCGTGTAGATGAGCAGAAACCCGAGGAGGAGTTTTGGGAGTTGGGGGGCCATGGGGGAGGGGGGCTTCTCAATCACAGTTACATCTCACCTCCCACGATGCAACATCCTCCTGTTACTGTTATCTGGCCTGGTCTCATTAGCGTTTAGCTAGATTTCTTACGGACAGCCATGCATCGGGCTTTTGGTGTGATATCGCCAAACAAAAAAAAAAATCTAATTAAAAAAAAAAAAAACGCCAATTGGAGGAAAGCGCTACAACTTGATTATTTTTCAAAATGTCTCCTCAAACCTTTTGGTTTTGGAGCCACTTCTGTGATTGGCTGACAAGTTTGCATTCAAATTATCCATTAATCCAGTCAACTGGTTCCACAAAAATGGTGGCCGCTTGTCACGTTAAACGTTTATGACATGCAACACCGATGCTACTTTCGTTTGCCAGTCCTTGGTGTTTCCTATTATGCGTTACCAATAAGCTAGTGGACTTCAAGGCAAAGTAAATACACCAAGTGTAGTTGTTTTTGTTTTATATTGACTGTAAGAGTTAACTTCTGCTTGAAGTGGCAAAAAACAGCTGGAAATACTTCCAGATGTTTCTTTTTTTGAACAGTTGTTCACTATTTGCCAATCTGCTACTTGTTGTGAAGTGCGTTGCTCTCAAGGTTTCGCTCGCAAGTCAAAAAAAAAAAATCCGCCTAATGACATCTTGTATGTCGACAAGGCTGATAAAAGTAATCGTGATTTTCCCCAAGCACAGAATGTTTGGGGGTGGTCATTTTTTGGAGCGAAAAATGTCAAAAGAAAAACAAAAACACATTAGTTGAGAATTGTGTGCACAATTCTGGGGCTCAAAGTGCAGCAGGTGCAACTTTCAGAAGAAAGAAGAAGAAAAAAGCAGCGAGTTTTGTGTGGACTGGTTCTGCTTCAACAAAAATAAATTAGGTGGGAATATTTCTCTGCTGACATTATGGGCCATCCTTGCCAGGAATGTTCATCTGTATAAAAGATGAAAGATCTTTCATTCGGTGCTTTCAGGTGGAAGAAGTGGAGCAGTTGCGGGGCTGTCTTGCAAAGTCACACAGAAGCCTGCAGTGGGATTAAAAAAATAACAACCACAAAATCAATTCTGGACAAACACCACCATGCCAAGGGTGAGAGCCCGACTTTTTTTCGAGTTACACTTGCAGCGTATTGACTGAAGTTGTTTTCGCACCTGAACATGTTACAGCTCATCCGCGATGGTCACAAGAGTTATTATAAGAAAACAACTTTTTAGTCGTTTTTTAAAAGTCGTTTTAAAACAAAATGGGCGGCCGTCATAGGCGGCCCAGCTCTTATTATTATTATTATCATTATTATTATTATCATTATTATGTGTGGCGGTAGCTAGTAGAGAATGTATGCTGCGATGGTAAGAAAAGATGACAGAGTTCATGGAGTGAATGGTAAATGCATCTAAAAAAAAAAAAAAAAAGCCACTGACTGAGTCAGAGTTGCTCACGGCGCGTTGCTATCAAGAAAAGTCACTCTCAGTCTTGTTTTTTAGTTTGAAGTGTCACAAAAGTAAAAAAATATTAGCATCAAGTCGTGGTTCTGCTTGACCTTTTTGGGGTTTTTTTTTTTCACAAGAAAGTAAATTTTCTCCGCTTTTTGTTCCGAAACGCGCGTTTATTATACAACCATGTTGAAAGATCAGACTAAATGCTTGAAAACGGCTTCCAGCAGTTATACGAAAAAAAATGACTGAGATGATCGTAGAGACATCACCGTATAAAATGTTAACAATATATTTAATGTAAATATTCATAAATGGTCCTTGACTTGCATTCTTCAAACATTTTGGGTAATGTCCCCTCAAATCCTGCGACTTTGCCCCCCCCCCCCCCCCCCCCAAACCCCCCGCCCCGCTTCAACTGTAGTACACGAGTCCACTTGTGGAGCGTGACTTTCGGCTTGTCCGCGGTGCTTGAAAGTTCCCAGAAGTTGGCCCCTTTTGTGCTCGGGGGAGGCGGCGTTAATGCCTGCTCTGGAGTCTGCTTCTGGAAGGGGCACACTTCGTCTGTCTGCAGCTCGAGGAAAAGTCGATCATGAAACGCGCGACGGGAGCATTACAACCGTTTGCAGCCCTGCCGCTGATGAGTGGAAAATCCCAAACGGGACGAGTGCATCCAACAGATGGAGCGGCGCAGGGTCCTTGCCTTCTTCACAGACACAATGTTCATGATCATCTTTGCTTTTTGGAAAAGGGTTCTCAAATTTGGCCTTCCATTTGTTGATGTCTGTTGATTGGGCAGGAGAATATGGATTTGCTTTTATTGTGGCGCTGGGATGGAATGTAAGCCCCGCCCATGAGGGCATTACTCTATACACTTTTTGACATTTTTGTTCGGTGATGTGCCAAGAGATTTTTATATTTGTCAAAAACGGAATGTGCCTTTGTTGATTGAAGGTCGAGTAAAACAGTGCACGAGCCCCGTGTGTTGCCCGCTGCTAAATTGTAGCATCCGTCATGACAACAATTCAAGTTTTGGCATAAAAGTCTGACCCTTCTTCTCTATTGATTCCTTTCCAGGACGATCCATTGGACGCGGTGTCACGTTGTCATGTTTACCCCGAGCTAGTTAACCCCCGGGCCGGCCCGGTCAGACCCGCTTGGCCTCTCCGGGCCTCCGAAGTCCCAACGTGACGACCGCGTCCCGGCGGCTTCATCCAGACGGATCAATTTCAGGCTGGCCCATGGCAGGCATCGATTTTACTCCAAGATAGCATCGCGGCTCCGCGGCTGCCGAATATCGCTTCTAATAACAAATAGAGCCAAAAAGAAGCAAGGCCACCGTTTGGTGACGTTTATCAGAAGATGTGCTCGCCGTTTTTGCTGACTCACCGCGTTGGTTGTTTGACTTTGACAGCCTGAGAGCAGCTTGAGCGGTCATCTTTGACCTCATTCTGCATGCCAACTAGCAACCGATAAACAAGGGGGAGTTTTTAATGTCATGTCACTATCAACTTTTTGGTCTTAATCTGCGCATAAATAGCTTTACTGTTTAGCAATGAATCCTGAAACATGAGCCAAAGCTTAAAATAAGCAGTTTCGCATCGCAGTGTTACAAGGCAAAACTTGCATTTTGCGCCGCATCAAAACGCATTGCTGACAATCAACCGCCAAAAGAAAGACAAAGAACCGCCGAGCTTCGCTGGGCTCACGTGACCTACCGCAGTTAATTAGAGCTCGAGGGACACTCTGTGCTACTTACACTGTAGCTGCAGCTAGCTAGCAATGAGCCACTAGCGCACCAAAACATGTTGCGGAGTCAGTACTTATCGCCTCCATGGCGGCAAATTAAGATATATTTCTAAAAGTATCGAATCATGAATGGATGACAAGCAAGGGCCGCCTGTACCTTCTCATAGGCCCCGGGACAAACCATCAAATATAGTGTGAATTTAAGAAATCAAATTGTTCATTCTGTTCAAATAAAAAAAGAAAACAGAACCAATTGTTCATACGTTAGATTGCTACATTTGTATTGTTTATCAAAATCCTTTGTTTCGGTCCCTGGAATTAACCTGCTCCTTAAAGCTCTTTAAATGAAATCCTTGATTTGCAATCTTGCTCTGCAAAGAAAGAAAAATGTAATCCTGCACATTGATAAACCGAAGTCGATAAAACTAAAATTAGTTTTTACCCAAAGTCCTGCACACAAACAAGCAAATCATTTAAATATTTGTAGTAGTTTTAACATCATCTCTCATTTTACTCTAGATAATGTAAATATATTTCTTTGCTTTTCTAGGGAAATAACGTGGTGACTCCCGTCAACGGAGGGCGGTGCCCAAGCGCCCTCTCTTGGCCATCTGCAGCTCGTCCTGCTGAGGAGCCCCTGGTAGCAAACGCGGCACTCTGAGGTCTGGTCTCCTTGGCTTGGCTCGGCTCCAACACCTTCAACACCTTCATCGCCTTCCCGCTGTCGCCGGAGGTGCCAGGTAGTCAACTCGCCTCCTCGCAAGTCTGTGCAAGTCCACTAGTGAGCTGCGAGCGATGTCCGCGCTGCTCACTATCAAGTGGCAAACTGTGGAAAGAAATTCCCAGAAAAAAAAAATCCCCCATAGCTCTGTATGTAGATCCGAGAGCTACTGTATGAAGGACGAACAGAGGTGGGGATAAAAACAACAACAACAACAACAACAAAAAAGAGCCAGCATTAGGAGGAACGTGAAAGAGGAGGCGGAAGGAGACCAGTTAGAGGGGAGTTGTTGTGATTTGTTGCTGTGTGGCGCGCCAAAGGAGCCTCCAGGGCAGCATGAGAAGCCTCCTCTTGATTGTCGGGAGTGCTGCCCCAAGACTGACGTACAATTCACCAAAGAGCAAGACATCAATATTTTCAAGTACGCTCATCCCCCGCTGCATCGCCCGCAGCTGCAAATCCGGCATGTCCATAGACCAGAGCGTTTTTTTGCATCGCCATAGACAGCCTAACAACAGTATCTATGTGGCGATGTCAGACCCATTTCAGCAATGGAAATTTCAACACAAATGGTAGAGCAACACATGTAGACAGACAATATAACAATACTTACAGAATCACTGGAATCGGGCCAAAACTCGCTGACGGACAGCCGTTTAAAATTAGAGGGGGACCGGCCTATGGACGGGTACTATCCCCCCCCCCCCCCCAGAAAAAAGGCGAATGACTGACGACGGAAGGGTACCCACGCTGCAGAACTCCCAGGCATGTATTGTCGCTGCCATGCGCCTTCTTTTACTCGAGCTTTGTTGGGGACCTTCCGTGCCTCTTCTTCTTGCTCTCAATTACACTGCATAAAGTGGATCTTAGCGCTGCCCCAAACATTGTGGCTAAACTTGGTACTACACTAAAGGTGCGCAACCGCGACTTTTGACGCTAGCGTCCTGTTGAAAGTGTGAACAATCATGAGCTGCCATGTCGTGTGCCATGTCCACATCATTTCTCCTAATCAGGTGCGGGCCACACCGGCGCTGCCGCCGCCGTGGCCAAGAACAAGAGCGAGCGTCGGGCTTAATGTTGGCGTCCCCCTGCGTGTAATCAATGGCTGTTTGGCCAACGTGATTGCGTGACGCCGTTTGATTGAGCGCACGACGGCGTCTCGCCAGCCGCCCTCGTCTTAGCGGCGCCATTACCTCGCAATTCCAAAGCGCGCTTTTCCGTTATTTTTTTTTTTTTCATGCCGCTTGACCCCCCCGCTGGGCTAAATATTACACCGACTTGCTTCAATCTATCATACAGTTTTTCCCTTTTTTTCATGTTTAGCAGAGCAGGGCACTAGGAATCATTCTCTCATTTTGTACTTGCTAATCACTATAGAAGGATTTTTATGTAGCGGACCTAAAAGAATATTTTTCTTTTTCGTGAAAATGAATATCGGCTCCAAATATTGGTTATCGACCTCCTTGACTACTAATAATCGGTATCGGCCTTGAAAAAAACATATCGGTCCAGCTCTAGTATCGAGGACGATATAGTTGACTCAAGGGCTGAAACGATTAATTGAAAGGGATTTTTCGGGATAAAGGGATGGAAGTCTAAAAAAAAAAGTATTTATCTGATTCATTGATTGATCCCCCAAAATAATTGACAGATGCCAACGATGAAATTAAACAAGGTCTCTAAACGATGAATGGATCACCAAAATGCTTGTAGATTAATTTCATCATCGATTACTTGATGAGGAATTGCAGCTCTGGTAGTGACCGTTGTCCGTGATGTTGTCTTTGGCGGCTTGTGGACCGACACACGTGCGTGACGTGTGAGTCTTAAGTGGTACACAGAAGCATTCCGTCCCGCCGTCCGTCCGTCCGTCCCGCCTCCTCTCCTTCCTCCTCTTGGGATCGGGACAGCCATTAAATATGAATTAAAAACCACACAGGCCTCTTTGCCTTCCAAAATGTCATTACATATCTTCATGGCGGCCGGCTGTTGAATAAGCATTTTGCAGGGCTCCCCCGGGTGCCAGTGATGTGGGTTGGGAGTGGGCGGGGGGGTGGACAGATGGGCCAGGAAGAGTAGAGGATGAGTGCAACGGAGGGGGCGGGGCGGGGTAGGGGTTGCATCCAGAGCGGGAGGAAGACCCTCTTCGTGGCAGGCTTTAATTGCGCCTGAAATGGAATCTGCATTACGGGCGGCCCCTAAGTGAGTGCACTACTGCAGCCAATAAGCTCGCACGCTCGCTGCATTGTACAGCCCGGAGGCCCAAAAAGAAACAAAACACCCCAGCTACAAACACTCACTGAAAAAAAAGAACACAATGAGTGCAATGTTAGCTGCAGTAGTAGGACGACAAGTGCCAGTATTGAGGGTACGCCTGGTAAAATTACACTCTCAAAACAGTCGGGTTCAAAATACCACAATTTGTGGTCAAAAATGGACCGATCCACAACTTGAGTCAATTTGACCCAACTTTCTTGGTTGTTTTTGAACAAAATAACCCATTGAATGGGTAGCTTTGTACAAAACAACCCCCCAAAAAATGGGCAGTTTTGTACAAAACAATGCAAGAAAATGGGTCAATTTGACCCAATTTGTGTATCCCTCCATTTTTTACCCCAAATTGTGTTATTTTATAACCCAACTGTTTTTAGAGTGTACAAGCAGTAGTCAATGTGGTAGAATGGCAGCGTGTTAGTACTTCATAGTAAAAACACGAATATTGGCAGTGTTCAGGTTTTTAAAAGTCATATACAGTAAATGAGCGCAATAACCCGAATATGCCCTTATTCGGGTTTTGAAAATTCTGAAAAAATTCGTGCCTGGGTTACACTCCTTTTCGAACCCGAATATGTGCGCACGTATACGCCGATCGGAATACCCCGATTGCGCGGGACACGGCGCATCCTCAACCTCAAGGAATGTAACACACGGAAATGACGTCTAATTGCGTCACATCGTTGTCCGTGCGTCGTCGTTGCAATCGGGATATTCATATTCGGAGTAACTTTGTCCGCGCCTAACATGACGTTTCATGACTCGACATTGTTTGGTGAGTTGACGTGGCGTGACGCGTCGCCACACGTCACGATGCCCCGCGAGTCCTCCCTCAAGGCTTTCGCTGTCGTCGGAACCGGACGAACGCTTTTACGGTTGAAACGCGGAGGCAGATGTTGTCGGATGTGTGCTGGCGAACACGTGACGGGGAGGGCCACCGCTCAATATGTCGCTCCGTTTTGAAACACGAGCCGCCCAGATCAGGTTGGCCAGTGCTCTCGACAAAAACAACACACGCAGAGGAGGAGGAGAATTTATTGTCTGCAACCAGGCTCCTATCGGGCAATATTACGATATTTTTATCCCTTCATTTTTTGGTTTTCACTAAAATCGTCATGAGCCAAAAGTGTTGAAGTCATAATCAGCATCGCAACAGGCCGACTTTCCCTTGAACATTTTGAACTACAATTTGAGTTTATAGTATCCGTAAACTCTTGGAATAGGTTTGGGTTTAGCTAACCCTAACCCTTGACACTCAAATAAATAAAAACCTAAATAATGAAATAAATTGAGTCATCAATAAAACAATCAAATACTGGCATCTGAAATGAAAATCCGTAGAGAGATGTGGAAAAAAAGTGCAGCAACTAAGGAAGTGACCTGGCATGTGGGCAAGGAGAGCCACGGTGGCCCGTTCCCTTTCAGCCCTTTCTCGAACGGGACAAATACTAAATGGCAACACTTGCAAGGGAGGCTGCTGTCGACCGCAGCACACATTTCAAACGGCACTTTTGTGCTCGGGCCTGGCCTTTCTCATTGGCCGTGACATCAGCCTGCCGTTCCCGTTTCCAATCGGAGGAAATCAAGCGACCGACGATCAGACACCCGTCAAAAGCGGTCGCATTGGCCCAAGTTCCTGATGTCCCTCGCGAGGCCACGCCCCTTAAGGGACACAAATTCCGCTTGAGCAAAGCGCTTTCTTTCTTTCTTTCCATTCTCTCTTCTTTCTCGGCAAGCCGTTGCCACGTTTCTTGATGAAAGCGCGTCGCTCAAGCGGCTTTTTTTTTTTCGAGGCGGCGCATTTGACAAATGAGGAATCCAAGTTAGAAGCTCGCTCACGGAATGGAATGAAACCCCCCGAGTTGAGGTGTTCTTGACTGGATGTGTCACGAAAATGCCGCGTGCACAGATTTTTATTTTTATTTTTTTTTTTCACGTGTCCCGGCTGCCAAACAGCAGCTGCGATATTGTGCGGGGCGTGCGTGTGCAGGCAGGCAGGGGGGCTTCACTTGCGCGCGTGCGCTACGGTCCACTTAAAGGCCCGTGGTTTCCGAGGAGGCCATTGTGTTTCCCCGGTCGCCTAGCGACCGTCTCCAAGGCCAGCGCTCCATTGTGGAGCGCCTCAATTGCTCACTGCCTGTTTCTACTTTTCCAAATTGTGCTGTAATTTCACAAAGTGCCGTTTGTCCCTTTGAGAGAAAAACGGATGGACAGAAGGAGAGAGACGGAGAAAGACGGCCAAGCGTGTGCTGATGACAACACCAAAACAAACAGGGAAGCGTTCCACTCGGCCCCTCCTCATATTTTGCAAAAAGACAAAAAGATTTTCAAAGTGCTTTAGTTATGAGTGCATTATCATTTCATTGTTTTTTAATTACTATGACTTCATGTTACCCACGTAGCTCTTTATGTGAATACATGACTGTCGGTTTTCAAAGAACAAAAATGGATTCGAAAATAATACCTTGATAGTAAAATAACTGTGCTTTTAAATGAATACATTTCGCACAGATAAAATAATATGTTGATTTGACTTGAAAGTAACATTAAAATTCAAATTTAACTTCATGAATACATTGGAAGTCAATTCGGTACTAAAGTCTTTCATTGTAAAGGAATGCATTTCCCAATATTAAATTGGCACATTAATGTCACTTTTGTTTCCAGTTAGTTCGGTTACGATAATTGAAATCAGCATCAATTGTAAAGTGAGACCAAATTTTCAATTCATACATTTCCGATAAATTCATTTTCGATCGATTTTAAATTGATACTTTTACAGTAAATTGGCGGTCATTTCAAATGATTACATTCCACGCGCATTTTCATTCACAACAAAACATTTACAGATAACATGTTAATATATTTACCGGTATTTCAAATTTGTAAAAATGACAAAATCACACTTCCAATTAATTTCAAACTGTATATTATTTTCAAATGAACACAATTTACATAAATGAAATGTCTACATTATATGAAGGTTCCATTTGCACTAAATGAATGACGAGGTTCCTTTCAAGTGATGCAATTTCTCACAAATAAATGAACACTTGCATTCGACATTCATTTGAAACCCCCCCAAAAAAAAAAAACATCCAGCTCGTCATTCACAAGTGAGCTTTAGTGTTATTGTACAGATGTGCCTCATATTGCCGGCCTGTTGAAATGTACTCAATGTGGACCGAAAGCATCACATGAGGCTCAAACGCGCGCACACGCACGCACATGTCGATTTGGCGGGCGAGAAAAGCGGGAGGGAGAGAGAGAGAGAGAGAAGAAGAAAAAAGGGAGAAAATTGGAAAAATTTGAATTGAGCAACATGTGGTGGGCGGAGCACACAAAAGCCCACAAAGGCTGTTTTTTTTTTTTTCTTTCTTTCTTTCTTGCTAGCTTTCCTTCGTGGTGACGTCACATTTGCGCACTTCTTTTTCTCCTTGAGCAGCACCTGCGTGCGCGTCCGTGTGTCAGCCAGTCGCCACAACACGCCAAACACATCTGGCGGCCGGCGCTTGGGACCCGGCCTCAGCCGGCCCGCTCTTCCGCTTCTTCGTCCTCTTCCGCTTCCTCTTCTTCTTCCTCCTCTTCTCAATACATCCTCCTCCTCCTCTTTCTCGGTCCACCTATTTTTCATTTTTGTGTTGATTTTAACAGGAACGCGTGTCGGCTTTGGCGCTGGGGAAAACGGCTCTGTGGACGAGGAAGACCTCCGCCCGGCGCCCCTTCACCCGGGGTAAGTGGCACTATTTTTTTCACATCCATCCTGTGTTTTTTTTTTTGGTTTGTTTTTGGTTTTTTTTCCATGCCCCAATTTGATTTTGAGGCTATTCTGCATAGTGGTCAAAACATTCGGTCCTCCACCTTCCACTGTAACGCCATCCAGTCCCAAATTGTGCCCATCTATACGCCATGCAAAACCATTCAAATGGGCCAGCAGGGCTTCCTAATGAAGTGGCTGGTGCTGCCTTCACGGCCGCTAGGAATTTCTACGTTTGTGGCTCCCTAATGTGACATCCTTTCTTAGCTTGGGAGGGGATCTTTCAGTACATTTGGCAAAATAACAAACAACAACAACAAAAAAGAAACGTCATCGCCAGGGCACTTCATTAGGTACGCCTTCTGCATTATCCCATGAGATCCACTTAACACATTTTGCCTGAACAGTGGTAATAATTTGCCTTTTTTGTCGAACATCCACAAGATGATCAACAACTACCACTTGCAATCATAAACCTGCGATGGCAAATTATTACGTCGGCAAAGTGCAAATTGTGTATTGCAGCTCAGAAGATGGTGCAGCAGGTGTACCTAATGAAGTGACTGAGGCTGCATTCAAGGCCGGTGGGACGTTTGTACTTGTGAAAGTGTTCCCTCGCGCACCTCGCATCCTTTGGCTCGTATTACACTTGGCAAAAGGCCCCAAAAAACGCATTCCTGACGACCTTGAACGCGGCGGGACATTTCATTAGGTACACATACTAATCTCACATCAATGATTTTGATTGACACTTGACTCTCTGCTTCATTTCCAAACATATGAAACCAGAATCTTCAAAAAAAAAAAAAAAGTTGCCGGTGTGGCATTGCCAATTTGAGGGTATTTATCGAACAATATACTGCCAAAATATCAGAAACAGCTAGTAGGGCTGCATTATTTAAAAAATGGTTTCATCAGTCAATTATTTTGTTGATTAATTGATGAATTGGATTTTTAAAATGGTTCATTTCTCTCCTTTTGTTCGAAAACAGGACATTATTTCAAATTGCAGCACATGCACAAACATGAATTAATTACGATTCACTTCATGTTTTGGTCCATGATTTTGTCAGAAAATGGGCAAAAACCTTGGCCATTGTTTTACAAAGTAAAAGCAAATGTTTTATTTTGGAAAAAAAAACCGCAAAGATAATCAGTTTGGTTTTGCGGAGCACTGCAGAAATTGGAGAAGATTTCCTGTTTAGATGCTGGAATCCCGAGAATTTGGGCAATTTTAAACCAAACAGGGTCTCTAAACGATTCATCGATTCTCAAACTCGTTGTTGATTGATTTACAATTGATTAGTTGTTGAGTAACTGATGAGCCGATTGTACCTCTAATCAAAAGTGGCGAAATTGTACGGGTGTAAATTGCTGCCTCACGTCAAGTCGTCAGGCGCCGCTTTTGACGACACGCTCACTGGACACTTCATTAGGCACACCCACACCACCTCATCTAATCAAAAGTTGCCACCATTTTCCGCCGTTGATGAGATGGCGCCGGTGTAGCTAATGGCGTGTCCCGCGCGCTTGTCATGTAACACGCCGCATCCATCACTTGAACGCCAGCGAGCATTAACAAGAACGGCAACGAGCCAAGCGGCTGCCCGGCTGGCTCCTTGCCTTCAGCGCTTTTAGTATTTTTCTTCTTCTTCTTCAATTATTGATCATGATTGACTGCATTTGTGGACTTGTGGAGCGGATTTGTCAGGAAATGCAACAGGTGGCAGTTCTTGCTTGGGGGTGGGGGTGGGGTTGTTAAATTTGTTCACTGACAAAAGTGTTTGCTGCTATTTTGCACCTAGTTGGACTTCATGTTACGCAATCTCCAAGATGTTTAACACACAAATAGCCGTTGAAAGGGAAACACTGATGACTTAGGACATCTTACAACCGGCACTCAGATCGTCAGAAGTATATGATGTCATGATGGGCAGCTGCCCGTCATGTATGGACTCCAGCAACTTCGATTTTTTTTTTTCACTTTTGGACTTCAAGGTCTTGACTCTAAGTTGCCTGAAGCTGTAGGAATCCCGTGGATGGCGGAAGCGCGTGCCGCAACATCCGGCCGCCACCGATTGGCATTGCTTTCCTTGCAGTGAAAGGATCACAACAGTTGGTGGCGCTAAGGCTCCGTGAAGCACCTTTGCCCACCGCAATAGGACAAAAGATTAGGTACAGTACAGTAGTCTTTGGTGCTGGCAATTTCTGTCTTTGCAGGTTTTGAGGAGAGCAAATATGTTTTTGATATAACTACAACACTGGTGAGTACAATTTCCTTCTGAAAAAACATGTTGTTTTTTTTTTTAAAAACGAATTTGGGGTGTTTTTTGTAAGGGGTTGGAGCAGATTAAATGCATTTGCATTCATTTCAATGGGGAAAGATGATTTAAGATACAAGTGCTTTGAGATGGAAACAATCTCAAGGTAAAATTCTCACTATATATTTACAAAAATGTGATGTTATTTTTATTTTTTTGGTGCTCTCCCCTATATATATGTATAGGAGCTTCTGTTGATGCGGTTACGTCATCGTAAAGTGTCTCCAAGCAAACGAAAGGCGTCTTAATTCATCATAATCGGTACAAGGAGAAGGACGAGCCGGCCCGAGTTCGGCGGCCTCGCTGGCATAATCGTAAGCGGCGTACGCTCCGTCCTTGGGGAGGCCGCCGCCTTGGTGAGTTGAGGGGGAGGGGGCGGGGCATGTGGTGCAACGCACAACAATGACGAGGAGGAGGAGGAAGCGGGCGACCTTGGGCCGCGTCCAGCGGCGGCGTGGAAGACTAGTGATTTTGTTGTTTGGTCTCGGAAAGGACAGCAAATCATTGTCTCCCGCACCGCTATCGTGGAGACAACACACACCCGCTTCGCCATCAAATCATCATCAGGTTGTTGGGGTTTTTTTTCTCGGATCAATGCAAAGCGGAGCCCGGCTGCCTCTTGATCCGCCAGCCACACGTGTTTCTGCTAATTGCCGTTTTTCTTTGTTGTCTTTTTGGGTTGTTTTGTTTGTTTGGTCATGCACATATTCCGCAGGTTTGAAATGATTTTTTTTTTCGTTACTTCCTTGCTGTCCAGGAAGAGTGATGTCACTGCTGATAAATCCCAAAATGTAATTTTATCAGTTTGTATCTATTGTTTGTTTTTATTGGTACTTTTTATTGTTTGAGCACTGTCAGGTTACGCAAAAATCCACAAATAATTGGCACCCGTTATCATTTTTTTTATCCAAGTGAGAAAATTCTACAATAAGTAGGGATATACTGTCAATAAGCGTTTCCACATAAAACAGGGGTCACTAAAATCAAATCAAAATCAAAATTATTATTTTTATTTTGGGTGATTTTTTTTTTTTTTTTTTTGTGCTTGCTTTTCTCAAATTCATTACACTATATCAATTTTTTTACTGCTGTCCGGGTACTGCGTTGCCATAGAAAATCCCTAATATGCGCTTCATTTGTATTCTTTTTAATACATTTTTAGTTACTGTTTTCTGTATGAATACTTATAACTAATTCTAATAAATTGTATTTATACTTATAAATAGGGATGCATTTGTGTTTGTTTATTTGTGCTTCAGCTTGAATTGTGTTGGAAGGTAGGTGCGGCTGTACCTAATGAAGTGTCCCATTGATTGTGCGCCTTATTAACTATCATTGTGAATGGCGTTAATGAACGGGGCTTATCTTGAATAGGACGGACCTTCCGATATCGATGCGTGAGCCGAAGGTCACTCAATCCGCTTCTCCTTCCCTCGCTCGCTCCGCTCGGAGCATTGGCTTTCATTCGCAAGCTCACACTGTGCTTCTCAAACTTCAGACACCTCAGAAATACTTGATGACCGCCATAATGACCAACATGAACGTACAGCAGCGTAGTAGGCCTAAGCGTCAAAAATGACAATAAGCAACTATAGCATTACGCGGTTTCAACGTTAACGTTGCACTTAAATATAGAATAACAGCAGCGTACTTGAATAAACCCCTCCATGAGGTGTCACCTTAAGGTGGTGGAGGGCTTTGTGTGTCCCAATCATGCTAGAAGCCAAGTTGTGGTGGTGCTAAGGCGCGGGATCTGACAAAAGCACATCTCTCAATATAATTTCAATATACGAATCCGTGGGTGCCGAAATGTGATTATGCGGTGATCAACTGTAGTAAGAAGTAAACAATGACCGAAAGCCGATTGCAGTAAAATAGATGTCAGATATGACTTGGCATAATCCTCCCAGGATGACATGAGGCAATTTTCACAAGAGAAATTATGCTATGTTCGGACCAAACGCGAGGTGAGTGTTTCTGGCAGTACAAGTCCATATATGGTCGATGAAGAATTTCATGACTGCTCCGGTGGTGGTTGTGGGGCGGGAGGGATCGACCAAAAGGGAGTCGGGGTTCTTCCTGGACTTAACGGTGCACAGTGTCGGCAGGCCGAGGCCTTTTATAGCCCCCGAGGAAGCGTGAATCACGGCTAATCAGCAAGCCGTCAGCACTACAGACGTGACCGGACGACCTCTCGGGATGCCCGAGTGTAATCATCCTGTTGGCCCAAGCTTGAAGCTGACACGGGACTCACACAAAGTCCACTGCTGTGTGTGCGTGTGTGTGTGTGTGTGAACAATCTAGCTGAGCCTGTTGGGACCTCATTTGCGCATATTATTAATTCATTGTATTGCACACTAGAAAATTGGATACAGTGAGCAGTCGCTGCATACGGTCGCCGAACAGTCGGTGTCCGAGCACTGGGTGTGGCCCAAGCTAGTAGCTTAGCCTCAAAATCAGCGATTCCCCGCTCTCAAAAATTCGGAAAGTCTCAAAACAGTCAAAACAAAGGCAAAGAGAAAATGGAGTTATATAAAATGCCCTTATACACCATATAAAACAGCCAGCCAGCCAGGAGGCCAATAATCAACCGAGTCCAAATAACCACTGAAATCAAAACAATTTCATCTTGTGTGGTTCATTCATCTAGCGCAATGGTTCTCAAACTTTTTACACCACGGTCCCACCTTGAAAAACACTAAGCTCTACAAGTACCACTGTAATTACCAACACTGAAATGCAGTGGTGCACTCGGTTAATCAAAAGGAGGAGGTAGTTAGCTAGCTTTTGAGTTACGAACAGTCTCTGCTTGATTGTTCTGCTTTGTGTTAAGAGTCCAAATTTGAGTTACGGGTGAGCTTCAGCCGCTTCTTGAATTAAGTGGAGGAAAAAAATGGAGCAATTAAGACACTGCAATGCCCTGGCATATAGGCAAGGAGAGCTACCGTTTCAAATAAACAGCCTGCCTCGGAAGTAGAGAACTTTATTATCCAGATGCAAGTCTAATTTCCTAAATATCACTAATAAGTGACATGAAGCAGCAGAACTAAGGGAAGTCTTCATAAAAACATTGAGGGTCAGTCGGTTGCGCCAGACCGCCACCAGAAAGTCCCAGAGCGCCATACGTGACCGTACATGATGCAAGACTGTCCCCTGCTGGAATGATTCCACATTACATATGACACACGCACACACGACCGCCGCTCACACGTATGACGTAGGCATAAAAACGTCAGTGCCGCCACTGCCTCCGTCGCGCATGCTCATTGGCTAGCTCCCCTGTTCTCCGCCACTCGCAGTCAACATGGCGGACGTCTTGGAACTTCACGAAGCGGGCGGCGAGGACTTTCCTATGGATGAGGATGGTGATGGTCGCCTTTATTTGTGCGCTCGGTGTCGAACGGAGAGTAGTTCAGTTGACGAGCAGCATGTAAATATGGAGGAGTTGGGTAGCGAAAAAGAGCCGAGAACGAAAGAGGGACGCGTCGAATACGTGCTGGTGGGCCTGAGCTAACATGCTAAAATGCTAACACCGCGCCGCTGCCTACTCAGTCACACCGCCTTGGCTCTGCTACACGTTTTACTTGATTGGCTCGACAAAAAGAGAATATGATTTAATGTTATACAAGTTGCGGGTCTCCTTCGGCTAGATAGTGTTGCAAGTAATTTAAAGCGAGAACGTAAAATCTGATGTCGTTTACACGCATGTTACTTTTGCACCCTCAGAAAGCATCCACAAGTTGAAGGAGAAAGCCAAGAAGAGGAAAGGACGAGGATTCGGCTCTGGTGAGGAAGCACCGCTGGTTGACAGCGACTCATGTTGGAGTGAGTGCTCATGCTCACGATGTGCTTGTGCTGGTAGATGAAGGTGCCAGGTCCCGCATGAAAGAAGATTATGACACGGTGGAACAGGATGGAGATGAGCCAGGCCCTCAGCGATGTGAGTGCACTGTTTTAGAAGAACAAAATCGGGATTTCAAAGAGACATCATGTGATAGTTTAAAAAAAAAAAGTTTTTAATTTTAAAGTTGCTTTCCAATTACTTGATCACAAGTAGCTGGGTCTCCGGAGTGTCTGTCTGCCCGTTTAGTGCCAAGTTGACCAGCAAAGTAAATATTGGCCATTTGCAAAAATACGCCCGAAAGGTCCTGTCAGACACCAGAATTTCGCTCTATCATCATACAACCCCCACATGGACTGTGCGCCAGTTCACTTGGGCAAAAAAGTGCCATTTTCAATACAGGGATATAATACACAGACAACAGCCACAACTAATGTCTCACTAAGATGCATTATTTTGCATAGAAGAAAGAACACACAGGTAAATATGCCTGTGAGAATTGTTGTAGCACAGTTCACATGTCCACTGCTTAAAAGGGTAAAACATTTATGTTTATAACATTAATCATTCAATGGCATTTTGCATCATGTGTTTGCAATATGCTAGCACACTTTGGTCAGGCAAAGTAATGAGAGTTCGCTCAAATGCAAAGTTGCCAATCGTTGTTGATCAGTGGGCTATTTTGACCCCCAAAATGTCCCATGTTAAGAAACCTGTGAACTGTTTTAAGTTAAGAAAAATATGACATACTTTTACACTGTGCATGTCACTTGTTTTGTGCGTTAGCCGTGGAGGGTTGGATCTTGTTTGTCACGGGCGTGCACGAGGAAGCCACGGAGGAGGACATCCATGACAAGTTCTCTGAGTTTGGCGAGATCAAGAACCTGCACCTCAACTTGGATCGCAGGACAGGATACCTCAAGGTGAGACCTCCCGTAGCGCCTGTTTATTTTTGTGACTGCCGTCTTTATTTTACCCTGACTGTTGTTTAGGGTTACGCTCTGGTGGAGTACGAGACCTACAAAGAGGCGCAGGCCGCCATGGAGGGCCTCAACGGGCAGGACATGATGGGCCAGCCCATCAGCGTGGACTGGGGCTTTGTCCGCGGACCGCCCAAGAACAGACGCAGGTGAGTCGGGGCTGCGGCCGGCTGACGCTTGCGCTACGGCGCCGCGCCAGCTTGCTCATCCACGTGTGTTCTTTTTAGGACCGGCGGACGGCGACGCAGCAGAAGTCCCGACAGGCGGCGGCGTTAAACGAGGGAATTGGCGGCGTACCAGAAGGACGACAGTGTCTTTGCGCCAATTTCGCTCCTTTTTTTTTTTTTCTTCTTTGTACACAATTTGTGGTTCAGTATCGTGCGTAGCAATCTCAAACTCTGAGATTTTTTGTAACTTGCTCAAGCAGCTTTAAAAGGCTCCAATGTCACAGTTTCCTGTGAAAATGTTGATTCACATTTTGTTTGAATTTTGTGAGTGTTTTTGTTTTATGACTTACAAGAAACATTAAAGTTTTAAAATGAACAAAAAGTGTTAGATATTTACTCCCACCCACCCCACACACAAATTTAATATTCTCAAACGTTAGCACACAGGATGAAAAAGGAAATGGATTTGTATTTGCCATTGATTATAATTTGGTTTTATTTTGTATAGAATTGTATTGTAGAATAATTTATAGAACGATTTGCGTTTTAGAGAATTTAATTAATTTTATGGAATATTTGTTTTTGGGTGGTTTATTTTTACATTTTTTTTATGCTTGTTTAATGATTTTTTTTATTTGTTGTCAAATGCTTAACTTTTCTTTGTATAGAATATTTATTCTTTATAATTATTTAAAGAATATGTGAAGAAATTATATACGTTGTTTTTTCCACTTAAATATTCTACCAGTGACGTCAAAATTACATCATCCAGGGTGACCTCATGAGCCGGTATCGCTGTGACGCTGCGAAGCACCTATCACTCTCACCGCAGCAACGCGCTCATAGGCTGGCCCTGGAGAAACACCCACTTGGCCCCCTTTTAGCTGCGAGCCAATCAGCAGGCACTTGTTCGCCTATCTCCCATCCCGATTGGCCAAACACAACGTCCATCACAATGCTACTCACTCGGCCACTGGCTCGTAATGGTGTCACCGGAAGACATCGTCGATTCTGATTGGCCGGCTCGCGGCATGGGCGGGCTCTTTGACTCGTTTGACGTTGTTGTTGTAATTGGAGTGGAAATTACTTTGTGGCTGATGGTCCGGCTTGGGGATTTGTCGCTCGGTTGCGCCACGAGAAGATGCTCCAAAGTTAACCGCTGTCCATTTTCACCGAGTGGGCGAAAATAGGAGGACCTGAAGGATGAAAACATCTGCGGGGCTGCTCAAGGTAAGAAACAATTTGACGGGGGGGAGTGGAAGCTGTGTTTGAGCTAACGGCTAAAGGCTAGCTGACGATTAGCCTCAGTTTCGAGGAGCCACAAAAACGACTATGTTCACTATAGATTTAAGAAAAAAAAATGTATATATACATAATATATACATATACATATATTTATATATACTGTATGTCATTTTGGGCCCTGTTGACGTGATCAGTGGTGTTTAGCTCGCGTTGGTAAAGTTGGAAGAGACTCGTCTGGGAAAGCCGCATGCAGCCCATGCGCTCCAACGCCTCTTTTTATGTAAGCAATGTTGCGCTTTCTTCCAACTATTCCGCCACCGAAAACAACCGCAAAGACACAATGCAAACATATCACACGTTCCAGGACTAACCACTTGTGCTTGCGCTACATTTGCTTCCGCGTGTGTCAGCTTTTCAAATGTCCCCCCTCCCTTTCAAAAATGTACCCCCAGTCCAAGTGGACTGGCATGGCTGGGACTTGTCACCATGCGTTGACGCACACGTCTGCCAGTGATGTAATCCAGACTTAAGGGCGACACGAGGCGAGCGGTGAGCCCGCTTGTCTTCACTTGACGGTCTGCTTGACTTCTTGGCGGTTTCAGACAATAAAACAAGTGCAGCGTTCCTCGCTTAGCAAGGCCGTGTTACACTCTTCAATTATTGACAAGTTGCCTTCATGGGCTCGTTTTAGTGTGTCGGAGACGCGAGGACTCACACTCAGGCGAACACACAAAAACTACAGTAACAAAGAATTCGGGAAGTTGTGAGCAAAGCGGTTGATAATATGACTCAAGCGAAAATAAAAGGTCACCTCCAAGTAGTTACTTGAGTAAGTATTCCGTGAAAAAACTTCTCAGGTGCTTGCCAAACTAGGCGTTAAATTCTGTTTGTTTGTTTGTTTTTAAATCAGAGCGTCAGCATCAACTAGTCCAAATAAAAAAAATGAGAATGTGCAAGTTCAAATGGAGTGTTGCCTAACAATATCCCTAACTGAAAACATAATACACAAACTGGTCATGGAATTTTAAGTCAAGTTCTGACATATTAAATGGTATTACATTGAGTTTGTTTACAATGAATTGATTACTCAGTTAACTATTTTGATAATTGTTTCAAGACAGAATCTTCAGAATTTCATCCTCTCAACAGTAATTCATCTCCGATTTCTGTACTCCTGAAGAAATCAGACTAATTATCTTTGTGTTGAATTGAAATGGGACATTTGCAAACATCTGTTTTGATGTGTATTTATATAGTGATTGATTTTCTGACAGATGTTACAGACCAAACCGGCAATGAATTCATGTGTGTGTATTTTCTGTACTGACCATTTGAAATATGTCCTAAAACAATAAAGATTAATAAAGTAATAGTAATGAATAATA
This sequence comes from Filicampus tigris, assembly GCF_054856515.1. NCBI lineage: Eukaryota > Metazoa > Chordata > Actinopteri > Syngnathiformes > Syngnathidae > Filicampus > Filicampus tigris. Next base: position 3,477,759 of record NC_141224.1, on the reverse strand, counting down.
AAGCCAGGATAAATGACTACATTTGAAGACATTCCATCTTTGCATGTAATCGTTGACCTTCGTAAAACAAACGTGACTTGAGATGTGAGCAAAAGTGACACACATGCTAACGAAACACGACTCGACGTGGCTCTGTGTCTTTGCGGAAATAAATGTGAGCCCTCGTTCGTTCCGGTCTCAGACCGACTCCTGGTGCATTTTTGGCAATTTCAAGGGTTTTGCGCTTGAACTGGCCGGTCCGCGTCTTTATTTCTCAATTCTAACGCATCTTCTTTTGGCCACGTTTCTGCTCCTCAGGCCGCCATTGCCTTTGGCGCCGTCGGTGTTGTCGTTTGTTGCCTTTTGATGACGTACGTGTTCCAGACTGCGGTTGCATGGGATACGTTTCCAATTTGGTTTCCACATACAGAGGAGGCCTGGGTTGGATTTGTGAAAATTGGAATTAAACATTGAAATTGAACTGCAGAATGAGCAGAAGATTTGATTCAAGTTGAGGTCGGCTATTTTGTTGTTTTGGAGTGGCTAACACATCATCATCATTTGATGTCATTTGTTTTCCTGAGGCGATACTGTACGATGTTATTCATTTGTTTTATTGTTTGTTGTTTTATGACTTACTTTTGCTCCATGTACAGCACTTTGTATACAGCTATGGTTGTCTTCAAGCGCTTCATAAATACAGTTGGATTGAGTTCAATTAAGAAGATGGCATCGGTCAGGTATCGTCAAATGGTGGACTGCGGTCCGTTGTCAGACGAACTCCTTGTCGCAGTCCAACAACAATCGCGCTTTTGTGCCGTCCTTTAAAAACCAAAACAAAAATGCTCCTATGGCAACTTTGCCGGATCTCTGTGTGAAATCGTCTCCTGTTGATCTTAAAGGTTCTGTGCAGGTGAGCGTGACTTGGTGGAATTTTCTGTGATGTATCACATTGAGCTGCAACTTGGCTGCTTGAATGTAAACATGTCGTGAAAGGAAGCTTGCAAAACGGAGCCGTGACCATTGCTTTCACTTTGGAACGCTCATTTTTTACACCTTGAAAAGACATTTGAAGCGTCCCAAAAGCATGCCTTTTATTCCCGTAATAAAATGCCAAACGTCTTCCTTTTGGATGAATGCAACCACAACAGAGCGTTGTTGCCTTTTGCCTCCGCAGCCCGTCCAGGCAAGGCCCGAAAACCAGTAGAATGAAGGCTGGCTTGCATGGCAAGTCACATCAAATTGGAAACGATCGGCACAATTGGTATCAATCAAACGTAAACAAATTGACTGATCGGACCCTTGCGTTGCTCACCACGTTGCGTACTTTCCACAGCGCCTCACCTAATTAGCACACGTCGGACTGGTTGCTTGAGCTGCCGTGCCGGCGATGAGGCCACACCCGAGCGAGGCCGCATAGCTTGGTTGCTGGCTGTTTGGCACCAACTCAGAAATTTGCAACCAGCCTCACCCGCCAGCGCCGCGTCGCAAAGCCGCCGGAAGTCGGGCCGGGCAACGGCTCAGCTGGGCAAGATGCGGGCCGGACGCCGAGGCTTTGGAAAAGCCACGCTGCCCGTTGATTCGACGTTTCAGGTGTGCAGCAGCAGCAGCGGCTAGTTTCTTTTTAATCCAATTCATCAACAAAATCATCGACAAACTAATCAGTTCTTAAAATAATTGCTGGTTGCAATCGTAATTGTTTGATTAATCTGGTCTGGAAGTTTTTGGGGGGCACAATCAAGTTTGCTGTCCAAAGAAGCCAGGCGGAAAAATAGATACAGTGGACCCCTGCTCTTTTCGGGCGATGACTTAATCTTGGGTAAAAAAGGCGGCAAAAAACGTACACGTACAATTCACGTACAATTTTCCTGCGCCTTTGGCCTGTGGACTTGCTCTTGTTTTATTGCGTTGTTGCTCGCCAGTGTTTACACAGCGCACACACCCAGCGGAGTTGCGCACGTGTGTCCTACTAACCTGAGCGACTGGGCCGCTTACTTATTAATGTGAGCGCGTTTTCAGCGCTCCCGTGGGAATGCGGCGGGATGGGCCCCGACTCTGCAAGTGACACCGGAGTCCTCGCCCGCCACACGCTCGCATCGCAGGCTTAGCGAGCAGCTGCTTGCGGCTGTCCGTCCCCGGAGACAAATTTAACATTGCCCGGCCTAACGCTTGCCCTGTGAAAGACGATGCAGGCGGATTGAGGTTCACCCGCTCACAAGTGGAAGACAAAAGCCGTTAGCCAGATGGTTGGAGTCCATTCAAATAAAGTTCTTGCAACAAATCATCGATGAGCAAAAGAGTGATCAATTCATTTGGTCATCGATTAGTTGTCGATTTATTGTCAAAAGTCCTTACCGACACTCTGACATCGAGCACTTCAAGCACCGATACTTTGGAATAAGTTCCCTGCCTTGTGGAATTGTGAACTTGATGATGACCGGATTGTGAGTTAATCATTTACCAGTCAATATTGCCTAAGGCAGCAAAAAAATAAATAAAAATGAGAGAGCCTACAAAACTGCGGTGTTAAATTTTAACGCAGTGGAAAATTTGGATGTACCTAACGTTTGTGCTGGTGCACCAAAGAAAAAAAGTTTGGCGCACCAGTGCGATACATATACTGTATGTACAGATTCATTTTGCCGCTTGTTTGTTAACAAATACATGGGAAGAGGATCTTAAAAAAAAAAAAAAAAAAAAAAAACAGCGCTACAAAAATTTCAATTGGTTCAATGGGGAAAATTGATTTGATATCCGAGTAAATTGCTTGGTCATCATCAAACCGAGTCGAGGTGCGGCGTTTCTCACCCTGTCTTAAAAGGCCAATAGGAAAAGAAAGTTGCTCACGCGCTGGCTCACGCGCTCATCACATCTTGTGTTGTTTGGCTTCTTTAATTCGCCTTTGCGCTTAATTAGCACCCGCAAGTTGCGTAACAGGTTGTACGAGATCCTGGAATTGTTGATATGCGTTCAAGCAGCAATTAGGTGTTCACTTGCACAATTTGTCCTCCAGCCTCCACTTTTTTTCCATTCGGAATGTCTTGGAACTCGGCGGTGGAATCCAAAGCGACGTTCAAGCGAGGTACACATACTGACAATTGCGCAGAATTTCTTAGGCTAGGTTCACACCGCAGGTCTTAATGCCCAATTCGGATTTTTGGAAAGAATCCGATTTTTTTTTTGTGTGTGTGTAAGCGTTCGTATTACATTATAAATGCGACCTCGGTATTGTCTGCTGTATGAACACATCCGTCGTCAAAGTGGCCCGCATGCGCAGAAGAAGAGGCGACGTCATACCCGACGTTGTGTTTGCGGAAGTAAATGTGGTCCAGCGTGTCGGGGCATTCATACAGTCAAGCCATTAGGTAGCAGGTAGACATAAATACAATATTTGGGGGAAATTATGAGGCGAGGCTTTAATATCTCATTTCATGGAGACGTCACTAACGATGACGTCACGTCTTAACCGTGCGTGAAAAAATGAATCGATCTGAGCCGTGGCTGAATTACTCCGATCGCCATAAATGTCCGCTTTATGCTTTATGTTTCAAGGTGGATTAAATTAAAGTCAAATATAAAGTCGATGGCGTTACTCAAAACAACTTTGTTCATTCAATCCCCTGCTGCCAGCAGTTTCCCTCTGCCTGCGGAGGGAGCGCATTTTGGGCTCCGGATGACGTCAATGTCGGATATATGCGACCTGGCCGATCAGACCGCGAACGCGTTGGAAAAGATCGAATACGTATCCGATGCAGGACCACAGGTGAAAGCGAGCCAGGTCGGATTCGAAAAAAATCGGAATCGAGCCGTTCGGACTGTCATAAAAAACATTTCTCCAAAGTCAACCCGATTACCTATATGCGTGCGCATGACATTCAAGGTTGTGGACCCCGGACGTTTTCTGTGCGCGCTGTGGCGGGGAAAAAAATCCCTCTTGACACTCCCCACACCACAGGGTAATCGCTCAGGACCGCCTTGTAGATGCTGACTTCAGTCGCAAGGGGGAAAATGCTCAAATTGGGCCCGATTGTTGGTGTTTGTGTGTGTGTGTGTGTGTGCGTGTTGACTTGAGAGAGTGTATGTGAGAGTTTCCCAGCCATCAGTGCAGAGGAGGAGGCCGCACTAAGGAAGTGACACATGGCAAATTGTTGTGTTGTGACCCAATTGAAGCCTCGCTGGCATGCGGCAGCCCGATGCTGGGTGGGTGCGGAATATCTGACATCAGCCTGCTTGTGTGAGTGTGCGCGCGCGTCTGTTTTTGCCAGAGCAGGAATGCTCAACGCTACATCGGTCATGCCACCAGAGTGAGAAAATGTTCTTCGTCATGATAGGTGGAGAGGAACAACATCGACTCAAAGTGGATTCTTGATCATCCATGTGAATGGATTGACACAGTCCACTAGCTTGTTAGCATGTCACTTTGAGGTTATTGTTTTGTTTTTTTTTTTAAATGTAACCTTCTTCATGTTCCTCTGTCAACGGACAGCGTTGCAGTCAGACTCACGACTTTGATTGCTTCCGTCACCATTTTTGGTGTTCTTTCAAAATAAGACTTTTGCAAACACCATCTTTTACTTTGGAAAACAATGATCAACATTTTTGCCAGTTTTCTGACGGATTTTACTGACCAAACATCTGAATCAAAATCAATTCCCGGTTGGGGCGGGGGAGGAGTGCGTTGGGCGGAGCTAGGTCACATCTAAGCAACGGCCCTGTTGTTGTAATGCAGAATTCCAGCATTGGGGGCAACCCAAGCACACTTTGACTTGATGACTTGACTTGAACTTGATGTCCTCCTTTCCCCAGGAGAGAACGTACCTGCCCCTGGAAAAAGACATGGCCCGGCTCGGACGGCCCGTACTGCAGAGACAAGAAGACGTGAGCCAAGGTGAGGCCATCACTATTTAAAAAAAAAAAAAAAGTGTCAACAGAGTTGGGATACATTTTAGAATATGGGAGCTAGAGAGACCATATTCAAGAAATGTAAAGAATTTGACCCCATCCGCACCCTTCAAACACATTTAAAGATATTAAAGGGAGACTGCCATATAACATCACTTTTGAAACAAAAAGAAGACTCCTGCGTGTGCAGTTCTTCAAATAAGAGATTTAAGGCTGTTTATTTGTCACTCCCACTTGAAGTTGGCTAAAACTGACACAAAACACAAAGGCACCATGTTTGGATTTTAGGGGCCGCTCTGTCATGTGAACCACCGTAGATGGACCGGTTAGCATTAGCAATAGCATCGGTGTTTGAGTAACCATGAAGCTTCAAGCAGCTGCCACTTTTACACATGCGGAGCAGCAGCACACACAAACAGAAGCAACAACAATATTGTCACTTCCACGAGGGAACAACGATTAATACTGGAGTTTCTCGTGTGGCCGTCCGTACATTTTGTTAGTTTCCCGTCATTCGTCAGCAGAACGGGCGTCGGTCTGTGACGGATTGACGGACCTTCAGTCAGTCCTGACGGAATGTTCATTACATTGAATGTCTTCCCGTAGAGCTCAGTGACGTCTGACATGTTGTGGCACAACGTGGTACTACAACTCTAAATTCTGCCTCGCCAGTCCACTATAAAAACACAATAAACAAACGATTGCTTAAGAATCCCGCGATACCGACGGGGTTCACCGCATGTTTGCCTTTTTTATTTTCCCGCAGCTGCTGAAGGGCGTCAGACGAGGGGGGTCCCGGCCCGCGACGCCTCACCCGTGGCTGCCTCCCTGGCGCGTACGCACACCTCCAGCCCCGCGGGGGGCAGCGACGAGCACCTACTGAACACGCCCGAGTTCACCTTCCAGCTGCCCGACCTCAGCATGTACCAGGACGACTTCCAGGTCAGCGAGAGGGACCTGATCGAGAAGTCCATGATGGTGGCCCTGGAGCACGCCGGTAAGGCCGCCCACGCAAAGACCACCGCAGCTTTTCTACAAAAATGAACACCATCAAATGTTTCTCTTTTGTATTCATAATTGCTCTTGAATCAAACAAAAATGGTTTAAAAATAGACTACAGTACTCCACCATTCAATCCAATTTTCAGCAGGATACTCCAATGCTAAAATCTTCGATAGTTTCAGCACGACATTCAACTCCTCCATCATATTCGTGTATATTTATTGTTTACCCCATTAAGGCCTAAAGCGCCTGGCTCAACAGCTCCCCAAAACCGTCGGTCGTCTTTGGAATTACCCTTGAAAACCTGGAGTTTTCCCACAAATTCAACACCTACAAAATAATTAATATCTCAGCCCCTGAAGTAGACAGAAACATAATTCCGAAAGAAATTGAGAGGTTGGACGTGTGGCTTTCACACAGAGCCGAGTTTATTCATCTTTACTGTTTCAGTTGAAGAGGTAAAAATGAAGTGCCAGTGCAAGACAAGAACTACTTAATTAAGTTAAAAAAAGAAATCGAGTGGTGATTCCATCCTCTTTAATGTTACAAAGACGTCGATATAGTCATTATCTACAAACATATATCTTAACCATATATCACGTTCGACTGGTTGAAAGTCCACAATCGCGTCGTCTATATCACTGCCGTTATTCATTTCAGAGCTCCCGCGATCGACGGCGTCCGCCATTACTGCTCGAAAAAATTCCGGATCTCCTCCGACGACTCACGACACCGTCGCGTGTCTATTCTGATGCATTTCATTGGTTAAGAGACCGAGAGTTAAATAATAAATAGAAAATGAGGTATACGCTCTCCCGGCTTTAAGGGTAGAAAGACGCAACAGCGCTCCCGGCTCTAGTGGTAGAAACGCGGTTATGCGCCCCCGTCCTTAATGGGCTAATAACCCTGCTTCCGGTCACTGGGATTAACCTGTTAAAAAATGTGCTCCTTCAATTAAACAGTTGCTTCTCAAATGAAGTTATTGATTGGCAAAACTGCTCCTCATAGAAAAAAAACATTTTGAGCCTTGTGTCTAAAATGTTCATCCATTCATTTTCAAGGTTCATCATGCACTCAAAATATGTCCTCCGCTAGACACGACTGCTGCCGCGTTTGACTATAGTGAATGTGGATTAAACATGCCGCCTTCATGTCAACACCCCCCCCCCCCCCCCAACCAATCTGCAGAACATGCCAATCAGTGGCGTGCGAGCCATATGGATCAAATAATTGAGATTATCATTCGTCGCGCAGCCCGACGCAACAACTTTTTTCTAGTAAAAGGCCAACTTGATTCCCTTCACATTACAACTGGAATCTCCCGTGGTAACCACTTGATCCGGTCGTCAACATCCTGAAGACTTGACTCGGTCAACGTTCCCCGCCCTCAATATCATTCTTGGTGTTTGTCTGCAGGGCGCCTGAACTGGTGGACCAAAGTGGTTCCCAACTGTCAAAGTTTGCTGCCCCTGACCACCACCGGAGACGGAAACTGCCTGCTACACGCCGCCTCGCTCGGTCAGCTCTCACTGTTGCCTTCCCACGCCACATTTGCACACATGCTTTTGCCATACACTGCACGTACTGCACCCGACGTGCCCACTGGGGAATTTTCCCCAAATGACCCGTCGTTCGGCCATTTTTTTGTTTTAGTTTTTTTTTTGCTTTGACTTGTCAGCGTAAATTTGAGCTCATTGGACAACAAGCAGCTGTTGAACAGTCTTCAAACTGTTTATTGCTACTCCCAGATGAAGTTGACTCAAAAATGTGAAAAGACAGGAATAATATTAGACAGTAAAAATAAATAATAAATCCTCAATTCAAGGGCCCACTCGACATGGTTGCAATTTGTCCTAATCCTGGACGACAGCCGCATGTGTGAGCCAGCGCTGTCTTTGTGGGGGTGGGCACAGGCATGTGGGGCTGTCACGACCGCGACCTGTCGCTGCGCAAGGCGCTGCACGAGCAGATGGATCACGGCGACAAGCAGGAGGCCCTCAAGCGCCGCTGGAGGTGGCAGCTGACCCAGCAGAACAAAGAGGTACGTCCGTTCGTCCGTCCGTCCGTCCACAACACACGGGCCATGAAACACACTGCTACGCCTACAGCTTGCCAAATAGTGAGCATAACTTTCTGGCCAGAAATGGGAGAAGTGAAACGGAACAAATGGCAGGTGAACGGTTGGAGTTCGCCATGAGTGCAGGGTGGCTAGAAAGTATACGCACGGGCTACCCAAAATTGTTCACAGCTAATACAGTGTAGTGGTCCCGGGATTGTACCGTATTCCAAGGGCAATGACTTTTTTTTTCTTTAAAATAATTCTAATTTATTCCTCATGAGACCTTGTCCCTCAAAAGGAATTTTGCTCCAATCATGTTACAACTTTTCCTGCAAAAGTTTTGTTTGTCATCTACTTTCTTAAAATATTATTAAAGTGGCAATTTTATCGACAAAAATGAATTTAATTCCCCTAACTTTCTTTTTGTCTTCAAATGAATCATTTTTGAGGAATGCGAAAAAAATAACTCTCAAGACCACAAATGCATTCCCTTAGCTTTCAATTTTTTTCTGCACCTCACTTTGAGACAACTTGAGTCCACTAACATTACAACTTTACACCTCAAATTATGACCTTTTCTCAAAACTTTACAAAAAATTGTCCAGAAAAGCGCAGGATAAATCTGATGCATCATTAATTTGTTTATATTTTTTATTTATTTGTTTTTTAAGTGTCACAGTCCATTTTTGTTCAGTGAATTGAGTTCTAAAGGGTTATGAATGTAAATGATATTTTAAAGGGAGCACTTCATGTCAAATGACACCCGTCAATATTCAATGCGCGGCACCACGCTTTGTTCTGCTTGTGTTGTGTCTTGTGTCAGAGAACAGCCGTTGCGGCGGGTGAATGTTGACTTAGAACATGTTGTCTCATTTCCATTTTAAGAGCCTCATAACGCCCGCCACCACAAAAATGATCAAGTTTGCGCTGCAGGTTGAGCAGGTCTTTATTTTGACAAGCCGCCCGTTCACGCTTGTTTGACTTTCTGTTTGTTCCCATTGGTTGAAATTGCTCTGGCCCCGCAAAGACGCAACTAAAGTCATTGGCTTGACCACAAAGTCTGATCTTAGCTGTAAATGCCGATATGGACGTCTGGGAATTTTTTTGCGGGGGGTGTTTTTGTTTTTGTTTTTTGTTTTTTTTGGCTGCATTCCCTAGCCCAGGTGTCAGCATCCTTAATTACACAAAGAACCATTTGGTCAGTCGCCCACGGGGGGGTGCAAAAAAAAAAACCCTTTCAACATCTAAAATGAGGATAACATTGCATATATCTTTTTTTTTTTTCTTCTTCTTCTACCTGTATGTATAAGAAAATATAGTGTTGCATTTATGAAATCAGTCAACTGTTACAGAGAACACAATTTTATTTCAGCTCTGGCAAGAGGTACTTGGTTGGAGCTTCCTTTCAAATCAAATAGTCAATGTAGTAGTCAGAATCGACATTGGCCTCAAAAAATCTTGGGTGCTTCTGCTGGCTCTTGAAGAATGGGGCAAAATGCTCTAAAGCAGCTGGCAATATGGGCAAACTGCTGCCAGTGACTGATGCTGTCAACGCGCGTGTGTCCTTTGCCAGTCGGGCCTGGTCTACAGCGAGGAGGAGTGGCAAAAGGAGTGGAACGAGCTGCTGAAACTGGCCTCCAGCGAGCCCCGGGTCAATTACAGCAACCACGTCAACAGCAGGTGAGCGCCGACGCCCCTCCCTGCCCTTTTGTGGCCCACCCGCACTCACGTCCCGCCGTCCCCCCCCCCCCAGGGGGGAGTCCTCCGACGAGCCCGTGTACGAAAGCCTGGAGGAGTTCCACGTCTTCGTCCTGGCCCACGTCCTCAAGCGACCCATCGTGGTGGTGGCCGACACCATGCTGAGGGACTCTGGAGGAGAGGGTGAGATTGCTCGTGGAGCTTCATCCTTTTTTTTTTTTTTTTTAGATACACTAAAAGGCGAGAAAACATCAACAGATTTGTTCAGATTTTGCTCTGGGACAAGCTAATATTTTGTAGAGGAAAAAAAACATCCAAAGAGTGATGAATCCGTCAATTAATTACATAGCTATATATATTGACTAAAGTCACTTTTATTTGGTCCCTTAACACTTCCCACAAAGAGGCAGACACACTTACAGGCAAACATTTGATTGTTTTACAATACTTTGTTCTTTAGTTTTTGTTGAACTTTACAATAGAGAGCAATTTTCAAGTACAAAAACTCCATCTGAGTCCATTTGAAAACGTCACAGCACGTCAGTCTTTTAAACTGGTCTCGACTTGTAGCCTTTTATCATTTTCCACCGTCATAAAAATGCAAAAAAGTCATGAGTTGTAGTTTTCTAACACACGCCCGGCAGTTGGATTAGTCAAGCAGGTGTACTTAATGTTGCGGCCCGAAGTTTGTGGGATCTTTAACCACGTCCTTGTTTGTCCCACCGCAGCCTTTGCCCCCATCCCGTTCGGGGGTATCTTCCTGCCCCTGGAGGTGGCGTCCACCATGTGCCACCGCTCTCCGCTGGTGCTGGCCTACGACCAGGCTCACTTTTCGGCGCTGGTGCCCATGGAGCAGAAGGACGGCTCGGCAGAGCAAGGTGCTTCTCTTTTACATGTCAACATCGGCACGGGTTGAAGAAAGTCATGAGGAAGGAGTAGAAAGTATAGTAATCCCTTTTCAAATGCAGTTCAAGGAAATAATATTGTACAGCTACCCGAAAACAAGCTAGTGGAGTAAATTATCAAAGGTATTTGTGCGTACTTAGTTACTTGCATTGCATCATTGTTGCTGAGCGTGTTTTCGTGTTTGCAGTGGTGATCCCGCTCACCGACTCTGAGCACAAAATGCTTCCTCTGCACTTTGCCGTGGATCCGGGACAAGACTGGGAGTGGGGCAAGGACGACACCAACAACAAGAAGCTCGGCAGGTGCTGCCTGTAGTCTCATCGTCATCATCGTTATTATCCTTATCCTGATCAAATCATCCCTCATTTATGCTTTTCATAGCCAAAACGTTGTAAGATCGGTGAGCCACGTTGGCTTCGAGTAAGATCATTTTGCGTTGATACAGATCGAGTTGTTAAGTTACGCTAAAAATGATGGTGTACCTTGATTTTTTTTTTTTTGAAATCACACTGTCCTTTTCCATAAAAGTACAATTTTATTCCTCTAACTTTGCAAATTGTTCATGTCTCGGAAAAGTGTGACTGTATTGCACTCACTTTGTGACTTCTTATTTTATGAAAATATAACTTTATTGCACTTATTTTTTAAACACAACTTTATTCCACTACCTTTAACTTGTTTTTTGGTATTGCCCAAAATGACGTTTTTGTTGTTGCAAAAATACGACTTTGTTCTTCAACCTTTCCAAATTCTTATTCAAACAGTAAACTCCAAGCTTCCAGCCGTCCGTCCTTTAAGTGTGTAAGGGCGTAGTGTGTCCCTATTTAGGGATTGATCCCCGACTCCAGATTAGCGACGCTTGCTCACAAGATTAGCTCTAAGTAGTTTCTATGAATGGAGTGGAAGAAACTGGTAAATAACCTCACCCTTCATCTTCCTGTGCCTGAGACCACGCTTGGTGTCCACTAGAGATCATTTTTTATTTCTCATTGGAGTTGAAAGAAAACGGTGCCAAAGCACTTCTTGATCCGACAACTTTTTCCCTGAAAGACCCTGTAAAGTGAATTTAGAGATTTGTTTTGGGCCAGGTCTTGATTTTTTGTTGTTGTTGTTGTTTTTTTCCTTCCACCATTTTCAAGCCTCATTTGATTACGCCACCTTTTGGTTCATCGTTCAAATGTATTTAGGTTATTCACAGCACTCTTCTCTGGTGTTTTTCAAAGCATTCATTTCAATTCATTCAATTCATTCATTGAATTATTTAACGACGACTGTTCCTCTTCTTAGTGTGACTCTGTCGTTGGAAGCAAAGCTCCAGCTGCTTCACAGCTACATGACCGTCAACTGGCTGCCGCTGCCGTGCGAGGTGAGGACGCCCGCAGGATACTTGCGCAATTTACGCACCCTGGTCTTAGAGAGAGATTCTTGAAAAATCAACCCAAGTACAGTAACCGGAACGCGTGCGTGTACGGCCCCATTGCGTTTCGCCAGACCGCAGGAGTAGTTGCGAATGACTTTTAATATCGGCTTATCCGAGTTTCAGAGGCAAACGGGTTAGTCGCTTTGCAGTTCATTTCAAAGGTCTAAAAAGTCTCTGCGGGTTTGGAAAGGGTTAGGCGGCCCGGACAGCTAAGTGTCCAAATGCTCGACAAGAAGGTCACACTGCCATGACGTTGCAGGAAGGGATTTCAGGATACCGGTACGCACTAAGAATTTTTCAGATCTGAAAAGATTGTTCATCTGTTCCCGAGGCCAAAAATCTGGCATTGGACATACTGGGTGCGGTGTTGCCGCGATAATCTCGACACACACACACACAAAGATTCTGTTGTGTTGTGCCGCTGTTACCCGGGTGTTTCTGAGATGTCATCGAATGCTGATGTCGCCAACTTGCTTTGGGAAATGTTTCTTGCCATCCGGGGAATCCCCTTTTCTACAAAAAAAAATTTACCCTCGGTAGCATGTTTGTTTTATTTTGCTTCCTTGTTCATAAGTCAAAGCGCTAGTTTGTTTGGCTACATTCTGTTCCACGTCACAGTTCACCGAGTCAAATGACTCGAAATTAGTCGACCTTCCCCGCACACATGAAGAATTTTGGTCAGAAATTGAGCATGTTTAATATTAAGCATTGTCGACCTGACCCGTTTTTGGACCTAACTATCAGAACAAATCCACTCCAAACACACCTCAGACCACAGAATAATCTTATAGGACAACCTTATAAGACATAAGAGAGTCTGATGAGGTTTTTTTTTGTACTTGGTTAGGAAGATGCAAAATCAGGACAAAAACAAGCCTGATCTTAATGTGTGTACCGGGCCTAACTTGTTTGCTCTCCTTTCAGCAAGCGCCGCTGGCCCAGCCCGAGTCGCCCACCGCCTCGGCCGGAGACGACGCCCGCACCCCTGCCGACTCCGGTGAATCGGACAAGGAGTCGGTCAGCAGCAGCTCCAATGGCAACGGAGATGCCAGCCCCGCAGGATCCACGTTCAACGGTGGCGGACCCTTGGCCAAGAACAACTCATCGGCCTCGTCCACGTCGTCCAACGGCGGCACGCCCACGACGGGGCAAAAAGACAAAGCCAAGAAGGAGAAGGACAAGAAGAGGGCCGAGTCGGTGGCCAACAAGCTGGGCAGCTTCGGCAAGACGCTGAGCAGCAAGCTGAAGCGCAACATGGGCGGTCTCATGACGGGCAAGAACGGGGGCGCCGGACACGGCAAGAAGGAGAGCGGGCTCAAAAAGAAGGGCCCCTCGCAAGGGGCCGAGAAGGACGGCAAGGACGGCTCAACTTCTTCGCCTCACGTGTCTGAAGACTCCGGCAAGGGCTCGCCCTCGTCGGGCAGCGAGCGTCTCAACGGCACGGGCGGCAGCACGAGCAGCGGCGGGGGCAGCGGCACGGAGGGCGAGCCCTACAAGTACGGCGCCGACGTCAAGGTCAGCCTGGGCATCATCAAGGCGGCCATGCACGGCGAGAGGAAGTTTGTGTTCGCCGGCATGCTGACCACCGACAACCAGCACCCGCTGCGCAAGCAGAGGATCCAGCGCTACCTCAGCGAGGTGGAGGAGCGCTCCCGGGCCGAGCAGGAGCAGCGGCGCGAGGCCGAGCGCAAGGGCGTGGCCTACGCCGCCGTGCCGCCCAAAAACGGGCCGCTGGCAGTTGAGCTGGCGGAGAACCCGTCGCCCTCATTCAACCGCCTCCTCGGCCCCTCCGTGTACTCTGGCGCGGTGCCCATCCCGCGGTCCCCCCTGACAGAGCCGCAGCCCTCTGCGGCGCACCTCCACATGCACTACGCCGATACGCGGCGCCAGTTGGCCGGCGGCTTGCCGGCAGCCTCCTACCCGTCGTACATCACCCTTCCGAGGCACTGCTCCGCGGCGCAGGCGGGCGACCCTAACTCACCTAACCCCCAGGCTAATAATAATGATGCGGCGCCCTCGTACCCGCCCGAGCTGGCCCCGCCAGACTATACTAGATTCTGCCCCTCCAACGGCTTCCTGGAGCCCGGAGGTGGGCTGGCACCAGTGCGCCACTACTCCCTGGGCAGCGTGGGCGCCCTTCCCAGCCTTGCGTCCAGCCTCTGTCGGACCCCCAACTGCGTCTACTACGGACTCCCCGAGACGGGCAACTACTGCTCCTCCTGCTACCGTAATAACAAGGACACGGAGCCCACCATCCAGAGGTTCTGACCCAGATTGCCCCTGACGAGTGGCCTTCTTCACTTCGGTTTGGGCACAATCGGCTAGCGCTTCCTGGCCCGGGAAGGGACGCGGTCCCTAGAATCAAACAGGGTGGGCTCCCATCCCTTGAAAACTGCACTTCTGTTACATTTTTGCCGCGGCTCTTATGCAGGTGTCCGAGTGCGTGCGTGCGTGCGTGCGTGCGTGAAAAATTGTGTATGAAAGGGTGTTTGCTGCAAGCTCGTCCTCCTGATCCGAGTTGAAGTCCTGGCCTCTGTCACCTCCTAGTGGAGAGAATGTAAATGACAGGACAGGCGCCTGCACCCTAATAAGCGTGGGGACAGGGCGATGCGTAAAGAAGAGAGACCGTGTCACCACAAGCGGTATAAGCAAGCCGTTTGAGCATTTCTTCGCGATCCAACTAGCGCACTGAATTGTCTTGACTAGCGAGGACAACTAGTACGCGGACCTTCAGGCCGGATACCTTTTGCAGTAAATGTTCAAAAGGCTGAATGGAAAGCTGTTTGGGCATTTATTCAATATCCAGCTTAAGGTCGTAGCAGTAGGCAAGAAAAGTGGTGCTAATGTAGCAGCAGTGGAAACATGTTAGCAGTAAGACACTGTCATTGTACTAGTGCGCCCAACTTTTGTACTGGTGAGGGCAAAGAGTACCTGACGACGGAGATCGTCGACATTGGTTAAATGCTCAAACGGCTTTCTGTACAATGGTTCGATTTCACACTACTGCTTGTGTACGACGGGGGCGGAAATGCACCGTGCGAAAGGTCTTGAACCCGAACACGGACATGACGATAACGACTCTGCACTGATCATACCCGGTACCGGGTCCCACTCGACCGGACCGATTCATTCATAGTCGCAGTTGTTCGCGCTGTGAAGTCTAGTCTTCCATTTTGGGCCAAGGGTACTAAAGTCCCGTTTCCACCAAGAGGTGCACTTTGGTACATGGAGGTTCACTTGGGCCCGCGTGGTTTTGATGGGTGTAGCGAGGGTTGGAATGTTTAAGGTGGGTCCTAGATGTAAAATGGCCCGCAGAGCACTTTGGGAGGGTTCAGGTGCAGGTGCGGGATGGGGAGAAGACATAAGAAACTCAGGGTTGATCACCACGATCAGGAAAGACAAAAACCGCAGTCGGTCGGTCTCACATTGGTCTTGGTCTTTACTCGGACTCAAGTTCTCAAAGACTTGTCTTATGTCCTCAAAGACTTGGCCTTGACCCTGTCTGAAGTGACAAAAGTTTTATTCTCGACTTGGCTTCCAATCCTAAAAATGTTGGTCTCAAGTCCTCGCAGTCTCGGTCTTGACTTTGGCTCAAGTTCTCACAGTGTTGGACCTGAAGTCTTGGTCTTTGCTCTGTCTTAAGTCCTCAAATTTGTGCTCCTGAAATCTTGGTCTCAAGTCCTCAAAGTCCTGTTCTTGTCTTGGTCTCAAGTCCTCAAAGTCCTGTTCTTGTCTTGGTCTCAAGTCCTCAAAGCTTTGGTCTCAAGTCCGAAAAGTCCTGGACTCAGCTCCCAAGTCTTTGTCTCAGTTCCTCGAAAGCTTTGATGCACTTACTTAGTCTTGAGTGGTCAAAGTTCCTTCTCCAGTTTGGGAATGAGATCCTGCCCCAACTGGAGGAGTTCCGAGTATCTCGGGGCCTTGTTCACGAGCGTGGGCAAGAAGGAGCGGGAGGTCGGTGCAACGTCGGCAGTGATGCGCACTCTGCATCGGTCTGTCGTGTTGAAGAAGGTGCTGCTCTCGATTTATTGGTTGATCTACGTTCCTGTCCTCAGCTATGCAAGGCGTCCGGCCGGCCTCTCCCTTCGAGATGGTGACAAGCTCAGTCCTCGGAAAGGAGCTCGGTCTCCTGCAGCTGCTCCTCCACGTTGAGAGGAGTCAGATGAGCTGGCTTGGGCATCCTGTTCGGATGCTTCCTGGACGCTTCCCTGGCTGAGGTGTTCTGGGCACGTCCCACCGGGAGGAGGCCATGCGGACGACCCGAGACACACTGGAGAAACGGTCTCCCGGCTGGGTTGGGAATGCCTCGGGATACCCCGGGAGGAGCTGGGCGAAGTGGCTAGGGAGAGGCAATTCTATTCTTCCCTGCATAAGCTACTGCCCTCGCGACCTGACTGCGGATGGATGGAGTCATCCAAGTCTTGATATCACGTCAACTGTATGCGTGCGTTGCAGCACACGTAGCTAGTCGGCTGTTTCATTTATTAGTCAATGAAGTCGCAAAAATGAGAAGCTCAAAGTTCAAAATTTCCACCCGCAAAGTTGAAGAAAGCATGCAGGTCTCCAATGACCAATCAGACAAATGTGTGTCTCTACCAAACAAATGCTTTCTGCGACAAAGAAATACCAAAAACTCCAAATGGGTGCCGAAGTGAAGCGCACCGCTTGGTGGAAACGGGGCTCCAGCCGACATCATAGCACTAACAGCTCTCAGCTCCCGAGGACCACAACCTCATCCAAGGCTCGCCATTTTTATTTTATTTTTTTCTCTTGCTGTATCCGGAAAGTTTTAGGGGCACGATGGCCACTTTCCCGTCTGCACAAATCCAAGCACTTTTGGTCGGGACATTGCGTTCACCGTTTCATTCTTCCGCATTATATCCAGCTGATGCTCCATGTACTAGTATGCTCTTTGCCCTCACTAGTAAGGCAAGTAGTGCACTCGTAGAACAGCTGTCTTACTAGTAATGTCTTTTCCACTACTAGTACGCAATTGAACACTCCTAGTAAACCACTGTGCCGCACCAGTAACACCACTAGGCATGTATCATGCACTAGTAGCCTCCTGGACTCAATACGAGTCGCGCCGACGTGCCCACTGGTTGGCTTGCCTCATTGGTAGCCTGTAGTTGTTTTACTAGTGTGCAGAAATGTCCTACACTAGTAGAAAAAAACCACAGCTGTTGGACCAGTGCACTGAAATGTCGTAATAGTGACGCCAAAGAGTGCAAGTACATTTTGGATCTTAAGCTGTATATCAAATTCTCTCAAGGGTTTTATGGAGAAAACAGTCTAGTATGCCAGACGTTGTCCTACTAGTGTGGACAAAGGGCGTACCAGTGCTGTCTGTCATAGGTGGACGACTACTGTTTTGTTTTTAGTTGCTTAGTTTTTTGAAAAGCACAAGAAGCTCAAAGGCGTGCATGCTGTTCACTGCCACACCGGCAGGGGGCGCCATTTATTTTATTTTTTTTTGCCGCCGTGTGTTTGAAGTAACAGTACAGTGGACCCCTGCTATTGGTCGGCCACGTGTAACTAAACGGCCATTGAAATGTGTTGGGCGGAAGCAAAAAAAGAAAAAAAATTCTTAAATGCTGATAAACATTCAATTTTTTTCCATGAAAAACGGGAGGCTAAATTGGACAAAAATCTGCCAATCTTCGGGTGCCGAACCGCGAGTGTGCAGGGGTCAACTGTACACGCATTCAAGAAAACAAAACAAAAAGCCACATTAGCGTTTGCTGTTTGGTGTACGATTCGTATTCCCGCACTAGCGTTTGAATTCCGATGCGACCAGACACTTGACGGCAAAAGCGAGGCCTGTTTTTTGTTTTTGTTTTATTTTGCTTGTATTTTTGTGAATCCTCCAAAGAACGAGCTGCCGTTTGAATGACTTGGCAGGCGTGAAGTCATGAAACAAATTCTTGTTTTGTATTTCAATCCAACGGCAAACGAGAGCTTGTCGACTTATTTTTGTACGTTTGTAAAAAGTCCCAAATGTTTGTTTGGAGCGCTACGCAGACGGCGAGTTTGCCAGTCAAAAATGTTTGTCTTTGTAGCCACGTGGCTCCTCATAGATCTCCGTTGGGTGTCCGCCTTTTGTTTTTCTCAATGGTGTTTTTGTTTTTTTCTACAGCTCCACTAAAGCAAACGGCTGAGAATTGTTTATACTGTATTTTTCTACAGCAGAATGGACAAACCGCATGGAAACGGCGACCCATCTTTAACCAAATGTGTGCATTATTACTTGTTGTTCTTTTCATTTTTGTCATTAATTTTATTCTTTTAATGCTTTTGAGAGACCCTGAAGGCTGTCGAGTGTGCAATGTGGACAGAGAGCATCAGATTTGATATTATTATATTATTATTATTATTATTATTATTATTATCAGTTTGATTAGGTTGTTATTGTCATTCTGACTTTCTTTTTGTTTTTTTTGCACCATTTGAATAAATTCTCATTGTATTTGAAGAATGGTCTGTGTGGCTTCAAGTGTCATGGAAAAGAGGAATTGAGAGAGAGGGAGTCTATTGCTAATCAAAACAGCAACATGTCAACACTACATGTGGGCTCCCCCTAGTGGTATGCAAAATAATCACTCAATTCAATTTGCAGAATGTTACAACACACTACAGTACGTTTGTTATGTAGAGTTACTTAAGAGTTATTTACGAGTTACGTAGAGTTATTTAAGTGCATGTTTTTCTTTTACTTTTATGCAGCGGTGCAAGAGATAATGAATCATCAAATGAATCCACAACTATTTTGACTTATTGAGAGACCTTCTTTAACAGAAAATTGTCCAAATCCTCTTAATTTCAGCATCCCAACAGTAAATATTTTATGCAGGCGCCCATGATGATCTTTGTATTCTTTCAAAAATTATACTTTTGCAAACATCTGTTTTTAATTTGGAAAACAATCAACATACTTGGCTTATTTTCTGACTGTTCTTACAGACCAACCCAGTAATTGAATAAGAATCAATTTGTTTGGGCATTTTCTGCACTGTCAATTTGAAATGAACTCTTGTACTTTTAATCATATGCAATCGATGTATATGTTAAATTTAAGTACATTCAAAGGGGTGTGGGGGTTTTTTTGGGTGTAAAATTTGAGAAACACTGCTCCAAAATATAGGAACCAAACAAAGTTCCCAGATGTTTTTGATATGGTCTCTTCTACAGGTATATTCCCATTTTCACTAAATACGTGTGGGCTTGGACGCCCCCTCCCGCTAAATGGGGCTTGGCTGTAAAATGAACGGTGGCAGCGTTTTGTGGTTGCGTGCTGCTCGGGGCTAATTGTCAGCTTGAATGCAGCTCACGTGATGCCTGGCGGCTCGTGTGTCTGCAAGCGTTTTGTTTTGCAAACGAGAAATACGAGAGCCTTATGTAATATTGAAGGGCGACAAATCCAAATCCTGACATCCCTCTCCATGAGGGTCCTCAGACACGACAAAGAAAGAAAGAAAGAAAGAAAGGACGAAAGAAAGAAAGAATCATGTGTCCACCAGCAGTGCTGTGGGATTAGTGCCACTTTTCCTTTCGTGTCTCTGAAGTGCTTTGGAGCTGTTTGGAAGTTTCTGGACATTTCTTCGCATGAGAGACGAGAAAAAAAAAGTTGCTGAGTGCTCGCAAAAAGGTAGCGATCTAAGATTTGAGTTATTTTTTTTCCTTATGACCGGGCGCTGGTTATCTTCAGTTCCACTGTTACAGTAAGGGGAATTATGAACAGTTGAAAAACCCTACCTACCAGCGAAGTGTGGTGCTGACAGTTAACATATGGGCTGGAACTGGTTGCATTAGTCAAGATGGAGGGAATTATGAACAGTTCCATAAAGCATAGTGTTTGCACAAAACCTTTTGGGTTATGCAAGAAAGCAAAAAACGAAATGTAAGGAAAAGTCCACTAGAGCATCTGAACTTTATTTGGGGGTCATCACAGGCACTTTGAAACGGTTGCAGTTGTGTTTCATTTGCACCGTACAGGTTATAGGTCACAGTGATGGTGGGGAAATGTTTGGAAATAATTTATCAGCATTAAAAAAAAAATCTATTTGTACAGAGGTGTGCAGACAAAACAATCATTCACATGCCAGTGAAAACCCACACGAGATTTGAATCCAGAACCTCTCGACTGTGAGGCAAGCACGCTAACCACTAGTGCCTAGTACTGCTGTCATTTCATTAAAAATCGGAACATTCAATAACTTTTCTTATATACCCCCCCGCCCCCTTTTTTTTTGCTGTGTTGCTTTTTTGCGGCATTTATAAGGAATTGTAGATGTTTTTAGGGGCTAGAACACGTTGTGAATTATTGAATGATATTAGTGTTTATTTATTGAAACATGTATTCTATTATTTCAACATTTAATTGTTGCAGTATTGAATTTGAGAAATTAAAGGCGTTGTATTTGCTTCCACATGCCACAGGAAGACAGCAAAGCACTTTTATTTCAATGAGAAAAGCAATGAATGCCATGACTAACTCAAGTTCATAATAGGTGCTTGTCACCAAGGTGCCACCAGAGGGCGCCACAGCCCCTCTTGTGTAGGAGAAGTGGCTTTGGCCTGAGCAGTTTTTCAGAAATGGGAGAGGGAATGAATGAATGAATGAATGAATAAAAGGTTCATCAAACAAATCTCAAAATAAGCAAATTTTTGAATACTGGACTGCACATTCACTGGATCTTGATCATGAATCGAAATGTGAGATGTAGTCATGTTTTAGAGTGACATTTATCAGGTTGTCATGATATTTAACTTGCTTTTATGGTGTGGCAGCAATACACCATTAGCATTGGCAAAATGAATTGAATGTGCTGGTGAGTAGAAGCATTGCTGGTTCCACTTCCGTGTGTGGTGGCCCTTTAAGTAGCGGCACGTCTCCAGTTTCGCCTTGGACCGCTCCAGCAACAAGGCGTCGACAGACAGACAACAGCCAGAGAGGGAGGGAGGCAGGCAGGCTGCGAGCGAGCGAGCGCGCTGTCGTCGTCGTACGTGGATGGAGCAGCAGCCTCAGCCGCCGCCGGCGAGAGCCTCCTGCTTTTTGCGGCGTTTTTGAGCGTCCACGGCGATGAGAAGGGCGGTGGGCGCAGACGTGCGTGGCAGGCGGCGCCGGTGTCAACAACATCGCCGGACGATGACCACCGCACTTTCGTCATTTTGCAGCCACCTTTTCTTCATTTTCGTCGCCTTTCTTCTCACTAGTTAATATGGAGCGAGGACGCCACTAACGACACTTTTTTTTAATTTACATTTTGTTTTTGCTGTTAATTTTATTTGGTTTTTTTGGGGGGGGTGTTTTTGTTGGGGGACCATGTTGACTGGATCCAAAAACACATTTAAAGTCCGACAAATGGGGCCGGACATCAAGGTAAGCGCACACATAAAAGTAAATTAACCATCTGAACTAGCGTGCAAAAGGAGTACTAACAAAATATAAACCATTTAAAAAGGTTCAAATTCGTCCCGCCGAGATATCGAGGTATTAGTGTGCGTGTTTAAATGGACGTTAAACTATTTTCACTTGTGTTATAAATTGGTCATGAATCACAGCCTCTTACGTTTTTGTTTTAGCCTTTTATTTTTTGTTACGCATTTTGTATACGTTTTCCATAGAGTACACTAGTATGGAAGATGTTTTGATTTCCATCCCTTCGTTCCAAAACACGACCTTATTTAAAATTGACAACGAAGAAAATGCACGTACACAAGCAGATGTTTGCTAATATCTTATTTTGATTGAACACAATCGGTCTGCTTTCGTGGATGACGACAGAAATCAGAGATTGACTGTCAAGAGGCTGGAATTCTGAGCATTTGGACAATTGTAAGTTTAGCAAGGTCTCTAAATGACATTTTTCTGTCTACCATTGTATAGCACCATATTGTGTTCAATGTTGCCCACTCGGCATCCACTGCAGCCTGCTCATCCTGCAAAGGGGATTCCCCCATCTGCGGCCCCATCTCAAGGTTTCTCATTTTACCCCAGATGGAGTTTTGGGGGGCTTTCCTTACCCTGCTGGGGGTTAAAACGAGGGGATGTTGTTCATTTTCGTCAACTGGTCAACTGTGGGCATGTGCGGCTTTGAGACCTTTGAGACTTTTCTGTTTTTAAGGGCTACATTTATAGTGTGTTTGTATGCAATGAGAGCTGGTTGTCTCTGATACCTTCTCAAGTTATTCAAAACGTAGACAACGTATTAGAACAATGCCGATCCAGTGCAGAGCAAAAAAAAAAAAAAAAAAAAAAAGTAAATGATTAAATCAGCTGTTGATTTGAGCTATCGGGAAGTGTCTGAGTTGTCTTTGGAAGGCTTTTGTCACTTCACTCCAGGCGTTTCATTTCTGTATTTGTGTTTATCTGAGAGCCCAAGCAGCAGGATGAGTCAGAGCCAAAAGAAGGCAAGCTGTCAAAGTTCCTTCTTTTCTTCTTCCTCTGTGGTTATTTTCAGCATCCGCAGGGGAAGCGCTAACAGGCGCGTGTGTACGCAAGCCAGGCGTCGCTTTTTTTTTTTTTTTTTGCCTGTGCGCTTGACGGAGGAGGGGGCGGCCACATCTGGCCGCCGTCGTCATGGAGACTGCAGTTGAGGAATTTTTGGAGCATTCGATTACCTCTGAAATGAGATGCGCCGACGTTCCGAACGGTTCGCCGTCCTCCCGAGCTAATCTTGTGAGCGTTGCCTTTCTGCTCGTGTGGCTGTAGAGGAGCTCACGTGACTTGGTAGGCGGTGACACGCACACGCATGCACACGCAAGCTTGTATGAAGGCGCAATTTGTCCTGGATGGCTTTGCAGTCTGTGTGAGTGTTTCATTTCCTTGCGCTGGGCCCGAGACGCGTATTCTTTGCTTTGGTTGTCCACGATCATACGAAACTGAAATCAAAGAATAATCTTTGTTCAAGACAAAGTTGTTCGCAATATTGCAGCTTTGTTCGTGTAATGTAGCAAACTGTCTGTTTTGCAAAAATTGCGCTACACGGCTAAATCTGCTGCTTAGAGGTTTTTACAGTATAGGTTACTTATTTGAATGACCTCGCAAGTGGGAAAGGAGAGCCACAGTGACGATCCTTTTTGGTTGGCTAGCAAATTGTGGGAGAGCAGTAAAAAAAAAAAAAAAAAAAAAAAAAAGTGACAATTGAAGCAAAAGAAGGATTCAAAAGTTTGTTTCTGCATTTTTTCCCGTCATTGTAGGAAATGGGTTGGTTCCCCCCCAAAACTACAGTTTTCGAGAGATTCTTCTGTGACACCTCAAAATAACACAACAAACAGAAGACTGAGGAAGGGCATTCGATGGCAAAAAGAATCATTTTGAAGAAATGAGCCAGGACGCACCATGTGGCTCTGTTGGCGTGTCAGGTGTCTAAGCTTGTCTAATGTTAGCACTTTCTCTCCCTCACAATTGACATGAGAAGGCGAGCTCAACACCCTAATCTTTGTTTTCCGCTCAAAAGCTGTGCTGCTCTCGAGGCCCCGACTTAACTGTATCTAATTTGAAACCACCAACGCTGCATACGAAATGCTGTACATGGCGCAAAAATTGTTCTCCCAACATTTCTGGTAGTTTTCCAAATTGTACAGCAATTTTTATTTTATTTTTTTGTTGGGGGGGGGGGGGGGTTGAGGTTGCCACGACAACTGTAAATGTCCCAAAATAGGCTTCCTTTGCGTTTGCTTTGAACCTCCTAGTCGCCTGAGGATCATCATCATCGGCTCTCCATGATAAGACAATCATCCACACCCTCCCCCACGGTGCCCCCACGGGAGCCCCCCCCCCCCCCCAGTCAAGCTTGGCAGTGTTTTACTGCACAAATGTGAGCGGCTTTCCGCTCCCTCTTCGGTATTGATCGTCAAGAGGATCGATCGATAACGAGGCAGCTGTTAGCGTTCGCCGGGCAAGGAGCTGACGCTCGTTTGTTGGGAGCATAAAAAAATTGACGCCGATGGTCTTCAAGAGCCAATTAGCCGCCACTAAAGAGATTTGCTCCAAACCACAACCGAGTCCTTCAGCTTGTAGGCTATTTGTTTGCTGTCCACTTGGATTGTGTTGGAGTGCAAAGGGTCACTGTAGCTACCATGAAATAAAATGGAACAGGCAGGCCTGGTTCGATTGTGGTGCTGGTTGTCTTGGATGTGTGCAGCGTACTTGAAAATTTCCAGATGACGTGTTTGACCCGAGGCTGTTTTGCGGGATTGAGCACTGGGTGACTTGAATGTGTGCAGTGTGCAAAAACAACATGTTTGGGTTGATTTCGGCTTAAAAAAAAACAGAATAGAAGATCTCCACCAAGGCGGCGCAATCCTTGGCCCACGAGTTCTGGATTTCGGGTTGTCCTAGATACAGTAAATATTCTGTCCTTTTTTTGTTTTGTTTTTGCCTTTTCACCAAAGGCAGTCTAAAAATAGCATCCGGCTAAAAATAAAAACGTCAGACTCGCGGCTTCCTCGTTCATTGTTCCTCAGCGCGCTCGCACAGCCGTCTGACTTTTGTCATTGACGTGCGGGAATGTGTGTGGACTCTTGAGTTTTTTGGGGGCGGGGGGGTTTCTGTCGGTGCCAGTGGCTACTAAGGCGCACTTAATGGCAGCTAGCGGCGCCGAGTCCCAATGGGAGTGATCGAGGGGAAAAAAAACAATCACCCGTCTCTGGATTGCGGTTGAAGCGATGAAAAAAGAAAACAGTTTGCTGCGAGGAGCTTAACGACTCGAAAAAGTCAATGCAGAGCTTTGTTGACTGAGAACCTTGTCGTACTCGTTTGTTTTACACCATTTTCCAACCCCCCCCCGAATAATGTCGCCAAACTATTAAAAGCGCAGTACAGTGCCATGGAATTTATGGTAAGTGATTTCAGTTATCATCAAGAAAAGCATGGAAAATGCCTGATGAGCTTTTTTTGTTGACATCGTTGTCATTGTACGAGACATTTCTGTTTAAAATCAACAAGAAACTAGGTCGCTGGAAATCATTTTTTCCACGAGTGTATATTTTGGCCGCACCAACATGTGGTTGAGCGGGGGCGTGGCTTCAGCTCATTCAGCGGACACACCCACAGACCACGCCTTCGTTTTCCACCATTTTGAAGCCTCATTTTCTACACTTGGCAATCTTCTCATTCCGTAAAAATTGGCAGGCTTGTTCACAACGCTCTTCTTCTCTTCTTTGTGGTGTGTCCAATTTCCAAGATGCATGTGTTGTCACTTTACAAGGACTTTCGAGTTTGAATAATTGTACGTACAGTTGACATCAGTGCTCCTTAACTGGAAATTCAGGAGAATGTTCCAGAAGAAGCAACAACACATGACGCAGTTTTTCTTTAGTGAGAGAGAAGCCGTGAGCAATGGAAAGTACAGTAAGAAGAAGTTGTCACAACTGGGAGGCAAAAAGGAGGCCCTCCAGACTGGGGCGGGTGTGAGGCAACATCAGCAAACAGGATTGGATGGCGTGACCTTTCCGTACGTTTGCGGTAGTTTGACTTTTTGTCCTCGGCTTGCTGAGACTTTATCGCGGTCTTGCCTGAGTCCAGAATGTGTCATCAGGCTCCCCACAAGAGAACTGTTCACTTTGGTAAACTTGCCTATATACATATATATATAATAGACCCACAAAATGTTTCAAGAAGCCATGCCCCAAAAAGACGCTGGAAGTCTGACAATTTGCTTCCAAGTGGCCGTTTCCGGTTTCCTTTTGATGATTGCCGTTGCTACCAAATTTCAATTAATGACACGATTGGCGGAGGGTAGGGCCAAAGCCGTGCAAATCCATGAGGAACGCCGTCCCAAAAAGCTTTCTAAGCACCCATAGATGCCACAAGTTGTTGACAAGAAGCTCCTCAACTCAGCTCAACATTGTTCCTTGGCACCAAGATGCCGCAGTATGAGGCGAAAGCTGCGTTTATGGTCTGAGCGCAAGCGGTGAGTTTATCCAGCTATCAACAGACGACTGGTTAGAAACAAGCTAATTAAGAAATTCGCATATATATATATATATATATATATATATGTATATATATATATATGTATATATATATATATATATATATATATGTATATATATATGAAGAATTTGTGTTTAATTGGTTATCGGGATAACTGGGCTCTTGTTTGTGCAATATATTGTTTTGTTTCTTATTTTACGAAAAAATATTTTTAACAAATGACTCGGGCAGCTCTGCTCTTAAGCTAACAATTCGATTGTTTTAGGTTCACTCAGTTAATTATGACTTTCCTGCTACTGTACGTTAGCATAGGTTAGTTAGACTGTAGACAATGGCACAAGATGACATACTCGTCTTATGCCGAATGGAACTCGGCTGTCTAGTGACGACCGCTTGTGCTGAAACGGCTTGTTGATGAACACCCAAGCCGATTGTGAAGCCCGGTTCGGTTGCCTTGACGATGTTCAACCGGCACCGGCTTGTCGTCAAGGCCTCGAAAAAAGAAAGAAATAGCTGAGAGTTGACTGGCCTCTGATATCACGGCGTCCGAGCTCCAATGGAAGTCTTCTAATCCATCTCATCACTCCGAAGTAAAGAAGTCTGCATGCTTACGAATCAACACAAATCCACGTTGGCTGGTTGTTGTGTCACCGCATTTGTGCCAAGCCTAGCCATTGTGGGGGTCTTGGCTTCTCGCCGTTAAAGCTAAAGTAGCCTCGAATCGAGTGTTTTTACGACCGAAAGGTCTCGCGTTGCGAACTGTGTTTTAACGAGTGCTACGAACGCGAAGGTCGTCTGTTCACTAGCGCCATTTATCGCAAGTCGTTAGCGTAGCATTGGCCACTGACTGGCCTCCTGTTGGCTGTGTGCGCGCCTGAAACAGACGCCACCTTTCACTGCGGGCTGCTTTCAGAGGCTCTCAAACCGAAACTTTTTTTTCAGCCGGCTTTTTGTTTCAGCACCTGAGTAATCAAACGGAGGCAATACGAGCCTTGCCGACCGTAAGCAGGGCGTTCTTGCTCATAAATGCGAAAGCGCGTCTCACTGGGGGTTTGTAGTAAACTTAACTGGCTCCATATGTTCCAGCAGAGGGGGGGGGGGGGGGGCGCGGTTTTAGCTTTGTGGCTTTGGGTTTTACGAAGAACGAAAGCGGCAGAACATTTCAGGGTCATTAGCAACTGAGCTGTCGTCATGGGGAATCGCTAGATTAAATGTATTTTGCCTTCTAGAAGTTCCAGCTAACCACATTGTGCAAAGTGCCTTTTGAGGATTGAACAAGTATTTAAAAAAATAAATAAATAAATAAACAATTTGATCATGCTCAGTGGGATACCGTTTTACACATAATTGGGTGGACATGTTTGCAGCTGTCAGATTTTAGAATCAATTATTTTATCGATTGAATGAACCATTTGCTGCTTTAAATATTGATTCAACAAAGTTTATTGCAAAATAATTTTTTTTCCCACTTAATTGCACATGAGCGGATTATTGTTGAATGATGAAACAAAGCCAAATAAACATGAATTCATCAACATCACATGAGTGCGACTGTTGTGCTCACCAGCCTTTTTGAAAGTGAAAGTTGCTTCTTGGGATACTGACTGATGCGAAGGGCTACTAGTTTGCACTAATGCACTTAAGAAGCTGCTTCAGCACCAACTACATAAGTCACTTGCTTGTTTACATTCTACAGCTTCAGGTTATGGTTATTTTTGGAATGGATTCAACTGGCTGTTTATCATTTTTTTTTTTCCATGAATTGATTCCGTTACTGGTTTGCTCTGTAACTTGTCAGAAAAATGGGCAAAAATGATGACCATTGTTTTTTCGAAAAGTAAAAGATGTTTGCAACGGTCTTATTTTTGATTGAGCACAAAGATTATCAGTCGAATCAGAAAATATTTACCGTTGAGAAGCGTAAAATTTACGATAAACAATACAACTCTGAATGATGAGTCGATTATCATAATCGTTGTTGATTTGATCGTGGATCAGTTGTCAACTAAATGATCAATTGGTAACATCTATAGATTGTAATCGATTGTACTCCACAGGAGAGGATGCTGAATCAGAGCGGGATGACGGCGCGGGGCCGAGATGTCTTTGGCCTACGTTGTCTTCCAGGTAAGTAGAGGCCGCTTTTGTTTGAAAAGCAACAAGATAAGCGCCAGTTCACGTTGTTTTTGATCTTGCGTGCTCAGCCTCCTCCTCGTTTTCACACGTTGGCTCGACCTTGAGGAGGATGCCTTGTTCAAGCTTATCTTATCTCGTTACAACACGCTTATCGTATTTCATTCCAGCGCACTGATACGCCGCCTAATTGTCGCCGTGCCGGTGCCAGAGTTTGTCTGACTCTCCCGGCACTTTATCGAAACGGTAGCCGCCAGCCCGGCAACGGGATGGATGGCGGCACATTGACGGACTGAAAGCGAGCCGCCCCGCGGGAGAACGTAAACATTCTGTCGCAGAAAAGATTCCGCAAAACCAAGACTTGATGGGCTGCCGCGTCTCGTTTTGAATTACTCAAACGGAAAACCGGGCATTTACCGCCACCACCTTTTGTCTTTCATGCGGAACCCGATGGGTTTTTTTCCCCCTTCAATTAGACAACATTTTTGAACACCAGAAGTTGGTAGTTTTTAGCCTGGCACAAAATTGGTTGGTTGCAAATGCGCTGCAATCTTGGAGCAGACAAGGCGACGATCGGGGTGCGACATTACGATCGACAAGAAAAATGGAACCAAAGGAATAGATTTGGACATTATTGACCAATCGCAATAACGGCTGTTGATGACATCATCAACGTGAACATGACTTCAAGCGCGACTGACTCAGAGCTGGAGGGGCAGTCGGGCGTTTGTCGTGCGTTACTATCGGCTGCGGATAGCGTCGGGTCAACTCTACATGAAATAAACAACTTGTTTAAATAGTTTGGTCCATGTTGTGATCGGTTCGTGTTTTGTTTTGTTTTTTAACTCGATCGTGAAAATCCTCATCGTGCCGAAGCCCAATTAACGCATAATATATTTTTATATTGATCAAATCAGCCATCTTGTTTGAGATGGGTTCTGTCCAATGAATTTTCTCTAAATTACGTGACATCGGTTTTGTTGAAACTTACAGAGAAACCCTGACATTAAGAAGTAGAAGTAAAAGGTTGTCAAGGAATGATGAGAGGGTTGAAAAATCCACTCCGGTACAGTCACTGCTGCGTTTTCTTCTTGGAAAGGCAGCGTTAGCCCGCTGCTGGCGTTTCCCGCTCATCCCAGCAGGCAGTCCACAGCGGGAAGCGTCGGCTCGCCCGGCCAAAAAAACAAGGAAATATGCGGATGAAAATCAACAAAAGCCAGCCCGGAGAATGTTTTCTCAGACTTAAGTCCTTGAGACGGCGCTCACCTCGCGACCACAAGATCAACAGAAACCAAGAGAGCTCCGAAAAAGAAAAAAAGCACCCGCGTGATTGCTTCCAACGTGGCTTCTCCGGAGCACGCGTGTTCAACGGCCACCTGAGCCTAATCAAAATCTGCTCATTCAGCTTTTTGTCAGGCCAAACCTCTCCAGGAAGAACGTCAGCGTCGGACCGTGTTCCCCGACTCCCGTCGTGGTTCATTGTGTACGCTGCTGCTATGTTGTTCCTTCGGCGAGCCCTAGATGACTAAACCCAGACTCCTTGAGGGCTGAATTTATCAATTGAATAATTTGGCAGCGATCGATTATCCACATGGACAAAGGTTACTGCCTTTCCCTTTCTTCGGACGGGAACAAAACAACCAATTGACAGGTGAGTGTCCGCAACGCGCTAACTGGCTAACAGGAAAACCAGTTAGCAGCCAGCCACAAAGCTGAGCTCACAACAGCCACTGCCCATTTGCTGACGCCCACGTCACTCACCGGGCTAGGCACCACCTTTAAAGCCACACCCATTCAAAATGGGACGCCCCCCCCCTCCCCTCCCCCAGTGCGTGTGACAGAACAGCAACACGGGAAACAGGCCTTGTGAAGGCAATGGCTATCGCTTTCTTACTTCACATTTGTCATGTGACAATTGAAGGTGTAAAATTGCCTGGTGGGGTTGCCTGTTTGTACCTGACGGTGACATTAGGAAGGAAAAAAAAAGGGGTGGGGGGGGGGGGGTGGAAATGTGGCCAAGTGCAAGACGTTGACAAATTCAACAAGGAAGAGGAAGGCCTCACAATAAACAAAGAACGACAGTCAACAGACCTTTGCTGTTGTTGTTTGCGAGCTCGGGCCTCTTTTCGGACGACCTTCCCGTCCAATCCCAAGTTGGCTTTATTGCAGACATCTTTTCCACTTCCTCCTTGTCCTCCTGCAGCATAAACAAGAGTTCCTGAGTGGCAAAATGAGCTTTTCCTGTTTGGGCTTTGGAATTCCCTCAAGTCTCCTTTGAGTGCCGAGCGTTGACAACGCAGTGCTTGTTCGCTACACGTTTGCTGGAGAAGAATTTTCTTTTGCCTCCGGTTCTCCTTTTGCCGGCCATTTTCCTCCTCAGGTTGTTGCCATGCACGCAATTCCGCATTTGCTCTTCCTCCAATTCTTGGCAGCGCACTTGCGTAATTCTGCCTGCTATTCAAACGTAGCCGCAGAAATAATATTCATATTACCGCAAGCCCTCAATCACTCACCGAGCAGGCTCCCTTCCATCTTGGTGGCGAATTCTTTCTTTCAACGTGTCTCCTTTGTTCCTCGGTGGAAATCTAAAGCGCTAAGCTGGACGTGTGTCGTGCACATTACAGCTGTTTGCCGTGATCATCGCACCACCCGCTTTTTTTAGGGAAAGTCCTAAAAATGATCAGCACATTTTAAAGGCGATGATCACTACAGTAAATTAAAAATAAATAAATAAATAAAAAATAATTTTCAATTGAGCTTGCCGCTCTGTGGAGGGTACGG
Organism: Filicampus tigris; assembly: GCF_054856515.1. Lineage (NCBI taxonomy): Eukaryota > Metazoa > Chordata > Actinopteri > Syngnathiformes > Syngnathidae > Filicampus > Filicampus tigris. Next base: position 3,446,943 of record NC_141224.1, on the reverse strand, counting down.
TGTTCCCCCACCTTTTATAAATACAAATAAATTACAGCATCGGTTTCGGGAATTTTCTTTCTTTTCTTTTTTTTTTTTCCAACTTGTCGAAAATTTTCCAAATGATCATCGAACTTCAACACCATGACCCCCCCCCACATTAGACGGTGTAAGCAAAAAAAGTGTTGCCATTTTGTCATCCGCCGCCCAAAGGTAGCTTCTGATTGGGTGAATTCCAAAATGGCCGACAATTTCAATTCGGACACGTGTTCTTGAGAATTTATTGTCTGTGACCTGTTACGATAAACACCCGATTTTGTGTCGGTGCTTGGCGGCAATTTACTTTCTAGGGGTCGTGCTTTTTTGTATGCAGGGAATCCCGGTGAGTAACCTTTGACCCTTGTCCGGCTGTTTGTCTGCGCAGGCGAGTGCGTCCTGCAGCGGGCCGTCATGGTGAGGAAGAAGCTAACGGCGAGGGAAGGCAGAGGTTGGCTGTCAGGGACGCTCTTCTGCACGCACTTCCGAGTCGCCTTCGTGCCCCAGGATGCTCCCAAACCCGACGTCAGCGCACCCCTCACCAAAATAGGACAAGTCAATACGTTAAATACGGAAGGGAAAAAAAAAATGCTAATCTTGTGTTTTAGGACAATGCTGACCCGGTTCTTTTGGGGGATCACGACATAGCTTTGGCATCGATAGAGAAAGTCGTAGTTGGTAAGTCAAGCTTCAAATGAGGCAAACGTATTGTGTCAAATGTGTCATGTACTGTGCTGACACAATATTGATCAAATTACTAAAGAGATAATGTGTGCTTTAATAAATGGTCTGAAAAAAAAAAGTCATTAACCAGCAGATACCCTATTTTTGTCTCTCATATAATTTATTATTAGAATTACAGTGGACTCCCCGCCTCACCTACTCCCAATTAAAAAAAAAAAAAAAAAAAAAAAAAAAAAAAACTAATTCTGCCCCTATCCCCTCTTAATTGTGGGAAAACTCAGCTGTTTGCATTTTTGGGGATCATACTTTGTGGTATATTGTAGAAATAGACCGACATGTTTTTTTTTTACTGATTATTAGTAGTCAAGGAGCCCGATAACTGATATTTGAAGCCGAAAGCCAAAAAAGAAATTATCGGCATCAGAATAAAAGGAAAAAAATTCAAACCCTTAACTTTGTTGAAACGCCTGTTTATGAACAATTTTTCAGATTTGCATAATGTACTTTTTAAAAATGATTCTAAATGTTTGCCAATATAAAATTCGGACAAAAAGGGAGCTCCCAAGGTCATCAGCATGTCTTGTTAAATGACAAATGTTCAATGAAAACTTTAAAAAATAGCTCCTTGTAGTTTTCTACAGCGAATAAAGTCCTCCAAAATTTCAAAATGACAGAATTGTTCAAATTTCACTTATCTTTGTTTTGATTTTAAACAAAAGCAGAAGGCGCAGAGTGTTGCCAGGGTCAGTAGAATCTCTTGAACTGAAAATGTATATAAATAGTTAGTAGTGAAGATAACACATTTTTAAATTGATTTATCATCGGGCATCAGATTTTTTTTACGGGGGAAAAAAAAAAGGCCACCGCCAATATTAGTCAAAACGCTGAATATCGGAGCCAATAATCGGCCCGGCCGATAAATCGGTCTGTTTTCAACACTTGTCGGCAGTTGTGTTGACTTTTAGGGGAGCGCCAGTTGTGGATCGATTTTTCACTTTTTGAGGCGGTCCTGTCTGCATTTGACTTTGTGGCTAAAATTGCTCCTCCCCACCTGGATGTGTTTGCAGTGGGCCCCAACCGGACCAAGCTGGTGAGCCCAAACTCTTCGCTCAAATTCACTCCGGAGGAGCTGGTGCTGTACTGCCGCGACCTGCGAGTCGTCTGCTTCCTCTTTGACCGCCTCACCCCCGACGCTCAAGTCCTCGAGGTGAGCGGCGTCACGCGCGCATGCTGCTTGCGCTCTTTCCAGGGCCGCCACTTTTGTTGTCCTTTTCAGATAACGCACACCATCGCAAAAACCTACCAGCCCCTCAAGCCAGGCTCTGTGTCGGCCTTCCAGAACGCCGCCCTGGGCAGCGTAGGTACGGACGCCTCGCCTCGTCTTGACGCTCAAAGGCGACACGAAGCACAGGGAGCGGTCAGAAAAAAAAAAGAAAAAAAAAATCACTGCGCCGTGTTCTGTGCGCTCTGCGTCCGTGTTTGTGACGGATCCGTGTTTGCTGGGCGCAGAAATGAAGCAGTTCCTAAGCAACCGGCGGCGGGACGCCCACATGAACTGGCACGAGTCGGTCGCCGACTGGGAGCGGGAGCTGGAGCGCTGCGGCGCCGCCGGCTGGCGAGTCAGCTCGCTCAACGACCGCTTCGAGATGTCCACCAGGTGCGCCGGCTTGCCTGCGTTTGCTATCGGCACCCTTCAACTATTTGGACCTTTGTTTGGCCACGTCTCGGGCTTCAAACATCAAGACAGAGCATTGGAATTGTTTGGGAGCAATCAACACAATTGTGTCGTGGCACCAAAGTCTTACAATATCGATCTAATCTTTTTATAAATGTGTAGTTTTATTTTTGCCATTTGTAAGTCTCCCTTTTTAATTGGTTGAACTTGAAGTCTTTCTTTTCTTTTTTTTTTTTTGTGCATTCCATTCCACCGCTAGTGCTTTTGAGAATAATTTTTGGGGGTTTGTTTTTTCAGTCTTCCAAGGTTCATCGTCGTTCCGCAGAAGGTTCTCGACACCGAACTGAAGAAAAGCTTCGCCCACTTCAACGACGGACGCATCCCCGTGAGTCGTCTTTCCATCGTAACTGCAGTGCCTGAACTTGGCAGTGGCCCAAAGTCTCAACTTTTTCAAGTTATGACCTCTCATTTGTTTTTTTTGGGGTTTTTTTTACACCTATCCCTGTCCCTATATAATATATAATTATTGAATGGGACGAATAATCAAACACATGAATACAAAACGACAACGCTCGCAAGGAGCGACTCCAGCTCTTCAGTCACTCACTAGGCCACGCCCCTTAAACTCACACATTTAGAATTGGAATGTTTGGTCAAGTGTTTTTCTTTTGTTTTGTTTTTTTTGCGCATTCTAGTTTTATTGAGAGGTGATTTTTCTCACGGCTTGTCTTTGTTTGTTGTCGCTCCAGCGTTGGTGCTGGCGACATCCCCGCGGCAGCGACCTCCTGCGCATGGCCAGCTTCCAGAACAACATCTACCACGAGAAGGACGACATCAGGTGCCGCGTTTTGCCCCGCCAGCCCTCTTCCGAGATGGCCGTGGTGGCCGTCACTCTCTCGCCACGCTATCGTGCCGGCATGAGGCCGTTAGAAAAGCAATCGCCGCCGCCCGTGACCTCATTCCTCCGTTTGCTCCAATAGCCACTTTTCGATTCATCCTTTCAGCCAGTCAACAATATCGTTCGGTCCACAAAATAAAAATAAAAGGACTGCCAGCGCAGTCGTTGCGTTTGCTAACGGCAGCATTAAAAAAGTGTTTTTTTTGTGTGTTAGGAACCTGGAGCTCATCCTGTTCGGCTGCCATTCGTCCGTGTGCGTGGTGGTGGAGCTGGGCGATGAGCTGCCCTCGCCGGCCGACATCCAGCTGGCGCACGGACGCCTGCGAGCGCTCTGCCTCGGAGGTGGGCGACGACGCGCGTTAATGCCCGTCGTACCTTGCCCGTTTTTTTCCCCAGGTCACTCAAGTAAAGGGGGGGGGGGGTCGAAGGGGCAATGAAGCTGCCGTGTTACTCTGGCATGTGACCGAGGAGAACTGCAGTTGCCGTTTGATGACTTGGACGAAAGAGTCAAACGTACAAATAGAAAAAATGAAAACACAAGCAAGGAGCATGGTCGAGACATGCGACACACATATTACAGAATTCAAAATATTTGCATATTTCATTTCATGCCAATGGGAAATGTGTTTGATGTCTGAGGATTTATCATAGTATATAGAAAGAAGGAAGAATCGAAATATGACTTTCCAAAAAAATGAATTGTAGATTTGCAATAAATAAAGTCATGTAACATGGGGGCTGCCGGATTGTCTTGGAGTGTAGGCGGCTTTCAACTTGCTTGAACGAGTCCCAAATTGTTTTTCCCGTGCAGACATCTCCACGTCCGTGACCGTGCCGGATGACAAGTGGCTGTCCACGCTGGAAGGGACGCACTGGCTGGACTACACCAGGTAACCGCCATCTTCATCTGCTCCATCAACGAAGCCCCTGGTTCTGTTCACCACATTTTCCAGACCCCCACACAATAGGTGGAAAAAAAAATCCAGTGGTGGGCATTTTGCCAAATTTTTGCCAAACTGCCAATATGCAGTGACTGACTGTCGTATTAAGTTGTAATTGCGCCAATCACCACTAGATGGCAGACATGCCTTCGTTGCACGTACATTGGGTCTTCCACTGACCTCTACTACTACAATGTGAGTAGACCTAATTATTTTTTGACAGATTTAGAATAATGTGCAGAGCAAACAGTTCCCCAATAATACCCACATTTTGTGTGAGTTCATTAATGTGAAAAAATGCACAAAATGACTTCTTGTACCATGTTGGTGTCTTGTTCGGCAGTTTTGTGCCACCCTTGAATGGCCATTTTTCTTCACTGAAAAACAACCGACAGTATGCGCTTGTTTTGTCGGTTGCTTCCGAGCCTTTGCTGTTGGCTTCGGCGAGTAGAAAATCTTTGAAAAATGTTCAATCAAAAATGAAAAATATACGAAGAGCACGTCTGCACGTGGTTTGTGATCCATCAGTAGCACTGATGAAAAATGGTGGGCCCCTCCAGTATTGAAGTTGACCATCCCTGATAGTGCAGCTATATGAAGGGGAGAGTATTTAGGAAAAAAAAAAAAAAAAAACCTCCAGTGTGATGCGATGAAGGCCAGTAATGCGCGTGCGTCGTCTCCCACGCGCAGGTGCTGCCTCAAGAAAGCTTCGGAGGTGGCGTGCCTTCTGCGCGGTGGTCACATGACTGTGGCGCTGCAAGGTGAGTCACGTCACGTGTTGGCTATTCAAGGCTCATGACTGGCCGCACCGACGCGCCGCCGCACCTACGTGTGCAGCCTCAATGCAGCAAAGTAGCACTTTCTCAACGCTGTTGTGCTTCCAAGCCGTCTTTTTTTTGGGCCGACAGGGGGCTAACACTAAATTTACGTCCTGTATCCCGCTCTGTGGACGTGAATTGATTGTATTTTTCATTCATTTTTTCCCGCAGAGGCGGAGGACCGAGACATGAGCTGCCTGGTGTCCAGCCTGGTCCAGGTGATGTGCGACCCGCACTGCCGCAGCCGGCTGGGCTTCCAGAGCCTGGTGCAGAAGGAGTGGGTGACGGCGGGCCACCGCTTCTACAGCCGCGCCAACTATCACCGCGACAACGACAAAGACGAGGTCAATTAGAAGCGAAAACTGTTTTTTTTTTTTTTTTTTTTAATCCCATTCATTGGGGGCGGAAAATTGACAGATTAATCCCTTATTAAAATAATTTGAGGTCGAGTGCCGCAGCACATGAGTTATTTCTCCTTAGTGAGCTGTTGCTTTATCGATGCTTGTTTTTTTTTTTTTCAACTTTGTATTATGAGCTGAATGTAATTTATAAGTAAGCATCACATTTACCGCTGCTGACGTGTGGACAAAAAAAAACAATTTCACTGAAGGTATTGTAATGCCCTGGCATGTGGGCAAGGAGAGCCACAGTCAGCATTTATTGGATGGGTCGAACACACAAATAACAACACGAAGGAGCTGCTGTATGCCACCACTCGTGCCCAGACGCTCACGCGCAAACTGACCGGCCAATCCGACTTGTCACTTACTAGGCCACGCCCCTTAAATGCACACTATGAGCCAAACGACCAACTACCGTTAGTAGAGTAATTCCACTTTTATCAGTTCAGTTCTTAACATTGACTTTTACTATGTTTGACCCCCACATACTTCACCTTTTTGGTGGAAGTTTTATTATTTTTAATTTTTTAAAAATTGTTTTAGATAAAAGAAATTTGTAACTTTTAATTAAAAAAATTCTCACGTGTGGTGCGTTCAGGCTCCCGTCTTCCTGCTCTTCCTGGACTGCGTGTGGCAGCTGTGGTCGCAGTACCCGTCTCGCTTCCAGCTGACGGCCGACTTTCTGCTGGCGCTGCACGACAGCGCCCACCTGCCTCTCTTCTCCACCTTCCTGGCCAACTCCCAACGGGAGAGATGCAGACGCACGCAGGTGCTCAAAAACACCCCACCTGCTGTTCTGCTCGTGTACCCCGCAAATCGGAGATTTCCGGTCCTCGCCGCGTTCCTTTTTCAACCTCCGCTGATGCCAACTTTCTGCCCCAGCAGAACCTGGGCCAGTGCTACACGCCCGTCAACGGCTGGCGAGACCCGCTGCACCCGGATAGCGGCCCGGAGCCGCCCGACCCGCCGCTGCCGCCCGTGTGGGACTGGTCGCTGCAGTACAGCGAGCGCCGACAGGCGGCGTTCACTCAGCCCGTCCCGCAGACGCCTGCACCCCCGCCCATGCTCAACGGAAACCTCAACACCCACCTGGACGCTCAGCGGGTAAATCTTGTGCAACACTGACATCTAGTGGCCATGCAGTAACATGTCAGATGACCACTAAGGGGGGGATTTGGATAGTCAACACATTGACTTTTTCATAAATAAGCCCAAATCTCAAAACTATTCCTGTTTTCATGAGGGGGTTTTGTGTTTGAGGTAGAGAATAAAGTCCGCAACTTCGGAAAGTCCAACTTGGTTGTGACTACAATGAGCAAGAAGGTTGCTTCTTATTTATTTATTTATTTATTTATTTTTATCTCTTCTCATCCACGTCCAAAGTGAAGCGCTGTGAATGATTTCCTCTCCTCTTCTCGCCTCCGCCAGCCGAGCGACGGCGCCCCCGGCGCCGTGTTCCTCCTCTCCCGGGGCGTCTTCTCATGTCCTGCCAACCTGCTGCCGTGGCGCGGGGGCGGCGCGGGCACCGGCATTTCGGGCGTCTACCGCAAGAGCCACCGCAGGGCGCCGTCCTCGGAGAACGTCTTCGGGCTGGAGCGGCTGCTGAAGGCCTGCTCGCTCAGCGAGGCCCCCCCCAAGCCCGAGCCAGACCCCTACCAGCCCTTGCTGCCTCTCCTCATGGGGCCCTGCGTGGGCCTGTGGAGGGAGTGTTACCACCGGGGGGCGCTGCATGCTCAGGTACGTCCACAGGTGGAAATGTCGACAGCAACGGAACCCATCCATCCATTATCTCGACCGCTTCTCCTTACAAGGGTCGCGGGGAGTGCTGGAGCTTATCCCAGCCGTTTTCGGGCAGTAGGCGGGGGACACCCTGAATTGGTTGCCAGCCAATCGCAGGGCACACAGAGACAAACATCCGCACTCACAATCACACCTAGGGGCAATTTAGACAGTCCAATCAACTTACCATGCATGTTTTTGGAATGTGGGAGGAAACCGGAGTACCCGGAAAAAACCCACGCAGGCACGGGGAGAACATGCAAACTCCACACAGCCGGGGCCGGGATCGAACCCATGACTTCTGAACTGTGAGGCGGACGTGCTAACCAGTCCTCCACCGTGCCGCCGCAACGGAACCCAATAAATGAAAAAAAAAAAAAAAAAGGCAACACATTTTAGTGTGGATCCAAATTAATTTTGGACTTTTACAGTATGATTGATGAAGAACAAAGTAAAGAGTAAAAAAAAAAAAAAAAAGTGTGGTGTAGGTCGTAATCAGTGAAGCCTTAGTTTGACTCGCTGGTCGATGGTTCCCTTGTCGCCCACAACTTTGTCAACAAAAGAAAAACTTCCAGATGAAATACAAATTCAAGCCATCACACAAAATGACAAACGAGGCTCACAGAAGCGCATAAACGAGAGCCTGCTCATCTTACTATCCTGGCACGCCCTTCTACCTTAAAGGTAATTGAATCGGCGCATATGCAAATCGGGAATGCATTCCAGTTTCTCCGATATTAAAAAAGTGAAAAAGTTTTCCCCTTTAAAGTATCCACATGCACACATTTTAAGTACAAGACATTGATCTGTTAACTTATTTAAAGTGAACATGATCTATCAATATTTCAATTTCTTTTATCAGGATAAAGTAGGAGTGCAACGATTAATCGTCAACTATTGTGATAATCGAACTTTTTTAGAGAGCTTGTTTTAACTTCAAATCATCCAAATGCTCAGAATTTCAGCCTCTCAAGAGTAACTATCCAATTTTCCGTCGTCCTGCATGTAAGCCGACAAATTATCTTTGCGTTCTTTCAAAATAAGAATAAAAATTTTTGCTGATCTTTTTAAGAACATATGATCCAACTTCTGAAACCATTTTCTTGTTAGCAGTTTTTACAAACCCGAAATGAAGAAACCAGAAAACACTTTCAGTGTATTTGCATAATAAACTAGATGATTTGCATAACTTTGAGTCGGCCGAGATATTGAACAACTGACTTGCTACTTTATATCGCTTGGTATGTTGTGTCAATCGAATCCAGGCTTCTCTTTGAGTTTGACACAATTAAAGGCCCCCCCAAGCCAAATTTAGCTGCGCGGCCCTCGGTGGCGTGGGCCGGTTGAGGAATTTGATCACAGATTCATCGAGTGCGTCACCGATCTTTTCAGCTGTCAATCGGCAAGCCATCCTCTGTGATGTTTCGAACCGTCTCTCCTGCGCCGTCTCCATGGCGACGTGAGCGGCGAATGAGCGCCCTTCTTTTGAGGAGGCCGACGGATGGGGAGTAGGAAGAAAAACACTCCGTTGCTGCTGCTGATGGAACTTAACAGAGTCAATTGTCGTTTCTAGCAAATATCTGACACGATGACACAGTAGAGAGGTAACACGCAAAATATTTTCTCAACCCTCCCTGCCCCAATTAGTTGCCAGGCACAGCATCCACTTAAGACAAATAAACGCCTCCCTCATATTGTTCTTTTCCCCCGTGGGGGAAAACCACAGGAAGCGCAGCAATTTGAACGGGTTGCTGGAATAAGAAGAAATGTTGAGTCAGTTTGACGGAATAGGAACAATGAGAAAGAAAGCAATTTTTGTTAGCGGTAGAAAGAGTCAAAAGAAGCAAAGCATCAAGAGTTTGGCATCCCCGATGTGCGCTAACGTGCCCGCTTGGTCCGGCAGGCCTTCTCGCACCCGCTCAGCGCCAACCACCGTCATCCGCTGGAGCTCCTGGCCAGGGAGGTGCGTCGCCTTCAGGAGCGGCTGGCCCAGCCGCGCCCCGCCCCCGCCGAGCTGCGCCCCGCCCCCGACGAGCCGCGCCCCGCCCACGCCGCCAACCTCAACCACAACGCCAACAACGGCACCTTCCTCTTCCCCAGGTCTCACGGAGCCGCCGCCGCCGCCCCCAAAGCACCCATGGCCGCCGCCCCGGCTTCGGCGTCAGCTCCCGCGCCCAAAGAAAACGCAAATAAACACACCTTTTTGTTCGGGCACGCTTCGGACACCCGTCCGGCTCGCGCCAACTCCAAAGTGGCCAAAAGCAACACGAGTTAATCATGCCGCCTGCCCTGCGGCTTCTTCGTCTTGTGTGTTTTTAGGACACCCGCAAAGTCTCCCCGAAGATGATGATGACCCACAATGCACTTGGAGGGCCTCCTGACACATTTTCTGCCAGGAAGGAGGCATCTATTTTTAGACCACAAATGGAAACGATGTGCCAAGATCGCACTTCAAAAGGTACTTGCCACCAGGGCTGCAAAACTCGCGTTATAAAAACGAAAGTTGCAATGAAAACAAAAACAAAAAAACTTCTTAGAACAAGGAAAAAAATCTGCCAGCTGGACTTGTATGATTTGACTTGATGAGATTCTTAAAATAAGAACGTCTATCTTAAAAAAAAAAATAAAAAAAATCCTTGTCTTGCTGAAAATTTAGAAAAGTCAAAACTGTCTTAAAATAAGGTCAGTAAAAAAAATTGAGAAAGTAAGACTTTTTGCAGCGTGGAAACTTTTCACATCAATTTTCAAGAATTTCCATTTTTAAAGCAGCAATTTGACAGCATTAGGACTTGTCCATCCAGACCCACACAGATATTGTCTTCTGTCACAATGTAAGATACGTAAAGAAAGAGTAGCTTCTCCTCTTTCTAGCTTTTTTCATACTTTTGGTAACAGTCGTAGAACATGGTTTGCTTTCACCTTCACCCCTGACCCTCCCCCCAAAAAAACCTTGGACAAAAAAGTGGAGAAAAGGAGCAAATACAATGGCGACTTTGGCCCTAATATTTTCTGCTTTTGTGACACCTCAACTGGAGACATTTTCCATTCATTTGCAACATTCCCTTACTGGACACGTCATTAGGTACACCTGGCTGCATTGACAAAGCCTTGCGAGGCTCCCCCCCCCCCCATTGTCATGAGGCAGGCCAGGTGTACCTAATAAAGTGTCCAGTGCTTTTGAGGTTTTATCTGAGGAGGAGGTGAGCCGCACCCACTGTGGAATTTGGGGCATGATAGTTATTTTGGTATTCGGCGGCAGCCCACCCACATGCCAGCTGCTTGCTTACTGCTTTTTGCACGCGCGCACACCAGAGCACAACACTACCTACCGGCGTCCGATCTTGGACCAAATGTAGTATTATTTTTTTTCCCAAACGCTCTTCAACTTTTGTTTAGCGTTCCCTAGCCAGTGTGGTATTAAACGTTGACATGAAATGTATGTTTGAAAGCACAAAAGGGAAGGAAAAGTCACTTTCTGTACAGATTTGGAGGCAAGCAGCCGCGACCTTTTGGAGACTTCTGCGACTAGCGCCACGGCGATACGTACTCTTTCGCGGGAAAGACGTCTTTTGCAAAAATGAGTGAGCTTTTGATTCACGTGAGAGGCCTCAAAAACGGACATTTCAACAAAGCAATTTCAACTCGTGTCCACGATGACAAGCAAGAAAATGCTTTCAATTTGTTTCCAAAGTCACAATGGTGAGGAATGAAGGGCAGTTTCAATGAGCTTCTCGAATTACTTCCGATAAGAAACAAAAGCAATCTTGGTCGAGTTGCCAGAATAGTCGTGATAAGCTAAGCGATTCCAATTACTTGCTGCGATATTCGCTTGAACTCATGGAACTGTTTCAAGGAGTTGCCCAAGTTGGAATGAGAAAATCAGAGCTAGAAAGTATTTCTGGTTTTTTTTTTTTGCTAGCGTAGTAAAACAGAACGACAAGAAACAAAGCAATTTGAACGGGGTCCAAGTTGGCAGGCAAAATGCTTGCCGGCCGCGACTTGTATTATTAGGAACCTCTTTTTCTAGTGCTTTTTGGTACGAGTTGACCGGGTGTCCAATTTTGTATTTGTGTCGACATGTTTTTGTCCTGATTTTCAAAAATAAAAAGCAGCACTTGGACTTGTGCAACACACAGCTCACAAACTTTATTCATTCCTGTTTTTCTTAAAGAAAAATAAATAGGATCTGCAACGGTTTAAAAAGTAGCACGGCACTTACTGTACAATCAGCGTTTGTTTTTGGTCACCACGGGACGCAAACGTGTGCAAAACAAAATCAAAACAGTTCAAAAATGCTCTGACGGACACGACTCTTGAAAAATGCACTTGAACCTTTTGCAGGTGAACTTCGACCTTGTGGAAATATCCAATTGTGAAATGTTTCAACTCGCCGTTCACAAGGGGCAAAATTTACAACAGATGTTTGATCTGTGAACATTTCCAAGGACTCGTGCGCCTTTCTGTGACTCCTCCAGTATTCCTGACGCGGCCGCCGAGCTTTCATTGTCACAGCGGATGCGAGCGAGATCAGAGACCGGAAAAGTCGCCGTTCATTCCAGTGATTGGCACTTTCAGACGTGGGCACTTCTCAGCTAGCGTGGCAGGCGTCACCCCCACCAGCCGACGGGCTCCACCCGCCCGGCGTGCGGGCCCCAGAAGCACGGCGATGACGACGAGGCCGAGGCCCCCGGGGCCCCCGGCCGGCTCAGGGCCTTGCACATGGGGCAGGGGTAGTCGGAGAGTCCCTCGATGTCCCGGAAGGCCAAGTTGACGATGTGGTGGCAGCAGGCGTCGCAGTAGAGGTGGCCGCACGACAGGCGCTTGAGGCGGGCCTCGTAGCTGATGCAGCACTGGCAGTGCGGCGCGTCGGGACCCAGCGACAGCGAGCCCGTCAGCGAGCTGCTGTCCAGGCTGCCCGGCTGGCTGCTGCTCTGCTTGCCGGGGGACCTGCCGAGGGGGCAAAAGCCGTCGCTTCAGTGGGAAGTCAACCCAAACAGTTTTTCAAGAATGTTCTATGCAGGCCCACTAGTTGGAACAAGGCATTCTGCCAATATTGCGGATGTGGAATAAGAGTTAATCCACCTGTTTTTTTTAGCCATCTCTGGGGGCGGCCATTTTGACACTTTTGTCGACTGAAAATGACAACAGAGTTGCTCAGGGCTGAGGTAACGACCAATCACAGCTCACCTGTTTTCTGAAGCTGAGCCATGACTGGTCGTTATCAGAGCCCCTCAGCATTTGTGATGTCATTTTCAATCGACAGTGACAAAATGGCCGCCCCCTGAGATGGCTAAAAACAGGTGGATTTTGCTTCTTAACTCATATTCCACAAACACAATATTAAACAAAATGCAGCATTTCATCTAACGGGCCTGCATAGAACATTTTCTTGGAAAAAAATGATTGGGTTGACTTCGCTTTTAAGCCAACTGAACGCCTGCTAGGGGGCGCCTGGAGAGAGCTCAACAAGCGACCTGACAAGTTTTTCGTTTGCCAACTAAGTTAGTGTTCCGAGCACTCGCAGTGGCAGTCAACTTTCACTTAACAGGCGGCAGTTTGCCAGGTGCGCAACTACACAGTCAAACAACAACATTAGCACTGAAGCTCTTAATTGGCTTGTTGCCCACCACCACAAAGAGCAAACGAAACAAAATCAACTAAAATGACTAAACAAAAAGAACGTATTTGAACTGTAAAACGAAAATAACGACAGCATTAATTTTTAACAACCTATTTTTATCCCACCAAAGACGGCGAATAAAATGAAGAGAACGCTCTTCATTGACACAAACGAGAACAAGCTGGACACAATTAGCGCGATTAATGACGTCACCGAGAGCTGGTATCTCTCAAAGTGCAACAATTAGTCAAAAGAATGAAGACATTCTTTTTTCCGTATTTGAATAATGTGACATGGTACAGGAGGATGCAGGAAACCAACAACAGCTTGTTGCATTGTGGGGAATTAAAAAAAAAAAAAATCACAACAATGGCAACTAAACGGTGAGATGCAACGAGACGTTACGCAAGGATCCTCGCGCGCGCGGCAACCACCGGAAAATCACTTTTGACAATGAAATGGCAAGCAATCAGCACCTGCTGGACGACGACGACGACGACGACGACTTGAAGCAATCAAAGCTGAGCGCGGCGAGGATCCGCCACAGAAGGTCCATCGTGCCCGCATCCGACAGCGCTCATGCCGCCGCCGCACATGCGCGCAGCATCATCATCCTCCTCCTCTTCCTCCCATCGGCGGAGGTGGCCGACAGACAAACAGCGCGTGGACTTGAATTCGAGTGGCGTGTTTTCATGTAAGTGTTTTGGCCACCAGGGGGCGGAGGAGGAGAGGTGGAGGACGCTGAGGTGCGCGCGCATTGCCAGGCGTCCGAACACAAACTGACCTGCATTTTTTTTCCGGGATTTTTAGAAAAAGAGCCTACACACAGCAGGTGTGACATACAGAGAGCCAGAGTCACATATACTACAGAAATACTGTAGTCTATATAAAAATACTAAAATATCTCCCCCAGTTGATCCGAATGCAACGTGAAGATGCAAGCTAACAAACGTCAACGGGAGTGGAAACCACGATGTAATTATTTCTTTTTTTTTTTTTTTACTCCGAATTGCATTGCAGACAGTGGAATGCGTCATAGTTATGGGCGGGGCATACGTTTCCAATGCCCGCCTCCTGGGCTGGGAGTGGGATTGTTTTCAACAGTTGCGGCTCGGGATTGGGAGGGGATGGGATCATGTGCAAGATTTTGGGATATGGGGGGGGAAGAGCTGTGCGGGAGCACAAAGCCCGTCACGTGACTGGCGGCCTCCAAAGCAGCAGAGCGAGCACAATAATGGAGAGCAGCGACAGCCCGGATAAAATCAAGTCCGACTTGAACAGCAAAGTCAAGAACAAGGACCCATGCGTTCAACTCAAAGACATTCAGGGCAAATCGCCATTTTGTGTCAAATTCGCCAGGATCGAGTGCTACGGCGTCGACACCAACTACGTCGCGTGCAAGACGTGCTCGGTCCTGGTCAAGTACACGAGCGAGTCGGGCACGAGCGGCCTCATCAGGCACAAATGCCAGACGCCCAAGGCTGCCGACGAGCAAGGCCAAGCAAACGCAGCGACCCCCAAACGCAAGTGCCCGGCGCAAGGTGTGTTCGCGCGCCTGGCGGCCACAATCGCGCGCATGTGCAGCCAGGATCTGCGGCCGCTTTCCTTCGTGGAGGGGCCAGGCTTCGTGGCGGTTGCGCAAGAGCTGCTCGAGATCGGATCGAGGTTCGGAGGCAAGTTTCCGGTGGAAGGCATCCTGCCGTCTGCGCGAACGCTCTCGCGACACCTGCACGAAGCCTACGAACAATTAAAAGGGCGTGTCAAGGACGAGATCCGACAGGTACGCCGCCGCCACCTTCTTTCTTGTTGTCTTTCGTAGCGGTGGGCAAGACACGTTTGTGTGCAACCTACTGCTACTGCGTGGACAAGGAATGCTTACTGGCCCATTCAAAACATTAGAAAATATGCAAACCGTTTCCTGAAGTGGTCTTGAACAGGGGTCCCCAACCACCGGGCCGCGGACCGGTGTTCGGCCAAATTGTCCTACCCCATCGAAACTTCCTACCTGATTAGACAGCCTACCCCTCAACCTAACCCTAAACTCAACCTAACACCACCTCACAATCGCCTTGTGAGCATGCGTGTGCAACCACACTAAGCATTGGTAGGAAGTCTCGATGAGTAGGAAGGAATTTCTGGTGAAAGAAAAAAAAAAATAAGTACAGTACTTCCAGTTTATTTATCATCCGCGGCTGAAAGTATTTTATTTTGAAAAGTAACTGTCTTCTCTCCGTTACATACATAACTCATGTCAAGTTGTCGTGTAACGCTAATATTAAATGCACAAGCTAGCAAATGAGCAAAATAAACATATGTGTTTGGAAAGTTCCCCCAAAAATTGGTGGATTTTGAGGCTTAACTCATATTCCACAAATGTTATATTAATCCAAATGCTTTGTTTCAACTAACGGGCCTGCATAGAACATATTTTTGTCAAGAAAAAAACGAGCTTGTCTTCTTGTCTTTAAGACTCTAGAAATCCGAAGGTTGACCTCATCACATTTCAGGGGCTGCAATCAAAAAGAAATAAAATACGACATTCCTTAAAGCATCTCATGGTCATCGCGTTTTAAGGACATTTTTCAAATGTGGGCTGCAAGTCAACTTTACGTCTCAACCATTTTCTCTTTTCTGTCTCCAGTGTCAGGGGCATGCTGCGAGCGTGGACCTTTGGACGGGGGGCAGGACAAACACTCGCTTCTTGACTGTGACGGCGCACTACATCCACGAGTGGAAGACGGTTCGCCGGGTCTTGGCCACGCGAGAGGTGGCGCAGGCTGACCGCGTCAAAAGCACTGCCGAGCAAATCCTTCAGGTGGGGGGGGGGGCGCTATCTTTCTTCTCTCGGGATCCTCCTGCATGGAGCCGTTGCACAAAATTCTGTTAGTTGGATGCTAGGATATTTTTGAAATCACTTTTCTTGACCTGCTTTGGGGATTCCCGCGAGATGGGAGTCAACTATCTTAATCATGGGATTAGCACAGTAGAGGATAAAAAATGCACAGGAGCAGATGGGCTTATCTGTAGAAATAACAAAATAACTTGGACAGATGCGCAGCCATTTTGAATGTAGCTGACCTCCAGAATGGGAGCAAGAGTCAAGCAGGACAGGAGTGGGAGTTGTTTGTTTTTAACGGCAGCGGGATGGGCCAGATCTTTTTTTTTTTTTTTTTTTTTTTCCCCCCTGTGGTCTGGGATAGAATTTTTTTCTGTGTTAAGTAGGATGGGACAAATGAAAATCCCCTCCTGTGTCACTGTCTATTCTGGATGGAGCCAAAAGAAACACTTTAGAATTTTCTTTTTTCCCCACTGGGCTTTTATTAGTTATGACAAATCTCTTCATGCACCACTTAAACAAAGTCAAGTCAAATTTATTTCTATAGCCCTTAAAGTGGACGTCAACCCAAACATATTTTTTTTCCAGAATATCTTCTATGCAGGCCCACTAGTCTAAACACGGCATTCTGATTAATATTACGTTTGAGGAATACGAGAAATCCATCCGTTTTTAGCGAGCTCAGGGGGCGGCCATTTTGTCACTTCTGTCGAATGGAAATGACATCAAAGTTGCTCAGGTAACGACCAATCATGACTCAGCTTCAGAAAACAGGTGAGCCGTGATTGGTCGTTACCTGAGCTCTGACCAACTTTGATGTCATTTTCAGTCGACAGAAGTGACAAGATGGCCGCCCCCTGAGCTAGCTAAAAACGGGTGGATTTGTCATATTCCACAAACACAATATTAATCAGAATGCTGTGTTTAGACTAGTGGGCCTGCAGAGAACATATTCTGGGAAAAAAACAAGTTTGAATTGACTTTCTTGTTTAATCACAAAAAAGTCTCATCACATGTCCACAGTTGACAAATATTAACAAAGTATTTCTTTGATCTTACCTGTTTTATTGCTTGTTATTGTTTTTACTGTTGTCTCCCTACACCGCAAAGCAAATGTCCCCGCTGAGGGACAATTAAAAAACAAAATCCTCTTGTGACTTTGAATGTAGGAATTTGGCATCCTGAGCGAGGACATTGTCTTGGTGACCGATGACGCTTCGGACGTGGTGGCCGCCTTCCAAGATTACACGCGACTTTCCTGCGCCAGCCACAAAATCAACTCGATCCTCCGACACGTTTTTGACTGCCTGGATGAGAAGAACCCGCTGCACGGGCCCGTCGTCAATCTGATGGACGGAACAAAGGCGCTCGTCGCCCATTTGAAAGGCGAAGGGTAAGACAAGCATGTTCGTTTGAGAAGGCTGGCAAAATCTGACATAAAAAAAACAAACAAAAAACTTGATCTCTGTTTTGAACTGACATATTTTGTCCGGGAGGTCAAAAAGAATTCAACGTGTAACCTTCAACTGTACTTGGAAAGACTGTCAAGCTTCCCCAGCGTTGGGGCTAACGGACTCGCTTGACTTTTAGACTGGACGAGGAACTGGAGCAACCTTTGGAGCTAGCGGTGGAAACCCGATGGAATTGCAGACTTGCCACGCTCAAGTCAGTCAACGACGCTCTCAAGTCGGGCGAGCTGCACGAAATCCTGCTGGGCCGCAACGAGCTGCGTTTCCTTGACGACGTGGACGCCAAGCTGCTGGATGACATTGTGTCGCTGCTGGCGCCGTTCGAGGAGGCCGCGCGCCACCTGTCGGCCGACGCGCCCACGCTGCACCTGGTCCTGCCCACCAAAGTCACCCTGCTCAAGGCCTTGCTCCAGCACTACCAGCACGACACTCCCCTGGTGACCGAGGTATGCCAACATCTCGTTTTTGGCCTCTCTTGAATTCAAAGACATTCCAGTAAACGCCGCCTCCATCACGGGCCTCACCTTCCTCACCACCCCTGCAATAAGAGTCAAATCCGCCATATGGAAGTAGAGTGGACCCCCGCACGCTCCTGGTTCGGCACCCGCAGGGTCGCATATACGCAGATTAAAAATAAAACATAAAAAATCTGCAGTTTAGAAAAAAAACATTTCCACATTCCTCTCTTTTTTTTCTTTGAATGCTTGATTTTTTTTAATTTTTTTTTTTTCATTATTATTATTTTTTTTGGAAACATTTTTTTTCGGTTTAAATTTGGATTCAATTTCTCAATGTATGTTTCCAATGTTTGTATGAGAGGGTGAATTTTTTTTCAGGAATATCGCAAGATTCCCACAGAATGGGAGTCACCCTTTTAAAGTATGGTCTGGGACTGGTCAATGATGCGATTTTTTTTTTTCTGTGGGAGTGGAATGGGATGGGAAATTTCTACGTTTATTTCTGCATGGGCGACAGGTCGTTTTTCTCTCTTAAATTCAATTCGTGTCCATCCTCTCACCAGGGGCGGAGCCAGAACGTGGCGAATGGGTGGGCCTGGAAAAATCAGGGTGGGCCTGAATATTTCTCTCACTGGGCACAATCCTCCTGTCCCGACACATTGTATATATCGTCGCTGTCTTGTGAAAAACACCTATCTCCATTTTTTTCAATTGTTCTTATTTTGACATGATTGGTGTTTCCGTGTTACAGACATGGCATTAATGTGAAAATTGAAAAAGTTTCCAAAATTGGACATACGTGTTTTTCACAGGACAGCAACGATATTCAAATATAATGACAAACTGAATAATAAGAAGTTCAGATCTTTCTCAGACAACCACAATTATGCTATTCTTAATATTCAATAAAACAATTCTAAGATAATTTACAAAACATTTAATAGTCAATATTTTTTCAAAATGTTCTTAGTCTATATTTCTAATGTTTATATTAATGCTTTGAGTGCATTATTAGTGTGTTGTTACCAATATTTGTACGTTTACTTGCTAACTCATTTTGGTGGTATGATGACTTTCCCCATTACGGGATATAATTAAGACATTTACATATTGATGTGGCCTGTGCGGGTCCCATCATTAGAGCAGTACCGTATGTGAGGTCGTACGGTACATCGTGGATACGATATCAAGCGCCTGTGGTGCGATATCATCCTCTGTGCCTTTTATGGCTCCATTGGCATTGCAGCTGCAGCGCGAATCCTGACGTATCTTTTTCACTGTAAAATGACTGGTATCGGTACATAATATGTTGTCAGATATCAGCCAGCCCGAATGCTAATCATGAGATATGTTGCATCTTGTCTTGCTTTGTGACTAGCTTAAAGTGAAGTTAGCCCAGGCAGTGGACTCCAAGTTCCAAATTCATCCGTACCACAAGGTGGCCACCGCTCTGTGCCCTCGCCTGAGGACTTTCTTGAGGAAGAACCTGAGTGCTCAGGAATACGAGGAGGTCGTCAGCACCCTGGTGCAGCACATAGAGAAATCCCAGGCGCCAGAGGGACTCGCATTCGGTGAGTCACACGCTCAAATAAATACAAACACTCAGACGCAATTAGTTTTCTGATTTGAAATTGTACTGTTCTCTTTTATGTAAATATTGTCAATCCCGGAACACATCAATTGACAAAAGCTTTTCCCTCACTAAATGGACATGCATACATTATACGCACGTGGACAGACTACAGGCGGACATGGGATATTTACTTTTGCTCCCTCCCAATCTCAAGTGTTTTAAAAAAAAAAAAAAAAAGTGCTGCTTCCTACTCCCGTAACTCTGATCCCGACCTATTCCCATCCCATGACACAATTTGACGCAGTCCCACTTTTATCCTGGTAAAATGACTCCAAAGCTGCGAGTGAGAAAGGCCACCCCCCCCAAAAAAATGCCCCGCCCCCAACTATGACGCCGCACCGACTGTACCAATGCAGTCTTTAACTCCGTGCTGAGGGCAAATTTGATAGCAGAACAGTGGTTCTCAAACTTCTGACGCCAAGTACCATCAAAAAGAATCCGTAGCGCTTCAACTTTCACTATCCTCACAACATTAAAATACAGTAACGTAGTAGGCCTTTGTGTTCATAAGAAAGGAGGCATGAGTTTGGTTTCTGAAAAGTATTCATATTTTGGTTAGCCACGCTAACATTATGCTGTACTTCAATGATCCGCTAAAATAATACATACTGGAAATTACAATGTACCAGTAAACTATACCTAAAAGTTCAATTGTATTTTTTGGAGGTGGAAACAGACATTTCAAGAAAAGAAGGTCAGTCGTAGGAGATTCAAGTTGTCATGTGTTTCCGTAAGGTGCCCGACCCCGAGAGGCCTGCGAGGTTGACGACTTCTTTGCCGCCTGCATTGACGACGAGGAGGCCGAGGAAGAGGCGGACGGACGGTTGACGGAGTCGTGGGGCCGGCGGGTGGTGCGCCAGTACATGAGCGACAAGATTCCGCTCACTCACTCGCTGCTGGACTTCTGGAAGGACAGGTCGGGCGCGCTGCTGCCGGTCGCCAAGACCTTTCTGTCCATCCCCGCCAGCGGCACGCCGTGGGAGCGCGGCTTCTCGCTTGCCGACAGACGCGCCGCCCTCAACCCCCAAAATGTGGACGCTTTGCTGTTCCTGCATAGTAACAGCCAAGCATAGGTGACCTCAAATGCTCCTTTTTTTTTTTCTTTTGGTTTCAACTCACATTCAGGACGGTGTTCAAATGTGCTGATGAGTCCATAAGTTTGGTAATAAAGTTTTGTTTTGGTTCGTGATCACGCCGGTGAGTCAAGCTGGTAAGTGGGATGGTGTTAAATTTGGGCACAGGATGGGATTAACCTTCCGTGGGAGCGGGATTTTTTTTTTTTCTTTGAAACACTCATTCAGGATTGGGAGGGAGCAGGAGTCGAATTCCACTCCAGTGTCGGCCTCGAATGTGGATGAGCTAGCTTGACTGACTGAGCCCTGACAGAACACCTTTGTGTGTGTGTGTGTGTGTGTGTGCGCGCAAATAGATGGACACCATTTTTGCCGCTTCGACCCTTTGCACATTCGCGCAGACATTTCCAATTCCAGAAGATAAAGCTTCCGGTGAAGACAACGCGTCCTCGTGACTCTTTCATTGTCTCTTGGCTCCCTCTATTGGTGCAAAGTTGATACTGCAGCCAAGCACTGAAATAAGTCGGCTTCTTGTCACAGCGATCATGTTTGGCACAGTTTACTTAAATTTTACTTCCTATCCTTTCATGCACCCCGCTTTCTTTTTTTCTCACATTCGCCTCCCCCCCGTTTTATTTACTTATTTATTTACCATTCCCTAAATGCATCCTATTTACATTGTTCCTTCTTCCCTTTCTTAATTCCTTTCATATTCCTATCCCTGCTTCCTATCATCCATCTTTTCGGCTTCCTTTCCTTAATCAATCAATCTACAGTATATCACCCCTTGGATTTAATTTGGCCCACCGTGTCCGTCCTGTATCCAGGCGTCCACCAGGGGGCGGCTTCCCGCAGGCTCAATTTAGGCCAATCAGAGGGCACGAGCCCGGCGCACGTGCGGCGTGCACGCGCCACTGCGCCAAGCTTGGCCTGTGCGCATGCGCAACGCACACACACTACCACTTGTTTTTATTTTTTCATTCTGAAGGATGGATGGAGGAGGGGGCGTGGCCATCCTGGCGACGTCATCAGCCATCAGGACGGTGACCACTGAGGAGATGAAGACAGGAGGAGCCGCTTCACATTGCCTGCACTAAAATTGACATCAAATAATTACAATAAGGTAAGACAACTTGATTCGATGACTGTTTTTATGAATGTACACAAATGCACGTGATGTTGTACCAGGGCTCAAATAAATAAAATGATGGGCAATGAATGAGCGGAGGAGGCTAATCATCAATTGGCTCCAATGGATTGAAGCGATAAGAGACGTTGTTGTGCGTGTGTGGCGACCTCCGCCAAGGAGAAAAAGCAACAAAAAAAGGCTTGAAGGTGAACTTGGCACGCACATGAGCGTGGTTCAATCTGCCGTGCGAAATTTGGAGGTGATTTCATTTTCTGTTGATCTCTTTTCCTACTAATTAGAAAAAAGCGCATCAGATGATTACTATCAATTCCTCGTGCCATATTGCGTGAAAGGGGTACTTGCTTGCGTGCATTCAGAGGGGTTTCGTGGGGGTTGGGGGGGCTCCCGCGCTCTGCGTCGTGCGTCAAAATGACCTTGTCATGTGCACTTGTGCATCATTGCTGCTGCCCCCCCCCCCCTCCCCTCCTCCAATACATATTTGGTGGTAGCCTCGTGGATATCAATTGAACGGACAGATACAGAAAAATACAAGAACGAGGGACGGCCGACATTTCCCCCCGCCACCACCCTCCCAGGCCGCTGTCGTTGTTGCTCATTTGCATCCGAGCTTGTGTTCATCTTCACACCAGCACCGTCATTATCATCGTCATCATACGTGCGCTCTTGTTATGACGTCACACACACCAGGGGCGTTTTTAGCAGTACATTTGTAGGACACAATGCTTTCTGGTTAAGATGACTGATTTCAAGTCGCCCTCGCCCGGAATGCAACTGGAACAGTCCAGTCCAGGTTTAGGCAACTCCGGTCGTCGAGAGCCACATCGTAGTAACATTGAGACAAGCGCTACTATGATGACAAGGCTTCACAATGTTTACAAGAGAGCCATACACATTTCAAAAAAGAAATGTGACCAAATGTTGTGTTGTGAAGTTGACGTTTGTCATGTAAATATTCCGCTTGGAGTTCCCAGAAGAGCTGACGCGCTCCGCGCACTTGCTAAATGTCAGTAGAAAGCGCCGCAAGCTAATCAGTGCGCATGTGAGTGTAAAGCTTAAGCTAACTGCTAACATGGCTGCGAATGAAACGGAGTCCAATTGGTTAGCACTCGCCACCTCTCCAGATACCAGAAGGCACACATCAAACCATCCACTTGCAACCTAACCCAGGCTTGAAAGTCTACTTTAAAACCTTCTCCCCACCTCGAAATCCTACCTTTAAACCATGACGTAATCTTAAAAGCCTACCTTAGAAGCTTTTACCTTGGCTTGAAACCCTACTTTAAAAAAACAAATTTGATACCAAAATCCTGTTTTGAAACACTGACCCCGGCTTATCCCCAAATTTGAAACCCTAACTTTCAAATTTTGGACCCTAAATTGAAAAGCAAAGCAAGGCTACAACCCCTTAACTTGGGAGTACAAATGTGAAATGTGAACGGTGGCTAAAAATCTTACTTTGTAATGCTAACTTAAAAACCTGGCCTAAGCTTGAAATTCTGATTTGAAATCTTTACTGAGAAAAGATTTATTTTTTATTTTTTTTATTCTCAATAAGATGGATTTTCACCAGCATTGACATTTCTGGAATGTAAGCTCCCCGATAAATTCACCATATGGGTTTAAGATAAAAGTTGGTGGCATCAACTCCTTCCTGTTGTCTGTACAGGGCCGGGCGCGCACGAGAAGGAGCGAGCGATTGTGCAGCCGCAGCGTATCAGGAGTTGTGGGCGTCGCCTCCAGGAGTCTACGTCACCCCCTCATGCGCTTGGACCGCTCCTGATCCCCCAACGCAGCGAGTAGCCAGCACCTCCGCATTCCGAGATGGACGACGACGGGCGTTACCGGGACAACCGCTCTGACTTCATCCGCGGAGCCAAGGACATCGCCAAGGTGGCCAAGAAGCAGGTGGGCAAGAAAATGGGGCGCGGCGTGGACAAGATGGCCGACGAGTACACCAGACGCTCCTACAAGCGTTTCGAGGAGGAAGACGATGACGACGACTACGCCGGGGTGCCGGGCGGCGAAGACGGCGGCGGCGGAGGAGGCTACTACCGCAACGACAGCCGCGCCAACGACGACGACGCCCACAGCGACTCCACCGAGGGCCACGATGAGGACGACGAGATCTACGAGGGCGAGTACCAGGGCATCCCGCGGGGAGACTCGGGCAAGGCGGACGGCGCGGCGGTGCACGCGCAGGCGCAGGCACAGCACTTCCGGGACCTGTCGGCGTACGAGGGCGAGCGCAGGAAGGACCAGGAGGAGCTGGCCCAGCAATACGAGAGCATCCTGCAGGAGTGCGGCCACGGAAAGTTCCAGTGGACACTCTACTTCGTGCTGGGTTTGGCGCTCATGGCCGACGGCGTGGAGATCTTCGTTGTAGGGTTCGTGTTGCCCAGCGCCGAGAAGGACATGTGCCTGTCGGAGCCCAACAAGGGAATGCTGGGTAAGAGTTAGTCCTGTTAACGCCGCCAAGGCAATTTCCATCTGCAGAGGATTGTTTCTTGGGGAAATCTCTACCTGAGGTTCCCAGTTCAACCCTTTCCAAGGATGTTCTCACTGAATTCAGGCAAGGCTCCTCAACCCTAAGCACAAACCCTGAAGTAGTTCTACCCAAAACTTGAACCCAGCCTCTAACCATAATCCTTCCTATATAAAGTGTGATCTACCTGTCTAGGCCTTCATCCAAGGACATTCCCAGTGCTAACGCTAACCCTTTCCAAGGATGTTCCCAATAGATTTAGGCAAGAATCTCAACCCTACGCAAAACCCTAACCTCGACTTTACCAATCTCGCACCGTTGACCAAAGCCCTAATTTTACCCCTGTTCTGTAATCCCCAGCCCCTAAACCAGGGATCTTCAATCCTGTTCCTTGAGGCCCGGTTTCCTGGATGTTTTCCATCCCTCCCTGCTGCAACACACCTGATCCAAGTGATCAGGATTGGTATTCAGCTTCTGCAGACCTTGCTGAGTATCTGATTATTTGAATAAGGTGTGTTGTAGCACCGGGAGATGGGAAAACATCCATCCCTTGAGGAACAGGATTGAAGACCTCTGCCCTATCACCCTGAAGCCATTGGACAGATATCACCAACCAATAAATTTTTCACTTCACCCTAATCTTTCCAGACAAGGCAACAATCCACACCTAACACCAACTCTACCTAATACCCTAATTGAATTTAACCACGACCGATCCCAGCCCTCGAGCCCCACCTAATGTCACCTAATGTTGCCCCTAAACCCTAACCTTAGCTCTAATTTTAATCCATACCTCCTGACCCCTAACCTCTCAAACCCTAAACTCCAAACTGCAACCCTTTCCGTATAATTCAAGCAAGGATCCACACCTAACCTCTCTAAACTCTACCTTAATCTCAACTAATTCCAGATCTCTCATTTATAACGCACACCTACTCAAAACCTTCAATTTAGCTCTTGTCCTAACTCTAATCTTAATCAATGATTCCCGATACCTAACCTCTATAGCTCCTAACCCCTGAATTTACCCCAAATCTTCACCTATATTCAACCCAAAACAAGTAACCTTGACTCCCTCAAACCTGAACTCTCCAACCCCTTCTTCACCCTAAACTTACTCAAAACGATAACCTTAAATCCCAACCCTTGAATAGTAAACCCTAACCACCTATAACCGCATCCAAAACCTACCCCCAGACCCAAACCTAAACCTTACCCCGAATGCTGGTAAACTGAACCACACCTTACCCGTCCGTAACTCCCAACCTAACTGATGACTATAGGTAAGATTCTACACTGCGCTAACCCTAAACACCTTGCCCTAACCTACTCGGTGTGGCGTAAACATCCGTCAAGGTCGACCAAATAACAACAGCGGGTGTGCTATACGCGTCACTCTAATAGAAACAAACGGCACACTTGACATGACTCACATCCCACCTGCTTCATCCCGGGCCGCCATCTATCATCTCGCACATTCGCACTCACACGCGCACACACACGTATTGACAAGCTGTCAACAGTCTTGTCGCTAATGGAGCCTCCCGCGTGTTCCAGTGAGCTCAGTGGCGCAAAAGGCTGAGCGAGTGTTTGCCTTTTTTCGCGGCTCTCAAGTGTCCAATCTCACTTCTCAACTCAACTGACCAAAAGTGTTTGATTTGCTCTTTTGATTGACAGGGCACAAATCCTGATAATTAAGTCAAGTCAAGTCAAGTCAAATGTATTTATTTAGCCCTTAATCACAAGAAAGTCTCAAAGGACTTCACATGCCCATAGTTAGCAAAATATTAACGACATCTTAACCCCTCAGGAGGGAAAGGAACTGAGCAAAAGTCATATGCACTTGCATGCTTTGTCGCGGATGTAGCTGTAGCAAATTAGCAGTCGCCAATTTGTTTGTAAAGCCTGCCTTTGATTGCAGCTCGTTTAGTTTCAAAGTTTCTGGTGGGATTTCATAATAGGAGGAGCCGTGGAATTGGCCCCAAGGTGCTGCTTCAAACCAAAATGACCGACTTCCTGTTCACTTTCATTGATCCTTGAGACTTTTTTTGTCTGTCCTGTTGTGATCATAGACATGGAGCCCCAGTTTTTTGTTGATCAATGAAACTGGGGTCGGAGATCATTTCGAGTGACTCATTATTTTTGAAACACCTTTACACTAACCCCAAACACCTAACCCTAAACCTTACGCTAGCCCTAGTCCGAACACTAAACCCTACCCTAAACCCAACCTAAAACTTTAACCTCAACCCACACCCTCACCCTTAAGATAACGTTTATCCGTCCCAAAGTGGATATTTAAACTTTTCAGCTGTAATAGTGGGAAAAAGTCTAGAAAGTTTGCTATTAGCGCTGTTAGCTTTGGCTACGTCAAGAAGTCCTTCTCATGCCACTCAGCAACACAACACCGTTGGCTCGTTCGTCTTGCTGGAGTTATGGCTAATGTACCCGCGGTAACAGACGGGAGGACGGGCTGACATCGTCTCCTCTTTGCTCGATGCCCCGTCCCGGCATGACGTCCCCGCCTCCCCCTCGTCTGTTGACGGGGATAGTTGGGTCTCGCGCCGCGAGCCGTAATCGACAGAATGCCAACAGCTGATTCCGACTGCAAACACGGGAGCTGTTGCTCAGAACCAGCCCAAACCGTGCATTCGTGTTCGGAAAGCAAAAGAAACACACTGAGGCCCAACACCCAAACCCTACTCAAAACCTTAACCCGTCCTAAAACCCTACTCAAAACCTTCGCCCCAAACCCATCCTAAAACCCTACTCAAAACCTTAACCTGAACACCTAATCCAAAACCCACTAAACACCAAATTCTAAACCCTTCCCCAAACCCGTGAACATTACCCTAACCCTTTCCTCTAACCCCAACCCGATCATCTAACTGTCCCCCATAACCTAAACCATACCAAAACCCTAACCCACTGACCCTTCGCCAGGTGTCAGCCACTTTTTGACATGCTACTGAAGAGCAATTACTTGGTCACTGGGCTACTTGGGCTACCAATTTGATACATGACAAATGTGCTGAAATGATTTGAGGGCAAAAGTGCTCATCGCCACCGCGCCGGCTAGCTGGTCTCTTTGGACGTTATGGTTCAGTCATGCGCTACAATGCTGACCTTTTGAACGGCACCATTTCAAAAAGGAAATTAAAAAAAGCATGTTAGTGATTGCTGACCTAACCCTTACGCCTACGCTAACCCTAACCAACGCGAACCAGCCCGAGGAGTTTGCCCGAGTGCGCAAGCTTTGCAATTCCCCTGAAATGGCCGCGTCAAACCAAAATGGACGACTTCCTGCTCTCTTTCGAGCTGCGTCCTTTTTTTCATCATTTTGGATTGGACGCCACCAGGCGCTTATTTGAGGGTAACATGATCAGCTGCTGATGTTTTGATTCAAACGCCGCGAGCAACGGCGCGGATGAGCGGAGACAATTAGACTCGCCGGTACAAACGAATGTAGTTTCCAGATGGGAATAGACAGGTGTCTATTGAAGGGAGGCGTTTATTGGACTGGAGCGGCTGACGCAGCCGGCGTCTGTGGTGCAGTGTTGGAGTGACAAGAAGGTGACTTTCACTCTCCCCCTCCATTGATTGCCGTCTGTGCATCTGTGCTGGTGTTTCCACGGCGACGGCCACGCGTATTAGCATACTAGCTTGTGCGTGTGTTAGTGTGTAGACCTGGAGGTGTATGTTAGTGTGCGTGTGTGTGACTCATGTGCTTCACTCGAGCATGGCAGAGAAATGTGGCGAGACGTCGCCGCAATGCAGCAACGTGCTGACCAGATGCACGCTGCTGGTCAAGATGAGGATGGGTGGGGTGGAGGTGGTGCCGGTGGGGTGGGGGTCCCGCCACCCTAAAACTGGATCGGCATCACTAGGCTATGTTAGCATGGCTAGGACAACTGATGGCTGACTTGCTGTTCAATTTGGGGCATGCGTCCTTGAGACTTTTTTTTTTGTGTGCATCCTGTCCACCAAATTTCATGTCCATCGGTGAAAGTGGTGTTTGGGGCTCATTATTTTTAAAATCAAAGAGTCAAAATACGTTATTTCGCCCAAAATGGCGGACGTCTTGTTCAGTTTCTGGGATGGTTCCTTGTGACTTATTTCTTATGCTATTATGACAGACGTGTGCACCCAATTTCCTGTCCGTCAATGAAACTGTTATTTGGGCTCATTATTTTTAGCATCAAAACATCAAAGTACATCCTGTGGAATTGGCTTAAAATGGCTGCTTTGTGCCAACATGGCCGACTTCCTGTTCAATTTTAGAACAGTCTGACATAATAGATATATGTCCACCTGACTTTCCATCCATGAAATTGGTGTTGGGGGCTCATTATTTGTTATTATCAAAGCATCCAAGTAGGAACCCTGGAATTTGCCTCATATCCACGGCCAAAATGCAAAAGCTCCTGACAGAGGTGTCAAATCCAGGTTTGTCAGACAATCTGTTTATCTTCTGGACCTGGATTTGACGTCTTTGTCAGAATGGAGGTTTTGCATTGTGGCCATCGAGCTGTTCGACTTCAGCCAGAAATCCTTGAGAGTGTTATTTTTAGTGTTAAGTATGAAACCCGGAATCGGCCAAATATGGCTGCTTCAAACCCAAATTTCCAACTTGCTGTTTTATTTCATGTCCCTGAGACTTTTTCGTGCATCCTGGTATGCGAGACATGTCCGCCCAAATTCATGTCCATCAATTAAATTTTTCAAACTTTCCAGGATTCAGGACCACCAAAATAAATACATAATCTTTAGAATTCACAGACTTTGGGGTTCGACCGCACTAAAAAAAAAAAAAAAATCATCTTGGTCAACAAAAAGACCACCTGCGCAAACATAACGTTGCTGCTACAATGATGAAAAGAGACAAACCAAATAGCTGATAGCTGAGAAAAGCAGCGATGACAGAAGCAGTATGATGAAAAGGGGGGGGGGCAAGACAAGCGGGGAGGGTGAGGGGGTGCCAGAGCAGCTGAGCATCTCTGTAGGCTTGGAGAGGAAGCGGGGGGAGGGGAAAAAGAGAGAAAGGGGAGAACGCTGGAGAGTGTGTGACAACGATGCTGAAAAGCTCCAGGCTGTGTGGGAGTGCGTGTGCGTGCGTCAGTGTGTGCGTGTGTGTCTCACTGAAGGCTTGTGTGTCGTGCACACAACGGGGGAGGGGGGCAGGGGGGGGACGTGTGTGAGGGACAGGGGTGACTATAAATAGTAATGGAGTGTTCCCTCTCTCCTCAGCTGAGGATCTTTGGCTTCTGGATGCTGCTCGGCCATCACGACCACGCAAGGGCGACTTTTTGAGTCACGGTGGCGTGAATGGAAGCACCAGCAGTTTCATTTTCCAGTGTAGTCCTTGTAAAAAATTCTGATGAATATCGCGTTTGTGGAATATGAGTTAAGCAGCAAAATCCAGCCCTTTTGAGCCATTTCGGTGGGCGGCCATTTTGTCAGAGCCGTCGACTGAAAATGACATCACAACGGCTCAGCTTGAGAAAACAAGGTGAGCCGTGATTGGTCGTTACCTGAGCCCTGAGCAGTTGTGATGTCATTTTCAGTCGACAAAAGTGACAAAATGGCCGCCCCCAGAGATGGCTTAAAACGGCTGGATTTAACTCTTATTCCACATACGCAGTATTTATCAGAATGCCTTGTTTCAACTAGTGGGCGTGCATAGAACATAATCTTGAAAAAATGTGTGGGTTGACTTCCGCTTGAAGTATGATCTGTATGTGTCGAGTTTCAGTTATCCAGGTCTTGGTAATCCATATCGGTTGAATCGCGCCAACTAGACACTTGTTTGTTGAAGACATTTCATCTTTAAAGCAAAAGGTTTCTTGAGCTCTAAATGTTCTTTCTATTGATGCCCCTGATGGTTCCGTATGTCCCCTTGGTGTGGTGTCAGCCGGGTGTTGGCGTTGCTGCTTGAATGGCGGCAAAACATTTTGTTATTGGCCACAGTTGCACTGGTGACCCCTTTGACAATCTTTGGGGGTACATTGCTATTATTCGATCGGTGATACGTCAAACCTCCTCTACTTTTTAGAGACGGCTTTTGTAGTTTGAACTGGGCACCCGTCCTCACGAGAACACATTTCCTCGTTTCTACTCGGAGGCCCAAAAACAATCGTTTCTGATATCGAGACCTGGAGTGGATGGATCTCCAAATGCTGCCCTCGCGTACTCAGGCGTACATCACATACACGTCTTTTGATTCCAGTTCTCATGTGACCGTGCGCGAACACCGACGACATTTACAAAATTTGCCATCATTCTGGTCTCCCGACTTCAGGCCTGATCGTATATCTGGGGATGATGGTGGGCGCGTTCGTGTGGGGCGGCCTGGCCGACCGCATCGGGCGGCGACAAACGCTGCTCATCTCGCTGTCCATCAACAGCGTGTTCGCCTTCTTCTCGTCCTTCGTGCAAGGCTACAGCTCCTTCCTCTTCTGCCGCCTGGCCTCCGGAGTCGGGTGAGGGAACGGCGCTGACGAGACGCTAGCGAGGTTCGCCGGACTCGATCTCTGAAGTTCTTCTCGTTTCCTTGCCAGCATCGGAGGCTCCATCCCCATCGTGTTCTCCTACTACTCCGAGTTCCTGGCTCAGGAGAAGCGAGGGGAGCACCTCAGCTGGCTCTGCATGTTCTGGATGATCGGCGGCATCTACGCCTCGGCCATGGCCTGGGCCATCATCCCGCACTATGGTGAGATTCCTGTTTCCGCCACCTTCATATGAAGGCACTTTTGAAGTCAAAGTAATCCGTTTGCAGATTCATTTCTGGTAAATTGTGAATTGCTCTGTCTATGGATGCCGTGTACACGATTTGCTCTCGTCACCCTCAGGCTGGAGCTTCCAGATGGGCTCGGCCTACCAGTTCCACAGCTGGCGCGTCTTCGTACTGGTGTGCGCCTTCCCCTCCGTGGCGGCCATCTCGGCCCTCACCACCATGCCCGAGAGCCCGCGCTTCTACCTGGAGGTCAGGTCAACCTTTGAAGTCGCACTACTCACCGTTTGCTACCCGGCACGGCCCACGCATACTGCATGAATTCCAACTATGGACTGATCGTTTTCTGCCCTTGCAGAATGGGAAACACGACGAGGCCTGGATGATTCTGAAGCAGGTGCACGACACCAACATGAGGGCCAAAGGATATCCGGAAAGGGTTTTCTCTGTAAGCCACGCACTGGAACGAGTCCTACACCGGCTCTCCAAAAACGGCAAAATTCACAACAGGGGTTTGATCCATGAGAATTTCCAAGAACGTCCACTTGTTTGCCTTTGTGACCCTTCCAGCCTCTCTGGATCGGTTGTGGCATCCTTCTGACGACACGCTGACACTCCCGTTTGAGGTGTTGATCAGTTGTCAGGCGATGACTTTATAGTTCATCATGCGAACGAACAATTCGAATTGAACCAATAAATGTACCGGTCCACTCATGGATCCACCACCTGCTGTGAATGATGGCATTCAGCTGTTTGTTCGAGAACCGCAAGTTGTACCAAAATATACTCATACTGAATAGTTGGACTGGTGCATTCAAACATTTCAAGGTCAAATTGAGTTCACCTGTAAAAATACATTTTGTGTTCATCCCGAAACTTCACCCCAAAGCCCAATATCCCTGAAATCTTTGTATCATTTTCTCATTGGGTTTAACTGTCAGGTAACCACCATCAAAACGGTGAAGCAGATGGACGAGCTGGCCAACTTGGGAGACGGCGCCGCCTGGCACGAGAAATGGAGGATAAAGCTCACCTCGCTTTTCCATCAGGTAAAGGAACGTTAATTCAGGAATGTGTGTATGTGCGTGTGTTTGGGGAGAGAAAGATGCCCGTTTGGTTTGAAACAGCCATTCTGGGCCAATTCCAAGGCTTGATGAACTTCTACAAGGGCATTTACACCAATCACACGCAGGTATCCACGAAAGCTTTACCTAGCCCAGTAAATTTGATCATTTTCTCCAGTTCACACTCCATATCTTAGATGATATAGATAAGATAGTAATCTTCAAAGTCTTTGAAGTTTTTTTTTTTTTTTTTAATGCGCCGCATCCCTTTGCTATGCGCTGAGAGGGTGTGAGCATTGCGCAATTGTGCATGTACACATCTTAGAGGGAACATTGCTCAAATGACCCCAAATCAGAAGCAGGTGTCTCAGACAGCTGGGCTACTAATTGATATTAATATGCTCTGTCTGTATGTTCTTTCAGGTGTGGAGTAATTTCCAGACGGTTTTCTCCCCCGAGTACCGCCGCACCACTTACATGATGATGGCCGTCTGGTTCTCCATGTCCTTTAGGTAATCTCAAATCTCGGGAAACTGTACAATGGTCTAGGAATGTCCTGGACAATCCCATTGAATGAACTTTGTTCACGAGACATTCTAATGGAGCGCCCCGTTTCGCCGGCGCAGCTACTACGGTCTGACCGTGTGGTTCCCCGACATGATCAAGTATCTTCAGAAGCAGGAGTACGCCTCCCGCACCAAAGTCTTTGTCAAGGAGAAGGTGGAGCACGTCACCTTCAACTTCACCCTGGAGAACCAGGTGCACCGCCAGGGGGAGTACTTCAACGACAAGTGAGTCTACCACCGCTGACCTTATAGTTTTGTCGGAAAAACACGGGCAAATAAACCCGCCCGGCTCGACTGCTTTCAAGGTTCATGAACCTGAAAATGAGGTCCATGGTGTTCGAGGACTCGCTGTTTGAGGAGTGCTACTTTGAGGACATCACCTCCAGTAACACCTTCTTCAAAAACTGCACCTTCATTGCCACCCTCTTCTACAACACAGGTAAGAGAGGCATAGCTACAGTACCCAGTTCCATAGAAGAAAGTGGGGGTCCACTTCTGGTGCGGAACATGGATCCTGGATCCACCTTCAAGTGGGTCCATCTTTCATACAAGACCGGCTCTTATGCAGCGGTGTGAAAATGACTTTTTTTCACTGATTTGGTGTCACAAAGCTCATAGCAGCCTCAAAACCCAGGCCGGATCAGGATCCACCCACGGGTCCCGCAGGTTTTAGACTTGTCCAGTTAGTAGTTGTGGGGAGCACTGGTAGTTTAGTGGTTCTTGTTGCTAGCTTTTATGCAGCGAGAGCGGATTCTGATTCAGTGTCTTAACACCGAGCTGTTTGACCTCTACTGCTCTCAAGGTGCGTTGCATCAAAAAGGGCATCCGGCCGAGAAACGAAGCCAAACAATTTGCGAGGGTTCGAAGACGCTCTTGCCCCTGCCAAAAGTGTTCTTCTCAGGTCATCACAGCTTGACCTCATGTTGATGACATCACGGTGCCACTCTCTGACGTCATGGCAGAGCTCTCGTGTCGCGACTGGCCAAAGCCGCTAAAGGTGTCTGATGGTCACCGGAATTATTGTTGATTTGGAACAGTTTGAGAAGTTGCACTGAACTGGACAACTCAAGAGTTGGACTGCACAATGCCCGTGTTAATCTTAGGTGCCCTGGTTGGGTCTGTGGTGACCAAAGCTGCCGGTCAGTACCTGGGCTCTCCTGCTTCTAAGGACCGTGTATCACTTCTGGAGACACTGTTTGAGATCCCCTGCGAAGGAAATCTCATGATTCCAGAAGACGACCGGTGGGATTCACTCGACCCGTTCCCGTCTGTGGCCCACCCTGCTGACCCGGACCCTGACTTGGGGAAGCTTCTACGCCTGGCTTACCCAGATGATCCGCAGGAACCCAACTGGGATGAAGAGATATTTTGGGGTAGAAGAGGGTCGCATGAACCACGCGTACCAGTGCCAGTTATCAGGAAGTCTTTGGAGAGTGTCAGAACTGTTCTTTCACCTATTGCCAAAACCTCTTTGAGAAACGCTGCCCTGTGTTACAACCACCTGAAGACCACAGATCCTTACATCCGTTTCAACAACTGGTTGACACGGTTCTCTACGCCTCCTCGGATCGCCTTGCTTTGCGCCTCGACGGTTGTTTCGTTTCACCTACGGAGAGCTTTGCAGCTTTTCCACGGCTCCCAGGTGGAAATGTTTTTATTGGCTCACAAACAGCAACTGATTGCTTTTTTGTTCTTTCCATCCTCAATCATGTTTCCTCTGCTCTACTGTTTGCTTCCTTGATTGACTAAGTACGCCAAAGTCCACCTTGCATCCACCAGTCCGGTTTTACGGTGGAGCAGCGGGTTCTACCGATTCAATAACTCTGCTACTGTCTATCATCAAATGGCTTAACAATATTGCACCACATGAAACCAAACCAGAATGATTGTGTGGGGTTGGACTCTCGGTGCTGTGGTCCACTACTTCAGCTTGAATGCGGCAAAGAGAAGTCCCCCCTTTACAGAACCGTGAAACACAAATCCAAGCAAACCTCCAGAATCAGAATGTTACTGAGCATTCCGTTGTCTCAGGGTTGCTATTAGGGTTAGGCTCCATTTGACTTTGGGTTCTGGGGTCACCAATGCTACTGTTCACCACTTCATCTCATAGACATAGTACAAGGAAGTGCTCCTTGAGACACACCAGAATGCAATCTTGATTTTGGGCTCTGCTCTGGGTTCTTGAGTCTCCAAAGCTACAGTCCACCTCAGTTCTGATGTGGGACATAGAAGAGTCCTTTGAGAGATGTGTGGAACACCATTGCGAGAAAACCTCCTGAATGCATATCCCAGCAATCATTCCATCAACCCTGTTTTCAGACACCAGAATACCAGTTGTGATTTTGTATTATTTGTGGGCCCTGGCTACTGTCCAATGTGTCATCTTATTTCTGCCATAATGAAGTTCCCTTTTAGAGACCTGTGGACCACGATTCCAAGCCAACCTTCTCCAGAATCAGAATGCTACGGATCACTCCATTCAACCAGCGTTGAGCCACTAGAATGCCAGTCTTGAAACTCTTGTTGGTTCTGGAGTCTTGAAAGCTACCGTCTACTACTTGAGCTCAGATGTGGCAAAGTTCCCCTCTGAAGTCCACTTTTCAACTGGATCCTTTTTTAGCTTCTAGTGGTGTTTTAATTCTTCCCCGTTCTCTCTATGTTGCTTCATTTTTTTCACTATTCGGCAAACAACCCAAAGGACAAGAGAATTTATACAAATATTGAGACATGATCTGTGTCCCATTACCCGTTAATATGTAGTTTGAAAATAAAGATGTATGTTTCTTTTAAAACATCTTTGATCAATTTAAGTTCTTCCTGCTACCTTAACACACGAATTTGATACCTTTTGCTGCCTCGAACACCCAAATTTGGGTCCTTTCTGTTGCCTTAACACCAAGCATTCTTTCTGCCACCTTGGCACCTAAATCGAGGGCATTTTTGCTACCCTAACACCCAAATTTGTGGCATTTCTGCTGCCCGAGTGCCCACATTTAGTCCATCCAACTTAACACCAAAAGTGACACTTCCTGGCCTGTAACTAAACTGTTGTGTTTTGGAACGAGTACTGTAGACTTGACTGAAGAGCCATCTCCTCCAACCGTCGTTCCGGTCTAACACTTTCTGGTATTTGTGGTCCCTACGCTCCACTCCCCAAAGATCTGTTCAAGTACAGGTTGGTCAACAGCCGGCTGATCAACAGCACCTTCCTGCACAACAAGGAGGGCTGCCTGCTGAGCGATGTGAGCGACGAGAACAACGCCTACATGGTCTACTTTGTCAGCTTCCTGGGTACCTTGGCCGTGTTGCCGGGCAACATCGTGTCGGCGTTGCTGATGGACAAGATCGGCCGGCTCAGGATGCTCGGTAAACGTGTTTTCCGCCGTTGCCGTTTGTCCGTGGCAGGCCGTGCTTTAGCGCCGTCAGAAATATGTGTAGCTCCAGCATTTGATATTTTAAAATAGATTTAGAAAATACTTTCTCAGCCATAACAACCCCCCGCCCCCCACCACGTATTGGGTCAAACCGCCACCCCACCCTCCCCATTAGCTTCCAGAGAGAGAAAAAATCCTGGAGCCGTGCCTTTCCATGGGCCAGCACGGCAGTATTGATTCTGAAAGCCCATTGGCAGATTAGACATGGCAACACATAGTGACCTCACATCGACCTACACGCGTTGGAAGCAGTGCAGCTAAGGGAAAGGCAACCAAATGAAAAGAATACTTTTGGGAGTAAGTTAATATCCGATTTTCATGGAAGAAAAATGACAATTTGGGTTGTGGATGTAGCAGAGAAGACCTTGCTGGCCCCGCCTCCAACGTTTGTCATTCGTTTTTGTATCTCCAGCGGGCTCCAGCGTGATTTCCTGCATCAGCTGTTTCTTCCTGTCGTTCGGCAACAGCGAGTCGGCCATGATCGCGCTGCTCTGCCTGTTTGGCGGCATCAGCATCGCCTCCTGGAACGCCCTGGATGTGCTGACCGTCGAGCTCTACCCGTCCGACAAGAGGTACGCGAATGCCGATACTCCTTGACAAGTGAGACGGCTGAAGTGAACGTCATGCAATGTGGATGATGGCGCTGGCGTTGCCTGCTTGGTGGGTTGTCCTTCTGCTTTTCTGCTGTCACCAAGTGGCTTGACTCTGTATTACAGGATATGTAACTACTCGCCCATTGTTACATTATTAGTTTTAACGGACGTGGGTTGTGTTGCTAAAGTCGGCCACGTTGACTGTTGCGGCATATATTCTTGTGTTGAAATATGTCATTTTTATCACGTTGGGGTCACCAATTGTGGAGATGCAGTAAATGACGACGGATGGATGGATGAGTGGGTGGTTAGATATATCGCTAGACAGTAGGAATGTAACGAGTAATCGAAAATCGATTTGAAATCGATTCGCCCCGATTAATCGATTTGATTAATCGAAAATTGATTAAGTTGATTAAATTCATATAGGAAATGATGTCATGAAACGTTTTTTTCATTCCAGATGCATTGCACATTTTGAATGTGTAGACCAAATGTTGCTTTTGCGCCAAACATCATTGCGTATTGCGTTTGTGGATGGCTGCAGAACCACACTAGTGCACAGAGACAAGCATGGTAGCAATTTTTAAAAAATCGAATTCAATCGAAAATCGGGTACTGAGAATCGAATCGGGGCTTGAGTGAATCGTTACATCCCTACTAGACAAGACAGATGATTGAACGGTGGACAGACAGATAAATGATGGATAGGTTGAAGGATGATAGATGGCTAGAAGCATGGCTTGCTGGCTAAAATCGTATTGAGATGGACAGTCAGACAGACAGCTGGATGGACTTAATATTCGGATGAAGGCAAAGTAGTAGTTGAATGAGTAAATATGAGCAGTACAATTCATCTGACTTGTAAGGAACGTGGTTCTCTAACGTCGCCTTCCCGCATTCAGGACCACGGCGTTCGGCTTCCTCAACGCGCTGTGCAAGCTGGCGGCCGTGCTGGGCATCAGCATCTTCACATCCTTCGTGGGCATCACCAAGGCCGTGCCCATCCTCTTCGCCTCGGGGGCGCTGGCGGCCGGCAGCTTCCTGGCCCTCAAACTACCTGAGACGAGGGGTCAGGTGCTGCAATAATAAAAGGTCATAGGTCATCTTACGGATTTGAGATCGGAGCTTTAGTCGCAATTGGTTTGAATGGAATCATGACGCAATTTGTTGACTCCACCCCCCCAAAAAATATGGCGGAAGTTGGGGGACTGGGAACGGGGACTCTTGATGGTGAGCCATACAAAATCCAATAGTTTATCCACTCACACACAAATCTTTCCATTTGATGCCTTTCTTTTCAAAATAAGAGGCATTTCATTGACGGTCATTTGGTTGACAGTCAAGCATTCCGGGTTTGTTTTGTCGTGGTGGGCACAAACAAAGCCCCTCTTGCCCTTTAAAATCATGATTTACGCTGGTTAATGTCACAAGTTGAAAGTCATCAAGTGTCCATTTAAAGCACAAGCGTAGTATGAGTGTGCGTGCTCTCGCGTTGTAAATCCCTTTGTAAAGAAACGCCTTTTTAGTACTTCTCCTGGCCCCGCCCACTGCCACCTCGTGTTATGCATGTCCAAGTGTACGTATGTACATGTATGTAAATGTATGTATGTACATGTAGTCCGAAAGCATCAAAACCATACAGATGTGAGGCTAGGCTCTTTTCAAAATGC
Organism: Filicampus tigris; assembly: GCF_054856515.1. Lineage (NCBI taxonomy): Eukaryota > Metazoa > Chordata > Actinopteri > Syngnathiformes > Syngnathidae > Filicampus > Filicampus tigris. The sequence continues at coordinate 3,408,951 of NC_141224.1, read as the reverse complement.
CGCTTTTCCACTGCAAGGTACCCACTCGCTTTGGCCGTCTCAAAAAGTCAAAACTGCGAAAAGCACGTGACGTTCAACGTGGAGGGACGATAAAAGAAGTTCCATTTTGGATCCAGCAAATGAACAGAGTCACACTCAGGCTGCCCACATTGTGCAGGTGTGGGGAAATTTCAACTTTTATCGAGATTTGGCCCTGACTTCAATTGCTGTTCTGAACACATTCAAAAAGATGACAACCTTTCAGTCGGAGAGTGGGCGGGCTCTCGCGTGACACGTTTCACAAAGTCGACGCCTTTGATGTGGGGGAGGTGTTATGACTGCTGCTCGAGCCACGTTTCAAAACAATTCTCAAAGTACGATGCCGATCTAACAACCACCCACGAGGGAGGCGGCTTTTATCCAAGAGGAGACTGCGGGCAGCAAGATAGCAACATTTGACTCCACAGTCCCGTACTTAGCATACTTGCTTTCCGTCCTGATGAGCAACGGGCGAGGACGAGACCAATTTCATCCAAGAGGAGAGTGAGGGCAGCGAACTGGAGAATGCGGAGCACAGCTAAGGCCACACTAACATTAGCACCGGTTAATTCTCCTCTTCGGCCCAAGAAATCGTCCCCGGTACACCGATAGCATGGTGCTGCAGTGGAAAAGCAACATTATTATTATTATGTATGAGATGACAGAGAAGCCTAATATATGAAATTATATTCATAACAATTATAATGATAACGACCTGTGTGAAGTGAATGTTAGCCTGATTAGCGTGCAATACGGAACCCTCCTGTGCAATATCCCCCATCAGAATTTTACTCCAGATTTTTTTTTCTTTTTTTTTTAGCAAAATTATTGCACCGAACTAGACATACCCTGCAGGGCTTGACCAATAGGTGGCGCTAATAATGTGTGTAAATGAGATTCACTGCCAAGGGCTGAGAGTGTAACAGCACAGGGTAGATTCAACAAAAACACAGCAACCGTCATTCACGTACGTTCACATTGTTTATGTCCAAACTGCCATTTTATAGGATAGCAGCCATATAGATGCAACTTTATGTACGGGGCAGCCGCAATCCCATTTTTATTTGATTATGTTAACCGCCGTATCCCAAAATGGATTCAATTCATTTACCTCAAAGTTGTACACACACACACACCATAAATATGGATATAGATTCTTGCTAATACAAATATTTGCTAATTTATTGAAAAATTAATCGATGCTCACACATTTGTCAACAACATATCTGATTGGTACTTTTCAGTTCCCGGAACAACAGGTACCCAGAACTGAAGAGTTCCTGAAACTTTGGCTCCAGATTGTCTCTCATCAATTCAAATAAATTTGGGGAAATTAAGTGCATCTATTTTTCGCTCCAAATTCAACACCCCATTGTGACCAATGTGTGATTTTTCACTTGGTTTTGAGGTGAAAATAAGATCCTTCTACAGTAGTACTTTCGAAAATATCCAGAACAAAAAGTTCCTGGAACTTGAGCTTCAGATTGTCTCTGGTTTTTTTTAATTGATATGAGCTCTGGGTTGAAAAAAATAAATAGTATTTTCAGCAGCTCAGTATCCAAAATACCTCAAACTTAAGTTCCGGGAACTGCAGATGAGAAAAACTAACAGCTCCTGGAACTTAAGCTTCAAATTTTCTCTCGTCTATTTAAATTTTGTTTGGGGGTAAAAATGCTATACAAAAAAAAAACAAAAAAAACATTGGATTGGAAGCTATAGTTCCAGGAAGTACAGGTACTAGAACTTCAGCTTCATATTATTGTTTTTGTCTATTTAACTTTAATGTTGAAAAAAAATGCATTTATTTTAGTTTTAGAGTAAAAAGAAGACCCTTCTAATGTTGAAAAACAAAAACATATAATTAGAACCTTTTAGTTCCCTCGCGCCAGCTAACCCCATTAAAAGTTCCTGGAACTTAAACTTCAGATTTCTTGATCATTTTCATTTAGTTTGGGAGTAAAAAGAACACGCTGTGACTGAGTAGAATTTCTAAAAATGTATTAAAAAGTCAAAAACTAAAAAAAAATATTTTTCACAATGGGGTGTTGTGTGTGCCATTAAGAGGGGAAAAATTAACTTATTCACTATTCTACAACATTTTAATGTTAATAGACGGAATGTTGGTGATTTAAAAAAAAAAAAAATTAAATTGCAAACAGAAAAAAAACCCACTGTACACATGGAGTCATTACGGGATGTTGTATGCAGACTTCTGAGAAGAGAAAAGTGGATTGAAGCCATTTTGGAATGAGGCTGTGGAAAATGTAGGAGTGGTGAAGGTGTGTGGACACGTGGCGGCTGCTTTTTAAATAAAGTTTGAATCGAGCCAGACAGACGGCCCGGCCCGTTGCACTAAACGCACACGCGTACACGCACATGCTCGGCAAACCGCCAAAATCAAAGAGCACAAATTCTACCCAACCAGACAATTTAACATAGTTACAAAGCAGCTCTTGACCCGCCAGCTCCATTTTATTTTTTTAATGATTGATTTTCAAAGATGATTTTAGTGTGCCATTTGTCATGTTAACTCTTGCCAAATGTGTTCAACCGCCTCGCCTGAGTTTTACACGTCAGACGCCATCTGTGCTCTATACATATGAACATATGTACATACAACAGGATCATAGTGAAACTAAATCGTAAGATAGCTGTCGGAACCTTTTTTAGTCTGTGCTCGTCGGTCATGTGACCTCTAGAAACTGATAATGGAGTTTCAGACTCTCCGTTTTCACAGATTTCATCTGAAAATGTCAGAAAATAAAAATAAAAGTCATCAAACTCTAAGCAGGATTTCAAGGTTGCTGTTTTTTTTTTTTTTTTTTGTTCAATACTAAAAATGTTGCAAAAAAAATGCAATTTTAATCCAGAACTAGGAACATTTTAAGGGCCGTACTTTTGAACCAATGTATCTGATAGGATCCATTTAGCTCTGGGAACGAAAGGTACCAAGAACTAAAGGTCCCTGGAACTTTAGCTTCAGATTGTTTCTTGTCTGGTTAAATTTAGTTCTGGGGTACAAAGAGCACATTGCTTGTACTTTTAAGCAGTCTAGGAACCATCTGGGGCCTTTGAGTTCCAGGAACCACACTTACTGTTCCAAGAATCAAAGGTTCCTGGAACTTAAGCTTCAGATTGCTTCTTGTTTCCAGGAACCAAACTGGAAGCTTTTAGTTCCAGAAACCACAGGTACCAAGAGCTAAAAATGACTGGAACCTTAGCTTCAGCTTGCCTCTCATCTATTTATATTGAAATGTAGTTCTAGGGTAAAAGGAATTCCCTGCTAGTAGGTACTTTCAAAACAATCTGATTGTACTCATTTAGTTCAAGGAACTAGCGGTGCCGAGAACTTGAAGTTCCTGGAATGTTGGTTACCTAATTTATGTTCAAGGTTGATTTGTGACAAATAATCTGTTGCGCTAGCAACAACGGTCAGTGGCGAGCACAAAAAGCTAACAAAGCAATAAATTGTCTGGATTTCTATCCCGTCCGCTAGCATTAAAAAAAACAAACAAAAAAAAAAAAAAAACAACACACACACACACACACAAACAGAAAATCCCTTAAAGGCTTTATTTTTCTTTTTTTCCATTTGTTCAGTGTAACAAAGAATTGCTCATCTTTGTCGGTGTATACTGTGCTGTAGGATGTGTAGTTTCATTGTAAGCATAGCCAACTGTGTGTGCAATCATGAATATGAAAGTGGAAAAAAAACAAAAAGACATATAAAATTCTGTATGTTGTCTTTGATTTTGTGTTTTCTTAAAGAGAATGGAATCTAAGTAATATGTCAATGTGATGGATCATTGTAAACCCAAGTGAGACTTTGCTTTTGTTTCAAAGCTGTGTGATATTTTTCTGAACTGTCATCATGGGGTTTGCATTCAACCCTTTAGAATCGCAATGAAAAAAAAAAACCACATGGAATAAAAGTTATGATGAAAAGTGCATCTTTGTCTGTCCTTGTCACTTTTGCCGTGTTTTTATGTTACTATTACAATTTTCCACGTACCCCCTGCAAGGAAAAGTAAACACAAAAAACAGTCTTAATATTTTATTTCCGAGATAAGTAAATATTCACAGTCATTTCATAAGCCCGTCAATGAAATGGTACGAGTGGGCTACAACTTGTTTCCCGAACAAGTTTTTGTTTTTGTCCCTCAAATTTGAAGTTTAAATGTCCCTTTAAAGGGGACTTATTCAAATGAGCTCCATGTTTGTAGTAAATGTTATAAGAGTCATCTGTAAATAACGTTTCTCGTTCAACGTTTCTCCTCATAATTCACCCTAATGGAACAATAGAGTAATTGCTCTAAATACAACAAAATCTGTAACGTAATCCCTACCTTGATTCACTTGGTGCGGATACAGAACGTGGACTAAACTCTGATGCATCTCCAAGTGCCGTAGATGAAAACTACATATCCCTCTCTCACAAACTGACACATCCGGCGCGCTTGTTACATCGCCAAAGAGGAAGCCATGGAAAGAACGCCTTCGTCTTTTCTCCTGACTTTAAAAAAATATATATATATATTATAATTACTATTTGGGCTATTAAACTTTACTCGTGCGCCGCAGTAAACCCACAAAGATCGGATAAGCATTGGAATTTCAAAGCAATAGACGAAAACTACATAACATCCCTTCCGCCCTGCTTCTTACGTCACCAGAGCGACGGCGTTTGGGACACGACTAGCAAGGTGAGATTACGACGTGCATTTTTAAAGAACGAATTTCACATTTAAAAATATTATTCGAGTCTCCCGATGGATGTATGTTTATTTTAATATACACCCGCGCTGTATAGCATAATGAGGTTGAAAAACAAAAGTGTGTGTGTATGTGTGTGTGGGGGGTTATGCAAACGCTAGCAGCCAATGCTAGTGGTTGGTTTAAGAGTTTACTGACGTGAGTTACTCAAAAAAATGTTGCGCGATAGAATGGCAATGTTTCGAGAATAAAGTTCCAACTGTTAACGAGTGAATGATATTCACACAAGCGTCAGTTTGAGGCCAGCAACCCTTCTTGACGCAGGTGGATGCTGTAACACAACAGCACCGGTTTGGGTGGCCAGCCTTCACATAAATAAGGAAGAAAACGATTTGTTGTTGTTCTTTTAAAATCAACTTATTTTTAAATGTTTTTACCTGTCAAAATGATTTAATTCCTCTGGAATGTAATTAATTGGTTTTATTGACTTCTTCTTTTCTCCTGTGGCATTGCAAATGTTGTTTCATTAAAGCGGAAGTCAACCCAAACATATTTTTTTCAATGATATGTTCCCAGCAGGCCCACTAGTTGAAACATGGCATTCTGATTCATTTTGCGTTTGTGGAATATAAATTAAGCAGCGAAATACACTCGTTTTTTAGCCATCTCTAGGGGGCGGCCATTTTGTCTTCTGTCGACTGAAAATGACATCACAACTGCTCACGATGACCAATCACGGCTCAGAAACAGGTCAGCCGTGATTGGTCGTTGTGAGCTGTTACTGTTGCAAAATGTCTAGTTTATTTTAGGTCTATTTTTCCATTTATTTTTCTCATTTATGTTTAATAAATTGTGTAAAATTACAATATTTCACTTAGAGCAAAATAAAAAAGCTACTTAAAAAATGATTGAAATGCAGTGCACAAAAAAAATTATTGCACAAAGAGTGACCTAAACAAAACAAATACCTAAATAAATATTTTAAAACAAAGTGCTCTTAAATACAAACATTAAATACAAACGTATTTCTCTTCAAAGTTAAATACAACTGAATAGCGCTTTTTTTTTTTTTTTTTGGCTTACCACTCGAGGACGAATCACTGAAGTCTGTGTATGAAATACATAGCCATCAGGTGGTCTCCCACGCGCATCGTCCGATGTTGCCCGCCATCCTTCGCTTCTCTCGGTCCGCCCATCACGCCCGCTGCGTCCCGGCGGCCCGCTTGGCCTCCCGCATGGATGCCGCCCGGCCCGTGGAGGGGGCCATCACTGCCAAACTGACGGACGCTTTCCATCCGGAGCACCTGGAGGTGCTCAACGAAAGCCACATGCACGCCGTGCCCCCCGGCTCAGAATCGCACTTCCGCGTGCTGGTGGTCAGCGGCCGCTTCCGGGGTCTGTCGCTGCTACAGCGCCACCGTCTGGTCAACGAGGCCCTGAAGGCGGAGCTAAACACTCGCGTTCATGCGCTGGCCATCCAGGCCAAGACGCCCGAGCAGTGGCGTGGAGATCCTAGCCTGGCCAAGAGCCCCCCTTGCTTGGGAGGCTCACGTGGGGATCACTCTGTGGAGGACAAACTGAAAGCGGGACAGTAACGGGGACACTTTCTGGTCAATGTCTTGGACACCGTATGTTTACTTTCAATTTGAATTCACCAGCCTTTATACTTTCACTGTAGCCTAATAAAAATTTGAACGCACAAAAAAAGATACTTTTTGTTTTTTGTTTTACACACTGAAGCAGTGAAATACTTTAAAGGACTGCATCATACTCTTTGGAATACTTTGTTAAACATTATTTTACAGTCTGATATTGTAAAAGAATCAATGTATTTGCATGTATACAATATTTTTTTGTGTTCTGTTTAGCCCTAACAGAGAAGAGGGAAGCATTTTTTTTCCGTTTACCGGTACAGTATTCATCCATTTATTACATAGCGTCAGTACCACTGCTTCACCACACGAGGGCAGCATGTGTCCAAATAACTTTCCAAGAAATGGCCTGACGGCTTCATTTTAATAACTACAACGGAAAGAGAAGCCAAAGCACGATTTTATATACTAATATTAAAGACATACATGCGTAATATATTAGTCTTGTTACACATAGTTGTGACATATTAATTGTGTTTTGGGTCATTTTTATGAAGTACAAAATGTGCTGTACTTGGATTTGTATGTGTGTGACATTCAAGGTCACGATGTGGTTCCCACATGACGAGCGCCGGCGTCACGGCCCTTGAGAACAGGCGGGGACTGGAGTGTGTTTATTCCCCATTTGAGCGTTTTGACAAATGTTACCGTGCCTCCGTACGCCACTCTCGTCTCACAAATCAAATGGTCACCACCACATCAAGACCCCACTTTGTGTGGCATATAACCAAGTACAAAATACTTGTGAACCAGGTGCGGGGTGACCCTCAGGAATTTCGGGAACACGTGAATTTTCCCGAACGGTCTGTTGTGTTTCCGGGCTGGTCCCGGCCATCTCGGCTGCCAACAGCTCACACGCATACTACCCGGCTAGCCGGACTGACTCCAGTTCCGTGCTGCCCTTCCTCACCTGGCCCCGCAAGTCGGGGCCCTCGTAAACCAAGGTAGCGCTGTACTTGAGTACAGAGTGAGACTATCTTCGTCACCTCCGGCGGGAGATTGCGGCGTCCGTTCCACACGCCGTCACGGAGCGATGTCAAGTAGCGTCCTCAAAGTGCCATGATAAGCTTGAAGTGCAGGGGCTTGTCTCCAGCTGTTTTACACGCCGCACATCAAGTCGCCGAGCGGCACTTTGGGCAAAAGAGCAAAGGTGGGACAGGTCAAGCCCTCGGCCTCAAGTGGAATGTAACAAATTATCAGGGATGATTGTGCTCTGGTGTTGTGAGATGAGTAATTAAGCCACAAGTGTCTTTTGGTGAGGAATTTGACAGGAGTAGCCTGCAGTGATGCAATTTAAAGTTAATGAAAAGAAGGAGATGCTTTGGGAGATGACCTGCTTGTTGAACTCGCCTCGTTTGCCACCGGGTCATCTTTCGACAACCGGGCCAGAAGTTGCTTGTTTTCGCACTTGCCCTCGAACGCTACGCCCAAAATCGTGGTTGATTCAACAATTGGGTGCAGCCGGTAAACTAAATGCAAATTTAAAATGGACTTCTTTTCTGTAAACAGAAGAACATTTCATAACATTTCCAGTGGAAGATGCAAACTGCCGTACAGTTTTTTTCCCCCTGGGATATCGCAATTCATCATTTGCACCTTGGCTATATGGCGGAGCTTTGAAGCACTGAAGCAATGTTTATTTTTTGTAGGTTTTTTCACAGATCGTCACATATTTGTAATTCGGCATTTGTGAATTCACCAATTTGTGTGGATTTTTGGGGGAAATCCCCACTTATTTTTATGTTCAAACGCCTGCTTATTTTTTTCTCCAGGAATTATATGGGACCGTCAGTTATTAGCGGATTTTGGCTGTTCGTGGTGTGGCTTGGTCCCAATCCCCTGCAATATTTGGGGGTCCACTGTACAGGCACGTCAGAATTTAGAATTGTGCACCTTCAGTGTAGTAACACCGCGAACATGCAGCATAATTAACAGCTTAAAAGAGGCAGAGAAAGCCCCCAAGAGTAATATTTGTTGTTCCCATGTCACAGACAGAATATAACTCCCTGAGTATCAAAAGTGTCAAATCCAGGTTGGAAAAAGCAAAGGCCTGCCCGTGTTTGTCTTTAGCCACAGGTGCTTCGACTCAACCGGCAGGTAAAAGAGCTCTTGAGTAGAAGCACCTGCGGCTAAAGACAAACACGGGCAAGGTTTTGACTTTCCGGACCTGGAATTGACACCCCCGTGCTGAGTATTGTTGTATGCTCTGTTTGTATGTGTTGCTAATCCAAGGTTTAAATTGACCATCACTTTGATACTAATTTCTGTTAGGTTGTCTGACTGGTAGCTAGTTGTCTTGTAGACCAACTGGGAATACCACGTGCTGGAACCCGGTCCAAAGCCCAAATATCGATCTTCGTACGATACGGTCTTGAGATATTCCCGATTTTCACCTGTCGCGGGTGGCTTGGGAACGAGCTCCACGCTCGCTCACTGTATTTTTGTTTCTAGTAGTGGAAATGTGACACGGTAGTTAGGCACTGACCTTAAACCATGTCAGCATGCCCTGACCCGATGTTGACGGATCCGTCTGCGGTTCCAGGTCGGCCCCGGGCATCCTGGACGGTGCCTCCGGGTCGCTGGGAATTCCACCTTGCCCGCGTCGTCCCTGCGTCACCGCCCCGGTCAGGACGGACGGTGCCAGGCTGCCACTGGGAGCTTGGGCAGGGGAGGGTTCCCGCGATGGGGACTGACTGCTGATTTACACCCAGGGATAACTTCTGGCGGGGTGGGGGGGGGGTGTCCAACAAATGGGGACAGTCGGTCTGGTGGTCCCATGGGGGGGATAGCATGTGTGGACACACAGAGCAGGCTGCTAAACACATTTTAGTGCTTTTGCTTGACCAGAACCACACACATTGTGCTGAAATGCTGTATTTAAAAAATTTTTTAAAAAGTGAATCTTCAAGCAGAAGAGTTGCACTGGGCGTATTCGAATAGGCTATTAAGGTATTTGAATTGGAAAGCCCCACCCCCTTCACCCCATCTAAGCCCACACCTCGACTAATGAAATGAGAGAATAGTCCACTTGAAAAAGAAGGACAAAAGCTGAGAGAGAGAGAGAAGACAATATCCTTGTATGGGAGAATTAGTTACACTCACTAGTCTAAGTATTCAAAGCTGGGAGAGGAGGCGGTTGGGGGTGGGGGGGGGGTGGAGGGGGTGGCAGAGAAGGATTAGGAGCAAAGTCCACACAGGTGGGTTGGGGTGGGTGGGCGTTCGGTCACATGACAGGATGTTACCTCGTTTGAAGAACACCAGCCGGGGAGGCCCCCAGGAAGGAGGCAGGGTCAGAAGATTTTTTTTATAGGCCAAATGAAGCGCTGGGCCCACATCGGGTCTTCATTAGTCCTCATCTCCCAGGTGCGCCACCGGAGGGGGAAAAAGTCTGGCAAATCACGCGGAACCTCGCAAACGCAGCGGAGAAGTGGCCCGGGAAATGCGTCTCGTAAATGTCAAATAACGGGCCGTCATGGTGGAGCAAAATAAGTCCGTGAATGATGTGTCCGATTTGGGTGGAATTTGACGGCAAAGTGATGCACTGTAATCATTTTGGGGGGAATCCGCTGCTGCCTCGAGTTAGGGCGACCCAATTTATGGTAAACGGGGCTTTCCCTTGGATAGTCAGCGTTAAAGCTCCTCATTCACCTCACAATGACAAGGGGCAAGTGGGGGGGGGGGGTCAGTCTCTTGCTCAAGGGCACTTTGACATGGTCACAAGGGCTGAGGATCGAACCCACAACCTTTTGGGTTGGGGGACGACCACCCTGCCACGTGAGCCATGCCGCCCGTTATGCCTTTTTTTGAGATACCGACAATTTCGTTTTTTGTTTTTTTTTTGTTTATTGTTTTTTTGCTTTGCTTTGAGATACTTGACAAGATGCATTTCGTCAGATAGAATTAGTGAACAATTGTTCAAAAAAAAAAAAGCGGCTTCTATCTGTTTATTGCCACTCCGAGTTGAAGTTTCCTGTCAAACTTGAAGTAACCCATTTCCCTTGCATTGAACGCAAACTAAGCCGCTCTCCTGTTGGCTACGTCGGGTTAATTTTGGGCCAGCGTCACACACTGCGGTTCTGCGTTTTTGTTCTCGCGGTTCACAACTTCAACACATCGAGATGTGTCGGTTCTTGTTTTTTTTTCAAAAGACGAATGTGTCGCCTCCTCGTGACAAATCAGACGACGTTTTTCGGCTCAGCGTCCATCCAATGATGGCCGCTCTAAAAAAAAAAAAAAAAAAAAAAAAAAAGTCATGGGGGTTCTTTCCTCCTGGATTGCGGGGTGGTGGTCTGCTTGGGCTGGATTTTTGGGGGCCACGGCCTTCGTGCGTGGTAAGCTCTGCTTGACATGACACGAGCTCTGAAGGACACAAAGCAGAGGAGGAGTCTGCAAGTCAAAGCAGATGGCCTCCAGATATAAAAAAAAAAAAAAAAAAACTCACTGCCGGGCCTCTCCAAACTCCCTCACAAGCCTTCGGACCCACCGGCGTAATCCTCCGCTTTGAACCCGTGCTGGCGTTCTCGCTGTCATTGGCATCATTTTTGGGTGACCCACTTTGCAGTGGTTCCCAAACTCGTCGCTTGCGCTTATATGTGCATATGTATGGATAAATCCGTACACATATAATGTATATAAAACAAAATATGTGTAGTTGCAGGAACAAAGTCCCATTTTATGTGATTGTTTTGGAACAAAGGATGTAATGCCAAAAAAGTGACAATAAAGTTGTGCTTTGGGAATTCACTTGTTACGTAACATTCTTTCCTTGTTAATCTTTGAATCTTAAAATCCGAATATTGTCGCATTCTACTTGCATCCGCCCTCCATGGCTTTATTGTCACAACAGGTTTGTAACTTTTGTATTCCCATGGAATTTTGGGGTACACATGGCAGTTATTTTAATTGAGGTTTTGATTATGTGGGTGCTCTTGAAAAATGTTCCGTCCGTGTGTTTGTGCTTAGTTACTTACCAGTTCCCACCATTGCCTTCGTGCTTTTCCTGCCGAGGGGAATACTGATGTTTATAGTCATGAGGTTGTAAATTTTTCCAACAGCACTGTTTGGATTATTTTAGGGGGGCGGGGGGGGGGGGATTTGAGTGACATCAAGTTTCACGCAGATACTTTTTGGGTTTGTATGTCGGTCCGGGAGAGATGAATGAAACTGGCGTTGGATTTCATAACGCAGTCGATAAGCGGTCTCTTAGCAGTCCTTATGGCAGGCATTACCAACTCCGGTCCTCGAGGGCCCCCGTCCTCTATGTTTTCGACGTTTCCCTCCTCCAGCAAATGCCGAATAGGGACCCTCGACGACCGGAGTGGGTGACCCCTGCCTGATGGGGTGGGGCTAAAACGATGAATCGAATAATAGCGACGATTGACAACGGCGTCTGACTAAATAACTGGCCGTGTGTGCGGTCAGTGACTGACTAATCAGCAAAGGCATTTCTATGTAGTGGTTGAAACGATTAATCGAATATGCCGTAATCACTAGGTTGGTATTTTTAGTGGCCTTGTTGGTGAACAATGTACTGCATTTTTGCACGACTTGCGGTTCTCTCACAAGGAGCTAAACAGTAAAATTGTCAACAGCCATTTGATCCTTGAAAGGACCGAGCAATTTTGGGGGTTGTTTTCCTCCATTGCTGTTGACATTTTGACATGAGGACAGCAAGACGACGCCGAACAAGTGTTCAAAAGTACGAGGCTTCACACAGGAAGTGGCCACTGAGCTTGGCGCGTCACACATCGTCATGCCGCAGAGAGAGTGAAAGAGTCACAGCAAAACCCGGACATCAAACACCGCGGCCCTGACAAGTCACCCACTTTGTGTCTTCATTGTCCTCCAAGCGGATAAATTCTCCGATTCTTCCTCCCTGGGACGTCTTTCAGGCCCGTTCTAATAAGCCATACGCAATTTAGTTTGGGGTGAGGAGGGTCAAGCGTACGCCAGGCCGGCAAACCCGGGGTTAATCTCTCCTCTTCCAGATGCCCCCCTTTGAAGGACTCCCCGCCGGCGCTTTGCCACAAAAAACGTGATCTATTGTTGACGTGTCCGCAGCGTGGTGATATATTTGCACAAAACGCTCCGATTATGATTCGAAACAAGCCGGGTGACGAAGGCGGCCCCCGGCGACTGCGGACACCGGGCGCTTTGACCCTGGGGGTCTCGGAGCCCCTTTGTCTCGGCTGACCTCTTGTTTCTTTTAGCCGCTCTCTGAACCTAACAACCCCCGCCGCCCCCCCCACCACCACCACACACAACATATAAGCCACACAAATAAAGAAATGAGCCTTTCCCGTTTTGGTTTATTAGCATTTTCTTTTCCACAGCGGAGCGAAGGGGTCAAAAATAATAGTAAGAGTCATTAATTGTGAGTGTTAGGAGGCCTCAAATAAAACGGCAGGGTCACGGGTGGGAAACGGCGGGTCAACTAGGAATGAGGGAGCGTGATCGCTGCGACACTCCGGGCCTTAAAGGGCAAACACGAGTGTGTGTTGTTGCGGCGCGGTGACAGCATGCGGGGGGAAAGCACTTTGTGCCCCAACAGCAACTCGCCACGCATGTTTGGCCCAACGGCCACGTTAGACGATGGTGTGGTATGGTATTATTATGATGTTGTAAAATCTATTAAAAAAGTTGATTGACTGTCGAATCCTCTTCAATCCTGCTTTTTACACCTGCAGAAAGTGACGACTGTCGGTTGATTTTTGCAGCGCACATCTTAGGGCGTGTTTATTGATGCATCATGTGAGAAGTTTGAAAAAGTTTTAATATTTTTTTGTCATTATCAATTGTTCTTGCTCTCTCTCAGTGTATTATTCGTGTTGAAATGTGTTTGTATTGTTACAAAAAGTGTGTTTAAAGACGTTATTGAAACATGCCAATGGAGTTGTGAGCCTTCAGCGTAGTACTTGGTTGTGCCGCAACTTCCCAGGCAGCACCGAGCTCGACTTCGCAATGTCGCGTCATCAACGGCAAGAAGAAGAGGCAGAGAAGGTCCCCAACTAATTACGCCCAAAACAATACTCGTTGCTGCCGTCTACTGCTGCGAGCATTGTCGCGTGCTCTGTTTGCCTTCGTTGTCGCGCAGTGTCAGAGACGAACTTTCACACTCGCGTTCAAACCCGAGCGCAATTGAAAGTCGTGCTTTCGGAATGGTGAAGGAAAGCCGATTAGCCGGGGGCAACCCTCTGTAAAATGTTGCCTCTACACCCCCGCCACCCTTCACTTGCGTCGGTGCTCCTCGAGTTGCGCCTCCGCTTCCTCCCGAGTGGCTTTTCCCTTTCGGCTTTCTCGCTGTTTACCAAACAGTCCGTCTTCCTCCTCCTCCCTCCCTCGCTTTTGTTTGCGCTCATCGGTGGACAAAAATGGCTCTCAGCTCCACCTCGTCCGGGTGGAAGGGAACGTTCAGGCGTGACCATTTAGGATGACCCCCGCGAGCGTTTCCTCTGCGGCCTGTCCAACCGGGCGGGCTCCGTCTCAAGTCGTAGATTGACGCGATGAGCTGTCACGCAGTGTGTGAAAAGTTAGCAAACCGCTACGGTCACATGAGGTTTGGTTTGTTTGTAGTGTTGCCATTTGAACGCGGACTCTTTTATTTATTATTTGGTTGATTTTGTTTCCAAAGACGACACCTGTCACTCGCACACTTCCACGGAAAAGAGGGAAAGAGTGCTCGCTTCAAGCAGTTTCTCACTGAGGGTTGAATTTCACCGTAAAGCTGAGACATAGAATTAAGAAAAGAATGAAATGTATATTTTAGACACCAAAAATGCTCAAGCGCAAGCTAGCCGCCGAACACTGTACAGCTCGACATGTCGACAAACGTTTTGGGATTTTGTTTTGTCGGCGTTTTGCCCAACAACTGTCTGCATTTGTATCCTTCACTCCACCTCGACACTCACGCATGCCTCACTGCGTGTCCACATCCCTTTGGGGGGGTCTAGCGCTGGCTCTGTGTGTGTGTGTGTGTGTGTGTGTGTGTGTGTGTGTGTGTGGCACGGGGGTTGTATTTCACGCTTGACCTTCCCCTCGCTTGCTTTGTGCGCGCCGTCACTCCCGCCTTGAGTCTCTTGACCTACTTGGTCATCTCGCAGCAAGCCACTTAGAATAGCTCCCATAATACCAACCTCCGTGTCGACCGCGTTGCGCGCATCCACATCTGTCTGGCACATCTGTTGCGACCCCCCCCCCCCCCCCCCCATGGCCAGTCCATCCCAACCCCCCCCGACATTGAAAAACACACAGCTCCAGATTTAATCCCCCCGCGACGATTGTTGCTTTTTATTGAATTCTGGGACATCCGTTGCCAGGGTGCACTGCAATCCTTCTGTTTATTTTGCTTTAATCCAAATCTCCTGAGATGGGCCGTGTGTTTTTGCATCTGCGCGCACGCACGCACGCACGCACGCACACTTGTGTAACAAGCAGTTCCTTTGGAAAAACAAAAGCAGGGAGGATGTCATTCCGTGGATGTATGTAAGCTCGCCCAACATGGCCACTGTTTGTGGGAGCATGACTATAGAAAACTACGGGGTGCCGTTTGGCTCAAGATTTTGCTGAAAATCGCAGCGACATTTTGTCACACGTAGTACAGGAGGGTATTGTTGCCACTCCGGAAAAAAGGAAATGTTCAATGTTATGACCCTGTTAAATTTCCCGTTTTTCCCCTCAAATGTCCTATTGCGTAAGTTTCACCTGTTAAAGTGATCCGTTTCACATTTAATCTGACATGTGCGTCTTCTGTGCAACTTTGTCGTTGAGCAAAACGAAACGAAGCGATCCCTTCCGGTTCAGGTGACTGACACAGCCCAATTCTAATTATGCGGGCCTTATTTTGAAATCTCCGTTTTGGACAGTATTATGGAAGTTCTGTAACTCGTAACTTTGATTTATAGGACACAAAAAAAAAAAAAAAAAAAGGGACTGTCACCTGAACCAGAAGGAATGAAAGTCGAACGCAAAATGTCAAATCGATCACGTTATAATGTGAAACTGCTCACGTATTAATGTGAGATGTCATGTTTATCTCGTGATAACGTGATAGTGGACGTTTTTTATTTTCCTGGTGGTATGTGCCGCCACTATTCGAAAGTACATTTTGACGTCAAAGCTTATCGCGTCAAAGCGTAAAACCCGTCACGTTACAACGCAAAACCGATCGGATTCTAAAAGGAAACCTCTCGCATTAAAACGTGAAAATGGATTCATCACGCTCACAACGTGAACCGTGTCGTGTTACAACGCGGAATTCACCACGACGTAGAAACGGATCGTAAAACGCGGAATTTATCTCGCGAAAAGTTGATTTTCGTCACTTGTGGTCGTGAAATGGCTCACTGAGTGAGTCAGCGGGTGATTGTTTCACTCAAGATCTTCCAGATGCTTGACAGGCTGACAACTGTTTTGCTCATTTTCTTTGACAGATCATCATCATCATCACCATCATCATCATCATCGCAAAGCGGCCATCTCACCCGAGCCGAGGTGGACACGCCGTGGCCTCCGGCCGGGCTCGTGACCAGCCGGCAAGCCTCGTCCTCGTCTTCCTCGTGCTCGTCTTGCTGCGAGTGGCGTAAGTGATGACTGTGCACTTTTGAGTGTAATGCGCACAAAAAACACCCACTTACACAAGAACACAAAGACCTTTGGCTGGCCACGCTGCTTTGTATGCGGAGGACATTTTGTGATCCCTGGCAGCTACTTGACACGGAACATTGTTTCTAAATCAGCTGGAAATCGGGCGGTCGCCGGTCGTCACTTTTGCGTCGCCGTTGTTGAAAAAAAAGAAAGAAAAAAAAAAAAAAAGATGATTTGGTTTGAGAAGATGCTGCTGCTGCTGGTTTGAGGAGAATCTTTGGCTCATCATAATGCATTCGTCCATTTTGTGTCGCGCTGATCCTCACGGGGGGGGGGGGGGAGCCGATCCCAGCCGACTATAATGTGGAATTAGCATAACAGATTGGTCATTAGAAATTGAGAGTAAGAAGATAAAAAATCATGATGAAATGTAAAGCATATTAATTGAAACAAATATGCAGCATTAGAAAATATAAAAAAAAAAAAAATCATTTCTAATTTTCATTTAATTAAATATTTTAAATGTGATATATGTTTAACACAGTAGTTCCATAAATACACTGTAACTCTAAGGTCAGTTTAATGCAATCTGATTTATTATAACATAGAATATCACATTTGTACTCTACATTTTTAATGACGCTTTCACATTTTTTTGCCCGGTGTTCGAGCACCTCCAAAGTTTCGACTTGCTGGAAAGCAGCCGCAAAGTGGGCAAAACCATTTTTCCCTTCAGACCATCTGTTGTGCCTCTACGTTACCGAGATTAAAAATGAGGTCACCCGATTATAATATCAAGACTTAAAACAATGCTTAAAAAAAAACAAAAAAACATTCATTGGATAACAAGTAACATCAATCGTTAGTTGGAGGACGTCACATTTTTTTTTTTTTTTTAACGATCTTACCCTTGTAAAAGGTAGCGTGAGTCTGTGTGTGAGTGTATGTGTGTGGTAGAGAAAGTGTGTGTGTGTGTGTGTGTGGGTGTGTGATGGTGTGTGTGTGTGTGTGTGTGTTTTTGAGGGATGTACGGTACGGTATGCACGTGTGAGCGTGAGGGAGGCATCCTTGTTGTGGTAGCAGGTTAGCATGTAGCCCAGCGGTGGGCTCGTGGCCCCCCCCCCCCCTCCCGCTCGGTGTTGTGTTGGGGTGGGGGCCGCGGTCGGTGTATGAAACCTGTCATTAGCAGAGGTGCGGGCCGCAGCGCTGTCGGCGGGGGTGGCTTTTGTCTCGGAGGCGGGCGACTCTTTAGTGCCTCGAATAACACGGCTCCCGGCGGCCATTGTGTGCCAAGTGAAAGGGTCCAATGGCGGGGGGTCACGGGGGGGGGGGGGCGAGGGGGCAATTCTCGAGCAGTGGTCAGCGGGAGAAAGGAGAATTGGGGAGGGGCATCACAGGGGCTTTTATACAGTTGTTGTCCTCCTCTCATCCAGAACAAGGAGGTGTCACTTTTTCCTCCAGCAAGAGCATCTCGCCTTTCAGAAAAGATAGCGCGGGGGTCGGCCGCCGTCAATGGCGCCGCGTCCAGTCAGCGCCGCTTGCAGCTGAGAGAAAAAAGAAAGGGCAAACGTTTTCCCGTTTTTACGCGGGGGTCGTGAACGCGCCGCCAAACGCCTGTCAATCGCTTCGGCAATCAATTGTCGCCGGATGATTGACAGCGCAAGTCCGTCCATTCACTGGTCCCTCAAAGGAGTTTTTTTTATTTATTCATCAAGGGGATGCGCTCCCCGCACACTCGCGATACGGGAAAATCCGCATTACTGGGAGACCGTGTCGACGCTTTTGGACGGCATCCTGGCATCTCCGCAAAAATGCCCAAACGTCGCGTTGCTCGACTTGACAAACACGCCAGTCAAGTTCGCTAGCTTGCTGTCACAACTCTTGCGCGCCAAGATCAAAATCATCTCCAAGCCATCGTTTAATACTAGAGCAGCAAATCCCAAATGGATTTTTGGGAGGGAATTGCCAATTGTGATCATTTGCAGGAATGAATTGTTCTGTCTATTTTATGTCTATTTGTTTGTATAAATGTACAGATATACATCTATCTCTACATATGTATAGAAAATCCATGTATAGTTTCCGCTCATTGAAATACATTTGGAAAAATGGTCAAAAAGTGTTTTTGTTGTAAACCCCCCAAAATCTTCAAAAATGCTGATAAGCCTCCATTATGAGTTTCTTGTGAAAAAAGGGGGTTGCAAAAAAAATATATATATCAAAAAACAATCCATGAATAGGTGAATCCCCCACCCCTTTCATAAAACAACCCAAAACAAAGTGCGCATGTCATCAATTCACCCCCACAATTGCCCCACCCCTTAAATTATCCCCAAAAATGTATTTTTAAATAAATTGTTGGGCCACTCGATATATACATCTCTATACATCTAGGGATGGGTGAGTACCGATACCAGGTGTCGGTATCGGGCCGATACCTGCCTCATTTCAAGGTATGGGGCACTCGTGAAGGATACCAATAATTGCCACCAATACTTGAAGCCCAAAAAATCTGACATTGATTAAGTGGGCAACAAGTAAGTCCCGTCCAGTAGTTGGCGCTACACTGGGGGGGGGGGGGGGCTTGACACATTGGCAAACCATCATCATGTCTGTCAGGAAAAAAAAGCACAATCTTTCCTCACAATCATATCGTTGTTTTAATCGAAACGTTATGCATCAAAATGTTTGCGGCATCGGTACGTGGTGCTGGTATCGGAACTGAAAAAAAGTGCTATGGAACATCCCGACGCCCATCCTTCGCAACGCAAAATCAACAAACGGCGACCGATGACGTTTTGTGTTGATTGGTGCTCAAAGGAGGTACGCGTTAGCATTAGCATGCTAATGAGCCACACACCAGCACTTACCAAGTAAGCTGCCCAAGATGCTTTTCCCACAGCTCATTGGGACCAATTATCGACTCCATTAGAAGGCACAGCCCTGATGACTTTACAGGGCCAATAAAGATCTTCAACGTGCAGGGACAGCAGGGCCGCCACTCAAGAGGGGGGCTTGGGCTGAGGTGCGTGTGTGGCTGGGGGGGGGGGGGGTAACACGGTTTACAGACAGGGGTCACCACCTCGCACCCGGCCACAACCCGGCACCGTGTGAACGTGTGACATTGCTTGTGTTCTCGCTAACACACATAAACTCTCCAGCTGTCCGACAGATAAAGGCGATATACGCACACGCTGGGTACAACATTAGGCGGCGCCCCCCCCACGCTCGCTACAAAGAAAGTCAAAACAAAGCACATTTCTTTATTTAGTTTGTTGCTTTCATAAAACAACCCAAAACAAAGTGCGCATGTCATCAATTCAGTCCCCGCAGCTCATTTCCTCATATTGCACGACATTTTTCAACATTTTTCAACATTTCGCAAAATTTGCGGTTTCGTGACACCAAACCGAACAAAACCAACAGTCGACTCTCATTTACCTCCGCCAGAAAGTTTGGTTCCAGCTTGGGTTAAGATGGGTTGGTTTCACCCAAAATGCTGCTTACTGACCAAAAACATCTTTCTGTGAAAAGAAGCATGCTAAGCGGAACACGTGCATATTTATATATGCATATTTTGGGCTTTTGTGACACCTCAAACTATAAAACAACAAAAACAAAGGACTTTTAATGGCAAAATAATTGATTTACATAGAGACTGTACAAAAAATTGTCATACGTAACGTCAGGGGCTTTTTTCTATATGGTGTTCATCATTCACTCCATGAACTGCGTCATCTTTTCTCATGATCGCTACACCCACACACATTCTACTACCTACTTGACACATACTCTGTTTTTACCATACATGTACTCTGTTGTAGTCCCAGGTTCCGAGACGTGTCCGACTTTCAACGTGTCGGCATGTCTCTCTCTTATGATCAATGAAATTCCCCTCCTAATCTTTCTCGTCTGCTCAAAAGCTGTGCTGATCTCAAAGCCCGCGATGCTACGCCGTCATCTCCAGGGTGCCTGCCTGCTGTGGCTCACAAGCCAGCCTGAATTTCACAGAAAAAGCTGGCCAAAACCTTTTTCCCCTGTTGAAAAACGCATTTGACAAATATATTTGAATTACAGTTGATAAATAGGTAGTGAATGGCTTACTGTAATAACCTTGGGAAGCCCTAAAACAGAGCTTTGGGGTACCCCACTTCTAATCTTCATGTAGTTTGTATTTTGTTAAACTTAGTGTACCTAATGATCTGTCCAGCAGATACATTTGCCTTGGGTAGCCTTTTGGAAAATCTTAAGAAGTGCCTTCAACATTCTGACACGGATGGCGCACCCCTCACCTTTGCACACACAAAAAAAGTCAAACCCAAGCCCATTATTTGACGGCATCTCAGTGCATAATTATTGCACCAGGCCGCCATTATGCACTTTTCATTTGGCGCAGTAACTCCTCCCTGAGGGGAACCCCCGCGCACCCCCACAGTTTGGTCATCTCCACTCAAGAGCTTCCAATGTGTCAAATGAAAGGCGTGTTTGTGGAGTTGAGGCGAAGGAAGACGCACGGAGCCTCGCTCACGGAGGGCCAGAAAAGTGTTACAAGTGGATGTGAAAATGGCGGAGGAGGGAGGAGAGTCTTCTAATCACTTTCCCTGCTGCCTTCGCAGGAGGGGGGCCATCGGGGGGCGGGGCCGGGGTGTGCGCTAAAGATCACAGCTCCACCTTCTCCTCCTCCTCCGCTTTTGATGGGGGGCCCGGGGGGGGCCTGCTTCCCTCCTTCGGGGCCTTTCAAGGCTGATGGAGCGCTTCAGAAGAGCAAGAAGAAGAAGACGACGGAACAACAAGAAGATTCTTTTTAATTAATAAACAGACTCATAACAACCGGTCTTTAAAAAAAAAAAAAAAAAAACAACACGGCAAAGTCATACAATTAAGAATTAATTACTTCATATTAAAAAATAATATTCCCCAATACGACAGGAAAATATTACCAGCCGTTGATGTTTGAAAAAATAAACATAGTCAGCCGATGTCTTAAAACGAGTGTTCTTTTTACTCATAAGAAATAAACTTGAAGTAATATATTTGAGAATTTATTTTTTCAACAAGAAAAGAAATGCTTCAATGGAATATTCTCTCATGTAGTCATAACCATAGTCCATGTTTTCCTACACATTAAAAAGATAATCATTTCCTTCTATTAGTACAGACCTCCCTTTTTCTTCAGATAAGTGCGCTCGTTTTTCGACATCAATTTTGAGTTTTTCTCAACTTAGAAAAAAAAAAAAAAATCTCACCAAGTGAAATGTTTCTATTAAGTAGACATTTTTGCTTAAGTTAAGTCATCGATTCCTCATTTCCTGACTTTCTTGTTTTCTTTCCAAGCCCGTTTTTTTTACAGTGCGCGCCTACTTGTTTTAAAAACTTTTACCAAGAAAAAATGTCCTGTCCAATTGGCAGATAATTTGACTTCAGTGAAGTCATCCACTCGGCATTGCGTGACTTTTTCCTTGCAGTTTGTTTAGCCCACTTGTTTTGAGAATTTGCAATAGTCACATTTTCCCTCTTCTCGTGGCACTTATTTGATTGACAGATCACCGATCAGTAATCTCGTCCTTCTTTGTCACATGTTCAATGTTTTCCCAAGACCAGTTCACTTGTTTTAAAAAAAAATCTTACCCTGGTCATGTCATTTCTCTTATGAAGTAATCAATTTTTCATGCCATGACTTTCTTCTTTTTTTTTTTTTTTGAAGGCTACTTTTTGCAGTGTAGTCTGTGTCTGCCTTTTTCTCGATGCGACTCCCCCCTGCTCGTCCGCTCGCTCGTCTTGCTCGGCGGTGTCTGCTAATGGAGGAATGTCACGTTCCCACTCTCCCCGGGGCCCGAGGCGGAGGACAGATGTGGAGGCCTTCCTTTCCCAGCATTCCCCGGGGAGGGCAGTGACAGGTCTTAACACCCTCCAGGAGGCTCGGGGTTCTGCGCGCGGGGGCAGGGGGGGGGAGTGGCGGCGGGAGGGGGCGGGGGGGCTTGTTGTCCGAGCGGGGGTCACGTATTGCCAGTCAAGTGATGCATAAGTAATGCTTTGTTTGGACCGATCCGGGGGAAGGAATTTACTGGATTCGCTTGTAATTAAGTTACTGCTTTTGAAATGGCGAGTGAAAAGAGAGGGCAATGCATGATGGGAAGCGTTTGCTTGATGATTACATATGTGACATTGTCTCTTGTTGTTTTTTGTACGTGTTGGAGTGCGAGCTGCGGGATTTGTTTCAAAATGTTTTCCTTCAAAAGAGTCTTCGGAAAAATGTTTGATTTTAAAGTGGAAAGATTCGATTCGGTTCGACTCTTCGGGATTCCGATGAGATTGGATATGACACGGATCAGTATGATGCATGACTTTTTTTGTTGTCATTTTACCTACATTTGAATGAATTTGTCAGTACTGTAATGCACCATTTCCTCCTGAGATGTATCTCTCCGATAAAAGACGATTTGTTACGTATCTCGATAAATTTCAGAGTGGACTGATTCGATGCACTCACATCTTTTAAATAAAAAAAAACGATTTTAGCGTCCAAACCGGTACAAAATTAGCAAGTCCGCTGGTGCAAAAGCGCAAGTATGCGGGGGTCCACCGTATAGTAAAAAGAAACAAAAACATGTAAAATCTATTGGGTATCCTTAAAGCATGGCATTCTGTACGATTTTTTTTTTTTTTTTTACGTTATTATTTGAATTTCTTGATCCACGATTATAAATTGCTTTGCAGAACTGTTGATTTGCAAATTTCGGATTGGACAAAAGTGTACAAAATGATCGCTCGTCAAAATCATACCTCTGGTATGCGTGTTCGGAAAATATCGTGGATTTCACTTACTGCGGGGGGGTGGTCTTGAATGGAACCCGCCCCTGCCCCCTCAGAAACAAATCGCTTTTCTCGTAATGCTCAGTTGTTGACTACTTTTCAAGATGCCTTGTAGGGCACAACTGCATCCTCATGACACCTTCAGACAGCTCTACGAAATGTCGTGGGTAGGCAATGATTCCTCAAGCGTCCCACGTGCTTTTTTTGTTCTTTTATGGTCCTCTGTCTTTCATGAAGTAAATGTTGGACAATTTGACCTTCTGATGACATGAGACCAACTAAAAAGTCCGGGTTATGGTTTCCTTCTGGGCTAGCGGCAAATGTCACGGCATTTCATCATGGCTTGGGAGTTATTTAGCCAGACAAGACGGTGGCAAGCAAGCCTGCAGCTAGCCAGGCCCCGTCCGTCTCGGCGACAGTCACTCGGACGGACGTCTTTGTGATGTTTATGTGCAAAGTCAGCAGCAACAACAACCCCCCAAAAAAATCTGCTCCCAGGCTCCCCCTATTGTGGGCAAGTGGAAGTAAGTTAGCTTCAAAGTCGTGGTCAAAAGCCAAGAAACCCAACTAATGTACGTTGTCAGACACGTTTTCAGAAGTGATAATACAGCAGTAACCGTAACCCAATAGCCAAGGACAGGGATGGGCAACTTCAATGGAGGGGTTACACAATTATCACCTGTGCTACTGAGGGGGGGGGGGGGGCCACAGAGCGCCAAGCACTTCCTAATCAGATGTAGGACAAACATGTCATTTGAAATGCGGACAGAATAATTCACGTGTATACGTGCAAAAGACGTACTTTTGATATATTTCATTTTCAGGACATGTCGAAAAGATCCACCGTGCTAACTCGACAACAAACAGCAAAAAGAACCAGTCACAGAGGGCTCTCTTGCATAAACATGACAAGTCAAGGACAGCACAAAACTCTTGAACAAAATAGTAACATTAAGTACAAAAATGTATTTTGTACTTTTTCATCATCATTAACTCACTCAAAATGTTTACATTATTGAGGGCCCAACTGCATGTCATTCCAAATCCACAAAAAATATATATCCGACCAAAAAACAGATGTTTTTTTCTCTTAATGTTCTTAGCATAAAATAACGTCCTATTCACATTTCAGTTATCTGAGCCTCAATGAAAATATATTGTTTTTTTTACCAAGTAAAAAAAAAAAAAAAAAGGAAGTAGATGCGTTCTATTGATATTTTTGGAAGCAGATCCTGTATCCAAACAGAACAAGTTCCGATATATGCCGATATTGATATTGGACTCGATAGCACCAGCAGGCCTTTCATTCTGACCGCCGCCCAAGAAAGCATTCCGGGCTAGCCATGACAGCAATAAAGACACTTTGGAAAGCTCTTTTCCCGCGCGATAGTTGCATTTACGTTTGGTGCTGTCCGTCCTCCGCCCACGGGGGACGATGGCGTATCCGTTTGGGCCTCCCGGCCGGCCGGCCGGCCGGCGCGAGCGTGAAAATGTCGTCCATTGAATCAAGCACGCTTGAGCGTCGAAGCCAAAGGATCAAGAGAGCTTTGCCGTAATGGATTGGCTCCACTTTGCGGCTCTCTTTACCTCGCACGTCGCCTGCTAACAATATAACTGGAAGCACATGACACGGCCACCCCCTCAGCAAAATACAAAATGTCACGCTGTGCTCCTCCAAACACTTTGACCAATCCGGTTTTCAACATGTCCAGAGTAACGGGTGCTAACACCCAAAAAAAACAAAAAAAAAAACGATCAAACTTGCTGTGAGCTTTGGTGAGTGGTGCTTTTGGCGCAAAGCTTCTTCTTCTTTGCTTCTTTGGCCATTCTGATGACAAAACAGTATTTCAGATGTTCCTTGTTGGTTTGTTTGAGGACAAAATTGTTTGACTGCCGAACCATCTGCGAGTTGGTCGTCTTCCATTTCAGCTCATTTACGTTTTTCTAATTCTTCAACTTTTCGACCAGATTTTCTTAAAAATTCTGGTCCAATTTGTGGTTTTTGATCAGCTCCAGGATACTTTGTCCTGATGTTTGAGCTTCGGGGACGTCTTTTACTACGACTTGAATATTCCTTGAAAGTTTCAGGTGACATTTTTTTTGTAGTTTGGCCGCTGTTCTTCCAAGGATGGTCTAGTGTGAGTCTACTCCATCTTTTGTCGTATTCTGGATTCTTCTTCAATGTTTGGACTATATTTCCGTGAAGTTTTAGGTCACATTACGACTTGTTCACCTGCTGATCCATCCAAATGCGTCTCTTTGAGTTTCCCATTCGTCAACATTTGGACAGAATTTTCCGTGACGCTTTAGTTCCATTTCTGTGTCGATAAAAGCGTGGAATTACGACTCTTCACCAAATTTAAATCTGTCAAGTGGCGTTTTTGTTTTTCAGTGTTTGGGTTTAATTGGCTGTCACTTATAATTTTCCCTTGAAATTTGAAGTCCGATTCTGTTGTCGGACCACTAAACCATCCGAGTTTATCTTGTCCTCTTTCAACGTCAAGTTGAACGAAGTTCACCTGAAGTGGTTATCCTCTGCAAAACAGAAATACATGAAAAATGCCGTCCAACCGGTGTCAGAGTTCAGGTTGACGCCAAGATCGTATTTTTGTTGTCGGCCAGTAGCACATTTGTATTCATCGCTTGAATTTCAGCATTGATTTGGTGCATCTGAGGCCCCGAGATGAATTTGATGGATCACTCAGTCAATTACGTCCCGCTTGTTCGCCAAACAAAAAGCTGGGATGAAGCGGCCTATTGTTGCCGCGGCGGGCGCGCACACTACTGCGATTCTTTTGGCCGCGTCTGTACATTAGAATTTCAAGCTTATGGCCATGGCAATTACGGGCTGGCAGTGCAGCGAGGCCACCGAGGACTGGAGGTGACATTCACAGCAAACTCCAACAAAGGAGTCCATCAAGAGGCCGTGACACATGCTCGGCGGACACTCCGCCGTTTGTCAGCGCGCATGAATGGAATCCCCAAAAGCGGCGGGCGGGCGGACGGACGGAGGGACGGACGCGGCGGGCCGACGGGCATGCTTTGCGACGCGGCATAACGGGCCTTTTCACACAGCTGCAACACTGACCACATTGTGCCCGGGCCAATCAAAGGCTTAGCATGACTCGGGCAGCCGCGCACAATGCACAAATGCCGCCACGGACATTTTCAAACGCGCGTTTGCAGGACAGCACAACGTGAGGCGGGATGGGAAGCGCCGGCGGAGTTGGGCTGGCCCTCCGGGGCCGCGTCTAATGCTGCAACCGCTTACAGTGAACATCCGTTGATGGCGAGGTTCTTGACCCACCCGCAGGAAAGGAAAATTTGCCAGACGGTAGCAGGTTTTTTGAGGGGGAGGGGAGGGGGGGTTGTGTGCCGGCTCTCGTCAAAAATGGTACCTATTAGCAGTTTTTCCCCCCAATATATGGTTTGGAAATATATTTAGTGGCTTATCCCTGCTTATCCGAAGCATCAAATACACGCAGTTTTTTTCCTCGATTACAGCGAATAAGTTCCGCTAAAAAAAAACGTTAAGACACTTTTCAAAGTATTCCTTTGCGCCTGTCCTCGAGCTACGGGAGCCCATTGTATAACATCACTTTTGAGGAAAAGAAGACTCTCGCTCTCACTGTGTTTTCAAAGCCAATCTTTTTTTGTTTGTTACTCCCATTTGACTGCAAAGCGGACCCATAGAATAAATTCAACATTGTCTATTTTAATGGGGAAATGCTGCGACAAAGGATTATTTATCAACGCTAACATAATCTGAAACGCCACGGACGGGCTAACAAATATTAGCATTCAAACAAGCGCTGCTTTAACGCGCACGGCGCAGCAACGCATGCGAGCAGAGCATCCGACAATACTCGCAGGCATATATTGTATTCTCGCTGCGTTGTTGGAACGCCGTCGAGCACTGGAGCTTAGTTGGGCCGGCCCGGTCTTTGTCCTCTGTGAATGGAGGGGGGAGGGGGGCCTATGTACATATACTGTTAAAAGCCATTAAAAAAAAACATTGCTTAAAAATCTGCGAAATAGCAGGCAGTCAACTACGCTTTTACAGTTGCTGACAACTGCGTCATTTTTTTTTTTTCAACCTTGAACCTTTTGCTGAACTACAGCAAACATCCAACGCATCATTTCCTGAACAGTCTCGGCCTTGCGCAGTTGTCGGGAGTCACTTTTACACGGTGCAAAAAAATCCAACACATTAGTGTGGCTTTTATTTTTGAGGGGGGTCGGGGGTGCAGGTGACGTGTTTACAGAGTTCCGGGACACACTGCGGCAGCACATAAACACACACACACACACACACACACAGTGTCAGGGGCCACATGACACAACACATGCTAGCCCCCCACAACCCCACAATCGCCCCCCCCCCCCCCCAACCCAACCACCCCCATGCTGGTGATGCATTCAATGACAGGCTCACATGATCCACGTGATGGAGCAAAACTTCAAAGCTTTAGCATCCCCACATCGCCAGCGGCCTCACGGGAGCCCGACGGCGTTTGGCCTCAGGGCCGCTCATATTTGTGTGCGCGCGCACGCACACGCGCGCACGTGTGGGACTTCTCGGAAAAAGAATTTATTCCCCGAATACAACCATGTTGTATTTTTTGCTTTATTCCCCTAAGGCTGTGAGTTTTTTTTTTTTTTGAGAGCATTAACTTTACACCTTAAAAGATTTTATTCCCCTGACATGACAACTTCACCTAAATCATGACAACTATACTCCTCTAATATTCCAAATTTCTTTTTTTTTTTTTTTTTTTTTTAAATATAGATTTTTCAATTCCACTCACTTTACAACTTCTCAAAATCCCAATACGGCTGTAATCTACTCACTGAACTTTCTCTCGGAAGATGCAACTTTATTCCGCTAACATTTTATTACACCAATTTGACCTTTTTGTCTGATCAATTACAACTTTAATACATTCACACTGCACATTTGGGGGATTTTAAAGCTTTGACTTCAAAATACTTACTGTAAATACTCATCGATCCCATTAACTTTTCAACTTAAAAAATACTTTATTACTCTGACGTTTTGTGAAAAAAAGATGACTTTATTCCCCATTTTTAAAGGAAATAATTTTTTTCCACCATCATTTAGGCATCTTAAAAAGAAAAACTTTATTCCACCAACTGAACTTTTTCCTCATGAAAATGCCACTTAAATTCTGCTAACATTTTTTGCTTTTTCTTCTTCATTTCGCTCATGTAACCTTTTCATGTAAATATACGACTTTTTTACGTTAGCATGTCAGTGTTGTCCGCTTTTTTTTTTTAACAATGTATTATTTCCCCTACGTATCATTTTCTTCTTAAAATGTGACTTTCTCGCCCAAATCTCACCGTTCTCAAAAACAAAACACCACAACATGTTTCCTTTTTTGCAAAATCGCAACTTATTCTCCTAAAAAGGACAACCCAAATGGTAATGAGCGTGTGTGTGTGTGTGTGTGCGTGCGTGCGCGTGTGTGTGCGAGTGTCTTGAACAGGGGATTTTTTGTGTGGTGGCCGAGAGAAGCTCGGGCACTTCATCTTCTCCTCTGCACTGCCAAAAAGGTCAAAGGTGAAAAGTCAGGGCGATTGGGAGAATTCCGCACTGCATGCCGACAGATCGGGTTTCAAGGGTGGGGGAAGGCCCTCGAGGGCCCCCCGAGGGATAGGTGCTCTGTGTGTGCGCGCGCGCGCGTGCGTTTCATGTGCGTGATGTTTTGTTTTGTGTGTGCGTGCGTGTTTTTTGTGTGTGTGTTTTTTTTCCCCCCATGCGCACGTGTTGCCAGAGCGTCAGCGCTCGCAGCATTGTGAACTTTCCCTTGATGTTTATTAGGAAGCGCGACACCTCGGCGTAGCGCATCGTTTGCTCACGGCGTCTTCCAAATATGCCTCAGATCCATTTTGGGTCGTCGACGCACACGAAGCGACTTTTTCTCCTTGCCTCTGAATCCTGCGCGCCGCTTCCGAATATGACCATCGTAACAAAAATGACATTCGGCCACCCACCCCCCGGCATATTGGGCGATTTAGCATGAGGACTCGTTGCCATGTGAACTGGGCAAACATGTATCGTCTGAGGCTCTAAACATGTTGTACTGTTTCACTTTACTCCATAAAAAGGGCCAAGCAGGATCTAGTCGTAATTTTTTTTTCTTTTTCAATGTTTTGGAAAAAAATGTTTTGTTCTATTTTATTTGATTACGTTTTATTTGAGGGAGCCAATGCCTGTTTTTTGTGGTACATCCCCTCTTATTCAAGAATTTTTTTTCAATGCATTAGAATGGGCATGAATTATTAGCGCATACTGACGGAAATTGGCAGATCATATCTAAAAAAAAAAAAATCATATGTCATATCAGCTCATATCTTAAAAAAACTCCCAAGTCAAGGCAAAGCTGTATATTTAAACCCCCAAAACTTATTTTGTCAGACCAAAATCTGCTAGCTTAATGCTAACTTATAATGTGAAAACCTATTGATGGGCTAAAAAAAATTAGCTTAGAATTTTGGGTAATTAGAAACCTGCTAATATGCAACTGTGAATTCAGACTTAATTGTGAAAGTTTGACTAACATGGACGTTTTTGGTGTTGGAAGTATTTGTATTCACAATGTGCAATGCTGCGGGGGTTCGCTGTACCCCCCAAGACAGTTCTTTTGTCACACAAGTCGCTGGGGCAGACAAACCAGTTTGAAAGCGGACTGAAGCCAGGTTGCATTGATCCGCAAGAACAAAGACGTCTTTGGTGAGCTACAAAGCGCCGAGTCGGCGTCATCAATCAATTGGGCGCTGCGTCGCGCTTGAAACATTTTGCAGAAGGTGCACGCATTCCCATGCTGGCGGATACGCCGCTCGGCGACATTGCAGGCCTTTTGTGGCTCGTCATTAACCAACATGCGCTCCGGGGGCCCCCCGGGGGGGGTGGGACGACCGGGGCCTCTGCCAGCTCCTGGTGAGCCCGGACTGATGAGCGCAGCTGCGTCTGCATTGTCCCCCAAACACAACACAACACCCCGGTCGTGGCTATGTGCTGGAATTTGTTGTATTTACCTTTCAAGGCGTTAAAAAAAAAAAAAGGTAGCCGTGAGCTGCGGCTTTTTGCCAGACTGTGAATATCGCAAGACCATACGTCATTTTACAAATTTTAATTATTTTTGATTTACATTTAAAGAAAAAATAATAATTAAGGAATCACTTCAATGTACTTATTATCCATTTTTAATTCCCGTTTAAATTGAATTGAAAAATATAGGGCGGTCTCAAAATGATCTTTTTCGAATCGATTATCCTATCGAATATTCCATGGGCTACTGGCGTAAAATCCCCACCCTTAGTCAATAGTTTTATTGAAATTTCTTGTAAAGTTGAAATGAAGGAAATATAATTGATTATTGTAATGTACAAATTCCGAAATATTCTAACTTTTTTTTTTTCAACGCAATTGAATGGGCGTGAATTATTAGCGGATTCTGGCGGAAATTGGTCAAGTGGCAGCTCATACCAGAAAAAACTCACAAGTCAAGGCAAAGCTGTATATTTAAACCCGAAAAAGTTTTTTTCCCTGACCAAAGTCTGCTAGCTTAATGCTAACTTATAATGTGAAAACCCATTGATGGGCTAACAGAAATTAGCTTAAAATTTGCGGTAATTACAAACCTGCAAAAAAAAAAAATCTATGAAATAAATTTGAGTTAACCTGAATTCAAATAATACCTGTGAGTTCAATAAAAGTTTGAAGTAAAAAAGTAATCATGTGAACTAAGCGTCTTCTGTGGCCAGCGTCTTCTGTTGTTGTTGTTGTTGTTGTTGTAGAGCTTCAACCGTAGTGTAGCGGCGTTGTAAGTGAAAGCGCTGCAAGTGGCCGCCGCTGGTGTGATTGGCTGCCGATCATTTGCATACAGTAACGCCGGTCGCACAAAAAAGCTTCTGTACGGCTGGGCTGCCTCTTTGACCCCCTGTGAGAGAAGCGTTTGTTCTCCACGCTGCTGCCGACGCACGAGTTCGCTTCCTGTGCCCGCCGCAGCCGCACAAGAAGATGAAGAAGAAGAAAGGATTCTCTCGGCTACGGCTATCAAATTGGCGGCCCCAGGGCCAGGCCCGGCCCACCCGATCCGATGCCGCGGCCCAATCAAGCAAACAAAGCATGTTTACTTCTATGCTAAATGGATTTGGACTTTTTCTTTTGGGCAGAAAATCGGCTTGGTTATATTTTGCCTCTTTGGCGCATCTGATTAGTGTATCGATTGTTCTGGCATCTATTAAATAGTTCAACTGAGAAAATGCAGTCCTCTGGTAGTTACTATTAGCATAGCGAGCATTAAAGGTAAAAAAAAAAAAAAAAAAAAAACGGGAAAAGGTTCCTCCAGAATCTTTCAGGGTTCTCCCATAACCTTTCAATTGGTGCCGAAAAATTTTCTTTTCTTTTCCCAGTTTCACAAGCACTTAATTTCACCCAAGGTTTACGGTTAGTCTCTTGGAGAAAATAGATCTCCCGCTCCCTCAAAGTGAATTCGGAGATTTGCTTCTAAATATGTTACAGTGGATGCCCGCATATTCAAAGTTCAGTCTTTTGCAGATTTACCCATCGTGGATTTTTTTTTTAGTTCAATATTTAAAAACATATTTTTCAATATTTAATTTTTTTTTTTTTTTTGGGTGGCAGCCGTTGTAAACGCTTATTGGCGGCATATCCCCACTTATTATATATAATTTATGGCCTTAATTCTTTTATTATTTTTTATTTTTTCAATGCAATTATGCGTCAACTATTTGTGGATTCTCATTATGTCCCGCCTGAAGTTCGTGGCAAAAAACGTACAGTACTTTAACCTCAAAATGTTTTTCACCATTTCAGTTTAAGACATTTTTTTTGTTGTTCTTTTGAGTTATATTTCCAATACGCCACCACTGTCAAAATAAGAGTGCCACATTCACTGGTACACTCTCAGGTGTTGACCGAACAGGATAATCAGTCCGACAAAATAAAACCTTTTTATTTCATCCTGTTTTGAATCGTCACTTCTTTGTTTTGCGTATGAATAGTGCTAAACATCAAAAACAAAACTCGCCCCGCTACCGTCATTTTTTATTTTTTTTTTCTCCGCGTTATCCCGGCCGCCAATCATACAAGAGCGCAAACGGGTCATTGATGGATCGCCCGGAGCCGTGTAAAACGTGGGACTTGACCTCTTCAAACCCGCCCCCTCCCCAACTCTTTCGGGCTGTTTGGAGTGTCGGGATCAGCGCATAATGGAGGCCACTCATTTGCCAAGAGGGGGCTCGTATCTTTGATGCCAAGTCCCCGGCGAACAATGCGGCCTTTCTGCGGTGGGCGAGAAACCACCAGCGGGGGTTCCGGGCGAAAGGGGGAAAACGTAAACGGGGGATTAGCCGGACGAATGGCCCCCGACTTGTCAGTGATGTTAATTAGCGTTAATTAGGAGCCCTTCATTTAGCGCCTGGCACTCAAAGGAGGGGCTGGCTGTTTTGCAAGTGTCCTGGCTCGTGCGCGTGCTCGTTTTAGTCTCCCCTACTTATCGGCATACACTGTACGTAAAATTACTCACAAGATGTTTGGCAGATTGAAAGTCCACTCCAAATCCGATTTGAGTGATTAGGGAGTAGCCAATGACACCTTTCCTACTTCTTAATCACTGCAACGGGGTTTTTATGTCGTGGACGATACGGATGACTCTGATAAATCAAATAATGACTAAGCACCCGGCTGTGTTGGGAATCAGTGACTCATTGCCTGCTCCCCAATCCCGAGAAAAGGATTTCATATAGTGGACTTCATAGTTGATTCTTGGGCTGAAACGATTAATCGAATAATGACAAACATTGTGCGGAGAGTACTGAAACACCAACCTGCTACAAATTACAATTTGACCGAAAATTTCAAGGAACAAAGGGTACTTTTATTGCTGTGATGCACTTTATTTGGGAGTCAGCCAGTCCTCCCTCAAGCGTGTCCAGTTGGTCCAAAATACTGCTGCTTGCCTCCTAACTGGTGCTCATAGGAGGCAGCACATCAGTCGCTGGCTGCCTGCACATTTTAGAGTTCTTTTTAAGATTCTTTGATTTGCTTTCAAATTGTGAAATGGCCTGACCCCGCCTTAGCTCTCTGAGCTCGTCCGTCCCGACGCACATGGCCACTGCCTCAGGTCCGCGGACGTGACGCTACCGCAGGTAACGAGCACCAAGCGGAGGCTCAGAGGGGCTCGAGTCTTTTCTGTTGCCGGTCCCTCTCTTTGGAATGACCTTCCGCTAAACGTTAAGCAAGCTTTGTCGCGTTTTATATGTCATTCATTTATTGTTTTAGCTGTCTTTGGTCTTATTATATTGACTGTGTGAGTTTTGATCTTTGAGACCAACAAAAAAAAAAAATGGTGTCCTCCCCGTAAACGGGTGTCTCCTCCGATCTGGTGGAAATTGTCACCTGGTGGGATTTCAGCTCCCTTTGCGCCCGAGCTTCCCCCGCTCAGATATAATCGGCCACTTTTGTCGGCTCGGTTAACCTCGCATTGTCCCAGAGGCCCCCTTAGCGCTCCGCTGCCATTCTGCTGGGTTATAGAATACCGCTACCCACCAATAAGGCCAAATCCCCCGACCCTCCCACCCGTCTCATTCTGGTGGCAGCTTTACCCAACACATGCAACAGATACACGTCCACATTTAGGACGTGGCCTATAAGCAGGTCGAGTGCCACCGGGACCGACCTAAGCCAAAACACAAAGACGTAGAAGAAGAAGAAAGCTAGGCTAGCTGTTAAGAGCAAAGTGCGCTGCCATGAGTCTCGTCCCCTCAAAGCAGAGATCTCGCCCTATCAAACATGAGGCGTGGTAGTAGTCCGACTGACCTGTTCGAGGCAGCGCGCTGCCATCAAGCAAAATTCAGTGCAGCTCAACTATGTGACGGATTTGGAGGCGGCCATTGTTTAAGGGATTAATCGACGCGTCAACTTTCTCACTCCACAATGACTGTTTTAGATTGTTTGACGAGCGTCTTCCTTGGCATCCGCAACAAAAGCACTCCTGGTTTTTCTAGTACACAGGCAAGTCCGAATTTACCACGTTGTGCCACTGCATGCTGGGTGGCAGCACTGAGCACTACTGGAAGAGGTGAAGCGTAATTAATCGCAAGATGCAAGAGGCAGAGCAGGTCCCCAATTCAACTCCTGTCATCGTTCCAACAGAGTCAGGGAGAATATCTGCTCCTAAGTGTTGTTTGTATGCTCTGTTTGTGTTGCTGCTCCATGCGTGTTAAGTAGCAGTTGTTTCAAATGTTAGAATTACCATAACATGAACACTCATTTCTCGTAGTGGGGTTTCCCCATCAGGATTGAGAGGTGAGAAATAGGGCCCGGACTTAGGGGAGTAGAAGAAGAAGAAGAGACGAAGGGGGCTTTGGTTGGAGGGCCGGCGGGGGGGTTCTTTGGCCACCACCTGGTATCACTTTATTAACCCTCGCCAGTTCTGACCCCTGAGAGCCAAGGAACAGCAGAGCCCAAAGGGAGGGGAGGTGGGGGCTGGGGGTTGCGGCGTCCAAAGGGTGTACGGACGTCACCGCGCGGCCTTTGAAGGGGGAAGCAGTGTGGAGTCCCTGCGATGACTTTACCAGTACTCTGACCCCCTTTGACCCTGGAGCCCCCCCCCACCCCGACCAAACCCCCACCACCACCACCACCACCAACCTCCTCCAGCCGAGCTCCTGGCAGCTGCCGGCCGCCGTTGCCTTTGCCGCGCAGCATCGCGGCGGCAGACGCAAAGAAGGCGAGCGCAGAAAGGTCAACGCCTGGTCAGAGCTTTTTATTGGGCGGGTGGAGAGACGGAGAGCGGGAGAATGTGTTAAAGACCACCGTCTGAGTTTTTAACTGCGGGGAGGGGAATGTGGCCTTTTTCAACCCCTCCACACATTTAGCGGTGAGAGGAGTCGACCTGGGTGCCGGCGGCGCTATGTTGAAGCGCAGAGGAGTTAAGTGAAGTGACGCCCCCGCCTGCCAGCCCGCCCGCCCGCCCGCCCGCCTCCCCCGCGGGCAACAAGCGGCTCACTTGGACAACTCATTTATGTCCGTGTGTTGGTTAGTTGCACGGACGCAGTCTTTTGAAGCTACTCCGCGTCCCGGAAGCTTTCGGATACACGCGTCCCGGAAACGGTGGGGGGCAGGACAGCGCTACCGGGGACTTTTGTGTTGAGTTCATTGCGTAACTGAGCTCAATGTATTTTTCGCTCTCAAATTGTGAGGGAGACGTGGGATCTGAAGCTCACTCGTACCTCAGATATTGGCTCGTGAGACAAAGCTAAAAAGCTGCAAACTTGCGGGGGGTACACCCCAGCCACAAATTTCAGAACTTCAAAGTACGGGGTAGACGTGCAACCCGCAATCCTGCTTGGACACCGAATCTCGTAAATCTTACATTTGTATCAAACAATTGTCTTAAAGGACCCCTGAAAATGGCAAAAATCACCCTAAAATGGCAGCTTCAAATCAAAATGGAAAACTTTGGGTGTCTTTTTCAGCTAGGCATTTTGAGACTTTTTTTGTGGCTCTACTCATGACAGACCAATACTACCAAATTTCATGTTGCTGAGTAAAAATATGTTTGGGGGCTAAATTTAAAAAGGAGAAAATTCTAGCGAGTTCTACTGAGCCAAAATGGCTTCAAACCAAAAGGGCAGACCTCACATGTCTTTTCAGACACGGAATCTTGCGGCTTTTTTCTCGGTCTACTTATGACAGACATGCCTTATGTTTTAAAAAATAATGTAGTGTGTGCGACTGAGCCAAAAGGGCCCCTTCAAACTATGATGGCAGAATTCCTGTGTCCTTTCGGGCATGGCTTCTTCGACTTTTTTGTGGGTCTATTCATGACGGTGATGCCTACCAAAATTCATGTTGCTAAGTTAAACTGACTTTGGAGGCTGAATGAAAAAATAAAATCCACAAGTTGCTACCAGACCAAAATGGCAGACCTTTTGTGTCTTTTCAAACACGGCTTCTTGAAACCTTTTTGTGGGTCTGCTTACGACAGAAATGCCTACCAAATCCAAGTCAAACTGGAATTGAGGGCTGAATCAAAAAATAAAATCCACAAGTTGCTACCAAGCCAAAATGGCAGACCTCCCATATACTTCCACATGGTTACTTGAGTTTTTTTTGGACATCGACTCGTGACAGACATGCCTACCAAATTCCACGTTGCGAAGTCAAAGTGGCTTTTGAGGCTGAATTTAAAAAAAAAATTATGTCAAGTGTGTGACTGAGCCAAAGGGGCCACAAACGTTTTTTTTTTGGGGTCTACTCATGACAGACACGCCAACCTCCATGTTGCTAAGTCAACCTGTCATCGGGGTCGGAATTTTCCCCCAAATGACAATACAATCATCGGGAGGACCTCAGCCGGCCCCGCTTTACTCGCTCTCTCGCCGGGTAATCGTCGTCTCACGCCAGCCCGCTCGGAAATTCCACCAGAGGACGTCATAGCTGACTGGATTAGCGCTGATCCAATCTGACGTCACCCTCCGAAAACTCTCAATGAGCCGCCGATTAGTCACTAGCATGCTCATCCGGGATTTCCACAAATAGGACGCGTAAGAGCGGGCTGACCTTTTCATGAACACCAACATCCTCACGGGAGAAAACGGGGGTCACTTGGCTCCAGGTGGAAGTTTGACGCTCACCCTGGGATCAAGTCGGGACTGGAAGTGGTTGTCCGCTAAAGTCATAAAAACTTCATCTGTGGAGTGTATGTGACTCGATGGATGCCATAGTTGAGCGTGAGCAGCAGCAACAGAGCAGAAGCAAACAATAGCAAGTATTGTCCTCGGCATTTTGTCAACTGTACATGAAATACGATCACTCGACAGCGGTGCCCTGAGATACGAGTGAGTCGGCTCACAAGTTTTGACGGCTATGAAGAGTCGTCGTCGTCGTTTTGACGTCGAGACTCAAGTCAACACACTTGACAATAAGCCGCATTTTGGCGAAATGGGAGCAAGTGTTCAAAAAAGTTGCTTCAAGCTGTTTCACTCAATTGCCAGTTGAAGCTAAAACAAAGAGAATGTCACCTTGTGTATTTGAAACAGCCAAAGAAACTGACTGGAGAGGCCCTGATAGTCCCTCAATGCTAATGCTAAAAAGTAAAAATGAGCATTATCATTAATGCTAGAAATTGAACTTGCGTCTCAGGCCGCCATTGCATGCAAACATGAGTGGCAACTTGTAGACTGGGTGAAGATGGAATAGTTAACGGAAACAGCCGCAGCGTCACCGGCGCTGCATGTTGTCGTTCAGCAACCTCCAATGAGAACATTTTGCGTCATTTTCAATTCCACACGAGGCGGCGTGTCCCTTTTAACTTGTGCGACAAGAGTTTATAGCCAAGTCATCACGTCCGAAGAGTCCTTGCATGCGGCGAGGGCAGATTACAGGCTTTCTCCGGTCTGAGGCGGGCATCCGTCCAAACTCTGCTGATGGGTGGGGGGTGGGGGGGGGGGTGTTGGGATTAGCACCCCCATGACATGCTGCAATCTTCAGGCACTACCATGGCAGATAAATAGATAGATGGATACTATGGAGAGATATTATAGATAGTATGGGTAAATACTATAGATACTATGGATAGATACTATAGATAAATAGAGACTATTGATAAGTAGATAAGAGACTATAGATGGATAGATCTCTTTTTATGGAAGTGACATTCCTGGAGTGGTGGAAACAGAAGCCCTTGTTTAAAGGTGAACCCCCCCCAACCGCCCACCCCGCCTCTTTTTTTCATCTTCCTAGTTTTGGATCCCGGGGTGAAAGGTCGAGACCCCCTCCAGCTTCAGAGACATGTCGGGTCATGCAAGCCACATAGCTTTCCCCGTATAGCCAGCCCTCTCCTCGCCTTCCCCCTTCACGCACACCACCGACAGACCTCCTTCCACACGAGGTGTGAGAGCACGCACGGCCCTCCCGGCCAGCCAAATGCGTACGTGCGCGCGAGTCCTTCAAAGACACTTGGAATTTGGGACTCAAAAGCATTCCAGGGCGTGTTGACTTGGTGGAGTTCCGAGTTTGATAGAGAGTCATCAAACTTCGCCACCGTGCTCCAACCAAACGCGGCGTACATGCTACGGATTTGCTAGCATTTGGACAACATTTCTCAGACAAGTTGGCCTTTAAAGGACCACACTGGAAAACGTCCTGTGTGTTTGTGCACAGTTTTTTTTTTTTGACGTTTTGTGCATCTACTTATGATAGGCATGCCAAAAATGAACTTAGTGTCCAAGAAAGGACCAAAATGGCCCTGAAACTGCTGCTTCAAACCAAACCGGTTGACTACCTTTTGAGACTTTTTTGGGGGGTTCACCTACTTTAGACAAACTTAGAGACAAACCAAATGCCTCAGTGGTTTTGTAAATAAAATAAAATAACATTTTGTAGCAATTGGACTAAACCATTAAGATCACTTTGCTTTTAAAGGAGCCCTGGAAACAACCAAAATGATCTTGAAATGTCTGCTTCAAACCAAAATGGCAGACTTCCCGTGTGTTTTTGCACATTGCTTGTTGGGACTTTTCTCTTTTTTTGGTCCCGCTTACAATAGACAAGCCAAAAGTGAACCTAATGTCTTAAGGGATTTTGTAGATTTTGTCATTCAAATTTTGGAGCACTTTTGAATGACTCCTGGAAATGACCAAAATTACGCTGGAAGTCCACCAAGCCAAAGACAAAGTCAGAGACTTATTTAATGTCCAACATATTTTTGTAGGTATTTTAGTTCAAATTTTATATTTATCAGACCGAAACATTAGGACAGGTTTGCTTTTAAAAGATCCCTGCAAGTTAGAGACTCAGAAATGGCAGCGTCAAGCCAAAATGGCAGACTTCCTCTTTTCTGGCACGTATTCTTGAGACTTTTTTTTTTTTTTTTTTGCGGCTCTACTCGTGATCGATGAGCCAATCAAATGCCATGTTCCTAAATGAAACTGGCTTCTGGGGCTGGATTTTACACTGATTTGTGGCAAAACTCATGATAGACATATCTACCAAATTTCACGCTACCTCGTAAAATCGGCCTGGGAGGTTGATTTTGCAAAAATTTCGAGGAGCTTTGTGATTTGAGCACCACTGTCGCCACCCACTACGGAGCGCACGTTTCCACCAGGGTGAGCGCGCCTGTAAAACTCACGAGAAAAATTCCCAAGCGAGGACGGGACAATCCCAAATTAGACGAGTAAATAGAGCGAAATAAGATAGATGTTCCGGGTCAAAAGAGACTACGGGCTGGCGTAATAAATTGATAGCGATGGGCTGAAAGAAAACATCAGCCAGTTCCTACGTGCAATGATTTAACTGAGGCGGCCCCGAAGCCTTCACGGAAAAGCAGGAAATAAACAGCGATAAATCCAAAGTGTCAGGAAGCAATTAGGGTAAACGCCATCAGTCCTCCAAAACGGGAGCCCCAGAAAAAGACGTGTCATATGAAAACAAGCTTTTTTTTGGGGGGTGGGGGGGGCGTATCTGCTGCCAAGTGTCACAGGTCAGGAGACTGGCCGGGACCTTCGCCAGCGTCCTCGTCGCTGAGTCGGCAGATGGGAGCGGCCTCGCTGGCCAAGAGCAACGAGACGCCGTCAGATGCGCGCCTCCGCCATCAAACGTCTACGTGGAAAATAAATTCAAATGAACACCACCTCGGTTCCTCCATTGGAGCAAAATACAGGTGGTGCCTTCACTTACCAGCAGGACTGGGGATTGTTAAGAACCTTTGATTTGAGTGGATTTCGATCGGCATGGCACCGTGAAGCAATTCTATTTTGATCCTTTAGGCTGAGATTCGATTCGATTCGATATTGAAGCACGGGGTGGTCTAGAACGTGATCTTGCGATAAACGAGTAACTTTATGTACATGCCGTTTGCATTGATAACTCCAAAGTGTCAGGAAGTCATTAGGACAAAGGCCATCATTCCTCCAAACGTTAGCCCCCCCAAAAAAAAAATTGTCATATGAAAACAAGCCTTTTGTGTTCGCGTGTGTTGAGCGGGGTGGGGGGGGGGGTTCTGCTGCCAAGTGTCACAGGTCAGGAGACTGGCCGGGGCCTTTGCTGGCGTCCTCAGCGCTGACTCGGCAGATGGGAGCGGCCGGCGGCAGATAAACAAATAACCAAATAAATCCTGGGGACAACGGGCTGGGGAAGCCACCCCGTCCGCCCCCGAGGGGGTCAGAGCGGCAACAGATAAATCTTCCCCGCGCCTGGCCACCGTTAACCTCTTAATCAACCCCAATCGGCTCGGAGGAAACGCGGAGGGCCGTCGAAACGGGGAACCGCACGTGCCGAGGAAACGCCGCGACGGGAAAGCGGCCGCCTCGTGCTCCAAGGTCATCGACAAGCACCTTCCAAAAGTCAAGCTCAAGAAGATATTCCAGCAATACCCACAAGGAAGATTTTTTATTTTCATTTTTAATCCGTGACAGCCCCCCCCCCCCCACACACACACACACATGAAGATGGAAAATCAGGCGTGTAACAGTTTTGGCCGCACTGTGTGTTGGTGTGTCTCCACGCAGAACGGCACACATCAAGATTGTGCTCCACCACTGATCTCAAAAGCAGCCCTGAGGCAAAAATCTCGAGTGATCACATGTGATCTCGCAAAAACGGCGATGACCAGACACTTTGTGATTGGGGGAAGGGGGGGGGGTGTGCTGTACATCTAGCGATTAACCTCGTGGACATAAAGCTGTTTGCAAACATGTCATTCTGAGCTTTTGGTTCCTATTTGGGCCTTGCACTCGGGTTACGTACCTGTTTTTTTTTTGTTTTTTTTGGGGGGGGGGCGGTGCGCCCCTTAACTCCAGTGTTGCATTGTGGGCACTGCTGGTGCCGCTGTCAGGCGGCACCGCCGTAAATTAGCGAGTGGCCCCCATGTTTCCAAGGCCATCCGACACGGTCATGTTTACCGCCCCTTCTGGACCCCCGAATCCCCCCCCCCCCCCATGACACCCATGGTGTGTGCCCCGTCCACAAAAGCCCCGCCTACCACGCCATCCATCACAGGCAGCACTCTTTCATTGAAGATATCCTGTCGAAGATGTTGGGGGCTTCGGGTTACATTTGGGCTCAGCCAAGTGTCCCAATTGGGCTGAGTGTCAAGGCGCAACTTTTGCTGAAGGTTACATTTCACTCTAGTCGCTAAAAATCCTGTCCCCCCCCCCCATCCAGTAGTGATTTCGACGTCCAGTGCACAACTCGGGTCCTCCCGGCTCGAGCGTTTTTCTTTTTTTTTTCAACACTTAAAGCTTCATTCTGTAAATGTAAATGAAGGCAGTAAGATGCTCAGAGCGCGGCGCAGGCATGACCAATCGACGCGCGCTTTTAATGCAACTGATACCCACGGCGGTTTTATTTTGACGTTTTTGTGTGTTTTGATTTGTTCCATTCTACACTACTGTATGTTCATGTTTGGATTTCAGATTGGTTTGAATAACCGTTAACTTGAAAGTGAAATATATGTAAATAGTTTTGTTCAGTACATGACAAAAATACACTTTTGCTAATAAGCATAAATAAAGACATCTTTTTGTGATAGAGAAAGCACGTAATGGAAATATTTAAAAAATCGTAGCCCCGAAAACCGAGGTGCGACCCGTACCGTGGGCGACCCGTACCGCCGGTTACTCAGTGCTTGAGTCTTTTTTCCCACTGGATACTTACTTAGTGTTAGGGTTAGGATTAGTTTTATGGTCGGGCTTAATATCTGACTAAGTGCCAATTAGCGAGACATTTGGGCGTCCAAATATGAGGCTCGACTGTGTTCCTCCCCTCGGCGCGAGGATGAATCTCATACATTAGTCTAGCAAGCTGATCCCGATGTAATAAGTTGCCTTTCCGCCCAATCCTGCCCGACTTGATCATAAGCCTCCAGCGTATTGAGTTTCACTTTAATTATTGGCCTGCAAAGCCCTCAAGAGGCGCACTTGGTCAGTGGGCCGCACTGGAATCCCCCTCAGAGTGAGTCAGGGGGCTAATTGGCCGCCAGGTAAGGTTACATGTGACAGCAATTAAGCCGAGCGCGGGGCCAACTTTATGGCCTCTGGGCAGCTTCACTCGGGGACCCCCAAAGTGGCCTTTATGGCTTGTGGCTTTTTTTGTTTTGTTTTGTTTTGTTTTTGACAAACTGAGGCTTCACACAATCGGAGAACATCCAAGACCAGAGATGGAGCAAAACTCAACTCGGCAAGCTTTGAAATGATCAGCCCCCGATCACCACTTTCACCTCGCCAAGCCAAATTGATCGATCTTAACAGGACGCACAAAAAAAAAGTCTCAAGGACCTCGACCTGAAATTGAACAGGAAGTCAGCCATTTGGGCTCTAAGCAGCCATTTTGGCTGAATTCCAAGGCTTGTACTTTGAGGCTAAAAATAGATGGTTAGCCCCCAACACCAGTTTCGCCCATGGACACCAAATTGGGTGGACAAGCATGTCTCTCATTACTGCGTGCAAAAAAAAAAAAAAATTAGGACTATTTGGAACATTTCCCCCCGCAAATGTTTTTCATGACGTTAGCGTTTGTGGGTTTGATGGTTCTCCGAGCACCTGAGGTTTCATGGCGCTTTGCGGGCCCACCCTGAGACATATCCGACTTGCCCAACGTGATCGTGAGCATCACGGAGCAAAGAAAGAACCTCACTTT
Source organism: Filicampus tigris (assembly GCF_054856515.1). Classification (NCBI taxonomy): domain Eukaryota; kingdom Metazoa; phylum Chordata; class Actinopteri; order Syngnathiformes; family Syngnathidae; genus Filicampus; species Filicampus tigris. The sequence continues at coordinate 3,366,477 of NC_141224.1, read as the reverse complement.
GCAAGTCACCCAAGGGAAGTCGGGGCCCTTGGTGTCATTTTGCGAAGATTGCAGTGTCCGACGCCACCTGCACGGGGCAAACGTGTGAAAGTCGTCAGTGGCGCGCCAGCTTCTTGTTAATGACATTTACAGACAGTCAAAAGTCGCCTCAGGTCAACACTTTCTCAAATGGCCAACAGTTTGCTGATGGCACCTTTTGTTGTTTGCTCATGTGTGCCCTTGTCGCTGCAATATTGTGCCTTTGTTCCAAAAGTGGCCTCTTTAGGAGGACGCAAAAAGAGAAAAGTGAGCGAACGCTACCGATCAAACATTTGTTCCCGTACGTTGTGATGTCTGTGCACCCTGCTTGCTTGCAAAGACTTGATTTATTTTGTGCGTTTGGATCACTTGATTGACTTGAAAGGGCCTCATAAGGTCCCATGTGCTAGCAAATGCACTTTAATTGTTTCTAGAAAAACATACACAAAACACCTTGAGGAGTTTTAAGATTACTGAAGTACTTTAAACATGTTTATAGTTGTTCTTTCTGGAGAAGCGAGTTTTCAAGACATGATTGGCAAATAAGCAGAATTCTGTGCTACGTGTTCTACAATCAGTGGCCCTTGGCCCCCTTTCAAGGCATTCAAATTCGAATTTGAAGGTGTGTTTCATGTAATCTCATGATTGACATGATTTGAAGAAAATGGTTGTCCTCCTTAGGATGTAAAAACATTTTTTTTTAAAGTTTCAGAAATTCAGAAATGTACTTTGTGGAAAACGTTTTTGAGCGAGTAACAAGCACTTTCTATTTTTCCATTCACTAGTTAAATTAAGCATTAAATTGTTTAATTTCATAAAACTCCTCAAAAAACAAAAAAAGGTTTTGCTAAAAGTGCAATACAGCAAAACCACAAGCCTTTGCCGATTATTTCATGAGATTTTCAAAGTTTCACTTCTTTCCTGTTACCTCAATTAATCAAACATCCTGAAAAAAAAACTAATGTGCACAAACCTTTTTCTCCAGTTTCATGAGAGGATTATCATTTTTAAATATTGAATTTAGCTTTTAAACAATATTCTTTTTTTTTTCAAGTAATTTGCAATTACAAACCTTTAAAAAAATAACATGTCCCCCGTTCCCGGGCCGACCCAGGCGGAGCCCCCTTTACCGCGGAGTGCACTGGGGGGGCAAGGAGGGAGGCGGGGGGGGTTGGGGTAAGTCTGCCCTTATTTGGCACTCATGCCCTTATATGGCTTGCTGTGCTGGCGGGGGCGGGGTGACGGGAGGGCGGGTCACCAGCGAGCGGCCGGTGACCCCCCCCCCCCCCCACCACCACCACCACCACCACCACCAATGTGCGCTTGGACTGTGGGAGGCGACGCGCGTTCGGTGAACGTGCGCGTGTTGTCTTGTCTTGCGTTGTTGTGTCGCGTTGCGTTGCGTTGCGTTGCTAGCCCGCCTGCACGCTAGCGAGCGCGCACACACTCGTCAGGCGGCCATTCCGACACCATCGACGAGGGCACAGCCGCGACGTGGACGTGGGTCGGAATCGTGGGCTACAAATGCGCTGAAATCATTTGGACTTTCCTCATCGGTGTGCTGAAGCTGCTCCAAGACTTATCCTCTTTTGGCCTCGTTTTTTTGTTGTTGTTGTTGTTGTTGTTGTTTTGTTTTGTTTTGGGTTTTTTTTTTTTGCCGGGACGCAGTTTCCACGACGAGGACGTGTTTATGGATCGGTGCGCGGCGGTCAGCGGTACCGGGACCTCATCCGACGCTCCTCGGTCATGACTCGCCGCCTGCGCGCCTCTTGTGAACTTTGATCCAGAAAGAAAAGTCTTTTGACAGAAGCGATCCCAACATTTGCTCGTTTGTTGACCTCACTCGTGTTTTCCAAAGTGTCCTCGGGATAGCATGGCAATGGTAGTAAACCAGTGGCCAGAGAGCATTTCCGCCGAACCGGGCTCGCAGCTTCAGATTTGCGGCCAGGATCCGGGCGGCGGCGTCGGCGGCGGTGGCGGCGGGGGCGGCGGCGCACCCGGGACGCCCGCCGGCTCCACGCCGGGCAACGACGCGCTGTCCGGGGACAAGCTGCCCAACGTGGACTGCATGGTGTGCGGCGACAAGTCGAGCGGCAAGCATTACGGCCAATTCACGTGCGAGGGCTGCAAGAGCTTCTTCAAGCGCTCCGTGCGCCGGAACTTGTCGTACAGCTGCCGCGGCAACCGCGACTGCCCCATCGACCAGCACCACCGCAACCAGTGCCAGTACTGCCGCCTCAAGAAGTGCCTCAAAGTCGGCATGAGGAGAGAAGGTCAGGCCGCGGCTGCCGCGCTCTCTCTTTCTCTTTCTCTCGGTCTCTCTTTTTCTTTTGCTTTTTGTTGGCGTCTTGCGACGCACCGACGCGAAGCCTCCAACCACCCGTCCCACCAATCAGTTGAGAATCAGTGCAGCGCGGATGCCGGCTCAACGTGTTTTCGGGCCACTTGTCGAACCCAAACAAAAAGTGTGCTGTTGCACCCACATGACATGAAAAGAGAGATATCATATTTTGCAATATTTGCACGGCAATTCAAATAACACGCAGAGCGAAACTTTGAACTTCATTTTTTATTATTTAGTAAAGAGAAACCTTTTTTTAACCATCAAGTGACATCGCAACCGTTAGATTGAGGCTCATATACAAAAAAAATGATTTTTGTAAATATATAAAGTACTTTTTTGGTGTTGGTTAATTGTTAAAGGATTAATTGCACTTGAGCATGTTTTAAACTTTTTAAAGAGGAATAAAAATGCCACTTCCTCCCTCATTATGAATGTATAATAACTTGGTTGTCTTATGGGCAAATGGCAGCACTTTTTATTTACAAATTAAAAAAAAAAGAATATGAAAGTAGTCAGCCAGCCCCTCCCATTTTTGGGCGCTTGTGTTTCACCCGAGAGGCAAAACGGCGCACGCCACCGCCGCCGCCTCATCTGTGCCACATTTGGTGCTACATTTGGGTGCTACATTGGTGCTCTTGTGTTGCATTAACAACGGGTCACTTGGCGCCAAAAGCAGAGTAGCAGCAAACGTGTTGCTGGGTGAAAGCGGGGCTCTGCCCCCCTTAATTCAACATTACTATTACTTAATTGCCACTCTTGCGGGCTTTTTTCAACTTTATATGCAAAATATGGAAAATCAAAAAAACCTCCCCTCGTACATATTTATGTTAATGTGTCTATTATATATACATACTGTAGCTACATACCACTGCAAACAAAACAAGCCACACCCCCCCAAAATGTTTCTCATCAGCTATAATAAGCGTTGAAGCTGTAAACGAAGTGCAAATTGGGACACTTGACAATCACTTTAAACTCATCTTACAACATTGCCCTTCAAAATAAATGATTTGATGACTGTAAGACTTTGCATGACTTCCACTACCGATCCAGGCTAAACTTGGCCCGTCCCTGACGTGCAAAGACCTCGGCCGAGATGTATCATTCGTGCGTGCGTGGCTTTTCTCCGGCTACTCCGGCTTTACCCCACCTTCAGATAAGTGAACGGACTGCGTTCAAGAAGTGCTTATTTTATTTTACGTTTGTGCTGCAGCGATTGAGTCTGGGGCCGTATTTGGCTCCAGGGCCGCCGGTTTGACACCGAGGCTTGGCAGGGGTCGCTCAAGGACACCTCGGATGTGCCTCTTAAAGAGACAGCGCCCCCTTTGTTTCCTCTCCATTCAAAGGCGAGCGAGGCGTCACCTGAGATGCTCCCTCCTGCTTTCCAGGTCACACACTGCGCTCGCCCGCGCGTGCGTATCTCGTTCATCGGCCGCAAGCCACACGACCTCGGTCATGCTCGTCCCCGAAGGAAATCTCCTGATCTGCTGCGCCGTTTCCATTGCTGTCGAGAAGAGGGGGGGGGGGCGGAAAAAAACAAAAGTAAATAAAAAGCATCCAGAGTCTGGTCATGTGATCCAAAAATTGAATGGGAGCCCTGAAGTGAAAAGACTGCAGCACATTAAGAAAAAAAAAAAAAAACGATTCTATTATGTAGATTTACACTGACAAAGAAACAACTCGATGATATTATTCTCCAATTATTAAAACAGTCTTTTCCAAATGTACAATAATCTTGTTGCATAACTGTGCACACTTGACTGGAATTAAAAAAAAAAAAAAAAAAAAAAGGTTTTGTTTTCACCCAACTAGCTAAAGACCTAAGACCTAAAGCCAATGGACAATTTGTTGTCATGCACCCAAGGGGAGGTCAGGAGGTTGTGTGGAGGATGCCCACACGTTAGGAGCACTCTTGTAAGGAACACTTCAAGCCAACATGTGCCAGATAGTCAGTTCAAAAATAACATTAGAAATATTTTTTGAATGGATATTTTCAGCTGAATTTTACTGCTTATAATTTGCAGAATTTGAAAAAACGTTTTTAAAATGGTTTTACAGGCCAGACAAACAGCTTTCATCTTTTAAAATGTGTACCTATAATTTCTAATATGATAATCAAACATTTTCTTTTACTGGTTATTATTAACATAATTTTATTATGTCTAATTTTCACATTAAAAAAAAAAGTTTCATATGGCGAGGCGCTATTACAAAAAAAAGAAAACGTAGTCAAGATGTGGCCACAATATTAGCCTTTGCGTATATGTAATTCCCTTTTCATTGGAATTAGACGTTTCATGTTTGACATGCTTATTTAGAACCATTCTTTAAAATGTATCCTTTGCAGTGTCATTTTTTAAACATTAGTGATCATTTTTACTCAGTCAGCAGTTGCCATGCTGACACATACGCATAGATATACACCTTTTTTTTTTTTTTTTTTACAGAACGGAACTTTTCCCTGTTATAATTGACAATTGATCATGTCACAAATATTTAAAATGTATCTACCGTGAGGTTTTTTTAATTTTTTTTTTTAACATTAAAGGAAGCTGCTCTTTTACCAAGTTGACTGTAAAGGAGGTCATGGCCACAGTTTTGCTGAGTGGTGGCCAAGAACCAAAAAAACGCAAGAAACAACATAAAGAGAGAAGTGACAGTAACATTCACGCCATTTGGAAGCGTCTCATTTCAAAAAGACGGACACTCAATCACCAGCGCACACAAACACTGTCAAGCTTTTATTTATTTATATATTTATTTGTGGGCTGGTGCGTTTGAGGTCAGCGGGATTAATGTCTGTCCTCAAATCCTCTTTGCCGTCCCGACTCGTGTTTATCAACACTGGCTCCGTGTCGGACGGCGGCCCCCAAGGAGAAATGGATGTGTTGCTGAACAGGAAGCGCGCTTTTAAACTGCTACAGCGTCTTCCATGGAAAATAAACAACGTCGACATGAATATTGGAGCGCGGCGCCGCGATTGTTTCATGCCGACATCCACGCTAAACTGAAGCGAGGCGCTACTGGCGGCAGACGGCCGGGCTTGAGCTAAAGTGTGTCACGGTCGACCTTTACTTGAAGACAAGTTGAAGTCGATTCATCGATGACGCCCTGAGTCGACTTGGCACTGACCTCAAGTGTCGCAATGTTGGTGCGTGTTGTAGAGTACTCAAGTCAACTTTGGTTTATACCGCGCTTGCCCCACAGCTGCAGCTGTGAAAAAAAAGAAAAAGAAAAGCACTTTGCCGAACGCATGAGCAAAAACAGTAACAGTAAGACAAACATAAGAGAGCGGCAAAATCTTGACATTCGCTTTGTTGTTTGAAGCGGTTGGGGAAGAAAGAGGAGCGACGTAAAGTCTCCCTGCACCGGTGGATCGGCGATGTCCTGACGTACGACGTCACTCACGTCTGCTACAAGCCAAATTTGAACGTAAACGAGCACCTGCCGCGTATGCCCGTGAGTGATCCTGCATATCGTTACAAATCTGCCCCAAAAGATGTATAAAAAATATATAAATGAGGCTCACTGTACTATAGGCCAGTAGACGAGCAGGTGTGAGCGCAAGTAAGACGTGTCTGCCATCTAGTGGTGGTTGGTGTTATTACAACTTACTACAGTCAACCCCTGCATAGTCACAGTTCCGCATCCGAGGATCCGTATATTCACAGATTTTTTTTATAATTTGGGTTTTGGCCCATTTTTGCAGGACTTTTCCCCCCAAATGCATTGTTCGGAACATTTATCAACGATTTTTGAAGTATTGTTTAGGTTTGGGAAAAGGAATACCAAACCAAAAACATTTGCGCTGAACAACACGGGGCTGTTGCAAAAATGCTGCCCATTTAGGTGCAAAAACCAAGTGCCCCGTGTCCGTAAAGCGTCAACGGTTGAAAAGCGCCGACATCCCCCTCACTAGAAATTGCAAGCGTGCTGCCGAAATGGCACCAGCATCAATATTCTCCTCTACTGGCTTTTAAACTTTGCACTGGTTACAATCCTGATGCTTCCTTGTCCTCTTTGACCCGGACGATGCAACGTCCATTATTTCCAGAGACAATTTGAAACGTGGACTCGTCAGACCACAGCACACTTTTTCCACTTTGCACCAGTTTGTCTCAGATGAGCTCGAGCCCAGAGAAGCCTGCTGGCAGCGTTTCTGGCTGTCGTTGATGTATGCATAAAACTCGAGCACTTTCCACTTTGCATGCTCGAGTTTTAACTTGCATTTGTGGACTTGGCCACAAAAAGTTTAGTGACAAACGATTTTGGACGTCTTCCTGAGCCATGTTGCAATATCGTTTACAAAATGATGCCGCTTTTTAAGGCAGTGCCACCTGAAGGGTTCATAGGTCACGGCGCATTCATTGTTGTTTTGGGGCCTTGCCGCTTCCGTGCCGCGCTTTCTCCAAATTCTCGGAAGCTTTTGATGATACAGTGAAGCGTAGATGATGAAATTCTGAAATTCCTTCCAATTGTATGTTGAGAAACATTCTTCTTAAACTCGTGGACTGTTTGCTCACACAGTCGTTCACACAACGGTGAACCTGTTTTTATTCATGCTTTATACAAAGCATCCCAACTTCATTGCAGTTGGGCTTTGTAGTCGACTTTAGAGCTGAAACAATGAATCGAATACTCCCTTATCAAATGTAGGAAGTAAAGGTAAAACTATCGGAAAAAATCGATGCTCAAGAAAAGTATGGAGATGTGAAAAATGTGCCTTTTTGTTCATTTGCAAGCCGGCAATCCACGTGTTGACCGGAAAAGCCTCCCCCCCCCCCCACACACACAACCCCACCCCAGGGCAGCCGGCCGCATAAAGACGGCAGCGTTTGTCAGCTTCAAAGTGCAACAGATTTTGTCTGTTCAATAATTAGCGTGTACAAGTGTTTGGTTTGCTATCGCCTTGAAAATTCCAGTTGACACGCTAAATGTTTAATGACCTATTCGCATGGAGAAGATTTAGCTTTCTTCTTCTTCTTCCCAGCTGCCCCGAGGGGCATGTCTGGCCTCTTCATATCGTTGGATGACATCGAGACTCGTTAGCAATGGCGTGTCTGCGGCGGTCCTTGTCTAACCTCGCGCTCGCCGCCACCGCCGCCGATGCCGCCGCCGCCGCCGCTTGTTTTCATCCAATGCTTTGCATTTGCCCGCGAGAACTGGACAAAGACTTCAGGCGAGCGAACAAACATTTTCAAAACCAAGGTTGGGGTTGAATTAAAATGTTGCCCTTCTTTTGTTTTAATCATTTCAATTACTGTGCCGTTGTGATCAATTAAATCAAATATGTGAATGGAGGAAACCAAAAGTTGACTAGACTGTAAGCCAAAAAGTAGCAAACAAACACATTTTGGAGCACCAACATCATGATATGAAGTGTTGCCCTCGTTGTAACATTTTAGTTACTGTGTCATTCTAAATCATTAAATCACACACGGAAGGCTAAGAAACCTGCAAAACGCCAATCAATTAAATCAAACATGCGTGAGTCGGGGACAAAAAATGCCTTGACGACTAGATGGGACGTCGAAATCGAAAACCAAAACTAGCGTCAGGCTTCGGAATGTTGCCTCTATGGTGACATTAGCTTCCCTACGTTTGCCTCGTTCTTTTCCCCGCGTTACCAAACTTATCATCTGACAATCTCAATCAATAGTCATGGCAAAAGATTTACATTAGAAACTGAATCTGCTGTCGTCGCTTTTTGTAGGCCTAAAAAGTAGGATTGAAGAGGATGACATTCAGTCGTTTTTAGCAAAAACTCGACCGAGCTTGAACTACTTCCGATTTCATTCTTCCTTCCAATTTAGTGTCAAATAACGTAGTATTCTGCCGTCTAGTGGCCCACAGTGGAATTACATTGAAAATAAATATAGTGAAATGGAGGCGGGATGACTGGCCTGATCTGGAGACCTCCAGTGGTGCCAAGCGGATGGAGTGAGGTTCCCAGGCAGGGCGCTGAAATTAGCGTGCTGTGAGCTTTATGTGGCCGGCTTGTCACTTTGCTGCTTTTCCTTCCCCAACAAGACTCAGCAGGCTCGTGTTATTTTATTTGGTCACACTTGACATTTAAATGGGACGAGATTGAGCTCTCAGCCTCGGGCTTTTTTGTTGCTGTTGTTTTTTTTTTTTCTGCTGCTGTTGAGCTCTGTCTTTTTTTTTCCCCTCTATTGTTTGAACAAGGAAGTTAATGTTTAGCTGTTTGGACGCTCATTTCTTCTTGGAATACAGATGTGAGAAAAGCTAACAAATGAAAGGAGGCGATTTCGGATGACCAACGCGCGAATGCGTTCGTCCTCAAATTGAAGCGGCGCGCGCAGTGGGATACGCACCCGTCGCCTCCCGTGCGTGACCCATATTGAGCCAACAGCGGTGCGGAATATAGGTCAAGCAAAACCAAAACATTCAGAGCAGACACAGCCGGGGCCAAAGTCCAAATGAGGGCGCGTCATAGCGGGGGGGGGTGTCCGAACGCTAGGACGCTAACAATCGTTAGCTGGCTCATGTAGCCTGTGACAAACCCCGACACATAACCCCACGTGCCCCTTCTGATGTTCTCCCTTTCAGTGACTTTCAATTTCAACTTCCTGGTTTGAAGTTTGAAGTGGGAAAATCTTCCCATTATTATTATGAAGGTCCTTCAACTCATCTCGTGCATGGGCTGAACCAATCCGGCGGATCGCTCAGGCTGATAAAACAAAACATCTAGTCATACATAGCCATCGCAAAAATGTTTATTCTGACGCCACGTCGATGGCTGAACCACACTTTTACGACACGATTCCCACATGGACACCTCGAGCAACACGTCACAACACAAATGGACATAAAGTGCTTTGTTTCGATTCATTTTGTAAGCTGCACACAGCCTACAACAATATAATGTCGTCATCTTTGAGTCATTCAATATTTATCACATGTATCAAAAATTCTATTGGAATCAGGGAGTAGGGAATAAGTCAGTAATTCCCAACACAGCTGTTTATTTAGTTAGTCTCTGTTGGCACTATTAGCCTTTCTTCAATGAATCGATTCAGCCATCGAGCCAACTATAATAAAAAATTGTATAAAAATCTCTACGAAAATGTCGTGTACGGGAGTAGGGAAAAAGTCAAATATTGCCAACGCAGCCAGTTTAGCTCCACTCTTTTGGCTATGCCAGCCATTTAGCGATTAATCGTTTCAGCCGATAGAATTTAGTCCACTATATGAAAGTGCCCATCTAGTGATTTGGTGTAGTTTACCATTTTTGGATTGTCAGTCTTCAGATTTTCCATTATTTGTATATTTTTTTCCCCCCGAGGGCCGGCGCTTTGATTTGTGTTCAATTTGACCTTCCTGGTGCGCGCCCTGACGTCGGGTTGCTAAAGTCCATCAAAACAAACGACGTGACCAGCATCACTACTCCAAGCTGACGAGTGTGTTTTGGCGGCGCGTGTTTAAAAATAGCCGCATTTAGTGTGTTTCCCGTCAAACGTCTCGGAGTGAGTGTGTGTGAGAGCATCGCGTGAATCACAGTCAGCCACTCGCTTTACTAATTAATTCAGGAAGTGCCTCATCAAAGTCTGAGCGACGCAGGCAACAGCATCCTCGCAGCAAAAAAGAAAAAAGAAAAAAAAAAATCAAAAGTTGTGCACGCGATGCTTTATCTCGTGTCTGTGTGCGTGTGTGTCACGGCGCCCGCTCCTGATTCGCCGATTTCCTCTTCTCGTTTGTGTTCCCCAAACAGCCATTGAAAGCACCTTTAAACAATTACTTTCACACACGGAGCAGCAACACATAAAATCAGAGCATATCATGATTATTATGATTATTATTATTATGATTATTATTATTATTATTATTATTATTATGATTATTATTATTATTATTATTAATTGGCAGGAAGCAGGCTCCATGAACTCAGCGCTAGAATGGACAGACGCATGTCGATGAAAAGGAGCTCTCTTTCCGCGCCTCGAGTGGTCTCTCAATGACGCTTTTCATCAGTCGAGTGGATTCGCCTCAATCTGCGAGATTAAACACTCGGCCATATGGGAGACCGTTCACTGCTTGCACTCAATCGTGAACCGCGCGACTGGTTGCGCAATCCAATTTTTTGGGGGGTGTGTGCAATGACAACAGCTGTTTAGCACACGTCCTTAAAGCAGCTCTAAGGAAGGAGTTGAACTGAACAGTAGCTTTAGTTTAAACACATTTGCTGTTGTCCTTTTACCAGAATTGTTAACAACGTCAACATTGAGGAATAGCGAGTTGTTGTTGTTGTCGCCTGCCAGGAGTGGTCGTGGCTGGGCCCCCGATGACAATAGTAGGTCATCAGGGTTGTTCGGGTTATGTAGCAAGCCAGGCTAGCGTTGTGATGACTTTGAGGCTGTCAACTCAAGGTGCCATAGTTACACGGGGTTCTTAAAAAGTGGCGCGGTGTCCTGGTTTGGGCCGGAGGTGCCATTTAGTTCCTGGAAGCCGGCGGCCGGCTGGCGCTCCGGCACCGGGAAACTTCTCCTTCCAAGAAGTTTAAAAGCATCGCTGCTGCTGCTGCGCTCTGGTCGCGTCGCCCTCACTTTACGCAGCTGCGCATCGGCCCCGCGACGCCCCCCCCACCCGGCCCCCCACCCAGCCCCGGACTCCCCCCGACCCCCTCCACGCCTGTCTTTGTGTAACACGAGACCAACGAACAGGTGTTTTCCAAACACTTGCCATCATTAGCATCAATGTGAACGCCGGGCCTCGGGGTTAAAACATTTACCAGCACGCGCGTGTGAGCGCTAATGGACTGCGTGAATGCATCACACCCAAAACCTCACGAGTTGCTCTTTGCAGAGGATAAAGAATATACAACTGGGAGTACTCTTAAAAGAGAGTTGAGAGTTGTTTGGACTTGACAATAAATCGGAATGTGTGCAATCTTGTCCCTCAGCCGTGCAACGAGGACGCACGTCCAACTCTCAGAGCAGCCCGGGCCAGTACCTGAGCAACGGCGCCGACCCGTACAACAGCCAGCCGTACCTGTCGGGCTTCATCTCGCTGCTGCTGCGCGCCGAGCCCTACCCCACGTCGCGCTACGGCGCCCAGTGCATGCAGGGCAACAACCTGATGGGCATCGAGAACATCTGCGAGCTGGCCGCCCGCCTGCTCTTCAGCGCCGTGGAGTGGGCCAAGAACATCCCCTTCTTCCCCGACCTGCAGCTCATGGATCAGGTGCGCACACAAGTCTGACTTCCTTCTTCTGTTTGTGCTTAGTGCTTTCAAACAATTTAAATGTTTTAACTAATTAATCTCAAAATGTTTCCATAATTAATCGCGATTAATCATATTTTTCAACTGCAATTCTTTTACAAAGCTTGGAACCGATATTTACTTAAGTAATATCTTGGGATTAATATGGAAACAAATGAAAAGTATATTTTGATTCATAAACGGTTCGAATATCTTTCTTTGATCCTTGAATACGACGGTGTTCCTGTGAAATACAACTGTTGAACAATACACTAAAGACGTACAACTAATATGGTACTTGAATTTGGGTTTGCAAAGTGCGCAAATTATTTGGGATTCCTCCAATGAGCCATCAGGCAAACTTTTAAAGTAAAACCACGTAAAAGTCCGTCTTTGCATGTGACAGTGACTCTTACTCTCAGTTTGGCTGCAAAGTGAGCAGAGGGAAGCTGCCACAGGAAGTAAATAAAACTGAGTAAACAGAGTTAATTTGTGGGTGCACTATTTTCATGGTCACTAAAAATATTGATCCTATGTCGCATCAGTGAAATTAATTGCATCAAAATGACCCATATGTAATATGTAACATAAAAGATTGAAAAAAAAAAAAAATCTTTGAACACGGTGTGTCTCTCTCGCTGCTTTTCACCTTTGGCGGCTGACTGTAAATGAGGTTGCCTGTTCCTAGGTGGCGCTGCTGCGCATGTCGTGGAGCGAGCTGTTTGTCCTGAACGCGGCGCAGTGCTCCATGCCGCTGCACGTGGCGCCCCTGCTGGCGGCGGCCGGCCTGCACGCCTCGCCCATGTCGGCCGAGCGCGTGGTGGCCTTCATGGACCACATCCGCGTCTTCCAGGAGCAGGTGGAGAAGCTCAAGGCGCTCCAAGTGGACACGGCCGAGTACTCCTGCCTCAAGTCCATCGTGCTCTTCACGTCCGGTGAGCGCGAGAATATTTATTTCCGGGCCCGTCCCCAAAAGAATCGCCGGGCGAGCGTCCGCTTGTTTTTCTTCAGCTCGTCAGCCGTTGTAAATTTCCACTTTCGATTTATCGGTAACGTTGGCAATTAGAAGGCGGCCGCTTAGAAAACATTCCCCCACTGCGCCGTGTCATTTACAACCCAAAATATTACAAACGCCTCTCACGCAGTTGGACACCCACTGCACCGTTTTAACCACTACAGCTAATGACGATAACAAAAGCCCATAGTCAAAGCACACAATTTCGCACTTAACTTTAGCCTGCACCTCCATCAGCTGTAAAATTAAAGGTGACAGGCAACCAATTAATCATTCTAACCCCATATCATAATTCTGCTGAATTATTAGTGTCGCCTAGCTTAGCATTTGTTGGTAATGGACTGAATCAGTTGAGGAATGTGTGCTCGATTGCACGTAGCTCTTTTTAGGGCAAGAAATTGTAACCTTCCACAATAGTATCCAATATTTTGTCATGTCATGAAAGATAATACGTACATTGAATATTACAGAACTGAATACTTGATTGCGTGTAGCCTTTCATATTTGCCAACTTTGTTTCTTGTATTCACTCCAAATATTTGAGAGGTTGTAATATGTGCCTCGCTGTGAGGCAGTACAATTGAGAAAAGGTTTTCATGTTATATCATATTGGTTCTATTATTTAAATTAGCTCGATTCCATGTCGCCCTTTGATAGAGTGAGAAGTCACTTGAACTAAAGTTGCAATATATTTTTTTTACATTTTTAATAAAGGAGATCTTTTAATCAGTTCCACAAAGACTGACTTAAACCGGAGAAATATTCCCCATGGAAAAAAATGGCAATAGTCCAGATATCGTAAATGGATAATACATCAACTATATATCACGATTATAAATACACTGTTGACTTTTACGTGCGTTATTTATTTATTTATTTTTTATCAACACCTCTGTTTGCCTTTGATAGCTCTTGGCATATTTGTTGTTATTCAGAGTTATTCACATGACTTTATTCGCGTAACAAGCTACGGATGAGGCCTCACAAATAGCAAAATAAAATGGATATTTCTTGAATAAACCTCATGCTTTTTTTTTGTATCGGCTGCGTCGGGCTTTTGTTCTGCGCTGCTTTGACGCTGACCGCGTTGGTCACTTTGCTCGCGTCGCCTCCGACGTGCCGTCGCAAGCCAGACACCTCGCTGGGAGGTTGTGATGTGAACAAGTTAACAGAGGACAAACACACACCCCTCCCGTGACCCCCCCCCCCCCACCCCATGCAATGTGGAGCTTTTGCTTCCTCCATGATCCCATTTATTATTGAGTCACCGCCCCCATCTCACAAGTTAAATTATGTATAGTGGCGGATTGGCCACAGCGCGGCCGTGACCTACATGGTTACCCCCTGTAGCCCTCAGCTTGCCATGTGACACACACACACACACACACACACACGCACATACACAAACAATCCAATGCCTCCCGTCATTGGCTGGCGACCAGTCCTGCCTCTCTTGCCAAAAGCATACACGTGAGGCTGATTGAAGACTTGAAATTGCCCACAGGTGTGAATATGAGTGCAGTTGTTTGTCTACCGTATTTTTCAGACTATAAGCCGCTGCGGAGTATAAGTCGCACCACTCCAAAAAGATGCATCATGAAGATGCGAAAAAACAAAACAATGTAAGTCGCTCTGGAGCAGGGGCGCCCACACTCTTTCAGCCTGAGAGCCACCGAGTCAAAATGATCTACCGCCTACTAAAAAAATGCAAAACGCATTATTTGTAAATATATTGAGAATTATTTTTATATGTACCGTACATGCTGGTGTACCTTGCATGACTGCATCGACCTACATAGCACAATACAACAACAAAAAATGTTTTGTAACTACCTTAGTCTGACGACTTGCACTGAATGGAATCCTCCAGGGACGCATAGTCCGGACAGTAGCTGCTGATAGGCAGCCTCGAGCAGATTTGCAGCAACAGCAATCTGCCTGCATTTGCACACTATGCTAATGCTAACAACATTGCTGTCTTGGTAAAGTTCAAGAATTGTAAACAAAAAAAAAAAAAAAAAAAGCCGCCGAGTGAACAGGACGTTCTGTGGCTGTGTGTGACGTCGAACGTCCGACGCTGACTGGCTGCCGCGAGGCGTAATGGCAAAAAAGTTTATTTGTTTTATACGCGGCGAATGGAGCGAATGGGCGGATTTTTTTTGGTGCTTCGCTCCGCGTCCCACCGCTCCAAACGCATCATTCGCGCCGCCCCGCACGCAACCGCGCCCGCCCGTGCGCACGACATTGACTCCAATTCAAACGCGCCGCCACAAACGCTCACAACGCAGTCGGTGTGAACGTAGCAATACAGTAGTGAGGACGGATGACAGGCTGGCGATCTACCCACAATGCCTTTGCGATCGACCGGTCCATCGCGATCGGCGTAATGGGCACCCCTGCTCTGGAGTATAACTCGCATTTTGGGAGGAAATTGATTTGACAAAAACTGAGGTCAAGAACAGCAGAGCTCGGATTCGTTCCGAAATTCCCGTTCGCTAATCACGGGCGTGTTTGGAAATGTGCACCAAGCGCGCACTGCTCCACCGTGAGCGTTCAGAAATTCAGAGCGTGGTTTCAATGTGCCGTTCGGTTATTCAGAGCGGCCCAAAGAAGGAGTGCCGGAGTCCAGTGTGTCACGCAGTCCACGTGGCAAAGGCTCAAGCACAGGCTGCTGATTGCTTTATAACGTATAGCCGCCCGTGTTTGGAATTCAATGGAAGGGGAGCACGTTCTGTCTCCCCAAACACACACGCACACACACACACACACACACACACACACACTCTCATCGTCTGTTGATGATGCCAAAGTGCGGCTTTTCTATTAGAAAGGGCGAGGGTCCGATCAAATGAAGCCGCTCGCCACACTTCAACATAGTTCCTTGGCACCAGGTTGCCGTAAGATGTTGCCTAAGCACTACTTTTTTATTTGACAAGACTGCAGATGGCCTGATGAAATGAAACTCCTCTCCTTTCGTCAACATAATTTCTTGACATCAGGACACCACAAGATGGCGCCAAAGCAATCAGAGCTTTGACCAGAATGCAAAAACAACAAATCTGTCCCGTTTTCAGCCAGTCATGGTCGATAGCCGCAAGCCCAGACCACCCCACCCACCCCCGCCCCCAACAACCCCCCACCCCCCAAAAAAGTTGTAGTTGGTTTCACAACTGGGTCGATGCAGCCGTCGTTTGGGTGGCAATTCCTGACGCCGGTTTCGGTGTAAAGGCCTTTGCGCCGCGCCCTCGCCGCCTCGTCTGCGCCCGCAGAGCTGTCGCTTCGGCACGCGAAGCCGCTTTTTTGGGCGGCGGAGGACAGCTTGACTAATCCCCGCCACTTTGTCACGAACACGGCCGCCCGGCACGCACGCACAAAAAAAAAAACAAAAAAAAAATCAGTCCAGCTGTCCTGTGAGCGGCAGAGAAGTAAAGCAGTGATTCACACAGCTTGACACGCTATATTTTTTTTTGGGGGGGGGGGGACTTGTTACATCAAAAGCCGCTGTGACAAAAAGGAACCCCGATGCAAGCTGACAGGTTCGAACCAAGCAATGGAAGAAACACGAGAGTTCATGCGGGGGTCACGGGCAAAAAGAGAGGGGGAAAAAAAAGCGTCTTTGTTTGGACTTCACACAGCGCCAAATCCCTCATGCTTTCCCCCCCCCCCGACACTGAGAGTGTGAAAAGTGTAGTGTGCAACGTAAACCCACGCCCCACCGCCCCCCCTCTCTCTCCCCCCACCACCCTCTCTCAGCTGTGCGGTGGGGGAAGGGAAGAGGGCGAGATGAGAGGTGTGAGTCACATGTCGAGGCTGTCGTGCTTTGAGTGCAACAAGTGCACGCTAACCTTGTAAGTTGGACCCCGGCCCAGTTCGGTCCGGTCCGCGAGAGCCCCGAACCTGCCTGTTTTCCATGTTTCCGTCCTCCAACGCGCCTGATCCAAATGATCATCATTCGAATCGGGTGTCTTGGAGGAGGGAGACATCGAAAAGAGGCTGGCTTTCCAGGAGCGGACTTCGAAGCTAACGAAGCCCTCGCCTAACCCCAACCGCCCGAGGGCGGGGTCTCCTCCCGCTTCCGAAACCTGCCCCACAACACACCGCACGCCATTTTCATTGCCTACTTTGCAGCCCTTTACACGTTTTCAGCTTTGTATTAGTTTTCATAAACGCTTGGTTCTAGTATTCGATTTTATCGTGGACATATTAAAAAGAGTCTGAATCGATTCATAGGTATTAATAATCGATATTTAATGTTGAACTAAAAAAACTAAAACGACGCGCAAGCGATTACATGCGTTTGTACGTCAGACGTCTGTGCTAGGCTAAGCTAATACGTGACAAGATGGCGGAACAAGCAAAATCTCAAGTCAAAGTGTGGAGTATAAATCTTTGCTCTTCCTTGAGTTTTTTTGTTTTTAAAAAAGAAGAGCCGATGCGGACTGAGCAATAAGCATTGACTTGCGGTGAAGTTGACTTCATCACTGCAGCTGTGGTATTTTCCTACAAGGGGGCGTCTGCGCCGTTGTGGCAGGAAACACAGCTGACTTGTTTGTCATTCAATGGACGTGTACCTTTTTAAAAACTCAAGGAAGAGTCTTTTACATGGACTATAAAAAATAAGCCAATGTAGTGATGCATCGGAATCACAATCAAATCGAATCATAGGCCTCTGAATCGGAATGAAAACGAATCGTGAGGTACCCATAGAGCCCCACCCCTAATATGGAGTATTTCTCGAGCCCAAGAAAAAAAAAAAAAAAAAAAAAAAAGTCACTAAATATTGAGAAACAGTCAATGCCAATTCTCCAACCACTTTCTGCCGCAATACCGAAATCGCTACATTTCAAATGAAGCCTGAAAGCACATGTACCGGTTTTTGTGAACTCTAATAACCTTGGTTGTGTGGTATGATGGGTTTTTTTTTGTGTGCGTGTGCGCGTGGCAGACGCGATGGGCCTGTCGGACGGGGGCCACGTGGAGAGCATCCAGGAGAAGTCGCAGTGCGCCCTGGAGGAGTACGTGCGCAACCAGTACCCGAGCCAGCCCAACCGCTTCGGGCGGCTGCTGCTGCGGCTGCCGTCGCTGCGCATCGTGTCGTCGCCCGTCATCGAGCAGCTCTTCTTCGTGCGGCTGGTGGGCAAGACGCCCATCGAGACGCTGCTGCGCGACATGCTGCTGTCGGGCTCCGGCTACAACTGGCCCTACGTGCCGGCCGCCGTGCAGCGCGAGCGCCCCGTCTCGCTGCACTACAACGACGGCGGGCCCTGAGGGGCCCCCCGACGGGCCCGGCGGACCGGGGCCGGCCAAAAAGACGGGACGCGGGCGGAGGCGGAGGCCCGCCCCAAACGCAAGCCATTACAAGAAAAAGGACAAACGCCAAAAACCTTTTTTTTTTCCCCCCTTTTTTTTTTTTTTGGTGGGACCTTTTTGCAAAAGTTTTATTGTGTGTTTATACCGAGAGAAAAGTCCCGATTGTGTCCATATGTACAGTGTAGCATCCATAGCATAGCGGGTGTCCGCTGGGTTTTGGGGTGGGGTGGGGTGGGGGGTCTTTTGTGTGCGGGGGGTAAAGCTCAGGTTCAAAAGTGGGGTGACTAGACGAGCATGAAAAAACAGACAAAACAAACATGAATTCTAACTAGCCAAAGCGAAATTTGCAAATTTTTTTGGGGAGGGTCCAGTTCGGGGAAGCATAGTGGACTAGTGGGGAACCTTCTCAATCTTTGTAGAAATCAATTCATCTAACAAAGTCTTGTTATCTTAAATATAGTTTTAAAATCATTCCCCGGACCGCTGTACAACTATGGGGGGGAGGGGGGGGGCACACGGGCACGCGATTGGTGGTAGAGGGCGGCCCCCAAGTGTCCACTCCACAGCGGCCGACTTGAAAGCCACAAGTGGAGATCCCGCAGTTGCTTTCAAATGTAGACCTGCCGCCTCTCCTGTGCTGCATTCAAAGGGAATGAGGGGAGACGCTTCCATAGAATGGCAAACAAGTCAGCTGTGTTTCCTCCCACAACGGCGCAGACGCCTCCTTGTAGGAAAATAGCTCAAGAAAGAAAACGTCCAGAGTTTCCCCATCGGTGTGAATGTGCGTTTTGTCAAAATGTGTCCTGCAATTGGCTGGCGACCAGTCCACCCCGCTTCTCTCACCAGACGTCACTTTAGCTTCATTCAAGACTCCAAAGCGGGAGTGCTTGTTTGTCTTCGTGTGCCCTGTGATCGGAGGGAGACCAATCGGAGGTGTACCCGGCCTCTGTTGCCAGAAGTCAGTGGCTGGCGACCAATCCTGGCTTCTCTCGCCAAAAGTCCCTTTAGGCCACGGGAGGGGGGGGGGGTGGCTGCTCGTTCCTGCCTGTTGTAGATGTTTCCCTCCTTCGACACAGCCGAATCAAATGATCAGGATCGTTATCGGGCTCCTGCAGAGCTGGTCATTTGAATGATGTGAGTTGGAGGAGGGAGACATGGAAAACACCATTCCTGGTTTAAGTTCACTGAAGACTCTTCATTGGCCCCAATGTGTCCCGCCCGCGCTTGGCTGGCAACCAGTCCAGGGTGTACCCCACTTTTCTCGCCAAGTATTCAATGGAAACCCCCTTAAAAAAAAAAAAAAAAAAAAAAAAAAAAAAGAAAAAATGGGGGGCAAGGCACTTGCATAGTGACGTTGACAAGCGCAGCAGCACTGGCCCTCCCTTTCGTTGCCTTCGTCACACTCGTTTTGCTACGGCACCATTCCAACATTTGGGAGGGGCTTTTTTTTTGGGGGGGGGGTCATTTTTCAGCAACTATCTGAACTTGCCTTAGAACAAAAAAGACGTTGTCACATTTATCTTATGACTGTGCCATAACCTGTGTTTACCTGTTATAACAGGGATTAAGAAAAGGAAAAAAAAAAAAAAAAAAAAAGCGTGGAGAAATGTATGGCTAACCTCGGAAAAACCTCAAGTCGCTCGTTGGCGGGGCGTTGCGAAAGACTTGTTTCAACTTGGCCTCCCTCCCACAAACTCGGGTAAGGTTTGCGACCGGCGCTCTTGGCCAATCGGGGAAGCCGGTGACGGGCGCTGTCGCTTTTGGTGGTCCGTGACGTTGAAAAAGGTTCCAATAAAATTTGGTTGCTCACACTGACTCTGCCTCTTTGTCGTTCATTGGACCCGGCAGTCGCCTCTCAAAAAGGTTTCGACAAAGGTTTTCAATTAGGGTTTCAAACTAAGGTTTGGCTTTCAAAATAGGTTTTTGTGAGAGGGTTAAGGTTTCAAACAAGGGAGGGTTTCAAACTAACATTAGGGTTTAAAATTTTTGAGACATTGGGTTTTAAGACATTGTTAGGTTTTCAAAGGAGGGTTTTCAACTTGGGTTAGGGTAATAAACTAGGGTTTGGGTTTCAAAGTAGGGTTTTCAACAATTGGTAGGGTATCAAAGTGGGGTTTTAAGACATTGTTAAGGTTTCAAAGTAGGGTTTTCAATTAGGGCTGGGGTCTCGAAATAGGGGTTTAAATTAGGGTTAGGGTTTCAAGTAGAGTTTTCAACTTGAGTTAGGGCAGGGATCGGCAACATGTCTTCTTAAGTCAAAGTTTTTAACTTCTTTCTTCAGACCTTGTGCAATTTCACCTTCCTCGGAGACTTTTGACGGCCTGCATGACGCACACCTGCTGCCGGCGACACCAAAACTGCACAATATATGAACAAAGTCTTTTATTTGTGTGTGTTCGTTTGTTCAATTGTATTCAATTGTAATATTATTGTGACCTCGAAATATTCAAATAAAATGATACAGTCACTGTCGCCAAATATCTCGGACGTCCAAATATGGTCAAATTATTATTATTTTTTTTTTTATAATCACAAATCAATTCTAACGGTACTTTCCTACTTCGTCTGTAATTTTTATGCAATTCTAGCCCATTTAAAGCGGTGAAAATAGCAAATAGTCAAATAAAGCACGATTTCACGGCCGGAAGTGTGCACACGGCCGTCTGCTGATCGCAGCCTTTTTTTTTAAAGCAATTAACGAGCGAAAATAGTAAGGCTCGCTGGATTACGTTGACTTGTTCAATATGGATCGATGAGATGCTTCGTTGCAAAAAAGACCCCCCTCACCTGTGTCGTGAGGTAAGTCTCCGTTTCATTTTAATATGCACCTTAGTCGCGGTTAGTCGGATCGTTGTTGTTTTATTTATTGCATCACTCATGGCTTCAAACCTGAAAGAAGACGTTTTGAGAAGGCGTTGGAGCCAAAATGAAGATGTGTTGTCTGTATTGGGCAGGTGTGTTTGCTGGTGTGACGTTTCAAAGGCTGGGGGCACCATGGGGGGGCTTCACATGAGCGCGGGCTTTGAAGTCCTCGGTACTTGGTTCTTGTACTCTTTTAATCAATTCAAGCGTCAAATCATCGATTGAATGTATTTTGTAAGTAGTATTATGTGGACGCGAGTGTGCAATAGCAATATACATACAACTTGAATTTAGCACTGCCTGGGAACTCGAAAAAGCTGGCGTTTTTTGGAGGTTGATGTCAAAAAGTGTTTGCGGCTCCTAGAGCAACATCAACCATGTTGATAAGTGTGCACTAAGGAACCCGTCATATTTCACATTTTTTTTCTCAGTAATTCCACAAAGAAATGAATTGTGACATCATGTTGCCAATTCTTTGAGAAAAGGGCAAAATATTGACACACTCACTGCGTGTGCGTGCATGCGTGAGCTGAACCACGATCGACTTGTGGCTTTTCATTTGCGACTTGTCACTCATGACCCCCTCAACCTCCATTTTAGAAGCCTGCATTATATATTATGTACCCCCTCCCCCAGCATAGAATATATAAAACACATGTGACCCGGAGGTCTGCGTGTGCGCACGTGCAGGTAAACGAGTGTGCTGCGCGCTCGTGGACGTCACGTGACTTGCTGCGCAGCTGGCGTGCGTTTAGCTCAACTAACACTCAAGCAAGTGTCGCTTTGTTTGTTCACAAGGGCAAGCATGCGCGTCGAAGCAAAGCGTGCAAAAAAAAAAAAAAAACAGGCAAAGTGGAGACGTGCGGCGGCCATGTTGTGTCCACGAAGGGGCAAAAGATGCGAGTGAGCGCCGAGGCCGCAGTCAGCAGCTGCACTTGTGCTCACAACCCAACTTCAAACCCCATACTTTCAAATCATGAGCCTGACTAGAAAGCCAAAGTGTGCCTTGAAACCCACATCCGGAAACCCAAAACAACCCCAACTTTGAAATCATGACCCGGTCTAAAAACCCTACCTGGGAAGACTTGTCTTCAAACCGAACAGTGGCTTGAAACCCTTTGTTGGAACCTTAATCCTCGTTTGAAAGCCCAATTTTAAACCCCAGCTCAAGTCTGAAACTACAACCCTGCTTTGAAACCTTAATCGGAAACTTTTACCCTTGTGTCAAACCATAACTTCAAACCTGGTTTGAAACCATAATTGCAAACCTTACTCTTGCCTTGAAACCATACTTTCACACTGTAAGACTTGATTGAAACCTTAATCCTGGCTTGAAACCCTAATTGGAAACTTTTACCCTTGCGTCAAACCACAACTTTAAACCTCAAACCCCAAATTTGGTTTGAAATCATCATTTGAAACTGAAACCATAACTTCACACCCTAAGCCTTGATTGAAACCCTAACCCTGGCTTGAAACCCCAATTTAAAATCCTAGTGCTTGTTTGAAATGTTTACCTAAGCTTGAGACTCTACCCTTTTCTTGAAACCATAAATTGAAACCCTAAGCCATCTTTGAAACTGTCACAATTTGTATCTTCTACCCAGGCTTGACACCCTACTCTTGTCTAGAAAGCATAACTTTTAATTTAGAACCCTAACCCTGCTTGACACCATAATTTATAATTGGGTGGGAGGGGCTGCAGCAGATGCGCGATGACAACGACAGTAATTGTCTTTCAGTCACATGACTCATCCTCCTCCATTTTGTTATTGTGGACTTTCAATGGGGGCTGGGGGGGGGGGTCATTTTAATAAAAGGTGTGTTGGGTCTGGCCCAGCAAGATGTCCGTCTCATGAGGTGACACGACAGCCACGCAGATCGATGACGTGGAATTGAGGTCACTCTTTTTTAAGTGCGGGCTTGGGTGGGGGTGGCAGGGCTCGTCCATCAGCACAACATGTTGGTTGTTTGAGTGTCTCAGGGGCAGGGGGGGGGGGTTGATAAATTAATGTCACCACTCTCCAAATGCTAAATGCACGCGCACTCAATTCTTATTTTGAAACCTTAACCTAGAATTGAAACCCTGTTTGCAACCCAACAAACCCAAATCCTTATCTAAAACCTTCAGCTCAGCACGAACCCCAAATTTGAAACCTTAACACTGACTTAAAACCTTAACCCAGGCTTGAAGTCCTGTTTGAAACCATAATTTGAAGCCCTGACACTTGCTCTTAATCCGAATTTAGGTTTGAAACCCAAATTTGAAAGCATAAGCAGGGCTCTAAACCATCATTTGAAAATTTCAAACACTAACCCTGGTTTGAAACCCTAATTTGAAACCTTAACCCTTGCTCTTCCACCTCGTACAAGGCTTCAAATCAAAACCCTAATCCCTTGTTTTGAAATCCTAACCCAGGTTTGAAACCCAAATGAGAAATGTTACCCAGGCAAAAAGACAAATCCAGGTTTGGAACCTTCAATTTGAATCTAACTTGAAACCCTAACCCAGGATTAAATCAATCGCTTAAAATCTTGGGTTTGTCCTCATAATAATGCAAAAAAAAAAAATTCAGTTGAAACTAACTCGTAGAAACCTCGGCAGTGAAGCAAACATCTCAATGAGCTTCTTGCATCTTGACGAGCCACACGAAATGTGACTTTCCTGCGTCCTGTCCTGTCGCGTCCACATTGAAGCGGCGCAAGAGGCCGCTAACCCCCCCCAGCCCCTCCCCTCATGAAGCAGACCCCATTAGCATTGGGGGTTGAGGGGCGCATCAATATTGATGCGCGGCCAGCGAGGCGGCTCGGCGGGAACTTTGTCCCGCATCAATATTGATGCTGTTGCCATACATTGCAGTCGGGCCTTCTTGAAGGATTTAGAAGGGGGGGGGGGGGGGGTGATGTACATTTTTCCTGCACAGCAATTTCCACGGAAGCGAGGGAAGGGGAGCGGGTGCGGGGGAGGCGATGGTTGAGGGGCGCCGGATGGGATCCGAGCAGAACGGGGGGTCGGCGGCCGACGCGATTCCCCCGGCGGTGACGGTCGTTGGGAAAAAAAAAAATGAATCTTTCATAGGATGACGGGCCGGCGGCCTGTTGACGCTGGAAGCGCGGCTGTTGCTTTTGGGACGTCTTCGGACCACCCGGCGCCACGCTCGTTAGCATATTAGCTTTGGACCGGGTGGGGAGACGATGGCCTTTGTACTTTTCATCGAGTAAATCTTCGCGATGGATCGCACAACTCCAAATGAACTTTGGCGAGAAGGCCCGCTCAAAAGCTGCAAAGCATTCACTCGGATTCAATTCACTGAACAACCCATAACAACATGTAGGTGTTTTTTTTAATAATTGAGATGCTCCTTTAATATGCAGCGTGCAAACAAATTTTGAGTGGCTTTCCACATTTTGAGTTGCCAGTTGGAGGAACGTTGGAATTAAGACATGGCAGAGAAGTCATTGTTTCTCATAGCATCCACAGTCAGTTTGATGAAGTCAAATGAACCCAGATCCATTTTTCTTTGCATTTTTTTTTTTTTTTTTTTTTGCTCATCATTTCTGTTTTTTGTCTCATGCGCTAGTTGACTAGCAAAACAGAGGGATCAATTGTCATTGATGGCCAATGCCATTTTGCATATTGAATGTGGGAAAAACTGCCCACCGATCAAGACTCGTTCATTCAGGTTCTGGCTAAGAAGCACAACGAGTGGGAAAAGATACACAAACGTCTTCATTCTTCACATGCACCAAGACAGAATGGAACAAAATCATCGCAACTAATAAATGTTTGTAATTATTTGGGGAAATGTAAACCATTTTTATGATAAGTAATTGGCTCATGAAAAAAAAAAAAAAAAAAAAAATCTCCTTCACACCTTCGCACCTAATTGTGATGATTTTCTTTCATTTTCTTTTCTTCGTCGGCGTCAAACGGGTTTGGTTTCCTCGCGTTGTCGGCAAGGCGACGAGCGCGTCGGCGCGGCCTCATCGTATCATGGCTGTGGCGCTCGGCTTGTGCAAACATACGATTACGCTGGGGCGCCTTTCTGGGTCACTAAGTTAAATATTTCAGATGGTTTATTTTTAGTGCCTTCTGCTTCTGCGCGCACACACACGCGCACACACACACACACACGCGCCGTTATGCGTGTGTGTTGTCCGCAGGCTGCGTTTGACCCACTAAGTCGTGTTCACACGGCCCCCGGGCTTTATTGAGTGTTTTGCTTTGGCAGCAAAGTGTCGTGACGGGCCGACAAACGGCAACTTGCGCATGACGTCGTCGTTTCTCCACAGGAAGCAAACAAACCCCCCCCCACAACATCCCTTAACGTCGCGTGTGATTTACGCCCGTTGATGCGTCCCAGTTGGACTTGCTTTACCAAACAAATCAATGCAGCGGAACCCGAGCGTTAATGCAGCGTGCCGTGCTCACAAAGTGACGAGTACGGTGAGCTTGTTGTGTTCATGGTGGGGATACGTTCGAAACGCACACAAAAAGAAAAAAGTCTTTTTTTTTTTTTTTTTTTTCTTTTCAATAGTTTTGCCCTTTCCATACACTACATTTCAACTCATAGAAACATGCTTGGACTTGTTAAAAATCCAAATATTCCTTCACGCCGTGTTCACGTTCCCTCAGAAGCCGTAGCGACGTCCGTGGCAACAAAACACGGCTGTGTCAAGTTGAACTTTAAACGCTAGCGTTATTTGCGGTCTTTTTCTCGTTTGCGCTGTTGCGTCGAGTTCACACTTCCCAATGACCAGTTCAGTCTTGCGCCCGCCATGTCTTTGGCTTGCTCTGCTTCTATTAGCTTCCGGGAAAAACAAACGCGTATTCTGACGTCATAAACATGCGCGGTAAAGACGGTTTGTGACGGGATTTGGGAATAAGTGTATTCAATGCGCGCCGATCGGATTATCAATCGACATAAAGCCAACCCTCTGGTTCGGAATAAAATCTTGATCGGAATGGGCTTGATCAGGTGAGAATATTCCGAATGGGGTGTGTACATGAAGCATTTTTATTCCGATCAGGCTTTTAAACCGAAAAAACGTGTCCATGTAAATCAGGCAGCGGAAGACTTTGAGAAACCAAAATCATTCAAGAAATTTTGTTGCTGTTCCATGTGTGTTAAAGTAGCAGTTGTTTCGAATGACTGTGACGTCTGTATACCCATTTCTGTTAGCCTGTCTGTGGCATTCCGCATTCGAGGTTATATGGGTGCAGCAACTGTTGAATGAGTTGAAATGAGGCGAACGGCCGTCCTGTAAGCGGACCGCATGTCATGAGATCGGTCGCGGCGCCGCCTTGGTGCAACTAGGACAACGTAATTGCTGGTGAGATAAGTTGGATGGGAAGGCGCCCCCGGGGGTGGGCGCGAAAAAGCCCGTGATGTTTTTTTTGACCTCAGCGCATTTGTGCGCCATCAATGCGCACCTCTGTTGGCCGCCTCAACTGCTCCTTTGCAACATGGCCGACGTGGAGTCATCTTGCCGTGTCATTTCTCAGACGTGTGGCTCCACTTCTGATCATATGAAATCAGGTGTGTTGCAGCGCGGAGAGATGGGGGGGGGGGGGAACATCCAGAAAACCGGCCCTTGAGGAACAGGATTGAAGACCCCTGAGTTTTAAGGGGTTATGGAAAGATTGTGGTGGATTAGAGAGTTCAGGCTTCGGTTAGATCGGCTTTAGATTGAATGTTGAGGTTAGGTCCAAGAGTTTTTTTTTTTTTTTTTTTTTTTTTTTTTTTTTTTGGTTTGTTTGTTTTCCTGTTTTGGTAGGTGGGGTGGGTTTGGGTTTAGGTTGCGATTTCAGGATTTTGCATTTTTAAAACCGAGGAAGCCGGAAGAATTTTTCCACGGATCATTTCACAACTGTCAGGCCATGCTGAGAGTTTGAAGAAAAATGACAAAAAAAATTTTTTTGTTCGGTTAGGGTTAGGTTGGGGTTAGTGGGATAGGCTTTGGGTTAGGCTTGGTTTCAATTGGAGGTTGGTTGGGAAGGTGGTCCTTCTGCCATCTAGTGGAAGAGTGATTAATTGTCCCGTCTGTCACTTTATACGTCACTGGGACGGATAGATGAACAAAGACATTTTTGTAGTTCATAAAAAAAAAAAAATGCTTTTCAGACCCGGCACCCTAGTTGGGCATCGCTGACTTAGAGTACAGATCGGTCCTGTGCCACACAGATTCATTAATATGGAATGCGGGGGAAAGAAAAAAAAAATCCGCCCCTAATTTCCAGGCTGTTACGTCACGCTGGCAGCCGGTGAAAGGCACGGCGCCTCCCGTGTGGCATGGCCTGCGAGCCGCTTGACACGTCAGGCCACGCAGGCGATGCGCTGTCCTGCCATTGTGCTGGTCCGGAGCGCGACGCCCGGACCCGTCCAACTTCTCACCTGCGCCATTGTGCGCCGCGCTGCTCAGCGCCCTCGCTAATTGGGAGCGCGGATTCCGGGACAACTTTCCTTTTTGTTCCATTCGGCTGCGAAGCGCTGACCCGGACGTGTGAGGTCACAGCTGCGCTAATTGCCGCTAATGACGATGTGTGTGTGTGTGTGTGTGTGTGTACAGTACAGTGTGTGCACCATTGTTGTCCAGTCCACACGCCGAGTATGAACGTGAACCATCTGTTGTTGTTGCTTTATGTAGTTGAACATCTTCACGCACAAGATGGCCTCCCTGAAGCAGACAAGTGCTTAAAGAATTGCTGCATGCAATAAGATATTTGATGTATTTGATATTTAATCCTGAACTGCAGCGTACAGTTCTCTATTATTTTGTGATGTGGTTTTTTTTTCCGACACGTTGCAGCACAATGTGCAACTCTGAATTCGGCTTGGAGGGCTGCAATTTGATTGCTATCTTTTGCCATTGTCACAATTTCCGTTTCAAACCAAAATGGCAGACAGATTTTTGGGAGTCTACTCTTGACGGACATGCCGACCAGATTCCAAGTTATTACGGAAGCTGAATTTTCCTCCCAAAATCATTTCAAAATGATCTTCCTTTGAAGCGCATCTGGGAGTGGACAAATTGAGTGCACAGTGGCCACTTCAAAGAGAAACGGGAAACTTCCTTTGCTTTTTTCGAGAATGGCTGATCGAGACTTTTTTTTTTTTTTGTGGAGCTACTCGTGATAGACATGCCCGCCAAGTTTCCTGTTGCCAAGTCAAACCAGCATGGAGGACGGAATTTTTAAAAAAGACAACATTTTCTCTTTGCGGCACCCCTGGAAATGTCCAACATGAACCATTTCCAACCAAAATGGCAGACTCGCGATTTCTTTTTTGTGAATCTACTCATGCTTTGTTTTTCCGAGCACAGCTCCTGGAGACTTTTTTTGTGGGTCTGATCATCTACCAAGCTTCATGTTGCTAAGTCGAACCAGATTTGAAGGCTGAATTTAAAAAAAAAAGACAAAATTTCATTCTTATATGTTGAAGCGCCCCAAAATTGCCGCTTCAAAATGGCAGACTTTCTTGTGTCTTTTGTTGGCTTTTGTAGGCATGGCTTCTTGAGGCTTTTTTTGTGAGACAACTCAAGATAGGCATCTTGACCAAATTTCATGTTGCTAAATGGAACTGGCTTCAGGGTGTGAATTTTCAAAATACAACAAGCTCCTTCTTCTTATAGGACTCCTGGAAATGGCCAAATTGAGTGTAAAACGGTCGCCTCAAACAGACATACTCCACTTCCTGTGTCATTTTAGATATGGAATCTTGGGACTTTTTTTATGGGTCTACTCATGACAGATATTCAGACCAAATTTCACGTCGCTTAATGAAACTGGCTTCAGGGGCCGACGCTTGAAAAAAGAAAATCAATGATATCCTTCTACGGGCCCCTGGGAACGGTCAAATCAACCCTAAAATGACCTCTGTGAACAAAATGAACACAGCGCGCCGCTGTGTAAAGCAATGATCCACAAATAATATGCTTTTCTCCCGCCTGCTGCATGACTTGTGTAAGCCCCCCCCCGCCCCCCGAGCCGACACGCCGTCCCTAATGGACTGGCCTTTACTCTGAAAACGTGTTTGTCGCAAAGTGGTCGAAGTCAGGCTACGTACGCCGCCGCCGCCCTTTGGACCGCCAGCATTCTCTCGCTTCCACAATCATGTCAAAAAGTCACTGCACACACACACACACGCGCGCGCGCGCACGCACACGCACACGACACAATCACACCCTTTGCCGCAGTAACAGTTGCGTTAGCGTTTTATCTCCTCTCCCTCCCCGCCCCCCAGCGAGCGAGGAGGGAAGGCAGAGTGCAGGGATGGGTCACGGACAGGTCAGCGCCGAGCGTAATGGGTCGGGGTTCTGTCTCGTGTTGAGCTGACAGACAGATGGATTAAACAGGGGGGGGGGGCGGTTGGGGGGGGGAGCTCGGTGGAGGTTGCGATGACGGGGGAGGTTACAAATAGCAGCAGTTTGACTCGTTTCTCTGGTGTTTCTTGATGGCACTGCGGGGAAGTCATTTAGCAACAAAGGTGGGTGCATGTTAACGCGCGTTCATCATTCGTTGTCTCCATGTCGGAAAAAAACGAAAAGGTGACTGTTTTATTTGTGTTCAAATTGAACACAAAAACGTGAGATTTATATTTTAGGCTCAGATCAAAAAACATCAAATGGAAAAACGAGGCCACGGGATTGAACTGGATTTGAATACTTAATTAAGCAACATGACCAGATTTCCCACACAAAATGTCTGATTTGATTGGCCGCTTCAACTTGTGGACCGAGATGGTTCCCAAAAATGTCCACTAAAAATCCCTTTGGAGTGATTAGTAGGGGTGGGAATCTGTGGGTACCTCAAGATTCGATCCGATTCAGAGGCCCACGATTCGATTTAATTCCGATTCAGAGGCCTATGATCTGAATCGATCGCGATTCTGATGCATCACTGCATTGGCTTACATTTTGTATTCCATGTAAAACATTGGTACCTTTTTGAAAACAAAAAACTCAAGTAAGAGCAAAGATTTATATTTCACACTTGTGACTTTGCTCCGCTCGTATGAGATTTTGCTTTTTCCGCCATCTTGTCACGTATTAGCTTAGCCTAGCACAGACGTCTGACGTACAAATGCACGTAATCGCTTGCGTATTGCTTTTAGTTTTTTTTAGTTAAACTTTAAATATCAATTATTAATACCTATGAATCGATTCAGAATCTTTTTAATACGCCAAACGATGCATCGAAAAAACAATTATCGTTCCCACCCCTGGTGATTAGGGAGCTCATTCCCTACTCCCGAATCGCTTCAATTCGAAACGGGATAAGACTTTCTAAAAATGACGCGATAAAGCTGAGTCTAGTTGGAACGGACGGCCACTTCAACCTGACTACGATGCACCGAAAATGTTGAAAAGCAGGAAAAAAATGCCTTTTTTTGCTAAATTTACAAAAATATATCTAAATGCTCAAGTAAAGTAGGGTAGCGCACAGAAAAATGCCATCGCGTGTACCTGTCGTCCATTTCCAGGCAGTCGAGGGTCAAGGGCGCCCGTCGCTGATCGGCCACAATGACGCTTTGCCGATAAAAGCGTGGCAAATAATTGCCAGCTGACTTCTGTTACGCTTTATAACTGAAATCCCCTTCGAATATGCACGGATTCGTTTTCGACATCTACTGATTTTTTAAAAATTTATTTATTTATTTATTTATTTATTTATTTACAGTACGAAACCGTCCTGCCCTGTCGAAGCTTCCAGCCGGCGCATGGTCTGAACTTCACTGACGGTCAACTGGTGCAAATCTTGCGTCCAACGCTTGCCAATATCTGTGTTAAAGAAACGTCAGTCCCGCCAATGAAAAGAGGATTAGCTTCCGTCTGGGAAATCGTGTCTCTGGTCCCTGCGTGACGGCTGATGGACGGCAGAGAGCACAAGAACGCAATGGCTGGGGGGGGGGGGCGTTGGTCGGCGGTGTTTGGATTCGAGCGTCCCCTGAGGTCAGGGCAGCTGGCGGGGCGCTCGGATTGACAGGTGGGGGGGCATGTTTGTGGCAGCGCCACATATCATGACCGCCACTGGACTATTTCACTTTCCAGGTGGAAATCATGGAAATTGGAATCAATCAATCAAAATGTTATTTTCAAGCGCTTTTCAGACAGAAATTGTAACTCAGTGCTTTACAGTTCAAAATGACTGAAAGTGTGCGCAATGGTCTGATGAAACTAAAATGCGCTTGAAATTTTACCCGTGAACTTAATTTGCTTTAATTACCTTAAAACTTCCTACGTTTTGCTGTTGCCTGTGAGTTATGTTGCAGACGTGCCTTAGGCAAATTTATAAGGTTTGGCAGTTTTTATTATTATTTTAATATACATTTGTCTTTTGTTTCATTCATCAGTTGAACAGTTTAAACTTCAACTCAGAGTTAAACCGAAAAATATGCACGCATTGCCTTTCTGTTTGAAGAACCGTGGGAGTGATAGTCGTCTTTTCATTTCCTCAAAGTGATGTTATAACATGTAGGCGCCGCGTTCTTGAGGGTAAGAGAGTGAGAACAAGCACTCACGAACCATTTAAAAAGGCATTTGAGGATATTTTAATACTAAAAAATGTTATAGTCTCTCTCGATATTGCAAATTTTCACCGACTGCGAGTGGGTGTGGAACACATGGCTTGTGATAAACGGTCATTCACTGTACGGAGCAAAAGTCTTGGGACACGACAGTATTGCAAAAAATATATATTCGAAATCTACCGCCAAAAATCGCACATGTATAAAGTCGGATATTGCTGTAAGTGTATTGACTATAAGTGCACATACAGCACGTGTGTGTGTGCGTGTGCATGCGTCACTGCGTGCTTGCTACGGCGGCGGTTCAGGACCCGTCGGGTGAAGATCGTCAAGTTTAGGGTTCACCTTGAGTTCAGACGGAGGTTCAGCGGGCCACGGCTGGAGCGCATTCATTCGCTTGCTCGCGAGCTCTAATACCAGCAACCCCCCCCCCCCACCGCATGCGCGCGCACATACACACAGTCTCCAACCTCATGCCTCCCCTCTCTTTTTAGCACTCAGCTGATCTTTTGTCTCCGGTTTGACCCGGGTTGCGGCGGAATCTGGTGACTGTATTAAAACGAAGCATTTATTTTTAGCCTCTTCTAAGCCTCTGTTATTTGGAAAAAAAAAATTTTTAGTTATGTTTTTTTTTTTTTTTTTTTTTTTTAAGTTTAGTTCTGTTGTCAAGACAGTGGCATAGAAACGCAGCGGTGAGAGCACTGTATGATTATTTAAATCAATTATCTCCTCATTCATTTTTAACGTTAGGAGTGGGAAAAAAAGTGCAGTTTCATGAAACGGAAAGACAATCATTGATATCTCTATTTGTGAAAAAATACATTTCTGGTGCCATTTTGCAGTAAAGTTGCCCTCTGAAGGCTTTAAAAACTGGTTGTTGTTATAGAAATCCATCTGGAAAATCCTGCACAGTTAAACTGTGAAATAAACGCCCGTATCGGATATGGAAGTTAATCGTCGGCAGTGAGACGTGAGCACAGCTGACATGAGCGACGCACATCGAACATGCTAAAGACGCATGTGTTTTTGTTTTATTTTTATTTTTTTTATCAGCAAGCCAACCGGGCCGAGCATAACAAGTCGGGCAGCAAAGAACCGTCAATCACGGCAAAACGGCTTCTGAAATGAACTGTACAGTAAACCCCTGAATTATATGGCGGGTAATTGTTTATGCCCTCGCTTTACCGTGGATTTTTAGCACTACGGTCTACTAGAGGAGATGCGGTGTAGGTCCCCAACTAAGCACCTATAATAGTCAATACTTTCTCCAGAGTAGAGAGAAAAAAAAATGTGTGGTTGTATGATCCGTTTGTATGTGCTGGTCAAAGTGACTAAAAAAAAGAAAAGAAAATAAGGTAGGCTGACACTTAAATCAACAGGAAATTTAAAAATAGCCCCCCAAAGGATTTGCATTCCTAGGGAGTAAAGCAATGCATATGGAAAATCAGTGATTAAGATGCAAGTAAATATTTTGTGCGTGTGTGTGTCTTGGGAGTGAGCAGACAGGACGCAGCTGCTTGCTACGCCATCAGTCCAAAATGATGAGAGAATAAACTCTCCGCTTGTGTTAGTTGGCAAGAACCGGCGCTTTATTTGAAGCCGCCGCTAACATGAAGGAGCTCATTGTTTCCCTTGAAATGAGCTTTCCCCAATTCTTTTCTATCTTTTTTTTAATTTTTTTTTTTTTATGACATTTTGACAATAAAAGCTCTCAGGCTAATCTTCGCAACATGTCTTGCATGAATCTAAAGCAAAAGGATTAACGCTCGGCCTATTCACGGAAGTAAATGGGAAAGAGTATCATTTCAGACTCTTCATTTCCCATGCGTCAAAGTGGAGAAAATGTTTGTATGGCTGGATGGATGGGAGTACATTTGTACTATTCACAAAATCCAGAAACGATCAAAACAATTGATATATTTTCACAATTTAGCGTCCATGTGCCATGTGTGTTTTTTAAATTGAAATTAGATGCCGAGTAGCTGCTCCAAACCAAAAAATGCGTGACTTCCAGTTGATCTTTTCATAATGCTGTCACGATAAACATGTCCACCCATTTTTTTAATTTATTTTTTGCTCGCTTCAGATCTAACCATCACTTAAAGAAAATCCATGCTGCTATATTTCAAACGGCATCCAGGAGGCAAGCAATGCCCTAAGCAGCCAATGACATCAGCTCACTTAAACACAACCTTTTCATCCCGGTATTGATAATGAGTCAGGTACTTAATAAAAACAAATTCATGTGGGTTGAAGCACCTGGCGGCCATATTATCAGGACGGAGTATTGCTGAGTCGCACTCTGCATGAGAAATCGAAGCGGCGGCGGCGCCCGTGTTCTTTATGGCAGAGGCGAATTAACCGAGAGACGTATCAGCTTTTTTCTCCCCCCCCCTCCCCTCATCTCTCGGAGACTCTGCCATTAAATGGAGGGTCACACTTAAGTAACCTTATCTTGTAATTGGGTTCAAGGTTAAGTGACCCTGCCGTGCGGAGGTCTGGGGGTTAAGGTCACCATGTCAGTGAGAAAGGGTGAAGGGAGTGGGGGGAGTTCTAATCACTGATGGATGGAAATCAAGGCTAGGGATGGTAATGTGCCCAACTCACCCCAAAAACCACCTCCAATGTCACTGCCGTTTACCAACAATGGACGGGAGAACCGATGCAGGATTACAAGAAATGAAAACAGCTTTTAGCAAGTTATTTTAGTCAATTGGTGATTAGCAGGATTACAGAAAATATAAATGTCAGTTAGCTAGATAGTTAGCAATTTAGCTAGTAAGGAATTAGCAGGATTATGTGATGTGAAAATGACAGTTAGCTTGTTAGCCACTTAATGATTAGCAGGACTAGAAAATGAAAATGTCAGTATGAAATTAGCTCGTTGGTCATTTGTAAAATTACAAGAAATCAAGGTGATAGTTAGCTAGTTCGTCATGAGCAGGATTACAGAAAATGCTAATGTCAGTTAGCAAGTTAGAAGTTTTTTGTTTTGTTTTTTTTGGTCAGTTGAAATAACGTTCTTGGAGGGATAGAACTATATATTAATGGATGGTTCCTGTGTAGTAAGGACCAAGCCCGATCGTGAACGGCAAAAATCCACAAATAATTGACAATCCTTATAATTGGCATGAAAAAAAATTCTAAATGAAAAAAAAAACAAACAACGAACGTAAATTCAAAACAGAAAATAAAAACATTTTCTAATTAAAAAAAAAAAAAAAAAAAACAGGATATGATTTCAAATTGACAATGCAGAAAATGCATGAACATAAATTTTTACTGGGTTGGTCTGTAATAAAATTGCCTCAAAGTCAAAGCAGACGTTTGCAAATGTCTAATTTCAATCACACACAAAGATAATCAGTCGGCTTTCATTGAGGACTTCAAAAATCGGAGAATGTTGAGAGACTGAAATCAGAGGATTTCAACATTTTGAAGTTAAACAAGTTCTCTTAACAATTAATCGATTATCCAAATGGTGGCCGGTTAATTTAATAACCGATTAGCTGTCCATTCATCCATTAATTGTTGCACCTCTAGTTGATTGCACACAGCTGTCAGTCACATGGGCACCAGCCAATTTGTGGGGGGAGCTAAAATTCTGAGTGAAATATGTATTTCACCCACTAGAAGGCACAGCATTTTATAACTTTTATATTGCATGCTTTTTTTTAAAAAAATTTTTAATGCACTTATGCTGTCATAGTCAGTTATCTAACTGCGGGACAACGTGCGGACACCTCTTTGTTCTTGCCCATGGCTGGTGGGACACAGCAGTTGCCTGGCAACTCTCGCTCAAGCCAAGGTCTCGCAAGCTTTTAACCTCCGATCGATCTCCACGCCAAGTGGGCTAATATTCACCGAGCAGATGGGAGAATTAGGCTCAAGTGCACCTACAGGAGATGAGGGAGAGTGCCGTGGAGGGCCCCATCGCACTCTGCCGCCGCTGCCGCCGCTGCCGCCGCCGCACGGTGGATTAAAAAGAACAAGTACAAGTAGAATCGTGAGGAAGAGGCGGACGGGAGAATGGATGTGACAAACTCTTTAGTGGCCTCTTCATCACGCCTTCAGCTCCACACTCATGCATCACACGCCTTCCTCCTCCTCCTCCTCCTCTCAGCCGACCTCTCCGCCGGGTTAAGTGTGCAACGCTGCTTTGTACATCCGCCCAGTGGGAAAAGTGCAGAGTTTGCCATTAGTCACTAGCAGAAAATGACAGTCACGAAGATACGTAGTCATTCAAGTCGCAAATTGGATAAAATGAACATGGCAGTTAGATAGTTGGTGGGATTGACACAATCCATATAACAGTTGATTATTATTATCACATTGCAGAAAATCTAGCAGTTGGCTCTTTAGTAAATCACTCAATCAGTAGGATTAGAGTTATCAAAGTACAAAGTAGCTAAAGAGCTAGCTGTTTAGTGTAATCCTGCAAGGTAACTAGCTACAAATGTCATTTTCATTTTGTTTAATCCTGCATTCAGCCTATCACCAACCAATCAGATAACTAACTAACAACAAAGTGTCATTTCACTGGCTTATTCTGACAAACCAATCAGAGGATGGGAAAAATGCCGATGTCATCAAGGCCCAGCGAAATGACACTTTGGACATGTGAAAACAAGTTTGATGTAACACGGGGGAAGCACTACAGATGCTGAAGGCGGTGGACAGATTGGACGACAACGCAACACATTGAGGCTGAAAACTGATTGGGGGGGGAAAAAACGTACTGGAAGCAGTAGAGCCAAGAGCAATGAATAGATTGCTGGGAATACAGTTCCTTGGCACAAATTTTCGAATTTCTGTTGTAAATAGAGATAGATGAGTGCTTGTGAAAGTGTTCCGGCTAGAAAAGAAGGCCTTTGTGGCCCTGTCCTACAGTTGGTTGACATTTCTTGGCAACGGCATCGGTTCAAACACGAAAATTAAAAAAAAAAAAAAAAAAAAAAAAGCATCCATTTTGGGAACAACCGCCCCTCCCTGCCTCCCTCCACCTCCTCGGCTGTCTTGGGGAGATGGATGAAAAGCGTTGTCAGTGGGTTCAGGTTCAGGCGGCGCGACCCACCGAGCCAACCATTGCCAAGGGCAAGGAAATGGCCCAGATTAAAGAGCTTGTAAATAATGGCCCATAAACATCTGCCCGTTGGCCGGCCCAATCCATCTTGCGCTCCCCATCTGTTCGCCTCCTTCTTTTTCTCCGCGCTCTTGATTTTCCTTGAATGCATCATCCCCAGCGAACGCGCTCCAACCCAAACAAACACTCGGATTGACCCCCCGGGTCATGTACAGTTCATGTATGACCGCCCCCCCCCCCTCCACTCCACAGCCCCCATGACTCAACCCAAAGGCAACAATGGCGCAGCCTTGCCTTCATTTGTCATGCTTGAGCAAAAGCAAAATGGCAGACAGTCAGTCAATCAGTTAGCAGGATTGCACAAAATCTAAATGGCGATTAGTTGATGATTAGCAGGATGCAGGATTACGCAAACTCATAATAGCGGTTAGCTAGCTCCTTAGTTAGACAGCAAAATGGCAGTTTTCAAACTAACTAACTAACTGACGTTGGAACTAACTAACCGACTGTCTGACGTTCACTTGTTGGTTGGCGATTCACAAGACAAAATGAAAATGACAGCCGGCTAGTTATTTGGCTCCAAGGTTAATTAGTTAGTACCTTAGATGTACATTTGCAGGATGCAGAATGAGTGTAAACGGAAACCACGATTAGCTAGTCAGTTAGCTAGCGAGTGATACCCAGCTACTTAGTTTGCAAAGACATCAATGGGGGTGGGTTGGTTGGTTTTATTTTCCATCTTTAAGTTTCTTTCCATTTTTTGGGAGTGAGATTGTCACTCGCAAGTAGTTAATGATTTCAACGTGATTAGCGCTGCGGGCCTCATACAATAAATCTCCCCCCGCCTTACGCCGCGCACTTGTCGTGATTAGGCATCTTTAATGTAAGCTTCCCGTCTCCCATCTGCTCCCTCTGATCTGGAGGGGCCCGGTCAGGGGTCGGCTTTGTGTCGATGGACCCCTGGTACCAGCGCACCGCCGGTGCCAAACTGGAGGTGGCAAATTAGCGCAAACAAAGGCTAATTGGTTTGCCCGACTCGGGCCAAAAAAGCCTCACGTCAGCCTTTCATGTGCCGTCCAAGCTTTGAACGGCCATTGCGTAAGCGTTTGTCCAAATGTCACTGCTAAGCTTTTATTTAGTTCTTTGGCGGCTGAGCGTGTTACGCACAACAGTCGGCTTACGGATGCTCGCATTGATTCGGCTCCTCCGCCCGCAATCCTGGTGGGAAAAGTGCTGCTATTAACTGCGGTTAATGTAGGTAGTTGGTTGCTTTGTTCGTTTTCTTAGCCAAATTTGGGATTACACAACACGCAAATGGAAGTTTGCTACTTAGCTAGGTACGTCATTAGCTACTTGGATAGTTTCCACGCAAATTATTTAGATGAAGATTTTTAACTGTTGTTCATACATTTTAAGAACAACTTTTTACACTTGCATGTCAGTTAGGAATGTTGCCTTACTTGCCAATACAATCAGTCAAGGCTTTGTGATGGCGATAGTTTGACCCTGGAGTGAACAATTTCCAATGAGAAAAAAATGTTGGCATGATTTGGCATGTTTGGGTGTTTCCAAAAATTGGAAAGACATACGGGGCACTATTGATTTCCATCCGCAACCGATGCTGCGCTGCATCACTCAGCTGTTTGCTTAGCTTGGCAAGTTATTGTTATTTGCAAGGCAGGCAGCATTGAAAATGAAAGCAAAGCTAGCGTGGATATTCATCAGATCAAGCATTGATCCCATTCAGCGGAACCACCACTACATCGATGGGATCCTTTTTCATGGGGCTTCACAGTACGCATGCAAGTCCGAATTTACAGTTGTGTGCTGTTTGTATGTGCTGCTGTGCCCAAGTGTGGTAAAGTCGCAGCAACGCTAACAACATGACTGCCTAACTAACTCAAGTCAGATTTCTGTAGGGAATGACTCTCCATGATCCAATGCGGATGCAAAAATCAAAGACAAAAGATGAGTTAGGCATTTATGTCATTAGCGTGACAAGATGTTTCAAGGTTTAGAACAACCGTAACATCTAAGCTACATACCGTTAGCCCGTCCATTGGGTTCCGAACTGTATGTTAGCATTAAGATGGCAGACATTCTTTTGACAAAACTGAATGGTCTGGTTAAACATTTTAGTGTTAAAAAAACCCAATATTTAAGTCTGTTTTATTTTCCATGTCAATGTTACAGTAAAAATGAACTGGGAGTGACAAATTCTTCTTCAAACAACTGTGAGCGAGAGTCTTCTTTTCGGCTCCTCAAAGTGATGTTATATGACAGTCTCCCACTTAAGGAGGGCAACCCATTATTTGGCAACCCAAGCCACGGAGCCTCGCGCGTCCGCATGTGTGATCAAAAACAAAAAGTATGATGGTAGATTGGAGCTAGTTAATTTTTGTAACAATGAACTTAGTTAATTTTTTACATGAACTATGAACTGCACGATTTCATGAAAAAAAATTGTGAACTCAACTTTGAACTAGTTTGCGTAGAAAATGAACATTCCCAACACTGGGTAACATTATATATACAAAAAAATGATATGGTCTCTCTATAATGTGTATTTTCACCCACTGCGGGTGAAACTATTCCCTGCGAAAAACAGAAGTTCGCCGTATACCGGTACTAGGAAAACATGACCCAATGTGTTCCAAAAGAAATGTACGAGTGTTCATCATTTTTACTGTCCCATGAAAAAGTGTTTTTGTAACCGAAGCCCTGCTTTAAAATAGTCTGAGCCTCCCATCATGCTAGAAAAACCTTTTTAAAAAGGAGATAAATGAGCCACACTGCTGCAATTTATGGCCATAAACATGAACTGTGAGGTTCTCACACACACACACACACATGCACACACGCTCACACACATACACCATCTCAGTGTCATAAAAGCACAAAGTCCGCGGCCGATAACTCTGAGTGCTATTTGTTAATTCCATAATTCCACCAAAGAGTTGTTTGGTCTGTTTGCAGGATTACACTGAAAGGAGCCAAAAAAAAAAAAAAAAGAGATTTTCCCCGAAAATTTGGTGAACGGATGTAGCATGTGGTGGCGGGTTGTTTTTACTCTTGGTTTGCCCTCTCCTTGGAGGATTACTCACATGATTTCAATCACCTTTCATTGCCAAACGGGGCTCGTTATTACGACAAAACAACAAAGTCTGTCGCCTGCTCAGGTTCTCGCGTTAACACCATAAACCAACTTTACGACAAAAGTAGTTTATGGACTTACACTTAAGCTGCATCTAAGGTTGTGTTTGCATGACAGCGACCGACTGTTTCTATGAGGTAAGTTTGAAACATTTTGCATACGAAGGGACACTGAAAAGGCTGCAATGTGCATGCCAAGTCAGTGGGGGGCAATGTTACTTGGTAACGCAACAATGCAGCAATTTTGATTTGATATACCGGTACAAGTTTGATCATGAATGGATTCGATTTGTAAATCGAGGTCCCATGGCCAAGGCGGTTGACGTCGTACGTGTTGCTCTTCTGAAATGTTGCCGTCCTCTTCCCTCGTTCGCCTCCTTTTTATTTGTATTTTTTGTCGCGGTTTCAATTTACGAGCTGCCATTTTGACCCAGTCGTCGACCCCGCCCCTTAATCGCATTCCGAAGGCGCTGAGAAATTTATTTGGCGGATAAATCAGCGCTTACGAAACACTGATAGAAGCGGAAGGTCGCAGCGGACAGACAGAAACGAGAGATGGAAGGTTTTTTGCGCCCAGGCCAAGTCGACTCCATGATGGGCGCTAACGATGACATGCGCACACATGCGCCTCATCTGACGCTTCATGGGTGGCCGACGAAGTGCGGATCAGCTGTGGGGGGGGGGGGTGCTGTGGGCTAATTTGACTCGTCCGATCGGTCAGCCAATAGGGCGGCTTATCCGTGACCTTCGAACCTGGGAGTTTTCCAGTTGGCCGATCAGGAAGAGAACCTTCACTTGACCCCCCCCACCCTCCCCCCCTCTCGGCTCTGCATGCTAACGTTTTAGCGAGGGATGGGGGGAGGGGGGGTCTCTCTCTGGGTGAATGACGCCCGGCTGAGCGGTCCCATATCAGTACAAGAATGGACCTTCAGCAGGGTCGAACAAGCAGAACCTTTCAAAGATAATCTGCACATATAGTAAGGCAGCCAGAGTAATACACTATTTACTAAGAGGCTGATTATCGTTATTTTGATGATTTCTTTAGAATGATGACTGCAATTTTAAAAACATTATTTGCGAAGAAATCATTTCATTCAAGTTGCAATTTTTCAAGACTTTTTTGATTAAAAAGGCATGACCTCATGACAAATCAATTGGATTTTTTTTTTCCAAAATAAGAAATACATGTATTTGATTTTTATTATTGTTTTTAAAGACTAAAAGTGGATTTTTCTTTTCAAGGAAAATGGTAAAATATCACAAGAACAAACTTTATTAATTTATTTATTTTATTTATAAAAAAGGACATTGTTTTACATTGTTGGAAATAAGTGCATTTATTTTTTCGGGAAAAAAAGTATTTTTTAAAAAAGAGGAAAGTAAGTATTTTTAATTAAAAAAGCAACAACATTTTTTTACTCAGAAGGTTTTTTTTAAATGTATTGTTTTTGTATTTTGAAAAATATTTATATTTACTTAAGATTTTTTATTTTGTAATTTTATTCCTTATATTCTATTCATCTACTTATTTTAGTATGTTTTTAATTTACAAAATACATGTATCTTGAAAATTATGCATTATTTGGGTGCACCGAAATAAAAAAAAACCCATCTGATTCATCAATTAATTGAAAAAATTATCAGATGAAAGGGATTGTCAAAGAAATTGTTAGTTGCAGCCATCCCACAAATCAAGGAGGCACTTCGGGTCCTTTCTAAATATAACCCCCTGAGCCTAACCTTCCAACTTTTTGCTAAAAAGTGAAACTTCCTATGTATATTTTGTATCGGTGGCCGTTTGAGATGTAAAAAGTGAAGCGTGACGTGGAAGTGCCACACTCGGAATGCAATCCAGGTGTCTGTGATGTGCTTGCGAGGGCTTTACAAGGCAGTGCGGCCATGCCAGCGCGGTCGGGCGGGCGGGCGGACGGCGCAGCTCAATTAGCTTGTGTTGTGGCTTTGGCTATTTGACAGCCAGCCAGGGAGCACGGGTCCAAATCCTCTCCCACGGGCCCAGCTGGGAGGATTAAGACCGGTTCCTGTCCCGTGGCTGACCTCTCCAAAGCCCCAACAGATGTCCTGATTTCCCCCCCCCCCCCCACACTACACACTTACACCCTCCACTCCTCTCGAACCCTCACTTGACCCCACACTCAAAACGGAGCACTCGGGTGACATTTCTTATCACAAGAACCCTTGAATGGGGACTATCTGCCGCTATATCTCTGCTGCTTTGTACCACACCATCCTTCGGGGGCACTCACCAATTGCATCTCCGGCCATGCACAGATCATTGCGTCCTTTTCCGCAGTGCATCACATTTAAATGGAATGAGAGATCCGCTTTGATCGGCAGCCAATGGAGTGGGTTGTGTTCACGCCCACAGAGCGCCAACCACCCTTTGTTTGAATACGTTTACATTTTTCTTTAAAGCGCAGGGAAGGCAGAAAACTGTATTGTTTTCTACATTTTCAACTCTAGCGGAGTGAGTCTGTAATGTATCTCTTATGTGTATCAAGTGCCATCTCCGGCCCTTTGTTACACATCTTGCTGCACACGCCAGCACCTCGTCGGTGGCCCTGACTTAAAATAGGACAAAAATGCTCTCCAAGGAGGGTGCATACAAGAGGTCCTTGGAGGTCAGCGGCGGTACCGCCGTGGCAAATAATGGCCACCCAATCGGCAGCGTTTGAGTGGACAATGAACGGATTAAAGCCTTTTAAAGGGCACAGCACCCCCCCCAAAAAAAGTGCCAAGCATAAAAAGATCCTTCCACTGAGAGTAATCCAAAAAGTGAGATTAGGCGATTGGACGCAGACTTGAGTAGAAGTCAAGATTCTCCGAGGCATGTATATGCTCACTGGTCACATACTTAGGTACCCCCGCACAAGCTATTGACAGCCAATACCATCAAGTTGCCAGTACAGTAGTTGTGATTTTTTTATTTTATTTTATTTATTTTTTCTTCTTGACACTTTTCCCAGAATAAAGAGCAGCTTCGACAAGGGCTAAGAAGACAAGAAGAAGAAAATACACAGGAACTATTGTGACATCACTGTACACTACGCGTCCATCATCACATTATACAAGTTAAGCAAGACTGTTATTGTTTTATGCGTCTCAAAAATACTGTTAGGGGTGTAAAGTACGGCTGCAACTCATGACTATTTTAAATACTCATTAATGTGTAAATCATTTTTTTCGGTTCATCCATTTTAATCTCCATCCCTTTCTTCAAAAACAGGACATGATCTCAAATTAACAGTGCAGAAAATGCACAAACAAAAATCCATCCATTAGTACATGTGAAATTGTAAACATGGGCCAGCATTGTTGTAAAACACGATGCTGTATTTTTTACGACTTTGGCGACGGCCGGCGGGCGGCTCTGTCTCGCCTGCATAAAACCAGGAAGTGGGCGTGTGCAGCGGAGTTCCTTATTGCATCGCTGTTGGCCAATCAGATGACAGCGACAACAAGGCCCCACTCGGCCGGTGCCTCAGAGCCACCTCCGATAAGGTTCTGAAAACGGTTCTATTGTAACCGCTCGGCCCTGTAAAAGCGTCCACTCGGGGCCAAGAGAGTCCGTTCGGTGTGGAACCGCGCTCATGGAAACGCGCCATAACAGTACTACATTTGATTGTCATATTTATTTGAAAGACACACTCCCACCGAAAAGGAAGCTGATGTTATGACCCCTTCAACTGTTCTTCCATATTTCAATTTTCAACATACCCGTCTAGTCTGCTCCTCCATCACAACACTCCTTCCTCATTCTCTCCCGCCAGCTCGCTACAAGCCCAGCGGCCCGGCCGCGGCCCGGCACCGCCCCGTCAGAGGCACGCCAGCGCACGGCTGTCAAGAGTTGTAGGGATCCGGTGAGCTGTGAAATCGCACAAATTGCCGTCGCTGCTGCGTCTGGCTCGCCAACAGAGGGGCGGAGGAGTGCTGGGATGGATGGCCAGCCAGAGAAATGTTACGCTTCAACACTTCCCAACCTGTACTTACCGCCTCCCTACTCGCA
This sequence comes from Filicampus tigris, assembly GCF_054856515.1. NCBI lineage: Eukaryota > Metazoa > Chordata > Actinopteri > Syngnathiformes > Syngnathidae > Filicampus > Filicampus tigris. Next base: position 3,322,923 of record NC_141224.1, on the reverse strand, counting down.
CTCTGGACCTTGCACCCCTTATTTGCACACACACCCACAAGCACGCGCACAGCTGTAACCTACTTTGCCAACACACACACACACACATGTGGCAAAAAACTCACACTCTGTACCTAGTAGTAATAGTTACTTGTGTAGAAAAAGACTCTGGCAAGTACTGATTAAAGTAATTCGGTAAAAGTAAAAGCTGTGAAAATGACATCACAGTTCCTCTGGGCTCACGTAACGACCGATCGTGGCTCAGCTTCGGAAAAGAGGTGAGCCGTGATTGGTCGTTCCCTGAGCAACTGTGATGTCATTTTCAGTCGACAGCGGCAAGTGGCAAAATGGCCGCCCTCTGAGATGGATAAATATAGGTGGATACTGTGGACATAAACGGGGGGGGGGGGGGGGGATTTTGCTGCCTAACTCATATTCCATAAATGCAATATTAATTAGAATCCTGTGTTTGGGCTAGCTAAGGTGTATAGAACATTTTCTTGTAAAGAACATTTTTGGGTTGACTTCCTTTCTGAGTACAGAAGTATTTGTGCTTGGTTACTTGCCACCTCTGCCACCAACACACACACATACACACACGCACACCATCAACACCACCACAGAGCGTGTAAACTGTACTGGCCTCACCCACCTCATAGCACAGACACCTCCAGCACTTTGCTTGGCCGTTTGCAGGTCTCTTCACACAACAACCCTCCAGAGGGACAAAGTACCCTCGACGCCCCCCACCATTTGCCAATGCTCATACCCGTGGAGGCACCTCCTGAGAACTGAAAAAGGTCACAGAAAAAAACATATTTATGCATAGACGCCCACACATACATGCGTACACACACACACACATACACACAATAGCAATTCTTATTGTCTTATGTTCTGCTTATAAAGAAGTGTAGATTCCTTGCATAACCTCGTGTCAGCGCTCATATTTCCGCCAAATAATAATTTGAATAAATTTAAACAATGCAATATTTTTGAGTGGGTCTTGCACACGTACATGGTGTGAGAACAATTACAATTAATAAATAGCATGATTATGTGTTAGGAGGTTTACATAGGAAACAGCAACATTTATACAGTACTATACAAACAAAAACTCTAGAATCTCAAATTAAGGAATTTATTAATGTATTATTATCATTTGATTTGTCTGGGGGCTGAGGGGCGGTTATTATAGTCATAGTTTGTCTTGTATTTCTGAGGAACATTTTTTCTATTAACGTTGCAACAGTTACGTTCATTTTACGGCTCGTCTTGAAGCAACGGAATTTACTGTTAAGCATAATATTGTCATATTTTCTTTGTCCCTAATGTAGTCGTTGCCTCTCGGGCTCTCACGACTAGCAGGTATGTTTATTTACTTACGCGGGCGTGTTCATTTTGTATAATATCGTGTATTTTACTTTACTAGCAATACTTTGGTCTGGTCTATTTCCTGAAGGCCTCCGACGTACGTTAGCTTCTTCTTGGCGGGCAAAATGGCGTTTGCACGTTTGTACTGTCTATTATGTAAGTGTAAATCTCGCTGCGAAGGCAGAGTGCCTAATGAATTAATAGTCAAATACTGGGAGAATAAAACAGAGACTTAACAGGCCGGAAGGGCAGATGATTATGGAGAAATGAACGACGAGGAGGCAGTGACATCTAGTGGCGCAAGAGTGTACCTACAATAGTCTACTCTCCAATCAAATGCGAAACGTGTGTGAAGGTGTGTGCTTGCGTGTGTGTGTGTGTGTATGTGTGTATATGTATATATAAAAAACAAACGTTTGGCAGTGAAAACTTACAAAGTGCCATAATAGAATGCAAATGACATTTTACAGTTAATACAAGAAAAAACACAAATCAAAATACATGAATAAATTATGATTATAATCGAAATAGTCTTACTGTATAAACAAATGTGGTTTCGCAGCTTTTTAGAAATCTCTAAAGAAGCAGCAAGAGGAAGTGCGTTCCGCAGTTTTGGGGAAATGGATTGCAAGGTTTGTATCACTTAGCCTAACCCTGACATTTATGTGTCCACGTAGAAGTGTCATGTTAGGGAGGATCATGCTCCCTGTCTCCCTGCCGGGGGCATGCTGCTTTATAAATCTATTATCGATTGCTGACATGCATGCCTCAAACCAATTCTCGTGGATGTGTTTGTGTGGATGTCCCCCACCCCAAATTGGATGGATGGATGCCCAGGACCACTGGCCCCATCCTCTGCACACCGATGAATCAATGACTGTAATAAATTAGTGACGTTTTAGCTTATTAAATTAGTGATTGAACATGATCATGGGTATGAGCGCGATTGCCATCGTTCACTTTTTGCAGTCTCGCTTGAATCTAACCTACTGCTAGTTCGAACCAAATGTAATCCCTACACAGGCGGTCAATTAGCATCGACACAGCTGCAAACAGTAACAAAATGAACACTTAATAAGCACATTCGTCCACACGGCCACAACTGACAATGCACACTCAACGTACGCCTGTTTTTCATCAAAAGCGATTATTGGCGGTTTATCCCCATTTATTCAAGAACTTATATACACGCGCACGCACACACATAAATACATTTTATTGGTAGTATTTTCCTTTTTTCCCCCTAATGCATTTACGCAGATGTTCCTATTTGCGGGCCGGCCCGGTGCCAGTCCCCCTCTACTTAGCCTAAACTGAGAACCTCCTCATGTACTGTATATTTATTTGTGGGCGTATATTTTTTTTAACTAAATGATTCGAAATGTCTGTTCTAAAATGTAAAATACAATTAAAATGGGTTAAAGATTGAAGCGAGGGGTTTTTACGCACACAAATGCGCTGACAACCCCTCATTAAGAGCCCGGCCATAGGCACGCACACTCGCCATAAGGGTCTTTTTCATTTGTTATCATTTGGATCATCTCAGTAGCGAAACTGCAGCGGTTTTGTTTTGAGTCATAGGGCAAAATTTACATGCCATGTGAAAATGATGTGCTGGAGTGTCACAAGTGTGCGTGTGCGTCTGCTGCGAGGTGCTTTTATGAAGCGTTGGTGCAGGTACCTGTTGACTTGTGCAGGCTTTGTGAAGTAGGACCAACAAAAGCAAACCAGAGAAAAAGGATGCGCTAACTCTCATGATCATCTGCAGCGATAGTGGTGCGGCGAGGCGAGGAAGCCGCGTCGCAAAAGGCGATGTCACCACATTTGACATCACAGCGGCCGACGCCACCGCGGTGACCGATTCGGACGTATTCACTCGCACGTTTTTGACTTTTTCATGTCTTTAGCGTCCAAAATTAAGAAGGTAAGCTTTTCCTTTTGTATTCAGGTTTGACAAATAGGCTTTCAGGACTTTTAAGGACTGCTTTTGAAAGTAAAAGTAATTTACTGATAAATGGATGCCTTGCTCTTCTGGATAGATATTTGTCATTCTGAATAGTGTGTAAGGTGCCTTTTTTAAAATGTGTATTTGTGTAGCACACTATCATTTGGTTTCAGTGGCTGTGTTTCCTGCTTTTCCGAGTACCTTCATGGCTGCCGTCCTTTCGCTGATGCTGTGGAGCCTCGTAATGCTTTTCCAAGGCGGTATGTCATTGAGCCCGTAAATGCTGCCATTTGTTCACCTTTTTACGGCCATATTCTGTATGAACGTGGGGGGTGGGGGGGCAAATCAACCTGTCAATTTTCCACCTTCGGAAATGCATATTGGAATACCTAACATGGGTGTTTTTGTGAGTTGACAACAGACTGAATGTGATGTTTCTGTTAGGACTGCAACCTAAGAAAGTCCAGGAACTATCCAATGAGATGCAGGATAGTTGGCTATGAAATTATGTTTTCGAATAAGATATATTACAAAAATGTTGCGTTCCATTACAGTTGAAAAATATGTTGTTGGTCCCTTCGAATAGCAGTGATGCAGAATGAAAGTGGAGGAAAGTCAACGTGTCGATTCTTCACCGTTGTAAATCAATATTAGAATGTGCAATATTGCTGTATTTGTTGTTTTGCAAATTCAAAATGGGCTAAATCTTTTTTTTTTTTTTTTTTTTTTTTTTAATCTGCGATAATAAAAGTCCAGGAACTATTAGAGTTGGCTATAAAACACTAGTTACAATCTTTTACATTAGATTTGAAACGCTCCACCATTGTGGTGGGTACGTTTTTCAAAACTACTCGTGAAAATGCACAACATTTTGACATTGTAACACAGACAAGAAAAAAATGGTTGCTAGCCAGTTGAAGTCATTTTTTTCAGTCATATTGCTCAAAATAACAAATATTCACGCATAAAAGCTGTAGAAGTACCTACAGACACATAATCGAACGAAACCCATTGGCATTATCCGTCCTACTCTGTGAAAAACGATCAATCAAGCTCAACTTCCTTCTACTGGTCCTTTTAGATGCGTTATCCCCATGTATGCACCACAGTGCCCCCGAGAGGTCGATGTGCGCATAGCAGGAACAGCCCACTCAACAAGACACACAACAGGTGCAATTGAAGGCCGATGTCAATGTCATGTATTAATCGCTCGTTTAAAAAGAATGGTGGTGTTAAGGAGAGTTTGCTTTATGACCTTAATTTTGACAGCCCTAAAAAGAAGAACAAATGTTTTTGTTGTTTTGGGGATGATATAAAAAAAACGGCGAAACTTTGGGGTCAGGTCACATCATTAGAAAGTCATGAAAGGTTAGGTACGATATGCGGATGTCACATCTTTTGCGTCCAGTATTTTACTTCCACATTAGAACTTTTTTTTTAACCACTTCTACAAAAGGTCGGGCCCCTTTTTATGTGCGTAGTACAGTCAGTCTGTGTGATACTTTGCTGGTCTCAAACGTTCTGAAACGTACTTCTCTGGCTGCAGTCAGCTCCTCCACCTGCGACGTCACCTGCACCACCGACTACAACGTTCTCCTCAACTGCTCGTGCGCTTCCGTCCCCACGCAGCCGATGCGCATTGACGTCAACTGCAGGTAATCGTAATGTGGATTTCAAGGAGGAAATATCGCGCTCCGAAATGTTGTCATTTATAAATAGACACAGTCATTAAATAGAACTCAAAAGAATTCAACTGTTTTGGGAACACTGCAGCAATTGAATGGCCTTTGTTTTGCTCTTACTGGTGTGCCGCCCTTGGCCACCAGTGGCCGGTCAAAGACAGACAGACGAATTACTGTTCATTGAGATGTCGCAGCTCCTCCGAGTTCATCGGTACAGCGCTAATATTAGTCATTCTTTGGAGAGGATAAAGATTATACGACTGTGTAATGTTACATTGTCTTTCTACATGTGTTGTTGCACCGTGTGAGTTCAAGTATCCGTTGCTTGAAGGGTTATAGCACCGTAATATAGATGCTAATTAGTGTTAGCATTAAGATAGTGGATGGAAAGGCTAATCTATGTGGTTGTTTTAAATACACGTGTCATTTGCTTTGTTTTCTGTGTAGCTTGACAGTCAGCTTCAACTTTGCGCTCACAGGTTAAAACAAAACGGGACTGTTTTTCGAACCATTTTAAATTTGTCGTCACGGCCTTGACGTCAGCATTTTATCATCCTCTGATTGGTTAGTCAGAGCTAAACTTTTGGCAAGCAAAACGTCTGTAGCGATCGGCACAAATGAATGCATAATCAACATCTCTATGTTTTGTTTGAATGACATGTTTGTATGTTTTTGTCATGTTATCAGGTAAGTATTGACCCGTCACTGTCTGTGAGTCACTCCTTCGTGTGCTTCTGTAGCGACGGCGACCTCCACGTGGCCGACAGCTGCCAGGTGGCGCCTCCTCAGTCCTGGTGCGTCATGTACCCGCCGGAGCTCTACCTCATCGCCGCCATCGGGACCGATTGCACGGCGACGGTCGGCCGACCAGGCGGCCCAGAAAGCCAGTTGTCCAATTGGGCGCTCTACGATGTGGGTAAGACAAAGTTTACACCATCACTTGTGGGTGACAAAAAAAAAGATCTCCATCAAGGCAGCAGCTTTTGCACTTGCATCCAGATCCTTTTGTTTTGTTTCCCAACATGAATGTAACAAATCATTACCTGGTCTGGTAAAATGCATGTGTGGAACTGTAAAAATGACATATTCTTTATTCGGTTTGTGCCAAATGTCTTACCTGGATCTAATCAGGATTGAAAGGGTTTCGAGATAATAAGCACGTAGCAATTTCTAAAAATATATAAATAACATAATTATGTATAAAAAAAAAAAATTACTAATTGGAAAAAAAACATTTTATGTATAGTTTTAGGGAAATCTTAATAGTTTTGTTTTTGCATAAAAATAAATGAATTTGTGTTTTTCCATTGGACGGTGACCCCTGAAAAAACATGTTTAAAAAAAGTAACATTTCAAACATTTTTCACAATTTAACTACAATTTCAGTGCATTTTTATCAAATAATGAAAACTAAAAGCAACATATTTGCAGTGCAGGAGTTGCACACAATTGGCCCAATGTAGCAATATCACAGATTGAATAGAAATAAAAAAATAACATTGTACAATCTGCTCCATATTCAGCCTCCAAATTCAATGTGAATTTGTCAGGCAGCCTCTTACCAGTGTGCTTCATTTGCATAAATCCCAGTGAAACCTCCGCCGCCTTTCAACGTGCGAGTGACGAGTGCCGACGGATTCTACAACATCACGTGGGACCTCGCCAATGACAACAACGATTGTCTGACGTACATGCTGCGCATCCGAACCAGCCCAGGTCTCTTGCAGGTAAAACACAATGCAACACTTTTCTGTGGATTCTAATTAATTAATTATAGAAGGGGGGGGGGGTCTCCCTGGTTTATAGAGAACGGAATGAGCCAATGATTACAATCCCAGTCAGAATTTTGGAGATTTGTTGACTTTTTTCTCTCTCAGGATCCAGCGCGTTCCTTCTCAGTGGACGAAAGGTTCCTCGTTGTGGGGCACAAGGTGCTGCCGCCCCGTGCCAAGTGCAGCGTGGCTGTCCGAGCCAAGTTGTGCCCCACTAACCCGTCTCAGGGCCCATGGAGCGAGTGGAGTACCGCCGCCAAGTGGACGAACGCGCCGACAAAATCTGCAGATTTTGCAGGTAAGCAAGCCGCCATTTTATTCAATGGCAAGCAGGCAGATCATCATTTACATTGTCCAAAGTGATTTATGTCTAATACAGAGTAGTGATTCAGTTCTGACAATTAGCTGCCACTGAAGAGCGTCTGGTTGTGTTCCTGTCAACCTCTCCTGTCCTTTTTCTGCTTTTTTTGATAGTGGAGCCAAGAAGCGAACAAAGTTATCTTTAGCTTTATCTTTATCTTTAGCTCCTGATTGCACTCACTTGGCCATGCCCCTTAAAGGCACACATACAACACTACAATTGTTGTAGCGGTGACTTTCAGCTTCTCCCAATGTACAGCAAGTACGCTGAGCAAAAACAGTTTGTTTCGAACATCACTCATGACTGATGATTTTCTCCTGTGCCGTACTGAAAGGATTCTGGTTGTACATCCTCCTGGCCGTCCTCTTCCTCATTGGCGGGCTGCTGCTGGCCTGCTCTCGAAAACCGTGAGTACGAAAGCCGACCGAGGGATTTACTGGAGTCTCTCCAGTTGACTTGATTTTGTACGCAGTCCAAAAACAAAGCGACAACAAAGTGAAAGCCAATTCGGACACAGCATGAATCATCATCATCATCATCATCGCCGCCGCCGCCAGCTCACTTCCCGTATTCGGCGGATGATGATGATGATGATATTTGTTCTCAGCGCTTGGCCTTTACCCTTTCCTGGCAGCACCTCCGGCATTGCGAGAAACCGCGAGCACACGCGCGCGCACAGCGCTTAGACACCGAGTCGGCTTCACTTGAAAGGAAGTCACGCTCCGCACCTCTGCAAATGCAACACGCAACTCAAATTTATTTATAGAGCACTTGAGAAAACAACCACAGCTCAAACAAGCATAAATAAAAACAATGCCATACATTGAACCGTGTTTTATTTATTTTTATTAAGTAATTGTTTCATCCATTATGTTTAACTTAATCATAAGTCATTTGATTACATAAAATAATGAATTAATCTATTAAATTAGTTTACATGTTTGACATAAATTTTGTAATACGGTATCCATTTATCTTATAAAATAATTGGTTACAGGACCCCAGGAATGACACAAACAATGGCACTTTTTTATAGAGTTGTACTTAAAATGGACGTCAGTAGTAAAAATATCCCCGCAAAATGCTGCAGTAGTGACTTAGGCGCTTTTTTTTAGGGTATTGAGCAGTCTTAAAAACGCCGACCTTTTACGTCCAGAGGCCGTGAACCTGATGGCGTCGACGCAGCGACGAGGCAAATACCGAATTAGAACTTATTAACTTAACTACAAAAACGTATTTGCCGGGTGCCATTTTGTCATGAAACTCCAAAAATCTTTCAAAACAAAACAAATAGGCAGAGGAGTGTGATTTGCAGCAATCATTTGAATGATTCTGCATTTGTCCCTTTTCAAAATTAAATGTGCCACCTGACCACAGGTTTGCCAACTCCGACTCTGGTCAGTCCATGCATTAGTCAATAGATTAGCTACACCTGCATGCCAGACATCCACGAGTGGTTTTGATTCATCCCAGGTTCTTGCTGAAAAGATTTCAGCTGAGCACGTACGTGTCCACGCCGCACGACTTCTTCAAGCCGCTCTACCTGGATTACGGAGGCAACTTCAAGGTGAGAAGATGTAGATGACAGTAGTGGCCAGCAGGCGGCGTTAGAGTAAGGGGGGGGGGACTTCCTGCACCTGCTCACTGCCTGGGAATTTCCCTCAAAGTAACACCGGGGGGCCCGCTGAGGTGGTGTGAATGTTTTTTTTTTCTGCAACGGCTGCGAGGGGCTTGCAGTAATTTTTAATGATGACGAGCTGTGACTCAGTGTTTGTGTTCCAGCTCATTGGAAAAAAATACCACGGCGGTTGATGCAAATGTTGTCACTTGAATGTTTCCCCCCACCAAAAAAGTATACTATAAATATTCTTGAGATTTACTTTCTTCCAAAGTCACAAACAATATTCAAGTAGAAAAAGCACTCTGTTGTGCTGTGTGGAAACTCCTCGTAACCGTTTCACAGTCTATTTGCTCGGCCCACCTGTTTTCGGGGTTTGGTCACGTGACATTTGCAATGCAAGCCCGAAGGCACTTTGACCTCAATTGCAGTCGACAACAGAGGCCGGTGCTGGATAAAATGTCAACCCCACGAGATGGATGAAAATGGATACATTAGTCTGCTTTATTCTTATTCCACGAACGCAGTATGAATCAGATACCATGTTTAGACTTGGAATTGGAATTGCATGGAAAATACATTCGACACCCCTGTCTTAGATTATGGTGACTTTCTGTTTTGTTACGCTATCATTACAGGCCTAATACATGAAATGTCTCCTTTTGTATTCTCCTAACATCCATCTCAGGAGTGGGTGAGGCCCATGTTCAGCGAGCACGACTTGTTGGGGAACACCTCGCACGTAGAGATGGCCACCACCACCAAGAGGCAGCTTCACTGCCACAAACCGGGCTTAGAAGGGGATGAGGAGGCGAGACCCGCGGGGCGCCTCCTCCTCATGCCCACCCCGCTGGCACAATTGAGACAAGTGTCCATTCACGCGGTGATTGTGTACGAAGAGGACGTGCAGCAAGTGTCGGGTCCAAACTACGCGGAGCTACTGGAGCCAGAAGCGGACGGGCCAGACGAAGAGCGACTATTCAACAATTGGCCGGAAGAAGCGGAGAGAGCCTCGCTGGTGTCCAACCAGCAGTCGGACGACGGCTACCCCCGCGTGGACTTGGACACGGTGGATAGCGGTTTTGGGGAGTGCGCCAGCCCTTCACACTCTGGTTCGGGAGAGCCCACAGGAGATATCCTACCTGAGCCACTAAGTTCACGCTCCAACTACGTCAAGCAGTGGATGATGTGTAGTGACGCTTGCGATGACTCGAGAAATGCTTTACACTGAACGGTCCACTAGTTTTACTCATTTTGTAATGGATTTTATATGTACAGCAGAATATAAAGCATGTTGTTCGTAGTTGAGTAGAAAATGACTTTATCCCACTGATAAGATCATAGACATTATTTTTCCATTTTTCCATCTTTGTTGGAATCAGTAGCCTATACCTTTTTTGTATATAATTTTCCCTCTTCAATCCAAACAATAGGTCTGATTTTCAGTTATTTTTTGGATATTTTTTTGTATTGTCCATTCAATAAAAGGGACAGTGACACCTCATTTTTTATTTTGTTTACTATTTTGTGCCTTTATTCAAATAAGAATGACATCGTTTATGTTGTACCTTTAATGTATAAATCCGGGCGCATTGTTTTTGTTTGTTTGTTTATCTTAAATCACCACGATACCTCGTTGGTTTAATTGTTTGTGAAAAGGTTATCACTGAAATAATACGAGCCATTCTCATCATTGTTGACATTACTCTTGTGCTGTCACCACTCATCCGGGCCTCCTGGTGGCGCTGTGGTGCCTGGCCAACCGACAACCGATCAAGTGTCAAGTGTCAACAAGACAAGAGGCGGTGGCAGCAGGAGGCAAGCAAATGTGGATGAAAAGGTCGTGTTTTAAAACAACCGCACGCTTCTGTGCTTAACTTATCAAGCGTCAATGGTTGCCCGTCGAAGGTAAGCGTCGGTTTGACGAGTTAAATGTGACTTTTAACGCGAGCGTCCGCTCTGCCCGCAAGGTAGCATCCTCGTCTTAGTACCCGCTTAGCCGCTAGCGCCTGGCCCAAAACAAACCACGCTTCCCAAAGCAAAGCCAGATCGACGATGAACTTGTCCCAGAACGCCAGCCTGCGGCCGGAGGAGGTTCTGGTGGTGGAGAACGCAATCCGGCTGGCAATCGAGTCGGTGGTCAACGTGCTGTACGGCGTCAACAGCGGCCGCAGTCGCGAGTACCAGCGGATGGTGGCCGACAGGGACAAAGAGATCACAAGGCTGCAGCGGGAGGTGCAGGCGCTACGCCGGCGGGGATGCGCCTCGTGTACTCTGCTCGACCGGGGGACCCCCGACCGGTCCCCGGACTCCGGGGAACACAGGGTCGACGGCGGCGGCAGCGGCGGCGTGGACGACGGTCAGCAGCAGCAGCAGCAGTGTGAACTCAGTTTCTCCTGTACGTAAGTTGACAATATGTACATCTATCTAAATTCCTGTCTGTATCTTCCATATCACGATCTACTAGGGCTGCACAATTAATCAAATTTGGCATCCGCGACTGAATTACCCGATCCTTAAAATGTGTGCTCCGTTGCATAACAAGTAGTCAGTCAACCACCAGGGGTCTTATGCATGGTTAAGGCTTTAAGGCAGTCCTCGAGGGCTGGTGTCCGGCCTGTTTTCCATCTCTCCTTGCTGCAACACACCTGATTCAAATGATCATATAATCAGCAAGGTCTACAGAAGCTGGATAACGATCCTGGATAACGATCCTGATCATTTGAATTAGGTGGGTTGCAGCAGGGTGACATGCAGGATACCGGCCCGCGAGGACCAGAATTTTCCACGCCTGCTTTAAGGTGCCTGCAGCGGGCGCCACAAGTCATTCTGTGGTCTGATGAGAGGCAGGCATGTAGATAAGAAAGTACAGTTAATGTTGGAGATGAGGAGCCAGTGCCTCAAATGGGATCAACTCGACTTCGTGATTGCACTCTGGAACAGAAATTGTATTCAATTAGCCCTTTGTGAATTTTGAATTCTTTGTTTTTTTAAGTTTATTTAGAATTTTCATACTCTCAGAAGTTCAATTTTACACTGAAACCCGTTATATTGCTTGTAGAAAAGTAGTATAGTCAAAATAACTATGTATTTTTCTGAACATATTGAATAACTGATCACTACAATATTGATCAAAGTAATCGTGATTATCATTTTGGTCATAATGGTACAGCCTGACAGTTAATGAACACAAATAGTGAAGTGCAAAGCAGCTAATGTGCAACTGTGTGTTATGACTGAGTAAGATTGTGTACCTTGACTTGAGCCTTCCCTCTGACTTTGACATTTGTAACTTGCGCCTGCTGTGTCCTTCATCCGCAGTGGGTCTCTTTGACAGCCCTCCGTGTCACATCCCCTCCCTGGCACTCCCCTCGCCCCCTCACAGCCAAGCGGACCCGGCTGGCACTTTGGAAGTGAGTAACGTTACCGTCAAAGAGGAGCCGTGCAACATGGATGCCGTCCTCGTCAAATGGGAGCTGAGCGAGGAGAGGTTGCGGGAGCAGCAGGAGCAAACCGGCGCTTCTTGTTGGGATGCAGGTAACGCCCACTGAGTGATTGTTGTTACGTGGACAACAGTGGACACGAGGGATGGGTGCTGAGCCCTACCATGGAAAATTGACGGCCCTCTCTCAAGGGGGTTTGCAATTGCATATTGATACCACAAGATGGCAGCAAACAATTTAACTCAACTTTATTCATAGATAACTGAAAAACAATGACCAGAAATCAATCAGATAATACCAAAGACAGTTAAAACAAATCAATGACAAAAACACCATAGGCCATGTTACACAAACTATTTTATTCCATAGTTTTTTTTTTGCTTTTAAAACAAATGACCTTCACATGAGGCTCCCAACCAGTATTAGCTAGCGTTATGCCGAACTTAAAAAATGCCAGGGCTCACTGTATTTAGTCGACTAAAAATCACAATTATGTTTTGCGATTAGGGAATCAGTGAATGAGCAAATCATTCCAGATCCCCTACTCCTTAATCACCATATTGAGATCTTTATGTGATGTACTAAATAGATGATTGATTTTGTTTAGCAACGTGAGCTTCTGATGCTGATTCCTTTCTTGTGTTTTTTAAGAATTGGAGCTCAGAGAAGTGATGTCCTGCGACGAAGCGGACGGACCGGCACATGTCACAGAGGCGGAGCAACTCAGGTTAAAACCTACAATTGTTTCAATGTAAAAAAGTGCCTGTAAAGTCCTGGCGCCATTTTCAATGCCTGTGTCTACGTTGCTGTTTTCCATAAATGTCGTCAATACGGAATAGAGGTAGCATCAGAGTCCAGAGCCCAGTTGAAGTTTACCTGACTAAACCTGACTCATAAAGCAATTGGGAAGTAAACATTGTGTATTTTAATACAAAAATGTTCAACCCATAAAAACAGTCCCATACTAAATAAAAAAAAAAATGCCATGTAGCGGGGACACAAACTACATCGTTAGCCTAATACCATAAGTGTCCAAGTTGTTTTTTAACTTCCTGTTACCAAATTAATAAAAAGTACCAACGTGCTTGCCAAAAAAAAAATTATTGTTTATATTAACGTTCAAATATGACTTGGGTAACATGATGCTAACAATATGTGTATCGTTTCAAAGCACTTAAGTCATTGAGAAAGCAGCAAAACGAATCAGACTTACCCATGTTAAGGCTGCAAGAAGCAATGGCAGCGTGGCGCAGTGACAGACATTACTAATCGATCACTCGTGTCGTCCGTCGTCTTCCTCAGGAGCAAAAAGAAGCGAGTCCCCACGGCGGAGCTGCCCGAGGAGGCCCAGCAGCAGAAGCGCGCCGCCTGGCGAGCCGCCTCCCGACGCTACTACGCTCGCAAGGTGGCCCGTCAGCAGGCCGGCCCCCCGTCGCGCCCCGCCCACTTCCACCACGCGCCGCCCGCTTCGCCCTGCGGCCCTTTGGCCACTGGCAACAGGAAGCGGACGACCATTTCCGCCTTGCCTCACGACTCGCAGGCCCAGCAGAGGGAGGCGTGGCGAGCCTCCTCCAGGAGGTACTACGCCAGGAAAGTAGCGCAACAGCACCACCAAAACGGACCCCCGCAGTACCACCACCCTGAGCAGCCGGGGGACGACAGAGGGGCACTGGAGGGAATTTTGTGTAGTTGATGATAAACAACACTGAGGCTGTGTTGGGAATCGTTTAGCCCCACCCTTCCCCAACCACCAAAGGTAGATTCAAAATATATATATTTCTTGCAGTTCAGCATATACATTAGAGTCCGACCGCAAATATACAAATCCGTAAGACCCTCCAAAAACACAAAATATTTTTACGTTTTTAGTAAGAAAATCACACTATATAATATTATACTTTATAAAATATACTATTAACACAATTAAACAGAATGAGAAGACAAATTGTGTATTATCATGAATTCACTGCAAGTTTTGGTGTGTGCAACTTGGCCACCGGGGGGCAGTATAACACATCACGAAGTCAGCGTTCACAGCTGCCAAAATGTAAAGAATCAAAAGGCTTTTCAAATAAAAAAGGATAAAATAATTGTATTTACCGCATTAATTTTTATCTTTTCCACCAATTTTCTTACTTTCATCTGCAGGTAATTGGAATAAAAAACTTTAACAGTGAATGGAAGACAAACCACCACCCCCCCCCAAAAAAATACAGAAAATGTGAGCACAAGACATTAATGGCACGATCCGGGATGGGAAGTAATTCCCAACACAGCCTGAGATCATCATCTACGTACGCACATAAAGACGTTCCAATTTTTTCCAAGTCTGCGTTCCTTCTCAAATGGGGGCACGGCAGTGCCCCTATCGTCCATGATCTGTAATTACATCAGGAGCTCAATATGTTTGTTTTGTTGGCGTTCAAATCTAAATCAGTTTTTCAAAATACAACCCTTTAAATAAAAGAAAAAAAACAACATGAGTTGAAGGTATAGTTGATAAATGTCGTCTACATTCGAACGGAACCCCGCACCCCGATGCTCCCAACTGTGAGGCAGACGTGCTAGCCACTAGGCCAGCATGATGACCTGCAGTATTTGAAAAAGCCATCCATCCATTTTCTGCACTTGTCCTGATCGTGTTTAATAAAAGTTTTTTTCATTTAACAAGTTTCGTTCTGATTTTTTGTTTTTTTGAACAGCATTTAAAAAAAATGCAAAATGACAACTTGTTTCCTTTACACGTTTATTCAAGTGGCGTCACATTTGTTTGAACACTGCATACAGACACAAAAAGTTAACATAAAATCAGTACATTTATACCTTACAATTCGAGCTCATTTCTCATAGAAATAAATTCGGTAATGGATTAATGGCAAATGGATAATGTGTGTGTATTATGCACTACACTGATTTAAAAAAAAAAAAAAAACAGCTGTTCAGGGACAGCTCCAGGATTTCTCCCCAAGATGAAAGGCGGACTTTACGGATACATGGGGCAGACAAAAAAAATTATACAGTAAATATAATATCAAATAAAATGATTGAGGGGCACAACCGGGTCTAAGCAGATTTCTGACGGAGCTATACAGGCTATGATAGATATAGCCCACAGTTTTAAAGCAGAGTGCAGACGGAAATTGTGTTTAATTGCACCAGCAGACTTGAGTGCGCATGCAGGGCTTTGAGACTAAACCAAATGAATGCTCACAGCGCACAATGCATATGGGCTTATTTTAAAAGGACGCAAATTTGACGTGTGCAATCGCGCAGCAGACAGCTGAGTTGACGTCGACCAACTGCACTAGACACCTGCTGTTGTCGAGTTTTGCTTGCGCGTGCAATCGGATCCGCTCGACAGCTGCCTAACGGAACAGGCGCACTTCTTTTTGTCAGAACGCAGTTGCAGCAGGCGGAGGTGAGATGCAGGGGATCTTTATTTTAAACTTGAATCCGATCTCTCAGGTCTGAACACGCAAATACGCAGCGAATGATCGTTTTTTTCCCCGCTCATTAAAAAAAATATATCTAAGCAGGTATGACGCCTTATTTTACGCCTGAGTGAAGGCGGCGCATCTTATTTGCAGAGCTGGGCAGCGACCCACCGTCCCCGGTTTCCGTCCTGCATATTCAATGGACCCACGTGGTCCCAGCCCGTCCTTCACAGTCGACAGCCAATCGGCGTCGATTACATAAAGTTTACGTCACACGCAGGTGCCGCACGAGCAGACGCGCCGCCAAGCATCAACTGACACACGCACAGCGTTGTCATCGGTGGAAAAAAAAGAATATGTGACATATGTCATTGTGTCTGTGGAACCGCAAGGTACACCACACCCTTTTATTTTTTATTGTTGCCTGACTCGACCGCGTGTCAGGAGTGCGGCACCTGCATGTGACGCGGTATCCTTAAAGTCTGTTCTCGACGCCGGTTGGCTGACTCCGACCGACTGGGACCACGTGGGCCGATTGAATATGCAGGACATAAACCGGGGACGGAGGGTCGCTGCCCAGCTATTCTTATTTGCATGCACAAAATGGGCCGAGTGGCGTTTGTTTTGGGGCAAAACAGCTCCAACCGCCACTGAGTCACTTCAGTTGTAAGATTGACGCGCTTGGTTTCTGGAGCTTTTGCACCACGAGATTTATGGGACGCCTTTTTCGAGCGTGCGCCGAACAAAGAAAGTAAGCAAGAAGAAGGCGGCGAAGGAGCAGATGGCTGCGTGCGCGCGCAACCACTGGCTGGCTCGGCAAGTTAAAAGGCTCAATTGTGTCACATTATTCGCCTGTGAAGCAGTGAAATGCTAAACAAGCAGCACTAATACTTTGCCCCCACTTTTATTTGAACATTTGGAAGGCTTAAAGACGCTAAATTGAGCATGTTTCAACTTCCAGTGGCTTGTGCGCCTCCTTGGTGCGCTTTCTGCCGGACCATACGGGAAAACGGATTCAATATTAATTTTTCCATCGGAACTCGCATCTTACGGCAAAACTTGAATGTTCAGGGTGTTTTTTTTTTTTAGATATCATGTTTTAGATTTCTTTAGTTTTTGTACTCATTTGGAGCCAACGGAAAAGTCCTATTGGCACCAGGGCGCACCCGTGCACCTTTGGAGAAGTTTCGTCTTTCTCCTCAACTCTGTGGACTTTTACTGGTTTGGAAGTCGTCGCCAAGCATTTTTGAAACTCTAAAGTGCCTGCTGGACTTATAAATATCAAGAATGGAGTGTTTGTTCGTGTCTGAAAGATGCCGCGGGGCTTGGCAAGACGCTCAAAAGTCTTCTTTTTGGAGCTCGGCTGCGCGCACACTGACTATTCGGTCTTAGTTTCGACTATTTGGATGCGGAATGGACCAGAATATGTTCAAAACGGGGGGTGTGATAGCTGGAAATGTGAAGGGGGTCTTTAATATTTCAGGCATTTAATGTGACGTTTTCAAATAGCACTTTGAAGAATGGCTTTATTTAGCTCCAGATTACCATTTTGCGCGTTTGGGGCGATCTGTAGGCCCTTAAATGATGGTTAATACCAATATTTTCACCCCTACACGTCGAACGTACATGGACGTGTCCATTTTGCAGGGATTGCTGGGAAGAAGAAGGAGCCAGTCGAGGTTGGGCCGTCGGACAGGCGCTCCAAGGTGGAAGTCAGCTACTAAAAGGTAAGAAAGAAGCAGACCTTCCCTGGCCAGTGTTGGCTAATATTGCTCGGGATCCCAATTGGAGAAAGTGTAGCCCGCGTTGAGGCTAAGAAGGACGAGTTTTCAGGGCTAATTTGGCGTGTTTGCAGTATTTTCAAGCGGCTAAGGCCACGGTTGTGCGTTAAGAAGCAAACATGGAGGCGCGGCTAGAGGGAGCCAAAGCAGGCAGGAAGGAGCCTCACCCTGCCTGTGGGCCTCTATTCTTTACCAAAACGGATGTTTGGCCTCTTCCAAACATCCACAAACACTCAACAAGTCCGGAAGACTTTTTATTGTTATGTTTTAGCCTCAGTCGTCCCAGTTATTTGAAGTTGATAAGCCTCAAGGGTGTGCGCTTCCCTGGCTTCAACTGCCTAATAGCACTCCATTTGCGTCCTGACACACAGCAAACTCGTTCATAAATGTTCACGTGGAAGAAAAATGTCAATTGAACGATAAATGACGAACTTTAATGGTGACATTTGAGTTTTTTACTTTAATTAGCTTAGCTTGTTGCTATGCTTTTTTTTTGAGAGCGTTCAAGATGGCTGTCGAGCTGGTAACAGGTGACGTCAGGAAGCTGCTCCTCACTTCCTTGTTTAGATTTCAGACAATAGTCACCTTCATAGACCATTTCCCGTGTTTTCACTGTAAATATGTAAATTTATTTATTTACCAAACTAGTCAATTAAATGTTCCTGAGAGCACGTCAAATCTTACATCCCTCCAAAGTGGGAGAAGCACACACCAACTGATGCTCTTTCAAGTCAAATAGAGGGTGATTTTTTATTTATTTTTATTTTTTTTACACATTTAAACTAATATATCAAAGTGGTACACTTAAGACTACCAATTGCAGAGAAAACGACATATAGGAAGCTCTCTAGCTGTGTGTCAGTGCCTTTTTTACGGACACCATTTTAAGATTGTCGCACCTGTTTTTAAATGGCAGCACTCTTGAATTCTGCTCACCTTGGTTGTGTCCGATAATTTAAAATGAACAACTAAATAGTTTCCATTTTGAGTATGCCTAAACCTGTTGTGCGCTTCAATGGTGGCCAGTTTGAACTCTGCTCACCTCCTGTGTCCGTCTTTTATTTTCATTTTCTATCAGTTGTAGAGTCTTAAATAAATATCTCGAATCACCAGAATACAAATTGAGCTAGTCTGTGCTCCCGCCCTTCACCACCAACTTCAATCATTACATTCACCCGCCCCCAAATAAAAACACATTAGTCAAAAAAGTCGCTGTATATCCTATATCCTTGGCATCCAAATCCTCTTCATTGAATTTGTCTTGAATTTGGCTCACCTCCTTCATGTCGTTTGGAATTCTGCTTACCTCACTTGTGTTCATCAATATTAAATGGTGGTCATTTTGCATTCCGCACTCTTCAGTTGCATCAAGTGACCGCCTTGAGTTGCGTCACTGGACTGGGTCACGACCTCATCTGTGTAAACAAGAAAAAGTACATACATGGCACTATTAAACTTTAGTTATAGAACCAAGATAACAGATCAAAAGAAGTCACAAAAATAACCATTTAAACAATTTCTCAATTGCGTGTCTCCATTTTGTGCTGTTTAAAGGGCTGTTTTGGCCACTGAAGGCTGAAGCACCTGCTTTCAGTCCACTGGTGGTGGTGCTGAAATCAAGAGTGAGTGGTGACACTTTTGCTCCCCTCTAGTGGGCGCGTGTGGTAACACATGTACAACACAAACGCACACGCCCCGCAGGATCTGGAGGTGTAATCGAGTCTTTAGAGCTGTCCGTGGCCCGTTCATGAAGGGATTATGTAAGAAATGCGGTTCCCAGTTCCGTCACAGAACGGCTCTGTCGTCCGTTCGTTTGGCTCGGCCCACGAGGAGCTATCGCGGCGGCCCTAAGACGTGCGCTCGCGGCGGCCTGGTGCTGAAAAGAAAAAAGCTGCAGCGGAACAGGAGAGGCTTGTGCTTAACTCTTTCCTCACCGGAAACCAAAAATGTCTCTGCATTGTGCTTCACTCAGTTTGTGTTTTTTCTCTGAACGGGGCTTGTGTGTGTCGTTGCAGGACGGTGCCCGAACACGTTTTTGTTCCAGGGGGAGCTCCAGAAAAGGAGAGAAAAAAAAAAACCCAAAGCATGTAAGCACCCGTGCTATCGGGGAATCCTCCGTGAAAGTGCGTGAAATGTTTGCGCTGTTGCCGAGGCTATCGGTTAGCCACGCTGAGCTAACGTCAGCTGATGGTTTGTGTTGCATTTGTGCTGCTCGTCTGTCAGTAGCAGTGACAAATGTTGCCGCGAACGTGAGCTGACACATTTGCCCCATCGAACGCAAATTTTTGGAAACATTTCACTTGACCTTCATCCTAGTGAGTAGAATCTCAAAGTATCAATTTTCCAAAATATTGATATGAAATTATATAATAATCCTCTTTTCTTTGGACATTGAAGTTTTGGGGGGAAAATAAACATATCTAAAAAATATCTAATCTGAGTCAACCTTTTGAAAATAGAAGCCAGTTCTTGATTAGGTCAGATCACTTTGGCATGATGTATATGTAAAATTAAATATGTTGGATAGGATGAAGGTCGAATAACTAATAAAAAAAAAATCTGTTTCTTTGGACGGTCATGTTCGTTTTTGAAAATCTAAGCAAACACACCAAAATGGATCCTGCTTGACATGATTTGTATGGAAAATATGTCAGTAGGATGAGGCTGAAGCGCATTAGTGAGTCACTGAATCGATCGCTTCCGCATTCGTGTGTCGCTGCTCAGGCTCCTTATCGAAATCTCTGTCTCCATTTTCTACTCGTGAATTCACAGAAATGCGGACACACTTTTTCCCATATTTTTGGGCATCCATCCTCAGATGCCACAAGATGGAAACAAAGCCCTGTGTACTGTGTAAAAACACAGTAGTGCTTTGGCGCTCTCATATCTCGTATCCCCCGATAAGCGTAGGATTCCATCCGAGGGCGGGGCCTACGCCATTTTGATGACCGTGTCGTCCCTCCCTGTAGCCGCGATGGAAGAGGAGATCGTGGAGGAGCACACCAAGCTGAAGCAGGGCATGGTGAAGGTGCTGCAGTGCGTGGCCACCATCTCGTCGGCAGCGGCCGTGGTCAACCCCATCTTCGGCGTGGCCGGCTCGCTGATGCGCGTGGTCCTGCACCACATCGACGACGAGGACATCCGCACGCTCAAGCGCGAGTTCGGCTCCGTCAACCGGGCGCTGGACGAGCTCTCGCGCAAGAACCGCCATGCCCTGGTGGCCATCCAGAAGGAGACGCTAAACAGCCAGTACGCCTCGGTGGAGGAGAACCTCAAGAACCAGTTCCGCAAGTTCATGGAGCTGGTGGAGGCCCGGCCCGAGCACAGCGAGCGCAAGAAGGAAGACTTCGCCCGCAGCTACGCCGACGACCTGGGCGACCAGAACCTGCACACGCTCTACGACGGCGTGGTGGGGATACCCAAACTCTTCAGCCGGCCCATCCTGGAGGTGAGTCGCTGACGGGCGTTCCGGACCGGTCCGCCATAATAACAAAAACCTAAACGCCAGTGTAAGGGGCTCTTCCCACACAGCGAGAGAATGTCGCCTGCGAGTGTTTTTGTATCCTCCATGTGTGAAAAAGGAGCACTTGTTTGAAATTTTAGATTGTGCGTAGGATCCACGCTCATTTCCGTTAGCCCGTCTGTGACGTTAGCATTGAATAACTGACAAAAAAAAAAAAGTATGCTAAAAATTCAATTGTAGTGATTTGGGAATGAGTAAAAGGATTCCAAACAACATCCATGCATCGAGCATGTACACAATCATGAGCCCATGTTACATAAACAACTGAATTCAGTTGTTTGAAGACAATCAAGACACCATCTTATGAGGCTGGTCAATAGTCTTGCCTTACACCAGGCGACATCATCAGGCATTTGAAAATGTCTTTTGCAGAATTTCACTTATTGTCGGTGGGCTGGGTGACTATACGTTTTCATAACACCCGTTCTCAATTATGAATTTTTTTTGTTTAATATTATATCAAAACTGCCAATTTGAAAGCGTCTGTACTGGAAAACAAATTAGAAAGTACTCAAGATTTTAACATGATGTACTGTAAATAAAAAAGGAAATTGTTGAACATGAAAAATATTTAAAACATTTTGCTTTACATTACAAATGCAGAAGAGATATAAAATAACAGCGACGGGTAAAACCATAGTATGGCGTAATACCGAGCAATGTCTAAGTCTGGCCAGCAGAGGGCAGCGTTGGCTGCCTTATGAGCGCCTCCAATGGGGAGTCTTGTATTCGAAAAGCACAAGACCCACGATGGCAGTGATGTGATGTGCAAATCTTAGAAACAAAAGGTTTTTTTTTTGCGTTAGATGGATTCAAAAAGTGAGACAATTCCTTTCCTCACCACATCACACACACATGAAAAGTCGCACTTGTCTCCTTCACGTTTGCTGGAGTGAACATGCGGACAAGCTGTGACGGACCTGAATTTATGACCATCACGATCTGCGACGGTGCAATCGACCAGCCCTACGTGGGCGTCAGCCCGCCATCCAATGAGGGCCGGCCGTCATTGGAAGAGTCTTTATGAAGGTGCCTTTTTGTTGTTGTTTTGAGGTGTTCCTGAAGCACTCGGGGGGCGATCGGCGGGCCATGGAGCGCCTGTGCACGCGCCTCACCTACTTGTTCTGCATCGGCCTGATCGCCCTGATGGGCTACGCCGCCGTCATCGGCGACGACGACGCCGGCCTGAGCGAGGAGTGGGCCGAGAAGATGGAGAACGTGCAGGCCAAGATGCAGCAGGCGTTGCGCATGTGCCGCTGAACGGGTACACGCCCATCGTCATCGTTAGCTTCTACTCCAGCGGTGGGCAAAGGCACGTGCGCTACTCCCACGTTACATAAAGTGCGGCCCGGTTAGCATTTACATTATCAAGCGTCCTCAAATATTGGTTGCATTGATTTAGTCCTTTTTTTTTTTTTCCTTCCTTACATTGGGTATTGGTATTTTTATTTCATATATTTAATTTAATAATTCACTAATTATATTTTTTTCTTAAGTAATAACACATGGGCAAAAATGTTACATATTCTGAACATTATTTTTTTCAAAAGAAATACTTATTTAATTCATTGACTGCCAGCCATTTGCGAGCACTTCGACTGATCTTTCAAGGTTAGGTTCTTCCACTTTATAAGCACCAAACCTAGCAAACCAGAAAGTAGACACTTATTTCACCAGAAAAAAAAAAAAATCGAGCTTTTTATGTCCTTTCTTAACTAGCAGTAGAACACGTTCTGATTTCAAGCGGACAGAAAAGCTTTTTGTGGAGCAAACATGACAACAGAACCGTGACTTTGACGCTAATTTTGGGAGCTGTCGTGACACCTCAAACCAGAAAACAAAAACAAGACTGAGAAAAAGCCTTTGAAGGCATAACAACAAATGCATTTACACATATACGCCTAAGAAACACAGTAAGCAGATGCCGACTCCCCACGTGGCTGGAGTTGAGTGTCAAGGTGCCTTTCTTCACTCCATGAACTGCGACATTCTGTTGGAGTGTCAGGTGCCTCAACTCATTGGCCGCCTAATCTTAATCTTCAATTTAAAAGCTGTGCTGATTTCCAATGCAAGCCCGCCACCTGCTGGCATTTTGTTCGTCAGTACGATCACGTACGAGGTTGAATTTGACAAGCTAGGCGAGAGCCTCCACCATGTCTGCCTGTTGAAAAAATGAACTTGACGAATGTATTTGTCATTGCTGGTAGTAGTTGACAAATGTAAGCGTCCATGGCAGCCATTGAGTTAGTTAATTAGAAGTAATTATAAACAGGTACAATTAAATGATGACATTTCATTCCCCCCGCCCTTATCTGAGCTATCTCGTGTCCATTTAAAAGTCAAATGCGGCCCTTGAGTGCTTGAGTTTGCCCACCGCTGGGACAAGTCTGGGTTTTGATCAAATTGTAAGGTGGAAGTCAATTCACTTGTGTTATAAACTCTGGGACCAACCCACGAAACGTCTTCATGTTCTTCGTTACAAGTTAGGACGCATGACAACCCGATGGAAGTAATGGATGATGTTGTCCAAAAAAATCCCCATCTTATCCGAACGCCGACCGGCCGGTGAGATGCTCTGAAAATCAGCGATCGCAAAAAGATTTCATCGGATGAATGTTATGCGCCGTCGTCATACTGAGCTCATACCTGAACACTAAAAGTGGTTACACTCGTTTTCATGACACTTAGCGAGAATGGCGCTTGACTTGCACGAACACTACTTTTTAAGAAGCACTTCCTTCCACTTTGTGCAGAATGACTTTAAAAATGGCCGAGCTGGTCACTTTCTATTGAACGGGCACTTTATCTGAAAAGCAAAGCAACAGCGACCACTACGGGTTGAATTTTTTTTATTGCCCTTTTGTTTGGATTGCAGCCAGCGGTGCCTCAATGTTTATATTCTTGTTTTGTTTTTCTTTCTTCTTTTTTTTTTTACTTTATTGTGAGACATCCTCTCAATTTTTACTGTGTTATCAACATATCCAGTGTAAAAAAGAATGAATTATGGGTGTATACGTCTCATGTTGGCAGTTTGATTGTGTAGGGCTGTTCTGTTTTTATTATTGTTGCACGTTTTGTTCGCACCATTGCAAATAAATACGAGTCCATGCATACGTGATTTTGGGAGTCATTTTGTTTTTCTGCCTTAGTGCTGTCTGGTCTTACTGGACACCTGATTAGGGACATTCATCAGCCTGAACCAAGACTTAGATGCTCAGTTTGAAATCGGTTTGACCATTTTGTCCTGTACTGGAATTGACGTGAAAGTGCCCTGCATGGGGCTCGCATTGCCAACGTCGTGAGCCGTGACATTGGCAACGCGAACCCGAGGAAACTTTCACATCAATTGCAGGGGGCGCTAACGGACAAAATGTTAGACCTCTTGGATGAAAACTGATGGCTTCATCTGCTTAATTTTTATTCCACCACTTTAAAGAGAGACGATAGTGTGAGTTGGATACGCCAAGATCTCCATCTTCCCCAAACTACTTCGAAATTTAATTCAGAGCAAAACGATATGTGACCATGATTGTGTATTTGATGTTATCCTAGAAGTGATACGATGTCGAGGACTAATAAGTGTGGTTCGTGGCCAGCTCAAGATGCTGGCAGATGCACATAGAACAAAAACTTATAACGTAAATTACTAAAGATACTTTAGTCAGTCTTTTTTTTTTTAATGTACTATTCAATTTATAATTTTAAAAAAATGTAATGCGCATAAACAGATTTTTTTTTTTTTATGACCAGATGTGCGGCTGATGAATATACTTGATATGCACTGTGTTGGAAATCAAATGAAATACCTTATTTACTATTCACTGTAAAATATCAAAACGTAGCATGCCAGCTGGTGGTGTGTGAAGTATTTTAGTAAGACCTCGGATTTGAAGCCCATGTGTTTGGTACAGCGCAGTATCACCACTGTTACATATATGTATCGAGAAATTCTTTTCTATTTAAAATGTCAAAATTAAAACACCGATTGGTAGTTTATGCCCCCGGCCCAGACTGAAACGCTTCAATCAAAGGTGCAGTCCCTTATTTGTCCACGAGAGGGTGCTATTTCTCGAAATTACGTGTTCATTCGTGCATCCATCCATTATCTACCGCTTATCGCACACGTCCCGGTGTGTGGGGGTGGGGGTGGGGGTTATGGGGGCAGGCAGCACTCTCCACAGGATAGTGACGAAAATGGATGGATGGAAGGTGTAAAAGTCACGTGTGATGCACTGGCAAAGTAGCGAAAAACAACTTTTTTTTTTTTTTTTTAACATTTATCATTCAATATGAAATTATAGGCCAAGGTCGCCGCCTACTAGAATGTAAGATATATTGTTGGAGTCGGATGGAAATCTCGCCACTCCAAAAGCATCGCTTTTCAGGGAATCCAATTAGCATGTTTGTCGAGCCATTTATATTGCATCATCAAAGACAGCAAGCCGTTTTCAGAGCTTAAGTCGGAAATATATATGGGGGGGGGGTACGTGGGAGCAGACCTATAGTATCGATTTGTGAAAAAATATGAAATAGGATGTTTTGGCCTGACTCCGGCAATGTACGTACGTCAATATCCAGAATGTTACCAGAGACGAACATGGAGGTGCAGTTTCTCAACGTATCCGCCAGATGTTGCTATTTCTCTCAACTCTAAACATTCCACCTGTTTCCACAAACTGTCCACCACATACACCCAATAACATTTCCTCTTCATGTGCTGTAAACTATAATATGTCAGCATCCAAATCGAGCATTACGATAATTATCTAAAATTTCAAGAAAGTATAGTCAGTGCTGAAGCCCCCATGGAAAACCAGATGAACTGGTTCCATACGTGCGCAATCTAGAAAAATGCTGATTTGACCCACACAAATCTGCTGCTCATCCCTGCAGTAGGTCACGGGAGTCACATAATAACCACCCCACCCCCCCCGCCCCAAAAAAAAAGAAAGAAAAGAAAAATTAAAACCAAAATTACGTTGACTAATGTTGCTTGCCTGGGCTGTGGCAGGATTTGCGTCATCATCGTGATTTATTTTTGGTGCAGGTTGGCGGTGATGTGTGTGTGCGTGTGTGGGTGTTTGTATGTGCGTGTTAGTGTACGTGTGTTGGTGGACGCTCATTTGTAATTTTTGCGCACGAAGCAGCATTTGCGCCATCACTTGTATACATTGTTACAAATAAAACCATCTTATTCCGTCTTTTAATGTAACATTTTAGCCAGAGAAATTCGTTCAATGCGCAACGAAAAAAGGGTCCCATCAAACCTGATAGTGAACAAAATACGCATGTTTCTTGTTTGCGAATGGCTTCAAAATCAACACACGCTTGATTATTTCTTTTGAACACATGCGCAATCATATGTTCAACATAAATGAGGTTATGTTCTTACCTTCAATGGCATGCGTGATGTTGTACACCTCCAAGAGGCTCCTCAAGGTGGACCCATTGAAGAAAAGCTCAAAAATAACAAAAGAATCGTAAACCTTAAAATCCACCTTGGGTTGGACGAAAAAACACAGCAATATGTTGTCACGTCTCGCACATCTCCCCCCCCCCCCTTGCACTGCGCATCGCTCCTTTCTTTTTTTCTCTCTCTTCTTTGGGACCCCTCCCCATGTATCCTTTCCTCATAAGCATCACGCTGGGAATCTTCCACTTAACAACTTGTCCGACGTGAAAAAGAAAGAAGCAGAGGTAAGAATGTGCTGAATATTCTTATCTGGACTGGAGAGCATGAATATTCTCGCAAAGTCAGGTGACGTCAGGAGGAGACCTCTTGCGCGTAAAAGCGCGCATCCACTGCGCAATTACTGGTTTTATTTTTATGAATTATTTTGTTTCCCAGAATCGGTCTCTTATTTTTATTTGTGTTGACATATGAATGTTAAGGAGTTTCCCCCCCCCCGCCCCTCTCGGCCTTGGATGCTCGCATCCACTCAAGGACACGCACACACAAACAGCCTCCATTTTGTGTGTATGACATCACTACTTTCAGTGCTGTGTTTTATTTATGATTTTTGTTTTTGAAAACATCACCAGCTCCGGAGTTGGTCACATCCACTATCCACAACGTGGAACTGTGTCGACAACTGTGGTGGTTGAAACTGTATCATAATCAGTACCTGGCTATTCTACTTCAAGTCCCTGTAAAGTGAAAATGTCTTGTAAATTTGAGCCAGAACAGAGAAGAGGTTTTTTTTTCTTAACCTGCCATATTTGAATGAGTTAAAAAAAAAAAGCCATATGAGTGAGGCTTGAAAGTGTTAAAAATTTGTGCAACCACACCCCACTAAAAATGGATGCTCTGAAAAAAAGTCCTTTGACTTTACTCCATTTGAGCAAGTACCTATCGGTCCCATATGATTCAAATGTGGTCAACTGCCGTATGTTATTTGTTTAATTTGGAGGAAAAGAGGGGAAATTTACATCAGTTTACCACATTTCAATCACGTGCAACCGATAATTTAATGAAAACGTTTTATTCAATGTGCTTTGTCTAGCAATTTCATTGTGTTTGAGCCGTGAAAATATGTCCACTTCTAGTCTACCGTGGCTGGAATATATGCCACCAGCTTTTCACACGGCGTGAGCACAAGTCACTAATAAATTAGCTCCATTAGCTCAAATTGTTATCCATTGCTCTTGCTCTCTCTCAAACTGTATGTTTTTAAAAGTATTGGTATGATTTTAAAAGTGTGTTGTAAAATTCCACTTATGGCTTATTACTTATAACGTAAGCCCACCAATGGAGGTTATTATCTGTACTCCTTACTTTGTCAAAATAGGCATGTTATTTTTTCAAACCTAATCAGATGATTACCCAACCTAAACAAAAACAAACAAACATGTACAGTAAATTAGCTTCAGGTTATACCCTGATTGGCTGAGTGATCAGTGACTTTTGAATCCACAGTAGCCGTTTATGGAATTTCGCTGCCGGCGTAAATAATGGATGCTGAGAGTGGAACAACCAGATAACAAGACGCTCCCTCTCCTGCTGTAATCTTTTTTTCTTTTTTTTCAATGTTGTTGTTTCTCTGGACTTGTGGAGCTCGCCTCAGCCGGTTTGACGATAGCCGGGCCGTTGTCATGACAATGGCTGATAGCTACCAACGATGTTGATTAAAAAAAAAAGAAGGGAGACGCACCGAAGTTTTCCTCATGCAGAATACACGTCAGGATGTGCAGTGAACGCTAAATTTCATATAAAAAGCATTTTTGATGATAGCTCTACCCCTCCGAAGTGGATTAAACCACACTAAGGCTTTTTAAAATAAACTTTTGTCGAGCGTCCCTTCGCACCTGTTCTGCTTTCTCGCTGTCAAGAAATTAGAGCATATCGTATAACATCACTTGAAGACTCGCTCGCGCAGTTCCGCATCTTAATGGGGGACCTTCTCTCACTCTTCTTCTTGCTGATGATTACTCTCCGCATCCTCCACAAGAGCTCAATGCTGCCCGGCGTGTTGTGGCAGAACGTGGTACTGCGCTTTAAGCGCAACTCAATTTTCAGGCTTGTCGGTGTACTGTTAAAATCCATTTAAAAAAATTAAAAAACAATTGCTCACAAATGTTTTGAATGTTCCTGAATTGTCCTGTCTTGTAGATTATGAGTAGTCCCCTGGAGAAGGTGGTGGCCCAGAAGAAGGAGGCCATCGAGGCGGCCATGGACATGTTGGAGCGCGGCGCTGAGGTTGTGGCCAGCGCGGTGGGGGAACTCTTCCCGCTGTGCGAGGCCGCCGCTCCGGTTCTGCGTCTGGTCCTGGACAACGTCCACAGCAAGGAGGTCTTCTACGTCAAGGAGCAATTCCTGACCGTCCGCAACAGTCTGGACCTTCTCTCGGGCCAGCTGGAGGACATCGACTGCGAGCTCAAGAAGGCCCGGCTGGACTCGCAGTACTTTGCCGTGGAGGAGAACCTCCGGAATCAGTTCAGGAAGTACATGGACATCATTGAGGCCAAGCCGCAGTTCCGGGAGGTGAAGACCAAATTATTCCAGGAGCATTTCTCCAGGAGTGGCGGCGAGAAGAATTTATTTGTGCTCTACCACGCACTCATGGGCAACAGCAGCTTTGGAGAGTCCATTTTGGATGTGGTGGAAAGGTACACTCAGTTATTTAGGGGACGGACGGTTAATCGGGCTGATATTCGCTTTTTTTTAAAATTGCAAAAAAGAAAAAAAAAAAAAAAAAGTTTTTTTTAAAATACACAAAAACAGATTGGATTTGGCTTTAGGCTTTGCAAAGGTTAGGATACGTTTGAGGTTAGAATAAGGTTGGAGTTGCCATTCGAAAACTGCTGACACTAATACAAGATGTGATGTGTTGTCAGGTACATCTCCAGGAACCGCCGCCTCCTGGAGGACTTTTGCGTTCGCATGAAGGAGCTCCTCTGCTTGGGCCTCATCGCTCTGATGGGACACACGGCCTTGAGCCAAAACCACCATGAAGAAGAAGACAAAATCCAAGATTGGAGCCGCAAGATGGATGAGATCGAGCTCCGGATGAAGACCACCATCCAGTCCTGCGTGGACGCCTTTCCGGAGCAGGCCAAAGTGGACGCCCAGCACCTCCTCCAGGAGAAGGAAAGCGACAACCTCCAGGAGACCACCCAGCAGCTTCTGGACTTCCTAGTCAAGAAGTACGACTGGGTGAGCTGGTCGGTGCGCCTCATCAACCACTCGGGGAGCACCTACCGCAACTGGAGGGCCGGCGAGCGCTTCCACCACGTGGTGGGCCGCAACTGGTTCGAGGTTCTGCAGGTCAACGACATCAACCTGGTGGTGTCGTTCAGCACCAGGCCCCAGACGGTGCCCAGGGACGTTGTCCGGGGGATGATGGAGGGCGCCGCCCGCAAGGGCAACGCCCCCACCGTGGTGGACGTCCTGGAGAAGCGGATGAGCGGCTTTGTGGTTCACGCCGTCAGCCGCCACAAAGACTCGGCGGCGGCTTGGAGTTTCCCCGACGATTGTCACTACTGGGAGAGGCACAAGAACGTTGCTGTGTGCGTACACGCTGACTGAAACACGCAAACATTCCAAAGCAGTGGTTCAATCTAACCTCAAACCTTTACCCCCCAAACTACAGCCATGACCAATGTACCCTAACCCAATAATCCTTTACCCAAACCCTAACCCTAATCCAAAACAAGTAACCCTCTGATCCTAAACCAAACACCCTACCAAACCTAACCCTGCAAACCCTACACCCTTTAGCATTTAGCTAACCCCTAATCCCGAGCCCTCTATTCCTTATCCACAAACCTAAACCATCTAAGCCTAACCTTAATCTTCGCTACGCCAAACCCTAAACCCGAACCCTAAATCCTGACCCTAACCTCAACCCACTAACCTCCAAATCTTAAACATAACCCCTAACACTAATGCATCCCCACCTAACGTTAACGCTAAAGCTAACCCAAATGTTCCACTTTTAAAAATGACCAATATTCCAATTCATGAACTCACACAATGATGATGTATTAAAGCAGAAGAGACGTGCACATATTTGTGTCCAAATATAATTTCCTATCCCAACAAAGTGTTTATGCATTGTTTGGTTCAGTGTAAATAAAGTGAGCGAATGGTGAGCATTGAATGTGTTTTGCTTCCTGCCAGTGGACAAGTCGTTTATGGATGTGGGGAAGTGTTTAATCTAATAGGCTGTTCCTCTTTTTTGCAGCGCAAATGTGATTGACGCTGCACCGTTAGCATCTGCGGCCGCTAATTGAATTCCCCTTCGCACCCGAGTCAGCGTTTCCCAGACCGCAGCGCTAACCCCCCCCGCGGGCGAGTGGCAAAGTGCTTAGTTTAGCATGTGTAGCGTTTATTTGCCAGACACTGTTCCCAGTCTTGTGCGGGCCTGCCTGCCTGGCTGTAAAATGGAAAAAACGACGAGGAGCTTTAAAGTAGACGCTTTCCATTTCACTCATTTAGGAAATTATTATTTTTTTAATTCGCATATTGCATCCATCCATTTTCTACAGCTTAACCTCACGAGGTGGTGGTTGAGCTGGAGCCTATACCAGCTGACAGACACCCTGGACTGGTCGCCGGCCAGTCGCGGGGCGCATTTAGACAAACAAGCGTCCACATTGGCACCAACGGACAATTCAGAGTTGGCAATGAAGCAGGCATGCCAACATGCTTTTGGAATGCGGCAGGAAGACGAGAAAAGAAATGTGATAACTGTCATCTACAGTATGTTTTGGTTGGCTTTGTTGTGTTTTTGTCTTATTTCATGTTTGCTCTGTGTCCCTTTTTTCATGTCATGTAGTAGCAGTAGGCTAGTAGTAGTTGTACTAAGTTAGTCATACATGTAATGTTTTATGTTGTGCTAGATTTATTCCCTGTGTTGTGGTATGTTGAGGTGTGTCTAATATTGCGGTGTGCAGCAAAGAGCAGCAGCGAATTGATTAGCGGCTGTGCGGCCTTTGGCCAAAGGTAGCAAATATTGATCGGAGATGTTCTTCCTTTCCTCCCCCTCGTTAAAAAGCCTCGTGCCAGGCCCAGCGCCACCATGGCAACGCTTGAAGCATCCTGACGGGATTTACAGCCACAATTGGGTGGATGAAAAAATGATTTTTGCCTTTCCATCACGATATATATATTTTTCATATTTTTCATAGCTAATCTCGATTGGTATCACATTTGTTTCATATCATTTTGAAACAGTTTTCAAGCATCTGTTCTAAAAACTATGCACACTCGAGAGTACTTTTATGAATATATGAATTAATATAAATAAACTTGAAAAAAAAACATAAACATAGAAAAATAGTTTATTCATCATTCCAACATATATAAAATAAAACGATAACGCTGGGGGGATTATTGTTACAGGGTGCAATGTCCAGTTCCAACCAGCAGAGAATAGTATTTGCTCCCTTACAGGAGGCACAAATTTTAAATGCGAAGAAGAGCCACACGGATGGTGAAAGTTCAAATGTTGTGTTTGACAGCTTAAACAAGATAAAAAGTGAGTAAATTTCGTTCAGCGACACAAACGCGAGTGCAAACAGAAAAGGTTGACTCTCACTGCCTGCTGTCACGCACGTTTCCGCCATATTTGATCGAACACATGTTCACAGCTAATCATTGTGATCCACCTGAAATCATCAGTCGGCATCAGTGATCATCTGGAGCTGTGCCTGCCTGTCCACTGGGAGTGAAAGTGTAGCCCAAGTTATTAGGGGCACCATCAATTCAGCAGGTGTGATTATGACGCGTCGTTCACTTGCAACGACTTCTGAACAGGCAGGAAGTCGGTCAGCCCTCATTAGAAAAATGACAGAAGGCCTCCATCCGCAGGACCAGATAGAAGCCAATATCAATATTTCATAAGAGAAATAAAAGGGAGCGGATCGATGCTAGGCTCCTCTCGGCTCACGATGATGTTATTAGGCATCCATCCTGCTCTTTGACTGATCCAATTGGATAAAGAGCCTTCAAGCCATACGGCGAGGATATGTGGTACGCGAAGCCCCCTGGTGGTGACCAACGTGCAATTGTTTTCAGGTACGTGCAACGGTGAGTACTGGAAAGAAAGCAGACCAGGCATAATGAGACGCAGGCAGCGACCAAAGCTCAACTTGTGTCCGAGTGATAGCATGCATTTATCATGCTTAATGTGTCTTTATACAGCTGCTGAAAGGTACTCATAAAATAGCTGGTAATCTACTTATCTTTAAAACCACTACGATC
Source organism: Filicampus tigris (assembly GCF_054856515.1). Classification (NCBI taxonomy): domain Eukaryota; kingdom Metazoa; phylum Chordata; class Actinopteri; order Syngnathiformes; family Syngnathidae; genus Filicampus; species Filicampus tigris. The sequence goes on along the minus strand of NC_141224.1, from coordinate 3,290,307 downwards.
GGTATATTTATTATATATTTAGTGTGAGGAATCATCATGAATCTGAATACTTTTATATGATTAGATTGCTGTCATCGGAATATGTGTAATATCTATCTCAGTGTATACCCATCCATCTATTCTTTGAACTGTATAATAATCTATATTTAGTGGAAATAACAATGTGATTACTTTGGGTAATTGTATTTATTTAGTCTATATATGTGTGTATGTTTATGTATGTAATCTGTATAGTGTAAAGAGTATTCAGTAATCCGATTACTTTTTCAAGGTAACTGTGGCAATACTCGTCATTACACACACGCACGCACGCCCACCCCCGCCCACACACACACACATACAAGGAGAGCGTGAGAAACAGGAAATGAAGGAGAGCCTTAGCAGGCCAAGACCTCCACTGGGATGATCTTCCCTCTCTCAGCCAATCAGATGCAGGCGCACATTAGTCATCAATGGGCTTGGAGGCAAATTCCAGAAGGTGCCCCCCCCCGCCCCCCTCGAACCACCTTCCAACATGTTTTTGGTCTAAATATTTACAAGTTACAAGTTGAGCCCACTGACCACAAAGAAAAAGCTAGAGAAAATGTGGCGCTTTACAATTAGGCTTTGGCAAGATATGCCCACCCATAAAAGACGCCTGTGCTGCACTTCCTCTTGTGATGCAGTGAAGTTTAACGCTTCAACACTGTCCTGCTGGGTCGCCTGTTGATAAAAGGCCATAAAACAAATGAGCACCGTTGGCCAAGGGAAGCTATGCAAACACAATGATTTGCCTGCAGTTTTATTTTGGACAAATGGAGTGCAGTTACAGGCATACTGTCCGAAGAAAATGTGTAGACTCTAAAAACAAAAGCTATCAATTGCTATTTAGACAAAGATAGTGATAATGGCATCATTCGAGTGTATTTCCTTACAAAGCATAAAACATTTCAGCGCAGAGCAACAAAACAGTTTTGTCATAAATCGCAAAGATTCATAAATTTTCCGTCAAGTAAGCCATAATATATGAAAATAACACCACAGTAACATGAGTAAAAATTTAGCAAATGATGTCGCAATGTTGGGAGAACGCAGTTGTAAAATAACAACAAATAAGTCCTGTGACTTAGTTATGACAAATTTTGTTTATGGACAAATATTTTTTATTTGTGTATTTTAACATCTTTACTTCCATGATACTTACACTATAATCTTTAAAAAAAAAAAATCTACTTGATTGATGATTTCTCTGAAATTTAGATTTTATTTTTAATTTCATGCAAAATTCTAAGACAATTCAGATTTTTACCGTAATAATTTTTTTCTAATCACACAACTACTTCTGTAATATGAATATATATTTTTAATGACACTTTTGTCTGCAAATTATGACATCATTTTCGCAATAATTCAACTTCATTTTCCAAACCAATTTTCTGATGCATTTTGTGACTTTATTCCCATCGTTTTATTTTTTATTTCCTGCCAGGCCCGAACACTCCTTTGTAATTGGACAAAAAGGGACATTTTGCTGACTCGCGCGTATATCTCAGCATCTCGTTGAAGTAAAAGAAGGCAGCGGAAAGTAACTAATCGAACATGGGCTGCAATTAAGCAACATGCGGGCCAATAAGGATAATTGGATTGTGTGCCCTGCCCTGGTGGAGCTCGAACAAAGTTGGCTCAGCGGCGGGGAATCGATAGCGCTTCCCTCCTGGCCTCTTTTTTTTTCTATTTTATCTCTTTCCTCTCCTGTCGCTTGGTATTGACCCGAGAGACTGACGGATGACCGGAGGCGGCGTAGGAAGCGTCCTCGTCTTCCCTCTCGTCTTCCCTCTCATCCTTTGTTGACCCCTATGGGCCACTTTGTTGACCCCTATGGGCCAAATGTGTTACTGCACGTCCTGTTCCGCGCGGCCAGGAAACATCTGCGGGGACATCCTCCCTTCAAGCAAGAGGTTTCTGTCGAAATATTGATATAGGATGACAGTACAGTGAACTCATTTATCGCGGGGGAAACATTCCATACCCCAAAAATGGAAGATGTAGACAAGGGGTGCGCAACCTGTGGCTCCAGAGCTGCAAGTGGCTTTTTAATCCTTCTGCTGAGGCTTTCGGACTAAACATGAGTTAGATTGAATTTTAGTTGATTTGTATTTTAGTTGACATGTTTGAAAATGTGACTCTTAATTGGAAGATTATGGTCATCTTGTAACATTGAGATTTGGTTGGGGTGGGAGGGGGCGACACTCAAAATAGGCATTTTAACCAAAATGTGGTCTTTGTTATTATTGTTAGTCCAGTTAGTCCATGAAAGGAAATATGAAGCTCTTGTCAGAGCCTTTTATTCATTTTTTTTCTCACAGCAGCCACAAACCGGTTTGTCCAGTCCAGTATTCGCAATAGTAAAATGATATTTGTGTTTCATCGCGTCATACTTATCTTGTGTGGCTTGTTTGCACAGATCTATTCCCACAGGCGATATCCAAATGCGCCTATGACATTAGCACCTTGCACAGTTCAAATAAAAACAATAACGAGAAGTCCACCAAGGTAAAGAAAAAAAAAAAGTCCATAACAAAATCAACAGGGGCCTTAGTCAAGGTGGAAGGAATTCTCATCAGTTCCAAATTGCAGTCAGTCAGCACAAAACTTAAATTAAGGCTTCTAGAAAACAAAAAGTAAAAAAATAAAATAAAATAAAAAAATTCATGAACAGCTGCACTTTATTTGTTGTTTATTATCAGACTCACTCAGTGGTGTCAGGTGTGTGCTGACTCCCTTTCAACAAGACTTTGAATGTGATTGGCTCCATCTGAACTTCCCAGTTTAAGAGGGTGTGCACACTTGTGCAACCACACTATCTCGCTTATTTTTACATCTCTTGAAACGATAAAAAAAAAATTTTTAAATAATTGCTCTCGTTTTTTAATATCACCAAACTGAACAGGGGTGTGTAGACTTTTTATATCCACTGCATGTGTCATACAATGAATGATGCCGCCTCTCGCCCAGTATTTCATGATAACTGCCACTTTGCAGTTCAAAAGAAATGAACTGGAAATGACCCTTTGACTCAGGCGTGTTCTTAAAAATCACTTTCACGAATTCTTTCCCATTTGCACTTGCTGAGCTTGGCCAGGGGGGGGCGCTGGGTGGACCGGGGTGAGGAGAGCAGCAGTTTGCGGCGGGCAGGAAACATTAGATGCTGACCGAGGTCAAAGAGATAAAAGCCAGTCAATAGAAAGTCGTTCTTCATGTCACTTCAGCAAAGCAAAGTGCCTTCACACTAGCAGTGCGACGACTTGTTGGACAAGTCAAGTCGCGGATAAAAAGAGGGTGATAGAAGAATACGGTCAACCCCTGTTTATCGTGGGGCATCAAATAAAAAAACTTTTTTTCATAGTCGTACCTCCCTCGCAATGTTTTCAACTTATTATAGCATCAATAGAATTAATTAAATGAATGGATATGCCATTCATCTGTTCCTGCTGCAGAAAAAAAAAAAATCAAAACAACACTTTATGATATTACATTTTGGAAAAACATGTCATGTCACAAATAAATCCATTTAAAAAGAATTAAACCGTTTTTGCCACATTCTGTGCTTCAATTGAATAACCATAGTGTTACTTACTTCTGGTGTGCACGCTTTGGCCACCTGGGGGCAGTATATTGCAGACATAAAGTTCTGCATAAAAAAGGCCAACTCGGGCTCCGCGATGGACCATTTCTGGCCCGCCGGCTGTACGTTTGACACCTTGTCCTAAATTCGGACTTGCCTGATATGGTAAAAAGCCCCAAAAACAATCGCTTTAACAACCGTGCTCTAGCGGGGCCTCGCAAACGATCAGCGGGGGGTTTCACTGTAAACACAATACAATGTTTCCCCTTAAATTTCCGTCATGCCACCAAGTTGTCACGATGTGTGACGTCGCGTGTAGCCGCGCCGCCTGTCACGGCGTGCTGGCAGAGACAAACGTGGCCTTTCATCCGGCCGCGGCGCTGTGACCAAGCGATTCTTCCGGCCACCAATGGCCTGCCGTCGCAAATTTATGCCTCCGGGGGCCGAGCGATTGCTGTTCTTAGCGGACTAGTAGGCTCAAGTTGGCGGGAGTGGGTGCGGTTGCCTTGGCGACCAACTTCTAGCCACAACAAGGCTGGTTTTGTCTTGGGGACAACCTGGTCCAGTGGCCCCCTTTTCACTCCCCCGTTCTCACTCTACACCACACACACACACACACACACACACACACACACGCACACACACGCACACTCACACACTGTGTTTTTCTGTCAGCATGTCCCGGCATGGGAGGAGTGTTTACAGGATGTTATCTCTGTCTTTCCCAGTGTGCCTCGCGGTCCATCCATCCATCTGGAATGTTGGGAAAGGACGGAGGAGTTCCACAGGGGGCGTGACGAGACTCACTGAGAGAGAGAGAGAGAGGGGCGGGGGGATGGGGGGTGGGGGGCATAAATACATCCAGCAGATACTGGCACTCGCATTCCCTGCTGGATTACTGAACAAGTTGGAGAGAGTCTGAAGGTGAGCTCGGCTTTAATTCGCAATGAATTCTTGGAAAAGCTAAAGCACGTTTTGGTTCAAACTAAAGAAAGCAAAATGGAAAGAATTAAAGTCTCTTGTTGCTTGGCCAGTGGATTTTGATCATTCAAGTTGAAGATTTGAAGGTGAGCTTGGCTTCAATTCCCCTTTGGTTAAGAAAAAAAAAAAAAAAAAGGGAAAGAAAAAAGAGAGTGAAAAGGAAAGAATTAAAGTCGCTTGTTGTTCTGACAATGAAATAGGATCCTTCAAGTTAAGGATTTGAAGGTGTGCTTGGATTTAATTTTCAATTCACTGATTCTTTTGAGTTGAAAAAAACAAAAAGACCGTGAAATGGATTTAAAGCTGTAGGTTGCGCCGCAAATGGATTTTGAGCTTTCAAGTTCAGGATTTGAATGTCACCTTAGTCAACTGTCTAATAGCTAACACTTAAGCTAACACATTTGGGTAAAAAAACAAAACACAAACGTCATTTAAGGTATTTAAAAAAAAGCAAGACGTGAGATAAAAAGAATTAAAGCCCAGTTTTGGTAAAAAAACATTTTTTTAAACTGAAAGTGAAATAGAATGAATTAAGCCTTATTGTGCTCTTCCAATGCATTTTGAACATTCAATTCGAGGATTTGAAGGCCAGCTCAGCTTCAACGCTCAGTAAGTTAACACTTTAGAGCATATGGGGGTTCAAAACAAGTGAAAAAGCAAGAATTAAAGCCTCTTGCCGCACTGCAAGTGCATTGACACCATTGAGGGTGAGGATGTGAAGGTCAACTTGACTTCAATGATCTATCAATTCACTCTTGATTGCATGATTTAACATGAAAAAAAAGTGAAATGGAAAGAATTAAAGCCTTTGGGTGTTCTGCCAAGGCACTTTTGGCCTGCAAAATTTGTCTGCGTGACGCTTACGTCACATGTGACGTTTCGTCAACTGGCCTGGAATGTTCGCGTCAAGCCCAATTGATTGAGTGGGAAGGCACTTTTGTTACGTTGTTGTTTTTTTTGTTGTTTTTTTTTTATTGTTGAAAATCAGGCCAAATGTCCGTGTGGCGTCGTCAAGGCCACGGCCCTTGCGGAGGAGTGGATCTGCATGGTCATGGTGGGGAGGGAGGGAGGCCCATTCCTTGTGTTTGCGAGCTCCCTGCAAGCTACAAATTGGAGGGGGGGGGGGGGGGGGGGGTTCCAACTGTAGTGGAAGGGCCTCGCCCTAAGCAAAAATTCCACCTTAACAAGACCAAACTTTTGTGTGTGTGGCAAACGTTTGATAAAAATGACACACAATTCCTAATTATGATTCCTGTTCTGAACGTGTAAAAAGGACGTCCTCATGAACGTAAAGTAAAATGACACCGAGTGACCTCATCACTGCAGCAAGCGTGCGCATGCCACTGGCGTTAATGAACCCTCCGGCCATGTTTGTGTCCAAAATATGTGACCCGCTTTGTCTCAAATCATCAACAGTGACGGCACGAAAAGGAAAAGATGTCATTTCGAAGTAGAATGGGAAATGAACGTTTTCTTCCGCCATTTTTTTGCCCCTTGTCTCCCTGACTGTCAATGTATTGAATATATTGTGGAAATTATAAAATATAAAACATGTAAATGAATGGAAATAATGTCAAAAATATGTACAAAAACAAAAGTGGCCTCCTAATTGTTTTCATGCATCAACATTTTACTAAATAAAAATATTTTTATATTGATTTATTGAATTAGAATAATATTTCATATCATGATATCATTTAGAAAAAAAGAACAAGGGTGTCCTATTTTTTTTTTCATGCATAATTTTAATTTATAAAAGAAAAAAATCCATCCCGAAAAAAAGTGCCTCCTAATTTATTTTACATTTTAAAAATATTTTTTGCGTCGTTTTCCACATGCAAATGCATCAGTTCGACCTGTAGCATAACAGTAGCCCTCATTTGTTTTTTCTTTTTTTTTTTTTGTCACATAAAAACACACACACGGCAATGCACATTCGTACGCGCGTGTGCGTGCGCGTGCGTGTGCACGATTACAAGGTTGCGCAATTGCGCTGCCGAAGGCTTTTCATTAACCAGGCTTGGGTGTGCCTTTTTCCGGGCCTCTCCGGGGAGTTGAAGCGCACTTAGATCATCTCCCCGGTGTCTTTTCTCCGCCGCGGCCGATAAGTGACGTGTCGGCGCAGTAAAATCCCCCACCCAGTTTGCTCCACTGTGAACATCTGTGTTTGCGCTGGACCGGCGCCATTGTTAGACAAGTCCAACCCAATGAGCGATCCCAAACACCACATTACGTCCATGGTGTTCGCGTGCTCGCACTCTCTGGTGTGACCGTGCGGCTGCGGGGGGTGCGGCCCGATGCCGACATTGTGCAGACAAGACCCGGAGTCGTTTCTGCATGTCGGGACACGGTCCGGTTCTTGGCGCTCGTACCTGCCAGGGACTTCGCCGCGCTTCTTAACTCGATGGAAAATGGAGCGCATGTTTTGGTGTGTGGAGTGCCTGTCCACCAAGCAAAGTGTGGAATTGAACAAGCGAGTACATTTTTTTTGCCGGTTGCCTCATGTCAGAAAACGTGTCTCGAAGCAAGCTGCTCAGAATTTAGGACTAATTCTCTCCAGCTCTGACCTGGCAGCTTCCCAAGCAAAGATCCAAGACAAAAAGCTGAGCAGGGCTGCAGTGTTGTTGGATGCGTGTTGGTGAGTGAGACTAGCAAGAACTGGTCCAACACCGCTTCTTACCCCTCACGTCGGCACACCTCATGGAAGAGGGGGCGGGGTGAGCAGTGGCTCATTTGCATGAGACAGGACCATGTGGATTTCAAAAAGACTGCCGAGAAAGAGTGACTGAGTGACAACCCAAACTTTTTTTTTTTCAAGAATATGCTCTATGCGAGCCCACTAGTTGAAACAAGGCATTCTGACAAATATTGCGTTTGTGGAATAAAAATGAATCCACCCGTTTTCAGCCATCACTGCGGGCAGCCATTTTGTCACTTCTGTCGACTGAAAATGACATCACAAATGCTCAGGGCTCAGGTAACGACCAATCACGGCCGACCAGTTTTCTGAAGCTGAGCCGCGATTGGTCGTTACCTGAGCAGTTGTGAAGTCATTTTCAGTCGACAGAAAGGGACAAAATGGCCGCCCCCCGAAATGGATGGCTGGATTTTGCTGCTTAACTCATATTCCACAAACGCAATATTAATCAGAATGCCGTGTCATCTAGTGGGCCTGCTGGGAATATATTCTTGAAAAAAATATGTTTGGGTTTTAAGTCCACTTTAAGACACCTTGGGACCTGTGGTTGTCTCTCATTTTGCTCCGGTCTGACACTGCGCCTAATACTCGTGTTGACTCCTCTGACAGTAGAGGGGGCGGGGTGAGCATCAGCAGGAGCCCGCAAATGAGTTGTTGACTGACTGGCACTTTATCAAGACACCTGGGAACTGCTTGAGTTTGTGGGGAAAGTGGCATAAAACGTCTCCTTCCCTCTTGGTCTCCTTTCAGGAACGTCCCCGGCTGTGGCGTAATCCTTTTGTCGCCGTTAGCTAGCGGCCGTGAAATCGCGCAACCATGAGCAACGTGGCGAACTGGCTGGTGGACAACAAGGATAAGATCGAGAAAGGGTTGGACATCATGGGGCAGGCGTCCGAGGTTCTGGCCGCCACCGTGGGCCAGCTGCACCCCATCCTGGAGGCGGTGTTCATGGCCTCGGCCGAGATCCTCAGCAACCCGGAGGGCAAGGAGGCCGTCTACTTGAGCAAGAAGATCGAGCAGGTCAACCAGAAGCTGGTGGGCATCCAGTGCGAGATCGACCAAATCGCCCTGGAGCTGCAGAGGGCGTCGATGAACAAGCAGAACGTTGACCGCGAGGCGCACATTCTGGGCCAGTACGACAAGTTCCAGGAGTTCATCAACGCCAAGCCCAGCATGAAGGAGAAGAAGAAGGAGAAGTTCATCAAGTATTACGAGAACACCGAGGCCGACTTGAACTTGGACGCTCTCTACAACGCCGTCGTGGGGGAGAACACGGCCGGCGAGCCCATGCTGGACACGCTGGTCGCCACGGAGCAGAGGAGCCGCCGGGCGGTGGAGGACTTCTGCGCTCGGCTCAAGAAGCTCTTTGTGGTGGGCCTCATCGCCGTCATGGGCTACGCCGCCCTCAAAGAGGGCGTGGTGGAAATGGGCCTGGTCACCAAGTGGCAGGACCGCATGGAGGCGGCGGAGAAGCGCATGAAAGCCGCCGTGGACCACTGCACCGAGACCTTCGTGGACCAGGCCAAGCTGGACCTGGAGGACGTGCTGAAGGAGAGCGCGTGCGCCGTCAGCGAGGACTTCACGCGCTCGCTGCTCTCTGCGCTGGTCAAGAAGTACGACTGGGTCAAGTGGTCGGTGCGCGCCTTCAACAACCGCGAGCGCATCTTCTTCTACAACTGGCTGGCGGGGCGCAAGTGCCACGGCAGCGGCGGGGCCAACTGGTTCGAGCTGATGACCGACAACAAGATCAGGGTGGTGGTGTCCTTCTGCGTGGAGCCGCGGCCCATCGACAAGACTCGCATCTACGAGCAGATCGAGCAGCAGAGGCTGAAGGGCAACATGATGGCGGTGGCCCTCACGCTCAACCGCTGCTTCCCCGACTGCCTGGTGCACGCCGTCAGCCACTACAAGGAGGTGGTGGAGTCCAACAACTTCAGCGTGGAGTCCTACTACTACGGCAAGCACAAGCGGGCCTTCCTGTGCATCCACCCGCAGTAGAACCTTGCCCCAGCGCAACGGAATGGACTCTCGAGCACTGCGTCCATCCACTTTTGTTCGTTGTACAAGGTCCTCATTTCATCTCAGACAAGTTAGAGACGTGAATCTGAATCAAAGGGGACATCTTATGGAAAATGCATGTTTCGTTTGCTTGTATGCTCATCGTGGGAGATCAGGAAAGTCGCAGGCGTCAAAGTCAAGGCCCGGGGTCCGAATCAAACAAACCTTGATGTTTATTGCTAAATGGACGTGTTGTTCTTTTCATTTTGAGGAAAATCTGCGCGAAAAATTGCCATTTTATTCATTTTTCATAAATTGGGATGAACCAGATTCTGATGGTATGATCACTGTGAGCAAAAATAACGGGTTTCATGACATCGTGCTATCGCTAAAATGTATTATTTTGACATGGTTGAGTAATTCACATTTTCCATTGACCACTAGCTAGATTAGTAGACAGAAAAATAGCATAAACAATTTAAATGTTCCAACATCAAAATGTACTAATAAAAGTACTTGTTGACGAGGAGTATGTGTAATGAGTAGCTACTTTTCTACTTCTGTGCTTTGTGAAGTAACTGTCAGGGCAGAAACACACATCTGTTAGCCATGCTAGTTAGCTGCCTTGGTAGCGACTCTGTTATATTGATGCCACCACGTGCTAACTTGGTTGCAAACGTTCATTCCCACACAACGATATCTTAACTTTGCTTTGAAATTGTCAATGATGAATGATGGGTGGCGCTCTTATCGCTAAATTTAGCTTCCTTTGGTAGCTACTCTTTGTGAGCACATTTTGCATATCATCGCTGTCTTATGAAAAACCGGTATGTCCATTTTTTTCTCTCTTTTTTTTTTAATGTTAATGGGGTTTCCGCGTTATGCACATCCCATTAACGTGAACATTTTAAAAAAATGACAGAAATGGACATGCGCGTTTTTTACAGGACAGCGATGATATTGATATCCTTCCTCTATCAAGCCATGGTAAATACTCCAAAAAGATTTCTCTGAAAAGGGAAAATCCATCTCACTCACTGAGGTTGACTGTGGCCTACAATGACAATCAGTTTGACGCCCAAAGTAAATCTTTTGCGAGCTGCCTATCTCCCGAAAAATGCGTTTGTGTTGTGTCCGCTACTCTAATTACGGAGCGACATGGGGAAATTAGTTCAATGTGAAAAATAATACACTCACAGTAATTGTGCGAATCCTGAACAGCAGCCACTATAATATGTCTCCTTCAACGGTCCAATATTTCAAAATAAAGAGTATGTCAGCTAAGTCTGTAACTTCCAAACCTACAACAAGCCATCTTGCCAAGGATGAGCATTTTTAGCTTAGCCAAAATAGCCATGCTGCAGCTAGCCAGGCTTCCTGTTTAAATAAACACTCACATCGCAGCATCCGTAGAATACAAAAAATACCAAAGAGAATACACCCACAGATTTTGTTGTCATACAGCAGGACCCTTTTTATTTTCAAGATCAATCTGACATGCTTGAATCACTGTGATGTTTTTTTTTTGTCTGTGTTCGTCCAACGTTGCTTCTTTGTTTTTTTTCTGCAACTGATTTTCCTTTGCAGGTACACGTTTCTAGATTGACAAAACTTTTTTTTGATGAATGTAATGTGCAGAACCAGTACCTGTGTAAAAAAAAAAAAACACAAAACCCCATTCCATTAAAATTATGCAGATTTTTTTAAACACCAACCTCATTTGTCATTTGATTTTCAAGAAAAATGCACAGGAAGTGTGAGGAAGCAACCCGTAAAGATGGAAAGACATTTTATGTTTAGTTGGGCTCTCGCTGTACCTCAGCTTGAACAGCTGTTAACTTCCACCACTGCCAAAAGTGAAGTTTACTGTGTCAACACTACTATTGTTGGTTTCTTACCAAAAGCCTTTTAGTGTACTGTTTCCTATTTACGATAGCCTCCCATAAGATGAGCAGGGGCCGCTTGCTAAACCCTAAAGGTGTAAGATATCTCCTGGAATGAAGTCTCAAAATGGCTTTAAGATTATTTGCTGTTGTGGGAAATTCAGGGAGGGGTCCTTTGTACCGCAAGATACAGCCTTTAGTTGGTACTATGAACACGGCGGTGGTTCACGACCGGGCCCAAGAATGTGAAATTTGCCTTTAACAATGGAATATAGTATTAGGAAATATCAGCAGATAACCGCAATACTTAGCAGGCAAACTTAACAATTTAAATAAATAAAGAATGCCGGGGGTCTTAAGTAAAAATTAAGAAATATTAAAAACATTAAATTGGAGCACAATATCAAAGTTTTGAGACCTTTCTTGTTTCTAGCACCAGATATAGGAAGCAGATATCTATTTTTTTCAAAAACACGCACACACTGTATATATATATATATATATATATATATATATATATATATATATATATATATATATATAAGTGTGTGCGTGGGTGTGTAAGAAATGATAATACTGTAAACCAAAAACGTTTACCAAGTGGGTGGGGAGGGCAGCTTCGGGATGACGTCATTTGCCATTACTGTACCTCCCAAAACGGGTGCGCCTAGATCACGTGACCGAAACACGGAAACATACCGTGGAGTTAGTTTTTGACGTCTGTTGTCTTCAGCTAAACTTTTTTTCGTTTTTTTCTTTTAGAGGTGAGTACTATAAACCGCTAATTAACTAAATAGTTCGTCGTGTAGACTCGCTGTCAACCTTTTCAAAGTGACTATTATCGACTATGTTTGGTTCTCTTGTTACTTGATCGATGAGTGTTGCGCTCCTGAACGCTTTGTGCTTCATACAAAGAACAAATAATAATAATAATAATAATGATTTGTTAAAGTAGCTTCTTTGGCTGATGTTAAGTGGTAAAAGTCAGCATATTGGCAGATCGACTTTTAAAAAAACGTGTTGAATGCAACTTAACTGGGCGTTGGTCGCTTCAGCACTCGTCGATGACGTCATCGACCAGGTTTTAGCGTTTGCTCGTGTCTTGTGTTGATTTTGCGTGTGAGGAAGTTTTACTCGTGTGCGGTTTGAACAATCTTGTTAACGTGCCCTGTTTGCCTCTCAGCTTGTCGATCGATGCCTTGGCCATTATGAGAGCTCATTAACGGCCTGTTTGTTGGCTTTCAGCTCGCCCTTAAGTGCCATCATGATCGGATATTGTTTGGCAGACTATCTGGACACTTGAACAATATTGGAATGAAGCATATGTGCAAGATTACTGCGCTTTTGGAGTATGCACGTGTTGTATGTTTTGATGAGTTGTATTTCAAACAACACGGACAATGACTGTCGTGGCCAGTTCATTACTAATATGTGGTGTTTTTGTGGCGTCAACTTAATAGATCTCTGACTAGGGTTTCTTTATAATGTTTTGACCCTCTTGAATCTTTGCTAAATTCTGCGCATGCAAATCAAAAAGGACACTTCACCACCCTCCTCTATGTAATGCAGTTTAACCCTTTAAAAGTAAAGTAAAAGTAAACTTAGGTGTATAGGCTATTATACAGGACCCTCATTTTTAAAAGTCAAATTATAATTAATAACAGAAAAATATAGATTGTGGAAAAATATCTGTAACAGCTGATGTGCTACAATACATTTCTGGGTTTTAGTTAAAAAATTTAATAATCAAATGTATTAAACTGGAAAGTCTGTCTTAAAATGAAATTGTATTTAACATTTTATACATACAGAACTCATGCATAGTGTATGCCACAATTTTCGTTTTTTGGACATGACTGAGAAATTAAGGGAAATTTCGCATTACAACCCATCATATTACAGTGTTAAAAAGGTGGAACAAAATCCTTCCCTGAAAATCCATCTCTTGTAGTCTCTTGTCATCCATCAGGTGTACCTAATGAAGTGTCACTGAGAGTACTGTTTCCATCGAGACGTGGCATTGTCGTAAGAGCTCTTGCTCGAAGTACATTCAGTGTTTATGATCAGAGTCAACACAGTAATAGCCGCAGGATCTGATGAGAGCGACACACGGCAGACTGGGGGAAAAAAAACAACCTGGGTGCTTTATTCCATCACGAAATCCCCTGGAACAACTCGGACAGACGGGTTATTTTCCATTGCCTGGTTTCCACGGCAACCTGCACCTTTTGGTCCAGCGGGTTTGACCGTTCTCTCTCTTTATCCCTCTCGTTAATCACGTCCCACACCCCGATATTTTGCCGTGTACACTTTTTGAGGAGCAGCTATTTGGTTGCTTACAGGGGACATTTTGATATCTTTTTAATGTGTAATCAATAACGCGGTCGAGGGAGAAGTGGTGACGTTTCGTTGAGAATCTGGAGGACGTCTTGCAAATGCCAACTACATTTGAAAAGCATACAATGGCAATTGCAAAAGAATTAAGGCCGTTGAAAGGCGACCTTGAATTTCATCCGTTGTGTTAAATTTTAGATTTGTGTGTTTCAAAATGATGATAAAGGTAGCTACTGCAACCTAGTCACTTTTTTAGTCTGCTTTGTTACAGAAAAGCAAACTATTTTTTCACCAGACAGAAATGCCATGTAGCGCATTAGCTTAGCATTAAGCTGGGCAAAATGTGGGCATTTACTTAGCTGCACTAAATGAAACCAAACGTGATTTTCATTAGGCTGCATCGTACCGTAGCATGTTAGTTTAATTTTAAGACTGTCAACATCTGTACCTTTTGTTACTTTCAATACATGAAACTAAACGTGTTTTTCATCAGACAGTGACAATGTAGCATGTTAGCTTAGCATTAAGACAGGGACAGGTGGGCCCTTTGCACTTCAGTGCACAGCTAAGGGTCGGAGCTGGCTAAAACTGGAGCTAGCATGTCCTATCCCTATGCTGTAGCAATTACACCGGTTTTTGTTTTTTTTTTAAACGGTATCTGATCTAAGATGCTTTGAGTCAACTGAGAATACAAACATGCAAAATCGTCACTCGTCATAATTAGCCTGAAGCTTTTGGGCTTTTTAAGTGAGATTTTCTTTTTGCTGTCCGCTAGTATTGCAAGAATTCTCTTGATTGAAAACTGTGGCCAGCAGACCTACAATATGAGAAATAACTTCGGCCCTTTGATATTTTCGTCTTCGATAGAAGCGGGGCGACACCAGAAATGGCCGACCAGCTGCAGAGGCTCGTGGCGGAGAAGAAGGACATGGTGGAGACGGTGATGGAGGCCTTCGAGCAGGGCGCCGAAGTTGTGGCCAGCATCGTGGGCGACCTCTTCCCCGTTTTCTCCATCGCCGCCCCTATCGTCAAGCTGGCGCTGGACAACGTGGAGAGCAAAGAGGCGACCTTCATGAAGGAGCAATTCCAGAAGGTGCGCGACCGCCTGGACGCCATCTCCGACCAGATGCAGCGCATCCATGAAGAGATCAAGAAGAGCGGCATGGACGCCGCCTACTTCTCGGTGGAGGAGAACATCACCAACCAGTTCCGCAAGTATATGGACATCCTCAACGCCAAGGCCAAGTTCCGGGAAGTCAAGAAGAAGCTCTTCCTGGAGCATTTCGACAAGACTGGCGGCGACAAGAACCTGCACGTCCTCTACAACGCCGTGACGGGCGACAACTTCTCGGGCGAGTCGGTGCTGGAGATCATCCTCAACTACGAGGAGAAAAGCCGCCGGCCCCTGGAGGATTTCTGCGCCAGGCTGAAGAAGCTCTTCTGCCTCGGACTCATCGCCCTACTGGGCCACGCCGCCCTGAAGGGCTACGACGAGGAAGACGCTCTCCTCAAGGACTGGGGCGAGAAGATGAAGGCGGTGCAGGAGAAGATGAACGCCGTCATCGAGGACTGCGTGGCGAGCTTCCCCAAGCAGGCCGAGCTGGACGCCAGGCGGCTGGTGAGGGACAACCCGAGATGGACCAACCGGCAGCTGGCCGACGCCATCGTCGCCAAGCTGAAGACCAAGTACGACTGGGTGGGCTGGTCGGTGCGCGTCTTCAAGTCGCCCACGGGCCTCTTCGCCCCCAAGAACTACCACTGCCCCGCGGGGAGGAGCCGCTTCCAGGTGCCCGCGTCGGACGACAAACTCAACGTGGTGGTGTCCTACAGCTCCTCGCCCGAGCCGGTAGACAGCACCCACATCCAGCAGCTGATTCAGAGCCAGAAGAAGCTGGGCGTGGTGGCCGTGGCCGAGATGCTGTTCGAGAAGGTGCCCGAATGCGCCGTCCACGCCGTGAAGACCAGCAAGGACCTGGCCTGCGCCTGGAGCTTCGGCGACGAGCTGCACTACTGGCAGGAGCACAAGAACTTATACGTGTGCCTTCACTCGGCTTAACGGCTCGATCACATCCGGACTTGACGCCGCCGCGCTGCCACGCTTTTCTCCCTTATGTGCCTTGGACACATCTTTTGTCCTCATGAGCCAGTTACACTTTGCAACATGAAATTTGGTGGTTTGTCAGGAGTAGAAAAAAAAAGTCTTCCAAGAGCCATGAATGAAAAGACACAAGTCTGCCATTTTGTTTCCAAGTGGACATTTTAGCATCAAAATGTAATAACATTTTGAAAATTCCACCCCAAAGCAAGAAACAACATGAGATTTGGAAGCCATATCTATCATAAGTGGAGCCACAAAAAAAGTCTGAAAAAGCCCCAAAAGATACAGGAAATCCTGTATTTAGTCTTGTAGAAGGCATTGGAGAATAAGTTAGGCTATTTCCTTTTGAACATCGAACACGTCTTACAGATTTTTTTTTTTCAATTCAACCCCTGAAGGCATTTTGACTTCGAATCATGGAATGTGGTAGGAATAACCTTCATGCGTAGACCTACAAAAACGTCTCGAGAAGTGATGCCCAAAAACTCACAGAAAGTCTGCCAGCTTGGTTTGAAGTGACAAGTTGATGAAAATTCCATTCGATTCAATTCCATTCAGCAACATGGACTTTGGTAGGAGCGTCTATCATGAGTAGACCTACAAAAAAGTCTCAGAAAGCCATGCCCAGAAGGACAAAGGAAGTCTGCCGTTTTAGGTTTGTCGCGGCCATTTATGGGTTGCTTTGACCATTTCCTTCCGACTTCGAAGACTGACTCGTCCGAGAGATTTTGTCCAGTTGCTGTCAAATTGGAAGTATACGTTCCTGATGCTCAAGTCTGAGACTTTTTTTAGTTTTTGTGTAATTCCTGAGCATGGCAGAGAAGTGACATAATTTGCCATAAACACAAATCTCATTTTGTCCTCTTCTGACATCATTAGCACACAGCTAACACAACAATCGAATTATGTTGTTCTAGAGTTGTTTCTCCTGAAGTGGTACGCCTTATTCAAATTTATATTCTGTCCTTTCTGAATGTATGCGCTTTTATTAACCACTATGATCAAATGATATATTCTGTCAGACATTACTGAAGCAGTTTATATCCGAACATTTTCCTCATCTTTTCCAAACATTCCGAAATGTATCTATTTAGCATATGTCATTATCGTGTGTTTGACGGTAGATGCTGTTCCAATTCAATTGTCAGAATAAACATTAAAAGTGAATATAATTTTTTTGTGTGTTTTTGCGCTGTTGCCATGGATTTAATTCGCAAAACGGAATTTGTCTCGCTCGCATTTCCGAGAGGGACAAAAAGGATATTTTAGCGAGTGTGGAAACACCCTGGCTGCCCTGTAATCAAGTGGTTGCGGCTTTTCTATCTTTGTCACAGAAAGATGAGCGTCATGTTCACAAAGTGCAAAACAAGTCAAAGTCTGCTTTCCAGTTCCAGCACCTTTCGTATGCGACATACCCAAATTCAAATGTTGAAAATGGGAGAAAATAGCAATTAGCTGTTTACCAAGCTAGCTGTTCAATTTTGACCAAGATTAGAGGCTAAGATTTGGTGGTTTCTGTCAAATGATCAAAAACATTACCACCAGGTTTTGAACATGCGCGTGGTTTTCTACATCAATTGGACACACGGGTGCCGGATGCTAATATATTATAAGGCTAGAGGCAGTTTATCGTCACCCAATTTTAAGCTCCGCCCTGCCCCTGAGATGGAATTGTAACCGTCACGCAACGCATATCGCATTCAAATTTGTTTGGTTGATTAACTATCCTTTGACAGCATATTTAGATTTTCCTTCATCCTGTCTTGATAAACATTCGTGCAAGATTGAGTTTCACTCAAACATGTCGTGCCGGATGCAAATATTTTTCATCCCTCCCGTCATTTTTTTTTCTTACGGTCCTGACAAAGTGGACATTGGCAATGTTGAATAGGTGCCGTGATGCTTTCCATTTGAGCGCACAGTCGGCGCATTGAGCCGACGTCAGTCATCAGGTGATGGCAAGAACGCGGATAAACATCACGAGCAATCGCAAGGATGCGCCCGCCTTGCGGGACGCCCATTGTGCCGACGCTGCCTCACCTCGGCTTAACCTCCCGCTCGGCTAATTCGCTGTCAATGGATGGACCTTTTTGTCATTTGGAATGGTTTCACTTTGGCGGTTTGTGATTGGCCGCCTCACATGTGGGTGGAGCTAAGGGCAACTAGGGATCATGCTTAATTGCAGTCACGGGTTGGCTTGAGAATCGCTCCCTTTCCGCTCCATCGTGCCCAATATAGTGCGTAGGAAATTTTGGAGTGCTGTTGGAATGTGGAGCGAGAATAGGTGATCCCCAGTATTGGTGATTGTCAAAGTGTGGGACCAAATGGCTCCCTCTAGTGGTATGGGAAAGAATGACTGAATTCAGGGTACAATGGTTTAAGGCTTGTTTTTTTTTAATCTAGTACAAAGTACATTTTTAGTCGAAAAATGTAGACAATTGACATGTTTTCAAAACATTTTTTAACATGAGATAAGAACTATCAGATGTAACCTAATTATTTTTTTGAATCATATTTTGAATAGTTTTTTTTTTTCATGAGAATCGTGTGAAGCCTTGTGCAAATGTTCTGCTTATTAGCAGGAAATTTATATTTTTCAATATTACCTTGTCAACCAGGTCCGCTGATAGTGTAGTGGTACACACGCCTGAGTTGTGTGCGGGCAGCGTGGGATCGATTCCCGCTCAGTGACAGTGTCTATGCGTGCCCTGCGACTGGCTGGCGACCAGTTCGGGGTGTAGTCTGCCTTCGCCCATTGACGGCTGGGATAGGCTCCAGCAACTCCCCGCGACCCTGTATAGGATAAGCGGTTTGGAAAATGACATGACATGACATGACGTTGTCAACCAGTTCAGGGTGCCTGAAAATGGCTGGTATAGGCTCCAGCAAGCCCGCGAACCTTGTGAGGATAAAGCGGCTCAGAAGAGTCTTTAAAAATAAATAGATCATTATTATTATCATGTTTTAATGGTTGGAAGTTTTCATTTTTGGGATTTCCTCCTAGCAACTTTCAAAGAAAAATTCTTGAGATTTAGTCCAAGTTTGAGTGCCCTTTACAGGACAGATGGCTGAAAAAAACCTCTAGAAATGTTGATCGTATCAGAGCTAAATTTGCCAGCTTCTGGGGTTGTCGGCGTGAGGAACCACCAAAGGATGGGCAGCTGGCGGCACTCGCCACCCATCGGAGAGGCCCTGGATTCACTTCTGAAAATGAAAACGTTAACTGTTGCTAAACCACTGTAGGGTGTAATACCAGTATTAACCAGAGGGTGGCAGAGATTGCTCACGAGCGCCTCCAAGCCGCAAGCTGCAATTGTGAAGTAGACGCCGCAACATCTCTCCCAAATGAAGCACCTAAACAACTGTGATTTCTTTTTTCCCCCACAGCGTTGAGAGTTCCTTTCAAATGTTTGAGGATTTAGTAAATTTGTGTCCTTGAAAAACATGGATATATTCAACCTAACAGTGTATGGCGGCTTGAGTGGACAAGCGGCCTATGTGGGGGTGCATCCAGGAGCAACTTTACTCCCTTGTTCACACAGGTGAGTGAGCCATTTGGGAATTTCAATGACACGCAGGAAAACTTGTTGTTGTATAGTACTAAAATCGTTGAGTAAGTTGATTTTTGTGAAAATATGCACAAAATGAGTTCTTGCGCTTATTGTTGATTTTCTTTTCAGCAGTTTTTATGGCGTTTTTGAATGGGAATTTGTACGCGCCAGAGGCCTTTACGGGGGTGGGGGTAGGGGGCTGAATCACATTACGTGGTTATTTTTTCTATTTGAAAATTAAAATATATGAAGATACTCTTCTGTACATTGGCTCAATAAAAAAAACCAGACATGCACATATTTTGTCCCTCTTAAAAATGGCATCTTTTGTCAAACATCTGGTTAGGAGGTGTGCGGTCCTATGCCGCCCCCCCCCCCCCCAATTGGCGTTGATTGGCGTCAAATTGTGGCCCTTTCCATCATTCAAGTAGTTGCCCATCCCTGCTCCAAAGTGTTTTTGTGGCAACACGCTGGACTGATTACGTCAAACAATTGTAAACACCTCCCTCTTTACAGAGATGTTGATGTATACACGAAAAAATGAGGAACGGTGGAGCTCTGTGTATCGCGGGCGACATGTTCCAGACTCAATTGGGGAACATCTGCGACTAACAATATTTATTTAAGAAAAAAAAAAACCCCACACATTTCACTCCTTCCTCACACTTTGTACTCATTCAAACTAATTAAGTTAGACCCGTTTTGAAAACAATTATTGTGACCCCCTCATATGTAGTCAAAGGACGACAGTTGCTGAGGCTTTTCAGTCGCGCGGCAACAGGACGCACGTTGTGCTCGAGCTGCTATCGACCACTACTCTCGTCCGGTCACTCCACTCTCTCACCACACACTTGAGGCAACGTTCAAGCTTATATATGTCATCCATCCTGTCCTTTTATCAGAGAAGTTGCTTTGTCACTTTGTCTAGTCATCAAAAACATATCACAGACACACTCACAACAATGCAAATAAAGAGCACCAATTATTTAAAGTATGTACAAGGAACGCTGCAAAGCATGTTGGGAAATGCGTTTGCCTCACCATCCCTCCAGTCTTGTTTCGTGCCTGTTGTCGCTGCCAAGAAATGGGAGGCTATCAATAATATCACCGAGGAAAAGAAGAGTCTCATAAAAGGCAAGGTGTGTTTGCTTTAAACTCTTTGTGACTCCCACGTGAAGTTTACTCTAAACTGACACGTAAAACAAAGGACAATTCAAGATTGGGGTCGAGCCGATTACAACTTTACTGAAAGAAAGCTTTTTGCGGATTGCAACACAAAATCAATCGAATAAGACACTGATGTATTTTAATTGACTTGTAATGTCTCACGCTTGATTCTAGCAAGTGTATCAATAGTGTTTGGTTGAAGCTTTGAGAGCGTGAAATGGTTTTGAAAGCCATGAACTTAAAAATGCAGTACACTTTATGGCCATTGGTGGCAGCACCCAGCGCTCTGCCGCTAAGTCACAGCTGGCGGGACCCATGTCAAAATAACTTAAAAATGTCACATTGAAAAACATTTATTTTGTTTTTATACTAGTAAGTTTCTCCATTGTCAATTTCCTGCATCAGCAACAATTGTCTGCAAACAAGCTTGGTGTCTCGTTTAGCTTGTATTTTTGCGTTGTGTGTGCTCGAGCTAGAGCGTCGACATACCCCCATTTTTGTTGTTGTCTGTCTCTCTGTGGCCTGGTACCAAATGGCCCACGGACCAGTACCGGGCCTTTGACTTGTGGTTTTGATCTGAATCACTGTCTTAGTCATTGTGTATGATGTTCCATGAATACGATACATCAGCGCGTCTGCCATATTGGATGGGGCAGCAAGCAGAATTAGGCCACCTCCCTTCACGCTCATTTGTCCCACAGTCTTAAATGCCTCGCATTCACCCACTATCACACAGTAATATAGTTAGAAAAACAAAAATGAGTTAAATAAAAGCGGATAGATTTATGAAACAGCACCCAAAAAAAACGACTTGTGCTGGTTGCTTCATGCCTGTGACTCCAGGCCACTTTCTCTATTTGAGCTTTTCAAGGCAGGATGTCGGACAGGATCACCACGCTGACACTCACCTCCGACCCCAAAAGTGTCGGCCCTCCCCTGTACCAAATCTTGGGGGGCCTGTGCTGCTCGGTGTCGCGGCACTTGAGGGGCGTCGTGGGGACCTCCCAGTCCGTACTGGGGGCGCTGCAGATCATGGTGGGCCTGCTCAACATCGGCCTGGGGGCCATCCTCATGTGCAGCAAGGACCTATATAGCTGGCCATTGTACTCAAATGGCTTTCCTCACTGGGTGGGAGCACTGGTAAGAAAGACGACACACTGTTTGATGGAAAAGATGATGACTTTTGAATACAAGTTGAGATTTTGCCCACGCAACACGTCTGAAATAAAACAAGCAAACCGGTTTTCTTGACAGTTGGCCTACTTGGCCAGGCCATTTGCCAAAATATGTCAGGAACCAAGCTGGGTGGTGACTTGTACATTTTAGCCTCCAAGGATCAAAATGTATTATTTCATGATTTAAAAAAAAAATCTAAAACTAATTTTGCACAATCATCCAAAAAATATGTCAATTTTCAGACAAAATAATCCAAGTAGACATCAAAGCCATCCATATCCGCCATCTTTACGGTTTCTCCTCACAAGGCTCGCGGGTGTGCTGGTTGCAATCTTCCAAGCGAAACAGTCACAAACGTGTTACGAGGGCACTAGGGAACTATTTATGGACAAAAAAAACCCCGCAATGGTTCAATTTGAATGTTGACGTCGTCTTGTGATCTTGTCTGCCGCAGTTCATCCTCCTCGGCATCGTCTGCATTTTGTCGGAGAGGTTCCCCAGTCCGTGTCTGGTGAGTAGCGCATCTTCGCTCGTTGCACTTACTCAACTCGTTTGTATCGACTAGCCAGTGTAGGAGCAGATTATTTGTGTGTATAGCGTTGTGTAGAGAATTTCTTGTTTTTGCGTTCGTTGATGAGAAATTCTATTTAAGTAGGAATTTTCCCTTGCCTCTTTGGGTGTTCCGACCGGAAGAGGGGACAATTTTCGACCGCCGCGAAAGCAAGATTGTTGTATGTGTGTATACTCATTCAACTACTGGAAACGTTGAAGTTTATTGATAAAAGAAGAACGTGGACTAAATAAACGGACCGCGTGTTCTCTCTCTCAGATTTTCACTCATCCACACCACGGTAATAAAGCGCGTCAATTACAACCTTCCGGTAGGGCATCGCAGTGGCTTAAAGCGTTGGCTTAGACTAACTAGAATGATATTTTATTTGGAAAGAGCCGCTAGCACAATGCTGTCGTCGTTTGAGGCCCAATGATTTTGTTGAAACAGCAGCAATTCAAACAACAGCAGAAACGTAAAGCAGATCATATTATTCTTGCAAATTGCGACTAAAATTTTAAAAAGACAAGTCCTTTGTGTATGTGAGGGTTTGACGACCTTCAACACTGACAGGAGTCATTTAAAGTTCATTTTGGTAAAAAAAAAACAAACAAAAAAAAACTCAAAACTTTTTTACTTTTAATGAATGAGAAAAAAAATTTGCAAGCATAATTGAATGTATTCAAGGAAAAAGTTGTTTTATTTTAGACGAAAACAGAAGAAATTTGTAATACGAGAAGAGTCAGGTTTCCTTTTGAGGGGGAAAAGTCAATCCAGCAAAAATAAAGTGGCATTTTTTTCTAGATAAAGGAAGTCATTTTTAAAATAAAACATTATTTTCTTTCAAAAAAGTCCAAATATTGTGGCAGTAGTACTATTTTTTTCAAGGTAAAATGAATTTTTGATTTTTTAAAAAAAATTTTTATTTCATCAGTCATTGTTGCGTGAACCATTTTTTCCTTGATATGTGTAATAACTCATTTGCACCTTTTTGTGTTTTAGGTGTTGCTCAATGCAATTTTGAACTTCTTGGGGATCGGCTTTGCTCTCACCGGCATCGTCCTTTATGCCCTCAACGTGTCCGAAATACTCGTCTGGAACGGCTGCCAAATATTCGAGCCTGAAATTGGCTTCATTGACGTTGACACTGCCGCCGCCGACATCCTGAGTTTCGCAGCCAAGCAATACTTGGAGCGCTGCTTGGAAGGGGAAGCCCTCCTTCTTGTAAGTGGACGCTCACTTTCATTTAAAACCATCAGAAAGTTGTCATGCTGTGAGAAGACAGTCACATTTCGGGCAGGGGGGGGAAGCATCGACATTGACAAAAAATTATTGCTTTTTTTTTTTTTTTTTGCAAACACTAATCTGAATCTTGTGAGATAAAAAGCCGTATTTACATATTGGAAAGTTGTAGTCTGCTAAAAAACATTTTTAAAATTAAAAAGTCACATTAAAAAATACATCCTACAAGTGCAATTTTTTGGGACAAAATGTATTTTTTTTCCAGAAAGGGTTACAATGCTACAAATATGAAGCCGTATTCATGAAATATTGTTTAGGAATGAAAAAAGCTGTGCTAATGTCACCATAAAGTTGTATTTTTAGAGAACAAAATCTTGCAAGATAAAATGTCTTGTTTATGAAATAAAAAGAGTCATCTTCAAGAGAAAAAAAGGATATTCTGATACAATTTTGTTTTTTGAACTCATTATCTTAAAATACATTTGCTTTTCAGGATTTCAAATGAGGAAACTAGCAATATTACAATAGAGTAAGTCATTGTGGAAACCATAATGAAATTGTCTTTTTTTTTTGTGAAAGTTGTATTTTTGCAAGATAAAAAAAAACATAATAAAAAAATAATTAGTCCAATGAAGTTGTGCTATAGAACAAAGTTCGACCTTGTTGTTGTCGAGTGAGTCGGATCACTCGGAATTGAATGAGAATTAAGTCTTTTTTTTTTGTTTCAAAAAAGTCTTTTTAATTTGTGGTTGTGCAGACGCTGCTGAGAGCCTTTAACCTTATTGCCATGGCGCTGTGTGTCTTGGAACTCTGCCTGGTTATCAGCTCCTGTGTGTTGGCCATCAAATCTCTGTGTCACCGTGGCAACAGCGACTACAACGACAACCAGCAGCAGGTAGCAAGTCACCTCCCGTGTAGAGACGTTTGCCTGCCCCCTGTTGGCGGACTCACAAGACCACATCCACAAGTTGACCAGCGGAACATAACACTGGTCAACACATTTTTACAAAGTTTCGTAATCAGAGATGGAAATAATTTCTTTCTAGATACTCTTTTATAAAAAAATTTTTTATTTAGGGCTATTGCAAATAATACAGCGCAGATACACTGTGTATATTTTCATTTCAGTTATTTTGTTTATACTTACATTTTTAAAGATATTTAGGGTTAGGTTTCCAAAAGAGGAAGTCAACCCAAACCTTTTTTTTTTTCAAAAATATGTCCTATGCAGGCCCACTAGATGAAACACGGCATTCTGATTAATATTGCGTTTAATATTAGTTAAGCAGCAAAATCCACACGTTTTCAGCCATCTTAGGGGGCGGCCATTTTGTCACTTCTGTTGACTGAAAATGACATCACAGATGCTCAGGGGACAGATAACGACCAATCGTGGCCGTTTCTCAGTTACCCTGAGAAACTGTGATGTCATCTTCCGTCGGCGGAAGTAACAAAATGGCTGCCCCTTGAGATGGCTAGGTTTTTGCTGCTGAACTCTTATTCCACAAACACAATATTTATCAGAATGCTGGTTGACTTCCCCTTCAAATATGGCAAGGCAAACCAGCTTTATTTCTATAGCGCATTTTATACGCAGGGTAACTCAATGTGCTTTACATAATTAAAAGTACAGCATTTAAAACCATTTACAAACAAAAGAACTAAAGACATTTAAAAGCAAATTGAAGAAACAAAAAGTCGCTAAGAGTGTAAGAACAAGATTTTGGACAAGATGATATTAAAAAAGCTTTGAAAGACCATAATCATTGGTACGGGAAAAGAACAACCTGCACTTAAAAGTATTTCCACATATTTAACCGATGAGCACTTAAAGGTATTTTACGTGTATTTGATGCATAAATATTTGATGATGATTCTTTTTTTTTTTTTTTTTTTTTTGGTCACATTTGCATCCAAAGATGAAATGCCGTTTGTTGTTGTTTGGCCGTTTAGAGCCATGACGATCTGGAAGGTGGAGACAAGTCCTCCGTGGAGGAAGTCACCACCTAATACACGCCGTCGTCTTCATGTTCATCTTCATCTTCGTCTTCCTCTTCTTCAAACTGCACCTTATGCATACACAATGCACTCTCACATCTGGAATTGATATCAAATGTAAAAAAAACAACTAACAAAAAAACACCTCTTCCTTATTTTTGCACTTTGTTAGAGATGCGGCGGGGTTGAATTATATTTTGGGAAATGCTTTCCTGTACAGTAAAAATCCGTTCGTATCAAGCAAAATGACCCGAATTGAGGGGGAGGGGAGTATTATAGAGGGGCCCTAAGAAATGAAAAATGGTCACATTTTTCAGATGTTTACCAGTACCGAGGCAGTAACAAGGGGATGTTAAAAAAAAAAAGGTGCCTACTTCCATTCCAACATGCTATTTAATGCCAAATGTTACAATTGTATACAATCTAATATGATCATTTTTGCCCCTCACCTTGAATCAAAGAGCGTCGCAGGCGGTGTCGTATTTGACACTTGTTAGCTTGTTGTGGCGCCGTTGAAGGATCAGAGACGTGAGTCGGTGAATTTTTACTGATGTTTACTGACAACACTGCAGCTTCTGTGTGGCCCTAATATCGCTAAGGCGTGAAGAGCACACACACAGTTCTGTATCGCTTGCTAGTTAGTCGGTCGTTTACTTGGGCTCCAAGCAGAGCAACAGTGTTGCCTTCCGGAACTCGGACGTAGCACAACTTAAAGGGATCATTCGGCCAAGGTGGACCCTTTTTCACTCATAAACTCTCGATGTAATTTTGTATCAGGCAAATCAGTGATGGGCATTCCGTTCCAAGGACGGAACGGTCCGTCCGTCCTGGACAGATGCTCATTTTGTGGACGATCGGTTGAGAAATCTTTTAAAAAGGACGGACTAAGTTTGAAATTTAGCCAAGCCAAACTCTGGGCTTGTCACACAGCCGCACATCAGAAATCGACTATCTTCAAGCGGCCATTTGCACCGCGTCGCCAAGCTACATTTCTAGCCGGACAGAATTAGCGTTCGCCCCGCTACGGCTGCCTCATAGGCTAAGAAGCTATATTCATAGTTAATGAGTTCATCTTGAATTATCAAGAACTTGTTTTTCTTTTTTCAAGACAATGAGTTTTTTTTCTTTTTATTTACCTCTACTAATTTCAACGTTCAACTTCAGGAGTTGCAAAAGCCCTATTCGTCTTTCATCCTTTTCAGGTACGGTAACCACATATACCACATATGCGGAGGTGCCGCCACCTGAAAAGGATGAAATATGAAGACTTTTACAACTCCAGAAGACAGTAGCTGAACGGGGAAACCTAGTAGAGGTAAATTTCATAATCGTCTTAAAAAAGAAAAACAAATAATAGAAGCTCATTTTGCAGCGCTAAGCACACGCAAGGTTGCTTTCCTGCTGTGATTCTGTGGCCATAAAGTGAAGAGAATTTGGGTTCATGTCCCTCCCGATGTCCAAATAATTTTTCAAGGACATGAAAATCAGCTTTTTCCCAAAGCCCACCCCAGTCCACCACAGCCCCTCCTCCGGCCATCGACTGTGCTTTACACGCCACTTCCTCACACACACTTTTAAAAGCGCTCGACACTAGTTGAAAGTTTGGTTTGGTGCCTGTTGTCACTCTGTCGCTGTCAAGAAATGGGAGACTATTGACAACATCACCGAGGAAAAGAAGAAGGCTCTCAGAAGAAGGTAAGGTGTGTTTTTAATTTGTCAATCCCGCTCGAAGTTGACTGCAAAAATGACACGTAAAACTGGAAGACAATTCAACATTGTACACTCTGCATAATTTCCTAACATGTGCATTGTTATATTACGTGGATTTAATTTTTCAATTAAGAAAATATCTATAACTAAATGTTCAATTTTAATGTTAATATTTTTAGACTATCAAGATTTATATGAAAAAAAAAAACCTGATTACTTGTAATCTTTTTATTGTGGATCAAGAAAAAGAACATGTATAATTATAATAATCCGTTTTTTTTTTTTTTTTAAATAGGTGAATTGAATGAATTATTTCAAACCAGAAAATGGCCCATGCAAAATTTACTGAAGTTGTACAATGTTTAATTAATGAATTAATTGGATTATATTTGATACTTTTGTTTGAATTAGTACTTGGTGAGTAACAGTCAAGGAAATTCTGCTGGCATTCCTGCTCATCACGTCACTGAAAATGTAAACATGACGTCATACTTTGGGAACATTAAAAAAACCGCTGACTTAACAAATGCATCAAAAGAAAACATTGAACAATACAACATATTGGTTTGCACAAGTGTGGTACACAGCAAAAGATAATGGTTGTTAAAAAAAAAAAAAGTCCCAGCTTGCTTAATAATGATGTGGAATGAGGAAGCGAAAATGAGAAGAAAAAATGTGGAAGACGGGTACACAACTCACAACACGGTCAAAATCAGAAAACAAAATAGGAAATCCAAGATTCTTTTTTCAACAACAACAAAAAACATTTGCATAATTTAATCTACGGAAAGAAGCAAAGACATTGAAAAACGTCATTACATTTTTTTTTTTAAAAAAGTCCAAATTGATATTTTGGATATTTTATCCAAATATTTTTTTTCCTGAATGTAGTTTTTCCAATACTTAAAAATTTGTCACGATGTTTTTGCTGCTATGTCAACATAAGTTTTCTTGCGCCGTGTTGGTGTGCCTGTTACGCAAATATTGTCCAATATTCGAAGTGTGAACGTGTAGCATTTAATTGCGCTCACTCGTGTAACGGGTTTTTTTTTTTCTTGTTTTTTGAGTTCCTGTCATCTTCACTACGACTACACCGACGCATCTTTCCCCACCCACCACTCGAACGGAGTATATTCCACCGACTTTGAATCTGCGCAAAGAGGCACGTAAGTACAGAACCATTTTGTTTAAGATAAGACAGGAAGTCAAGCCATGGTCCTCGTTGCACAGAAATGGCCCCACATGTCTTCCTGGCTCACATACTCGAGGTGAGATCGTAAAATTATTGCATCATATTTGGAGTTTGGGTGTGTTACTCTTAACTGGAGAATAGCACAAGATTAGAGTTGGAAGTTTTCAGAATGTTAAATGTTTACGACTAGGCCAGGATTTTAAAACGCAGTACAGGTTGTGACCGTGGGTGGCAGCACCGAGTGCGCCACTGTTAAGTAACCACAGACTTGTGATGATGGTGGACTAAGGGTTAGGAAAGAAATATAATGATCATGATAATAAAAAAAAAGTATGATTCCACCCATCTCACACACCCCTTCTACTCAAACGTATGAAAACTAGACATGTTTTGAAAGTTTTGTCTTGTGCCTGTTCTCAGTCACTCTGTCGCCAGGGCTGGACTGGCCGTCTGGCATCGCAGGCAGATGCCCGGTGGGTCGGCATCTTCAGGGCCCAGTGTGGTGCAATTCATTTTGAATTTTTGTCTGGGCATTTTTTCCCCCCCCTGTTTCCCCCCAAGAGCCCAGCCCACAAGCCAGAGAGAGAAAAACAAAAAAGTTTGTCAATTGATCCAATCAACACTACACGGTAGTGAGGAGCTGCTCTGGCCAGCGGGCACATCGAAATACCATCCCTGACGGAATATATCTTTTGAACAAAACCATTTGTTTCTTGCTGGGTTTACATGGAGCCATGTATTCCGATTAGAAAGGGTCCGAATGACCAATCGGAATGAAAATGCTCCATATAATAAATGCCCCAATCGGAATGAAAAGGACAAATCCGAATGGAATTTCATTCGGATTCACAGGGGTGGCATATTCCAATTGCCAATCCGAATGAGCGTCATGTAAACAGTTCAATTGGAATAGCCTGGCTGCATTGTTATATGACCTAAGATTTGTTAAAAAAAAAATTAAAAATTTCCATGCTTGCTTTTGTGATGTGGAATGAGGAAATGAAAAGAAAAAATGTGGAAGGAGCACATCTCCCAATCACAGACATTTACATCGTCAGCCTCTTAAAAATGATGCCCTTAGTCATATTTCGACCACAAAAAAAATGTGTTGCGACGTCGAGAATGGACTTAATCCGTACCAGATCACACGCAGGTGCCGCACTCCTGACTCGCGGCCGAGCAAGAAAAAATAAGAGTGTTGTGTACCTTGCGGTCCCACAGACCCAATAACATGTGACCCATATTGTTTTTATTTCACCGCTGTGCGTGTGTGTCTGTTGTTTTTGTTTGACTTTTTTTTCGTATTTTTTTTTGGGGGGGGAGGCGTGTCTGCTCGTGCGCCGCCTGCTTGTGACGTGAAGATTACGTTCTCGACGCCGATGGGCTGTCGCCGACGAGGGATGTGCCGGGACCACGTGGGCGATTAAATATGCAGGACGGCACGCGGTGACAGACACGTTGCGTTCACATTAAAAGTCACATTTGTATTTGCGACGTGAGCGAGTACATAAAAAAAATGTCATTTAACAAAAAAAAAAAAATCGCAAATGGCCATCACGCCCTGTAGTGCGAGCGTAGCCGCAATCGATGTTGACATCATGTTGTTTTTTTTCACGGCAGGATGTCGGTAGCCATGACCAAGGCTGACGGGGTCACGATGCTGACACTCGCCGGCGACCCCAAAAGTAGCTGGCCCCCCCTGTGCCAAATCTTGGGGGGCTTGTGCTACAGCCCCGTGTGCTGCTCGGTGTCACGGCTCCTAAGGGGCGTCATGGGGACCTCCCAGTCCGTACTGGGGGCGATGCACATCATGGTGGGCTTGCTCAACATCGGCTTGGGGGCCCTCTTTATGGGCACTGGGGCCGGCTACGGGTGGCGAATGAGCTTCTCTGGCTACCCTCACTGGTTGGGAGTACTGGTAAGAAAGACACGCCAAAGGCGACACACTGTGTGACGGAGATGTGATTTTTGAATTGTTTGTATGCAAATTGTTGGGGGGTTGCCCACCCACCAAGTGTGAAATGAAACAACCCAGCCCATTTTCTCGATAGTTAAAAAAAAAACTTTTTTTTTTTTGCACGTCAGGTTTCTGAGCTATTTACGTTTTTGTTTTTGTTTTGTTTTTAAAGCGGAAGTCAACCCGAACTTTTTTTTTTCCAGAATATGTTCTATGCAGGCTCACTCGTCGTTTGTGGAATATGAGAAATCCACCCGTTTTTAGCTATCTCAAGGGGCGGCCATTTTGTCACTTCTGTCGACTGGAGATGACATCGAAGTTGCTCAGGGCTCAGAAAACGACCAATCATCCTCAGCTATTATTATTATTATTATCGATACCTGCTCGACAAAAAGCCAAGGGCAGATTCAGACTTGGCACAAAAAAAATCTTCTGGAAAGGTTTATTTGAATCTCTGATTCTCATTCAAGCTGGGTTGTGATTTGTACATATTTGTTGATATTTGAATGTTGATCTCTTGTTGTTTTCCTGTCTGCCGCAGTTCATCCTCTTTGGCATCGTCTGCATTTTATCGGAGAGGTTCCCCAGTCCGTGTCTGGTGAGTAGCGCCTCTTCGCTTGTGCGCTGACTCGACTTGCTTATATCGAGTAGCTAGAATGATATTTCACTCTGAAAGAGCCGCTAGCACAATGCCGTCGTCGTTCGAGGACCAATGATTTTGCTGCAGCAGCAACAGTTCAAACAACGACAGAAACGTAACAAGCAGACAAATTATTCTTGCAAATTGCTCCAAAGAGACAAAAAAAAGAAAGACATCCTCTCTTTTGCATGTGACAGGAATAGACAACCTTAAACACTGACAGGAGTCATTTAAATTTCATTTTGAAGGAGGAAAAAAATGTTTTACTTCAAAATAAATAATAATGAAAAAGAATGTAATTTTGCAAGTTTAATAGAAGTTCTTCCAAGAAAAAAGTTATTTTAGATGAAAACAATTTGTAAAAATAGTCAGATTTTATTTTTGAGGGGGGAAAAAAGTCATTATCCAACAAGAATAAAGTGTTGGTTTTTTTTTAGATTGAAATAGTCATTGTAAAAATAAAAGTTTGGCTTTTTTCTTTAAAAAAAAAAAAAGTCCCAATATTGTGGGAATAGTCATATTTTTTCAAACTAAAATAATGTATTTTAGCAGAGTGTCATTTTTTTCATTCATATTTTATCATAGTTTCGGGAATCTTTTTTTTTTCCCCCTTCATTTGGCTAATTACTCATTTGTATCTTTTTGTGTTAAGGTGTTGGTCAACGCGATTCTGAACTTCTTGGGGATCGGCTTTGCCATCGCCGGCATCGTCCTTTACGCCATGAACGTGTACGGAGGTTACATGTGGTGGCCCTACAACGTGTGCAGTTATAATAGCTATTATGGCAATTTCCCGTCCAGAATTTCCGGCACCATGAATCCTTTGGTGAAGGACTACTGGGAGCGCTGCTTGGAGGGGAGAGCCCTTGCTCGCGTAAGTGGACGCTCACGTTCATACCAAAGCATCAAAGAGTTGTCATGCTACGAGAAGGCGGTCACATTTTTGGGAGAAAAAAAGCACAGAGGTTATCGAAATAAAGTTAATTTTTTTGCAACAAGTAAAAATCATATAACCTTGCATGATATGAAGTCACATTTGCGAAAATTGAAAGTCATAATCTTCAAAAAAAAAAAATTCTGTAAGTCCTATAGTTTTCAAAAATCAAAATATTATTTTTGTTCAACTGTTCTATAAAGAAAGGGTCGCTATCCTGCGAGTGTGAAGTTTCATTTACGAAATGAGGAGTCGTAATCTTCAAAGAAAAAAAAAAGTCATTCTTCAAGCTAGAAGTAGTGTTTTAGAAAGAACAAATATTTTGATTAAAGGAAAAAAAGCAGCACCATAACCAGAATAAAGTTGTATTTTTTAGAGAACAAAAACTGTAATCTTGCAAGATAAAAAGTCTTATTTATGAAATGAAAAGTAGTACTCCTAAGAAAATAATGTATTTTCTGGTACACTTTTGTATTTTTTTTTTTTTTTTTTTTTTTTTTTTGAAAGTCTCAATCTTACACGTAAGAAGTCGTAATATTCAAATAAATTTATTTTTCAAGATTTCAAATGATGAAACTATAACAACAGTATTCCAATGTAGTAAGTGCTTGTGTAAATAGTTTCTTTTTTTTCAGTCCCCCCCAAAAATTCCAGTGAAGAGAGAATTCTCTTACATTCCTGACATTCATATTAAGAGAATAAAGTTCGACCCGCTGCTTGTGGTCAAGTTCTCTGCCACGATCTCGCGCTGTTATCTCAACTCGTGCAAGTCGGGATTGAACGAGAAGAAAGTCTTGTTGTTGGTTTTTTTGTTGTTTTTTTGCTTCACACATTTTTTTTTGTGGTTGTGTAGACGCTGGTGAGAGCCATCAACGGCATCGCCATAGCTCTGTGCACCTTGGAACTCTGCCTGGTTCTCAGCTCCTGCGTGTTGGCCATCAAATCTTTGTGTTGCCGCGGCAAGAGCGAGCACCACGACAACCGGCAGCAGGTAACGAGCCACCTCCGGTTGAGAGGTGTTTGCCTGCCCCCTCTTTGCAGTAGGTTTTTTTTAGGGTTTGCAGAAAATCGGTACTCGATCACCAATTCAATCAGAAGATGGAGCAATATATCTATTTAAACAACTTGTATATTTACTCTACAGTCGACCCCTGCCATAGTGAAAATGCATTGGGAAAAAATAATCATTAAAACCCACCAAATTCCTCGAAAATAAATGCTGACAAACATTAAATATAACATGTAATTTTTACATGTTTACATGTCCTCTGTCATTAATAAAACAGTCTGTTTTTATTTCATTTATATATATATACTTTATTTTTTTAATGTGTACAAAGGTTAGATGTGAGCATTTCTTTATATAAAATAAATTTGGTGCACCAAGACACCCCAAAAATATTTGCAGTCAAAGTTACATGATGACCCAAAGATGAATTGATGCCTTCTGTTCTTCTTTGGCTTTTTAGAGCTGTGACGAGTCGGAAGGCGGATACAAGCCGCTCCTGCGCAACGTCGAGGCCTAACACGAACCGTCGTCTTGCTCTTTCTCTTCTTCTTCAAAGTGCACCTTACAAATACAGTATGCACTCTTGCATCTGGAATTTTTATCAAATGTAAAAATAAATAAATAAAACACCTCTTCCTTCATTTTGCACTTCATTAGAGATGTGGCGGGTTTGAGTTGAAATTTGGTAAGTGCTTTTCTGTGTGCATACACGCTTGCCTTAGCACAGTTCACCTTTGATGCATTTGGAATTTTACGCTGACTTTTTTGATACTTGCATCGTATTCTCTCTTTTGCATGTTAAGACATGTTGACAAAAAGCTACAAAGATATTTGGCAATTGTTTTTCCTTGTTTTTTTCAGCACAGTGAATCCCACGCACACTTGGCGTTCCGCACCCCCAGATTCACCTATTTGCCTTTCTCTTCCCAATGTTTTTTAAAACAGAACTTTTTGGGGGGGAGCAACCCCCATCTTTCCTGGAAAATATATATAGCATCCCCTCACTTTTCGAGGTAGATAAGTTCCAAGCCCCCTCCCCCACATGGGAGGGGAGGATTTCTGCCTCTATTAAGCTATTAAACACATGGTTCACACCCTTCTGAACAGTTGTTACACTAAATAATTTTAAAGTTAAAAAAGCAAAATTGACAATAAATACTGAGCTGCTCATTATAGGCTACATTCAGAAATGAATGTGTGCGCAGCGCACTTTGCTCCCCGGCAACGGACGAGGATGACAAAACGTCAACTTAATTTGATTTGCTCTTGATTTGTTGTTTTTTAATTATTTGTTATTGTGTTGTTTTTGTGGTTTTAGGTTTGCTGTTGTGTTTGTTTTGTTTTTGTGTTTATTTGCTGTTGTTTAGATTGCACTGTGTTTTGCACTTCAGGGCCGCCGTTGTAACACGGAAAGGGCAAAATTACCATCGAAAAAAACACATTACAAATTTAAATAAACAATTGTGTCTGATTTGGTTTTTCCGCAGGACTGCCAACATTTGTCACTCCCATCTTTTTGCTTCCATGCCAACTTTTATTGTGTGGCAGTTGGAATATTGTCCAGTAATGTGAACGTGTAAACCTACTTAATTCGGCGTCGAGGGGAGTAAGCGCAGTCAAGGGGTTAACTCAGCATTTGCCTGCGCTTTCCCGGAACAAGAGGAAAGTCCTCCTCGGTCCTCAGGCGTCAGCCACCACTTGACCAGAGTGTATCCCACTGACTGAATCTACGCGAAGAAGCAAGTAAGAACAATTTTGTTTAGTTTATAAATAATGTAGAAGCGGAATTAAATGTCCTTGTTTACGTCACGTATTTCCAACGCGTGTTGTTTTTTCGGGAAGCCAAACAACTGCGTAACGTGTCTTCCTGGCTCACATACGCGAGGTTGGATCATACATATACGTCACATTTGGAGTTTAGATGTGTTACTCATAGCTGGGGAATAGTATAATATTATATTCGAAGTTTTAAAGAGTGATCATGATTACGAATAAGACAACATTTTTAAAATGCAGTACAGGTTATGACC
This sequence comes from Filicampus tigris, assembly GCF_054856515.1. Classification (NCBI taxonomy): domain Eukaryota; kingdom Metazoa; phylum Chordata; class Actinopteri; order Syngnathiformes; family Syngnathidae; genus Filicampus; species Filicampus tigris. The sequence continues at coordinate 3,255,555 of NC_141224.1, read as the reverse complement.
GTCGGTGGCAGCACTGAACGTCCTACTGCTAAATAACGCCCAGCGTGACATTTGGAACCCTCTTTGAAATAAAATATAAAAATAAGACACTGATTTATTTCTATTTGCTTGTAGTGTGTCGCGCTTTGAACTACTCGCATATGTATCAACTGTCGTTGGTTGAAGCTTGAAGAGCATTAATTAAGACAGCAAATCAAAAAATACGCATTTTTTTTTTTTTTGGGTCGCCATATTGGATGGGGCAGAATTAAACTGTACAGATTACAAAATAATATTTTTCCCATACCCTGTCACCAGGGGAACTCCTTGCATTCGTCCATTATACCACACTTATAAATGTAGGAAATAGCTCCAAAAATGTATGTTCTTTGGTCATCGTCGCTTGATTGATTTTTATTGTAAGCCAACATTTGAATCGAGAGTGAGCTTCAGATGCGCCGCCACTCGAATGAAGTAGAAAACCAAATGCAGCAATTGAGGTTCTGTAATGCCCTCGCATGCGGGCAAGGAGAGCCACAGTTGCGAAGGTACTTTCAGCTGTTTATTGAACAGGACAAACGCAAAATATTTTTTAACATATGGTATCCCACCACCGATTTGCTTTTGGTGTGTACAGACCAAAGTCTTGTCTCATACAAAAGTGTTTCTTTGGCACCATTATGTGATCGTTTGGTGCCAATTAGAACAATATTGAAGTGAGGCCAATAAATAAATAAATAAAATACATAGACTGATAACTTGAATTAAAGCAAGCAAGAAAGAGACTTAAATGGGACCAGAGACGTGAGCCATTTAGAGGCGCAATAATGAATTGGCAACTAATTGTCATATGTAATCAATAATGATTTTTGGTAATTGAACCAACGTTTAGAGACCACGTTGAATCAAAAATTGTCTAATTCCTTGAAATTTCAGCCTCTCAACAGTAAATATCTGATTTCTTTACTGTAGTCCTCAATGAAAGAAGACTGATTATGTAAATGTTGAAACAAATGTGCAAATATCTGCTTTTACTTTGGAGGATAATGATCAATATTTTTGCCCGTTTTCTGACATGTGACAGACCACACCAGTAATTGAATCTTTTTTCTTTTGTTTGTACGTTTTATCTACTGTCAATTTAAAATAACGTCCTGTTTTTTTAGTAGAGGTATGGTGATTAAAACATGTTCTTTTTTGAATTTGATGAAGTGATTAATCGTCAAAATGATCCACATATGAATTATTATGAAAACGCGGTGGTGTGTTTCCAGACAGGATGTCGGTAACCATGACCAAGGCTGACGGGGTCACGCTGCTGACACTCACCAGCAACCCCAAAAGTAGCTGGCCCCCCCTGTGCCAAATCTTGGGGGGCTTGTGCTACAGCCCCGTGTGCTGCTCGGTGTCGCGGCACCTGAGGGGGGTCATGGGGACCTCCCAGTCCGTACTGGGAGCGCTGCACATCATGGTGGGCTTGCTCAATATCGGCCTGGGGGCCATTCTCATGAGCAGCGGGCCCGCCTCCGGCGTGAACATGGACTCATCTGCCTTCCCTCAATGGTTGGGAGCGCTGGTAAGAAAGAGAGTGGGAGCTGATATGTCAATTTTTGCTGAAGTTGTATTACTTGATCTTTTTTTTTTAAATATCCCCAATTTACCGGTAATGTGCACGATCATCAAAGTAAAACGTCAACTCAAGACAAGACAAGACAATGCAATGCAGTTTTATTTATATAGCGCATTTCATAACAGCTAGAGCTGTAACAAAGCACTTTACAAACAGTAGACAATAAATAAAGACAATAAAAGGCCGTAATACATAAGTATTAATAAATATAGATATAAATAATATGTAAGATACAAATAAAAAAAACATATAAACAAATAAAGCCAATTAATTAACGTAAAAAGAGCCCAATTGTGAAGAGTGTCGCCAAACACAGAGGCCCACTTTCCGCCATCTTGACAAAAAAGAAAAAAAAAAACGAGTAAACATCAACTGCACTTTTTAAATGGTGATTTTAAATGAAAATGTATTTTCTTGTCTGCCACAGTTCATCCTCTTCGGCATCGTCTGCATTTTGTCGGAGAGGTTCCCCAGTCCGTGTCTGGTGAGTAGCGTTTCTCCGCTCGTGCAGTCACTCAACTCCTTTGTAGCTAGAATTATATTTTACTCTCCATGATAGAGCTGCTATCACAATTCCTTTGTTGTTTGAGGCCCAGTGATTTTTGCTACAACATAAAAGTGGCAAGAAGACAATTTATTCCCGCAAAGTGATACAAAGATGCATTAAAAAAAAATAATTAAAAAAAAAGATGTCTTTTCTTTTACATCAGGGATAGACGACCTTAAACAGTGACGGGAGTAAAGGTAATTTTTGCAAAAAAAAAAAAAAAATTTTACCTTCAAAATAAATTTTACAGGCCAATGTTTACAATTCAGGAAAAGGGTTTTTATTTTAGATGAAAAAAATAATGATTAGTAATGTGTGAATAGTCAGATTCTTCTTTTGGGGAGAAAAAAAGTCATAATCGTAAATCATCATCAATTTTGAAATAAAAGGTTTTTTTCCTTACGAAAAAGTCACAATATTGTGGGAATAGAAATATATATTTTTCAAGTTAAAATGATGCATTTTAGAAATTTTTTTTTTTTCATTTATTTAGTGAATCATTTTTTCCTTTATTTGAATAATTTCTTATTTGTACCTTTTTGTGTTTTAGGTGTTGGTCAATGCAATTCTGAACTTCCTGGGAATCGGCTTCGCCATCGCCGGCATCGTCCTTTACGCCATCAATTTGGGCGATATCTACATCTGGCGCATTTGCCGAGGTGACGACAGTTATGACGATTATTGGGACAGAAAGCATCCCACTCACACCCCGAGTCCTGCTGAGGAGTACTACCTGGAGCGCTGCGGGAAGGGGAAAGCCCTCATTCTGGTGAGTGGGCGCTCACTTTCATACAAAAAAAAATCAGAAAGTTGTCATGCTATCAGAAGACGGTCACATTTTTTGGGAGGAAAAAAGACCGATATTGATTGCCATGCAGCGTAAATCGGGTCGCTCTAAACGGTGGAATTAATTAATAGCGATTTCCCTACTGCATTGATCCCGAATGCCTTTCAGGGAACTATGACTGTTTTTGGCTTATTTTGATCAAGAAAATGACCCCCCCCAAAAATATTTTAAATCATTCAATCATGGGAAGAGCGCTACACTTGGAGAATTTTGAGTTCAATTTATTAGCATAGAGGTTAAAACTTAATGCAAGCACACAAAATACGCAATCCAATTCTTATGTGCATTTATTTTCAAATTTACATGGGAATGTGAACAGGTACAACACAATGAAAACTAACTACAGGGATAGGACATATTAACATACCGGTACATAAACATACATTTTCAAGAATGTGTTCTATGCAAGCCCACTAGTTGAAATAAGGCATTCTGTTAAATATTGCGTTTGTGGAATAAGAGTTAATCCACTCGTTTTTAGCCATCTGCGGGGGCGGCCATTTTGTCACTTCTGTCGACTGGAAATGGCATCACAACTACTCAGAATTTTCCCGAGATAAAAAGTTCAACATTTTTTCTAGAAACAGGAATTAGGAGAATGATGTTGTGATATTAAGAGAATAAAGTTCAACCTGTTGCTTGTTAAATTCTCTGCCACAATCTAGCGTTCGTAACACAAATTTGCAAAGATCCACCAAGCGAGTTGACTCCTTTTTTTTGGCGTATGTGTCTTTGTGTAGATGCTGTTGAGAGGCATCAACGGCGTTGCCATCGCGTTGTGCGTCTTGGAACTGTGCCTGGTTATCAGCTCCTGCGTGTTGGCCTTCAAATCTCTGTGTCGCCAAGGCAACAGCGAGTACGAAGACAACCAGCAGCAGGTACACAAGCCACCTTCCGTTGAGGGACGTTTGCCTGCCCCCTGTTGGCAGGCTCGCAAAAAATAAAACATCCACAAGTTGACCAGCTTATCTCATTTTTAAATAAAAAGTTATACAATAAAATTAAGAAATCTAGAGCAATAGCAAATAATGCAGCTGATATGCACGGTTTATATTTTTTTATTGAATCATTGTTTCTTTATGTAGAGTGTGTATTTTTGTTTCTAAAATACAAAGGTTAAATAGGAGCCATTCCTTAAATGAAATACATTTGCTGCTCCAAAACACCCTAAATTTTTCCATTTAAATTCACATGATGACATGCGCTCTTTTGCTTTCTATCTTTACCGTTTGTGTCCAAAATCGAATTGACGCCTTTTGTTGTTTGACTTTTTAGAGCCGTGACGAACCGGAAGGCGGATACAAGCCGCTCCTGGAGGGAGTCGAGGCCTAACACGCACAGTCGTCTTCTTCTTCTTCTTCTTCTTCTTCAAAGTGCACCTTACAGATACACGAAGCACTCTTGAATCTGAAATTGATAACAAATGTAAAAAAACAAACACGTCTTCCTGGTTTTTGCACTTGGTTAGAGGCGCGGCGTGTTTGAGTTGAGTTTTGAAAAGTGCATTCCTGTGTGTGTGTGTTTGTGTCTTGGGCACAATTGACCATTGACATATTTCGAATGTGCTTTCTTTTTGGATATATGCAGCGTATTCTCCTTTTTGCCTGTTAAGACATGTTGACAATTAAAAGCTACAAAGACATTCAGTAATTGTTTTTCCTCCTTTTTTCAGCACTGGGGACCCCCTGCAGATTCACCTATTTGCTATATCTTTTCCCAATATATTAAAAAAATGTGTGTGTATATATGTTATATATCTTTTTGGGGGGATTACATTTAAAAAACATTTTAGAATAATGTACCTTGGTTTGATACCCCGCCAGCCCCCCCCCCACCCCCTCTTCAAAAGGTGCCAGGTAGGAACATGAGCAAATAAAGGAACAATAGGGGATTTTGCTCAGCATATTTCTAGGTGATAGCAATGTTAGTTTTGGCCAGGTGGGCGCTTTCATGCACCAAAAAACGCAAAGGCGTCCGCTCAGCCTGCGCTCGGGTGCGACCGTCCCGTCATTCTTTGGATTTGGACTGCGCGGCCCCGGAAGACGCTTTGGCTCGGCGGCGACATGTCACCGTCCAACGCAGACGCGCGCCTCATCTCGCCCCTTGGGGTGAGAAAGCCTACCGCGCTTCTTTGCCTTTCTGTTTCTCTTCCAGCCTCGCAGTGAATCTCTCTCTCTTTTTTTTTTTTTCTTTTTTTTTACAAATAGTTAATGCTCCGAGAGTGAAGTGATTTTGTTTGTATCGTTGATGTCGCGTAGACTGTGCAGATCCTGGTGGGCGCGTTCAACATCGGCCTGGGGCCGGGGCGGACCAGCACCGCGGCTGCAGATTTGACCGCTTTGGGTGTTGCCTACTGGCTGGGGGCTGTGGTGCGGCACCATGACGATACACGACACGCACACACACACACACACACACACACGCGCGCATATGTATATATTTATATATATATACAGTATCAGATAGGGGTCTCAAAGTCTGGTCCTCGAGAGCCTCTATCCGATCTGTTTTATATGTGTCCCTGCTCCAACACACCTGATTCAAATGATCAGCTCAAAGGCAGATAACTATCCTGGTCGTTTGAATCAGGTGTGTTGGAGCAGGGACACATATAAAACAGACCGGATAGGGGCTCCCGAGGACCGGACTTGGAGACCCCTGGTATCAAGTCTTATCCCGCCATAGAATACTTGAAACGAACGTTTTGTATGTTGACTGATAATGTTTTGTCTGTCATCAGTTCATGGTGACAGGAATCATGTCAGTTTTGTCTGCAGGCTTGCGGCCTCCCGGCCTGGTGAGTCCTCACTCTTAAAGTCTGCCCCCGTTTTTTGGGGGTTTTTTTTTACCAATTTTCCCAGTTGCGAGACGTGGCTTAGCCTGTTTTTTGCTTTGTGAAGAGGGACAAAATTTGAGATTTCAATATTGATCTTCGGCTATGTCTTGAGCAAATTGGGGAAAAAAATGGAGCAACTAAGGTTCAATGATGAAAAATTGCACTTGTTTGTTTACAATCAAACTCCAGCTCCTGCAACAAATCTGAGAATGTGTCAATTTGAAAAAGGTGGGAATAAAACTAACTCTTAATTAATGAAAAAAATAAAAATTACATTACTCAGTTTAAAAAAGCCTTCAGGTTTGTGATATTACACAAAAAAGACTAATGTCATTAGGTTTTCAAAATAAAAACCTTTATTGCCAATATTTTTTTTTTTTGAATATGATTTTATTATATTTCACCCTTTCTTATGAAACTTCAATATTACAGGGGATGGATTTCTCCAACAATCACAACCTGACAATCTTTGTTTAAGAGTTTCCGAGTTAGGTCACAGCATGAATTGAAGTGTGTCACGTGGCATCCCCAGTGTCGCAGTCGTGACGTTACGTTGCCATTGCGTGTTCATGTGGTGTTGCAGAAGTGCTTCACGGCCTTGCTGAACCTGGCCTGCACTATTTTTGCACTGGCCGCCTTGGTTCTGTACGCCGCCGATGCGGAAAACGCTTCCGTCCTGTGGATGTGCCGACCAGGATTTGAAGGACGAAGCCAGCGCCCGGACGCCGACTGCGCAGCGGTGGCTCTCCTGGCGCAGGTGAACCTCCACCGGGGAGATCGTGGGGATGCTTTTTTGTCATGATGAGGAATCTCGTTGGTCTGTCAGAAGCTGCTGACGTTCGCGGACGCCACTTTGATGGCGCTGGCCGTCGTTCAGCTCTCCGTCAACCTCAAGTTGGCCACCGTGGTCGTCAAGGCTCCCGTCGCTTGGCGAGAGGTACTCTGGAAAGAACCCGCTAGCTTAATGCTAACGCTAATTAGCATTGATTTTGCGGCGCTTGGTTCAGCAACGGCATGTACACAGATCATTTAAGAGTACTCACGGACATATTTTCTTTATCGTCTGCGTAGATCAACTAAAATTAGTGCCGCACTGATGAGATCAGAGTTAAAAGCCCTGCATTTTGTGGTAAATGCTTAATGACAGTATATCTGCGTATTAAATAATTTTTAGTGTTTAAAAAAAAATCGCTGTTGATTACTGTTTGATTTTTTTTCCCCCCAAGTATACTTTTATTTTTTTATTTTTAGGGGAGGAGCCAACCATCTTTTATTTTCATTTGGAAAAACTTTTTGGCGGTATTTCTCACTACTCAAAAGGTTTTAGGATTACATTTATTTGACATGTATGTCAAGGTACCAGTGTATTTGTTTTTTACATAGAGAACTTTTAATGTGAAGGACTCAAAGGCAGACAGGAAGTGTGCCTTGACCTGCTCTTTGTGGACATTTAACATTTGTCTTTGTGCACTTATCTTTTCAGATGACGGCTGGCCGACAGCAAAGAAGCAGTGGGTAAGATTTCTCATTTTAACCTCACAAAACGTTCATTGGAATGCATCATGATGACAAGTGCCGTATTATTTGCAGTGGAAAAATTTCAATGGGTACGTGCGTCTTGTCTAATGTGAACTTGGAAAATCGTCTTGGCGGCACTTTTATCTCGGATGACTTTTTGCTGCAAAATTTTCTCTTTCACAAAAACCTACAGCTATTCATCCCTCCAAAAATATATTAAAAAAAAAATTCTAATTCAAAAGTGTAGTAAAATAAAAACATTTTGAAAACCACAGAAAGAAAAATATAGTATAAAAGTATGCAAAGTCTAAAATTTCCCCCCCCCCCAAAAATTCTTGAAAAAAAAAAAGAACCGTTTAACTTACGAATTAACAATGTTATGTTCAAAATATCGGATATTTTTTGTTGTCGAAAAAATTACTTCAAATTATGTTTTTCTTTTGTAATATACAACCTCTCATAAACAACTTCTAATTGTGGAAACTATACAACTTTTTTTGAAAATACAAAACTTTTCTACTGAAAAATAAAAACGTTTTGGGTGGAAAATACTGCATACAGTGTATTTCCATCATGACAGTATGTACCATTTTTTTCTTGTAAATCTCTTACTGAACAAAAAAAATCCCACAGCTTTTTCAGGGAAAAGTGTACAACTCTAACCCCCCCCAAGATATAAAACGTTTCTTTGAAAATATGCCTTCGTTTTCCACAAACATTGAAAAATCTAATATTCCACTTTTCTTGAAATCATACATTGGGGAGTAAAAAAACATTTGCGGAGCTTTTGTCGCAGCAAAGCCCTGAAGTCATGCATACTTGTGGTACTTTTGTGTAAACATTGCCGAGTACAACAAAAGACATAAAAATGTTTTAAACTCCAGCAACGCAAACACACAAGTCAGCTGATGCTGCTGCGTGTTGATTGACGCTGTCAAATTCTTCCTGATTATTTGTCATTGTGCGGGCGTACGCACCAATTGAGGTGTCGTCGTCTCTCCAGGATGTCCGTGACACTGGCGGGAGACAAAAGGGTCGCCGCGGTGACGGTGGCGTCCAATCAGATGAGCACCTTGGGCTCCATCCAAAGTTGCTGCTGCTCGCCTTGCAGGGTGGTAAAGGGTGGGGCCAAAGCTGTCCTCGGGGTAACTGCAATGACCCTTGACCTTACCTGAACGCCTGTTTTTGTTGTTGTTATACAATGATGTCATCATATTATAATTACACTAAATGCAGTATAGAACTTTAAATGACTGTTTTATTTCTCGAAAAAGTACAGCTTTGATCTTGCTGTATGACTTTTGTAACAAAAAAATTCTGTAATATCATACTATTAATTCTTATTTCTGAAAAAAAATTGCAACTTTCAACTTTAATTTGTTTAATATTATTTTGACAAAAATAGTTTTTTGAAATGTCCAATTTTATGCTAACTTATTCCACGTAAGCGTGTTTTGTAAATGAACTCAACTTTACGCGTTCCCATTGGCTGGAACCTGTGACATCATTCCTGACTATGCTCCGATGTGCTAGGCTAGGCTACATTCTATTTGGCGTGTTGCTACGATACGTTGCAGACCATTCAGATTCTGGTGGGCGTGGTCAACATGAGCTTGGGGGCGGGCAGGACTCGGACACGCCCTGGAGATTTGGCCAGTCTGGGAGCCGCTTACTGGATCGGCGCCGTGGTAACGACGACATTCCAAGCCACCAAACATGTTGCTTTGAAATAATGACTCATTTTCCATCTTTTATTTCATTTTTTTGCAGTTTGTCACAGCAGGGGTTTTGTCGCTTTTGTCAGGCCAATGCCCGTCCTGCTGCTTTGTGAGTACAGCCCACGTGGGCTCCCTCTAGCAAAATAATCACTGCCTTCGTACAGTTTAGTTCTATTTAACTTTGAAGTTCAAAACATTTGCATTTCATCTCAAAGAACGGCTTGTTTTGAAACGTTTACACATAATAATTATTATTATTATTGTTGTTATAATTACCGTATATGAAAATGAAAAATCTTTTTTTTTTTTTTTTTCATGTTGATTATTGTTAGGCTAGCTTGACGGTGACTGCGAACGTGTTGTGCGCCGTCCTAGCCGTGGTGGCTGTGGTTTTGTATGCGTTGGACCTGGCGGCCCTGTCTGTCGATTTGTTCTGTGGCAGCGGCTCGTGGTACGGCGGGGGATGTGAAGATGTGGCCTTGTATGCCATAGTAAGTCAACTTTGCCTTCCCTGCGTCCTTTCGAGTCATTCAAATAATAAAGTAAGGAGAAATACATGCAAACAGACAAAAGAGCAATACTCACTGGCATATATTCTTTATCCTCTGTGAAGAATGCCAACCATAATTTCTCATGTTATGAAGCAGACTCAGGCCTGAACGAATTTTCTGTGAACCTTTTAAGAAATTACTGTGATATTTTAATATTAATACTTTTTTGAAATTTTACTTTCATAGTATCCATTTATAAAAAAAAAAACAAATAACCCAATAACTTTATACAAAAAAAATGAAATTTTATTCTTTAAATTTCACATAAATAAAAATAAGAAATTATCATCGTCACAGGGTTTTTTCTAATAAAAAAAAAACTTTGAAATGTCTTTCAAATAAACTGTTGTTTTGCTGTATGACGTTTTGCTAAAATTGTTGTTTATTTATTTATATATATATTTCTTTTTTTTATTGGTCAGCGGTTGACTCGAGGGATGGACATCACACTGCTGGTTTTGGCTGTTTTGGTGCTTTGCGTCAGCATCAGCATGAGCGTACTCGCCGTCGCTGCTGAGACGCCACGGCAACAGGTACACGCAGCTACTCAAACAAGACACCACAAAGTCCATCAAGTCCACAACTCAACCTCCAAAGTCCTTGTTTTGCTTTTTTTATTTTGAAATTAAATTGTATAGTAATGAATTACAATGCCAGAGTTGTATTTTCAAAAGAAGAGTGTATAACATGATGAGATTCTGTTTTTATTTTAAGAAGTAAAAAAAAAGTGTTTGGGCTTGAGATTGAAATGGATTTTAAATCATTGAGTACTTTCCTTTGTTTGAGCAGGGAAGGCAATTGAGAACACAGTTTGCCATTTGGGCTAAGCTATCTTTGTTTTGCGGCTGCAGAATGACGAAGACCTGCAGAATGACGAAGGATTCCTCCACCCGGGGGTAAAGTTGCTCCTCCTGGACCTGGACAGTCCCGCTTTAAGTGGACCACACAAACAGGCAGGAGGAGTCCTCAGACACAAATAATGGCGATTGCTGATTATAATATTCATGTGCTTTCACGCCCGGATATTCTCTTTCTGGGCTAATCACTTGATGTTGGATTGAAAAAAAAAAAAGAAAAAAAAAATTAAAGACATAATATTTACAAGATTAATATCAAAGTATTCCTTTGGAGAAAAACAAATATATTGTGTGATTAGTGTAATTTTTTGAAGAAAAAAAAAATGATATTCAAGAATTGAAATCGAATTTTGTTTTTGAAAAATGTCATTACTACGAGATTAGTTATATAAATTGTAAAAATTCCAAGAGTCTTGTTTTAAAAAAAAGGTTGTAATATTACAAGAGTCAAGTTGTATTTTCTAGAAGAAAGTCCTACATGTATATTATTTATGGATATGTATATATAGAGTCAAAATATTTTGTAGACACAAAAACCTAATACAGTTCTGGCTCAATACTGACGTCATCCTGGTGATTTAACACAACTACTGAATAAAAGTGTTTTGTGAGTGGAAAAAAACAACAAATGTGGTGACAGTTTTCTTTCCTATTTTTATTTCATAACATACAACCTATAAAAAGAATGTTTTTTAGTGCAAAAAGCTCTCTCTCAGGAGTGAGTATATATTAAAAAAAAAAAGAAAAATTACCATACAAGCAAGTACAACAGGAAGCAATGTGTAAACATTTTATATGAATTTCAGCCATTGGCTGACAAGTACATGAAATCTGTGAAATACATTGTAAAAGTGCTTTTTAAGTGGAAGCGTGATAAAGATGATTTCTTTGCATACCAAGAAGTAAGTTTCCTGTTTTAGGCAGAAGGCTTGGCGATGACTTCCTCTTCTTCCAGGAGCGCTTTGTACGCTTCTGGATCATCAATGCTCTAAAAATTGTAAGAATAATGCACAAAGGTTTTAGAGCCACACATGTAACAATATTCACAGACAGATATCCTTTGTGAAAAATGATAAATATTAGTGTGGCTTCACTGAGGCAATTGTAAAAGTCTTGTTTGTGTGTGGCGCTATGGCTGACGTATACTGCCCCCAGCTGGCCAAGACGTGCAATCCAGCTGGAGCAGCGCAACGTCCATCGAATTGAAGCATAAAATCTGGCAAAAACTCTTAATTCTGAAAATGTTTTCTTAAATTATGTTTTTATCAAGTATAACTGTCAGGTTTTTGTTGACTTTTAAAAATACAAAAATATGTATATTCAATTTAGTTTTATGTGAAGTCATGTTGTCCGTGTCCCTTGTTCATGTCTTGTCTTCTCATTAGGTTTTTTTCTTTGCAGCTGTTCTGGTCAGGCCTGCTTGTGTTAACCAATCACTTCCTTGTCGCCACTCGTGTCCAGGTGTGCCTCGTTGTCTCTCCAGTTTACTTGTAACTCATTCCCTTGTTGTTGCAGTCTCATGTCATGTTAGGTTTTCTCTCTACTTTGTTGTTTTCTGGGTTGCTATGTTACTTTGCATCATGACTCTTTGGGACTTTGTTAAGTTCATATTTAAAAAAAAAAAAAAAAAATCTGCTCCATCCTTCCCTGCTTTTCAGGTCCACCTTTCGCAGGTATGTGTGAATCATCTTCCCCCGTATAAACCACTAATGATGATGTAGGACAGTTTGAGATTTGAGATCAAATATGACTTTGTCAACGTTATCTGAAATTGTAGTTGACAAACTCCCTTCCAGAACTTTTCGGTGAGAAACGCCATTCTTCAAAATCAATACGTAAAATATACATTTATGTCCCTACAAAATTTGAAGTAAATTCCGGACACGTTTTGGGATTCGGGTTTGTCAGGTGCTGCTAAAAAAAGGAAAAAAAGGCATAGTTTCCTGTAGGCGTGGTTTTGTTGTGTTTTGGGGCTGTCAAATCAGCAGCGGCAACAAAAGCAAATTAAAAGAGCTAAGATTGGAACAGTCGAACCTTTGGTGACTGGGCAACCGAAGCCACCCTGCAACGCCAACACGCTGTTGTTGCCCGGCTGGTGGCTGGCGATGACGCCAGCAAGACAACAAGGGGCGGGGTCAATCTGACTCAGTAAAATAAGACGGCGTTACCTGGCATTCCTGGTCGCTGCTCCTCAAAGCCTTGATGGCCACGATGGAGGAGCTGAGTGCCAGGAAGAGCTGCACGACAGCCAACAGTAGCAAGATGCCATTGATGGCTCTCAGGAACATCTGGAGACGGCACATTGACGTTATCGTTTTGGGACCAGCCGCGAGCATGTTTTCAAGATGTGGGAGGAAGAAAGGTCTACGGCTCCCGTAGGAAATGATGGAAAAGCAAAATTGAAGGCCACTTTGATTCAATTGAAGACCTCTCAAGCACTAAATATGACCATTAGGACTATGCTCAAAGTTGTATACTAGCAAACATTTGAGTGGAATGTATACTAAATGATAATGCAATTCAGATGGCAAATTGAAGATTTTTTTAAAACTTTTTTTATGAGGGTACTTGGACATTTAAAACCTCTCTGGTTTTCAAGACACACTTTTTAATGGGCCTGACCAATATGGATTTATTTTTTTTAGGCAGATTATGATGTATGGCAGAATAAAATTCCCATAGCATTTTAATCAGCCAATTAATCATATATAACGTTTGGAACACGTGAGCTGTGATTGGTCGTTACCTAAGCAACTGTGATGTCATTTTCAGGTGACAGAAATGACAAAATGGCCGCCCCCTGAGATGGTTAAAAATGGGTGGATGTTGCTATATTCCATAATAAACAATCCATGACAGTTATAAGTGTGAAGGGAGCAAAAAGTTATTTTATCCATGATATATATTTTGAAATGAATCGGTTATCGGAATTTCGCTATGGCGAATATTGACATTTGTATCGGCCAGAAAAAAAATCCAGCTGGGTCGGGCCCAACTGTCTTTGCATGTTTGAATGGACTTGACGTGCCCAAATGTGTTGAAGACTTACGAGCATGAGGCCAATGCCCTCCCAGCATCGTTTTTCAAAGTACTTCTCGTCGGGACTCTCCGTGGGCTTGTCAGTGGTCCAGCCGTAGCGGTCGTCATACCTCGGCTCGCACACGTCCCAGATGTCAAGCGTGCCTATGTTGATGGCGCACAGGATCAGGTTGGCCATGGCGAATAACACGCCAAACAGGTTCAGAGTCGCAGTGGTGACCACCTCAAAAACACATTTAGACATTTAGAAAAGCTCAAAGTATTCCTCTTGTCACTCTCTTGCAGTCAAGAAATGGGACATTATTGGAGCCGAATGATTTGGAATTAGAAAAGTGTGATTTCATTTGTGATTCCCCCCCACCAAGTTCCTTGTCCCATTTTTTTTTTTTTTTTTTTTTTTTTTTTTTTTTCACAAACGCAAACAATGAATGAATCGGTATTACAATAAACATCAGATTTTTGATCCATAAAAGTTTTGGTTTTATAGTTTAGGCTTATGCTGGAATAAAAGCAAATGAACCATGAATTCAAATGAAAGCTAACCGATCCACTTAGAGTTGTTAACGTTGGCTTGCAGTCTTTGAAAGTGTTATACATTTGCTGAACAAGAAAAGGTTCAACCATATCGTTTTGTCTGAGCAAAGTCCGCTAGCTTAATGCTAACATATACTGCAAAAGGTCACAGATGGGCTAACAGAAATTAGCACGGATGTTAAGGTGACGATAAACCTTCGAACAATTTTACTACTTTAACACACACAGAAGAGCAAAGCATTCAAACGAATGTTTTGATGTAAAAATGCTGCTCACCAGACATCGACTCGGGTACTTCTGAGGAAAAATGCAGACGATGCCGAAGATCACAAACTACAGGAGAAGCAGAAAAAGCAACAACGAATCAAAAAAGGAGACACATTTGGCATTTTAATGTCAAGAACTTGTCTGGTGTCTTAAGCCTTCTGTTGTGCTGTGGTGCTTTCTTTTGAATACCCAAAACGTTCACGGGTCAATATGACCCACTGCATGTTGTATAGCTACAGTAAAACAATCAACATTGACACTAACTATAGTTCATATTTTGAGCAAGTATATCAATCAATCACTCTTGGAAAGTTTCACAGATATCAATGAGTTGAACACAATTATTTACTTTTGACGTTACAAGGTTTTTTTTTTCTTCTCCATAAATACAATGAAAGTTGAAGAATAGTATAGTATAGTTCAACCGAGACAAAACACATTTTGGTGAAGACAAAAAAAATAAAGCACCGTAACCACGCATGGGGCTAAAACTCTGAACCTTCCACTGACAACCCAGGCTAAACACAATTCCTGCTCGACATACGCAGCATGTCCAGATGTCCGGTCAACATACTTCCTTGTCACCAATTCACATTTAGGCGGCAGTGTTTTTAGAAAGAGTAAAAAGATGGCGGATTACAGTGACGATTGTGGGCGTTGCTGCGCTTACCACTGGTCCCATCCATAAGGAGAACAAATTGACATCTGTGTGCCACCAGGGGTCTTCGAGGGTGCCGAACATGGGGATGATCCCCACGGCGATGGTGAGCAAGCCCGCCATGATCTGCAGGGCCTACGATAGAAGACGCCAGCAGGTGTCATCGCCCGCGCGTGCCGACAAAATGAACCGCTCCCGCAAAGCATGTTGGCTTTTGGGGTGAAATTTCAGGGAGAAGCTAAAATCAGACCAATGTTTTTTTCCCAGGGCCGATCCCCGTTATTAGTCGCCAAGGACTCTGGTGATCGTTATTTGGAGCTGATATTTATTTGATGTTAGAGTATGTGGCAATAATGTATATTTTTAAATCTTTGTTTTCAAATTCCAACAAAATGTGCAACCTGCTGATGACACTTGAAGGTTACAGGAGTAGAAGGAGGAACATTTCGGTTGATTGTGAAATTTCACCCCGAAGCGCAATCGGCCTAACTGTGGCATTTGCGCAGCGGTGGCTTGACCGCTCACCCCCAGTATGGCTTGAGAATAGCCGATGGCGGCCCTCATGGGCTGGGACACCCCACAGCACGACGGGCTGTAGCACAAACCCTTGATGACTTGGCACAGAGGAGGCCAGCGACTGTTGGGGTCTGACGTCAGCGTCAACACGGTGACTCCGTGAGACCTGGTGATGGTCATGGGCATCCTGACTGCCTCGGTCTGCAAGCAGAAAGAATACATTCAAGCCTTGCATATATATTTTTTTTGTTTTGGTGGGGTTATGGTTTTAATTTTAGAACTGCTGTTGATCAGTTGACCTCTTTGTAGTGCAACTGGAGCGTTCTTTCTTTTCTTTTTCTTGTTTTCCTCATAGACAACATCTTTTGCAATTCGGCCTTCCACCATACTACGACCACGGCCATCATAGAAGTCTGATGCGAGAGTGAACATGTTTTTTTTTTGTGTGTGTGTGTATTTGATTGAAACAAAACAAATGAAGAAAAATGTATTTCCATTTTCAACCAAGATAAACTGGGAGATTTAATAATACCAAAATTAAATAATGTCCGGTTTAAAAAAAAAAAAAGAAAAAAAGGGAAGCAAATCCTATTTAGCCCTCTCACATCTGTACTGTAGATCTAAAATAATTGTAATTATTCACAAGTGAATACTGAAACTAGTTTTTCTTTTAAAAGAGGATGATAGGAATATTGATAATTATACATGGAAATCTGGAAATGAATAAAGAATAATGGAGAGCAGGGTCAATATTTTTCCTATAGGGATTTTCAATTTTTGATCCTAGCACAACATTTGTCAGGTTACTTCCGCTTTCTGAGTACAAAGGACAAGAACAATTCCGGCACAAAACAGAGCTTCTTCTCGGTAGATTGTTGACACACAAAGTAGTGCAAAGTGTAAGAATTTACATTTTAATCTAAATCAGAGCATTTTCGACTAGACTGTTTCTCAACAACTGTTTCTCCTTGCGCATTTTCCAGTTGGTGACGAACTAAGCAGTGGCGCGATCGGTGATGCAACCCCGCTGTGTTTGGAGAAAGAACGCGTCAGCTTTTGCTTTTCCTTTTTATTTTGGCTTTACGCATTTTATAAAAAAAATCTCTGATGTGTTTTAATAGTATTAAAATAATAGTATTAAAACACACTCAGGAACTTATTACACCACAATAATCGGTGTTCTATTATAGTTAAAAGAGCTGCATGAAAACACGTCATAAGTGCAGGTCATCAACAAATCGAAATTTTCTGCACAAATTTCTTACATAAAAAGGAACGAACTTGCCTCGATGTGGTAGGAGAACGATGTTTATAGCTGGAGTCTTAACGACCGACTGTCGAGTGTCGAATTTCACATTTTGTTTGGGTAATAAAATGTTAACCCCTGGTGAACCCACATGGATAACATCGCAACAATAACAAATGTACATTCAACGTGCTCTCACCAAACCCATTCGGGTTTATAATATTTACAACTGAATTTAACACAGTAACATGAGTATAAAACGTGTATTTTGGTTGTCGTTGAAGAATCGACTAACGCAGTTTGATGACTACACTTCCCACGATGCACTAGGCGGGCGTACCCGGAAATTAATACTACAAATTGTCAGCTGTGGCACTGCTTCCGGTATCCTTGACGACTTATTCGCAGTTGCAAAACGTGTTAGCACCTTCTCGGAGTTTACTTTTCACGCGTGAGGCACATTTTAAACTTTAAGCACTTGCAGAATACAAAGGTTTGTGAATATAAATAAATAACTTTACTGTAAATGACAATACGAAAGTATCACTGTATTGCAGTTCAGCAATAACATTTGTCGTTTTGTGGCTTTGGCAGCTCGTAACTATTCTCTCTTATTAGTTTGTTTGTTTGTTTGTTTTTTATTCATCAAGATGACTTCCCAGGAGGTGCGCCTGTGCGGGCTTCTGCTTCGGGAGCACTTCGGAGAAGTGGTGGAGAAAGTGGGCACAAATCTGCTCAGAGGCGGAGCGCAAACTCTAAGGAGCATCCTTCAAGAAACTGGCCTCTCTCTGGACTTGGTACCCCTCCTACTTGTGTTGTAATTTGTTATTCTTTTGATGATGCAAAATGAATCTAATTTCTACTGCGCTTGTCCTCATGAGGGTCGCGGGTGCGCTGGAGGCCGTCCCAACTGATTTTAGGCACATTTAGGCCACTGGCCAGTCAATCCTAGGGCACATTTAGACAAACAAAAATCTATTTACTTATTTGTCGATTAGTGTTGCGGGTGAGCTGGAACCTGTCCTAGCTCACTGGGCAAGAAAGGCTTGAAAAAAAAAATCTTTGCGAAGCAATTTTGCTAATCATTGACTTAATTTGAGGATCAATTTTTGAATAAGTAGCAGTTGATTGCAGGCTAATCCCAGGGACCTGAAATAAAGATTTTATTAAATGATAAAAATTTGACAGTATGACGAATGAACAACTGGTTTTTTTCTTTTATGTAATCAACAGTTTTTATTTCGCAAATTCACATTGTGAATGGCGGCGAACTGTATTTTCTTGTCTGGAAACATTTTTGTGGAGCACTTTCAAACAAATGTGCGTTTAATTTGAGTCTTAGTAGTTAGTTCTGAATGGGTTGCACGGTCGAGAATGTGGCTGCGGGGACGGCGCTGACTTTCATGGCTGTCTTGTGCTTGTGACGGCAGGTGAAAAAGTCGCTGTGTGTGCTGGTGCAACACGGAACTTGCGTGTTCAGCCCGGGCCGCAAAGGACGCGGCAGCCCCAGCGAGTATCGCGCCAGCTGCCATCTCGTCCTGAGGATCCTCCGCTACCCGCGCTACATCTACACCGCCAAGACGCTCTACGGCGACACCGGCGAGCTCATCGTCGAGGAAATGCTGCAGAGAGGTCGCGTGACCATGAGTGACATCGTTAAAGCCGTCGCGGATCGCCTCACGCAGGCCATGGACGGTCAGTAACCCACAATGGGAAGTGAGATTTTTTTTTTTTTTTTTTTTTAAGGACCTGCCCAAATCATCCATTCAATTTAGCTCATTTCAAAGTAATGATAATCTGCTGAGTTTTTTTTTTTTTTCCTTCAAAATCTGCTTGTCTCATTGTGCCGCTTGCGTGTGGGGTGACAGAGGGCCACAGCATGGATTACAAGGAGGTGTCTTCTACCTTTTCCAAACTGGTGGAGACTCATTTTCTTCAACGCTGCCCTCGGACGGCCAGCAACGCCCCTGCGGATTCACCGGAAGCTCCGGCGAAGACCGAGCCGCCTGCTCCCGAGAGTTTCCCCGACTGCTACACGCTGCCGCAAGTGACGCTGGTCGGACGAGGCAAGAGGCAGCTGGAGGATGCCGAGGAGCAAAGCGTCGCCAAGAAGGCCAGGATGGACTCGGCGGTGGGTGGGGCACCACGCTCGTGAATTCCCTTCGATTGCCGCTCGCAAAGAGTTTCCACTTGTCAAGCGCCGGCTGCGTCTTCGACACGCGTGCCTTTTTGTGTGTTCAGACTCATGGCGACGAGGGCATTTACTGGCAGGTGAACTTTGAGCGCTTCCATCTGCACTTTCGAGACCAGGCCATCATCGGCGCTGTGGCCAACAAGCTGGACCAGGTCAGGCGTCGGCACCCCACCCCCAGCCCCGCCCCCACCCGCGCTCACGTTTGTCAAAATGTTACGTCAAATTTGACGGTTGTGTGTGGGCGCTTTTGTATCAATCAGACCAGCAGTGAGATCGTAAGGACCATGCTGAGGATGAGCGAGGTGACCACCTCGCCCGCGGCCGCCTTCACCAAGCCGCTCTCGGCCAACGAGATCTTCAGATCCCTGCCGGCCACCTACAGCATCCCCAGACAAGTGTTGGACCAGTACCTCTCTCTGATGGTGGATGACCCGGTATGACACATTCACGTCACTTTTTACTGATTTTATACACTGGCGTCCTTTCCGCTATTTTAAAAAAAAAAAAAAAAATCTTTTTTTTTTTAGATGGAGTTTGTGGGCAAAGCTGGCGAGAGTGGAGGCGGAATGTACGTTGTCAGTATCCTTTAAAAAGAAAATGCTCGTTTGTCTTCATGTGCTCCGAGTATAAGTGGCAACTAGTCCAAAGTTTAGTCTGGCTTTTGCCCAAAGTCGGCAAAAGCAGGATGGGAAATTGATGGATGGATCTTATTCACGCAAGATGTGGATGATTTGCTTGACTGACGTGTCAGATTTGCACCAAGTACTTTCCAGTCTAGCGCGGGCCACGCTGGAGTCTGTCGTGCAGGAGAGGTCAGCTCGTCTTTGAATCTTTTGAGGGGACTTGAAGGTCCTTCCCGCCCAAGACGTACTTCTCATCCCATTTTGGCAGATTCGGATCCCGATCGGCGCGCATCTTCCGCCTGTTGCTCAAGAAGAAACACCTGGAGCAGAAGCAGGTGGAGGATTTTGCCATGATTCCCGCCAAGGAGGCCAAAGACATGCTCTACACGCTTCTCTCGCAGAACCTGGTCCAGCTGCAGGTAGACCGCTCGTTTGGAG
Organism: Filicampus tigris; assembly: GCF_054856515.1. NCBI lineage: Eukaryota > Metazoa > Chordata > Actinopteri > Syngnathiformes > Syngnathidae > Filicampus > Filicampus tigris. The sequence goes on along the minus strand of NC_141224.1, from coordinate 3,235,557 downwards.
AACAGGCTTGCCTTCCCGCTGCCGCTATCATGAACTTACACTTTAGGGCTGCAGCGCACAATTATTTTAAGAATCTGTGCATTATTTTGTCGACCAATTGATGAATTGGATTTTAAAAAAGGTGTTAACTTCCATCCATTTATTCCGAAATGTGACTTTTCAATTTGACTAAAAAACAATAATTATGATAATTCATAACTTGTCGGAAAATATGCTAAAATATTGATCACTGTTTTCCAAAGTGAAAGCAAATGTTTTATTTAGATTCAACACAAAGACAATCTGTCTGCCTTTATGGAGGATTACAAAAATCTGAGAATATTTACTGGTGAGAATCTTAAATTCAGAGTTTTTGGACAATTTTAAATTAAAAAAGGTATCCAAACGATTAATCGATCACAAATTATTATTGATTAATCGGATGATTAAGTTGTTGTTAATTGCTGCACCACAGTAGCAAAGTCATAATTACAGAAAATATTTCTCTGAGAAACATATTAAGAACATAATAAAGGGCTGCAGTTATCAAATAATTTTAGAATCGTTTATTCCATCAAATAATTGGCATCCTGTGTTAAAATGTCACTTGACTTTGTTTTTTTTAATTTCAGTAATTGTGACCTAATGCTGCAAATTCAATTTAAAAAAATATATATATTTTCTCTTCTTTACAAGCTATAAAATGTCTTCTTGCCAGGAAATCCCAAAGACTCCAGATTTTGCTCCGTCTCGCACTTTTTATCTTTACACCGTCAACCAGCTCTCGACTGCCAGGATGCTGCTTCAGAACTGCTACAAGGTAAAACTACTGAGCCCTGAATCCATGTACACCTCTGGAAACAAAATACTCAAGCTTTTGGGGTATGAGGACTCTTTTGCATTTTCTCAAATAAATCCTTCAAATAAACGCTGTAAATCACTGTTTCTGTAACAGTTTACACCAAGTACCGCATTAAAAAAATGCTTAGCCATCAAAGTTGCAGCTTTCAAACATCAACCCTGTGCTGAAATACAGGAAAATAAGCAATTATAGTTAAAAATACGATTCAGTTCAAATGTATTGCACATTCTGCCAGTTTAAAAAAAAAAAAAAAAAAAAAAAAAAAGTCACACCGAAGTTAATGTTTGAAACCAAACAGTTCAAAGTGGTCAAATACAACTGTATTGTACTTCAAAGTTAAATCCAACCGAACTGTACTTACCAAATACACTGTACTGGATTAAAAAAATATATTTTGTATTACTGTATTATGCTTTGACGTTTAATTCAATGGCATACCACTAGAGGGAGCCCACGTACGACCAGTGGTACTTGGACCACACTTTGACTGTTACTCCTCTAAATAGAATCATTTGGAATTTGGGAGTTATGTTCTCAGTATTTTATAGACTATATATTAAAAAAAAAAAAATGAACTCACTAACATTTAACTCAAATATATGTATAAATCACAAAATCTGAGAAAGTGATTGTTTTACAGTGGCGTCTTCCTTCCTCCCCCCTCCCCACCGAGCTGTACATAATCTCTTCTTCTGTCCGTGTCAAAATGGAAACTTTTGAACTCGTGTGTGTGCGCAGACGGTGGCAAACCTTATCCACAGACGTGTGTTTGAGACGTCCAACAGCAAGTGAGTGCACGCGCGCGTGCGCGCCCGCGTTTGGGTGGCAGGCGGTCTGGAGGTGTGCTGTTTGATTGGCAGGCGTCTGCTGGAGAAGTCTCAGCGCATCGAGGCCATCCTGGCGTCCTTGCAAGCCGGCGGGGCCGAACCGGAGCAGCTGACGGAGGTGGAGGAGATGATCACGGCTCCCGAAAAGCAGCAGCTGGACTCGCTGCGGCTTCATATTAACAAGTAGGATTGCCGAGCATGTGAGCCCGTTGCCTTCTCGGATTCTCCTCAACGCCTTGTCGTATCCGTTCCCGCGCAAGGTTGGATTCAGCGGAGAACCAAGTGGATGAAACCATCTTCCTGCTCGAATCGTACGTCCGCACCACCAGCTCGTCCTCAAGCTGAGTAACACCTTTGTAGTATTTACAAACTGCGTCAAAATGTTACGCTTTTTTTTTACACCGGTTTGCCCTTCCTGACACTTCCTGGTTTTATAGTTGTGAATGATTTTCCAATAAATCTGAATGGGATCTTGTTTTTTTACTCTTTAAAATACATACTTAATCTAAAATGTAATTTATTTAAAAAAATAAAAATGTGAGGCCTCACCAATATGGATTTTTTTTTTTAGGCAGATGCCGATTCCCATGTTTGGCAGAATAAAATTCCAATAACAGATTAACTTTTAAAAAGCAATGAATAAAATTACTGTTTATTTATTTTTTTGGGTCCCTCGACATGCACAACAATAAAGATATGAATTACATGCAGAACATTTGACTGTTGCACAATAAATTTTTGTAGTATTTGTTTAACTTTACATCAGAGAAAAATGAGCAAAAATGGCCTGTTCTTTGTTTGGATTTCCTTTTGCGGGGGAATGTTTGAATGTCCTTACCTTTGTCTTATGTTATATTGTGTTTATGTGCAAAAACATGAATCGTCCAAAGTTTTAAAAGAGCTAGCGTCGGCCAATTAATCGGTCGGACCCTAATAACAACACAGTTATTGATTGCCACACCCAGTCTACTGAATCTGCTTGCCGTCAAGTCAAATTTATTTCTATAGCTCTTAATCACAAAAAGTCTCAAAGGGCTTCACATGCCCACAGTCTTGTGGACGAATATTAACGAGAAAAATGAGAAACCTCGAGAAGGGGCCGCAGATGGGGGAATCCCTTCAGGGACAATGAAATGAAATGACAATGAAAGGCAGTGCAACATGACATGTTGCCGTTACCACGGAACAGAAGTCGACTTACCTCGGTAGCAAATTCAAATTTGCTACAAGCGTGATGATGAGACCAGGCAGGGTCAATCCATCCATAGTGAGCAGAAAGTGAAAATAAATTCCTCTATCCAGATTTGCACCCCTCCGTGTAGTTTCATGAAAACTGGTTGTCATGTTTGAACAATATCGCCCATCCTCACACTTTTATCTTTGTTGAACTTGAAAACGGGGCACAAGAAGCATTGTTTCATCCATTTTAATTCATTTCAAAATGCGACCCTTTTGCGAATCAATGATTGTTTGAAATATGAAACCAAGACCGTGTCTGTTTCTTAAATAGAAGAAATTGTGATTTGATCCGCTTCCAAATGCAAAAACAAAAGGACTATTTACACAAATGCTCCCAGTCCCCGAAACTTGCGGCCTGGTGCCTTGCTGTCGTAGGGCTGAGAACCTCCCTTTGGCCGTTGGGGGACCCCTGATGCTTTTTGTCTTTGGGCCCGCTCGGCGGCGGAGTCACCGACTAGCCCGATGAGCCGAGAGCTTTCTCGGCCGGCGTGGCTTTCAGTCCTCTTGATTCTCCTCCTCTCTGTGCTTGCGTGCGAAGAAGCCCAGCTGTGCGCAAATGACAGCAAATGACGTTCCGATCGCCGAGTCGACTCGAGAAACGTCAAACGCGGCGGCGACGGCGCGCGAGCGGCTCGCTCACCTTCCAAAGTACGAAGATGATGAGCGCCAGGAGCAGCAAGCCACCGACGATGCTCCCGATGAGAATCCACAGTGAGATGGGAATGGCTCGTCCCTTCAGCACCTCCAGGACAGTCTTGAGGCAAAAGGACGTTAGTGAGAACAAACAAAGGTTTCTCATCGTTCCGCCGGCGCTCGCTCTTACCTCTCGCCAAACGTTCCCCGTTGCCAGGGCGATGAGGCTGGTCTCGCGAGGCGCGATCTGATACATGCCGACGATCCTCGCCGACTTATATTTGGCCTGCAGACGAAAAGACAAATTCTTGTTTGCGGCAAAGAGTCCGGTTGCATAACGACCAGGAAAGAATTGTGAGTTGCGTTGGCAAATCCGTTGCCAAAAAAAAAAAAAAACGGAAAAATGATGTAATATGCATGCCAGGCCAGTAGTTGGCGCTGTCACTGTCAAGACAAAATGGCTTTGAGACTGGAGGCAAGGGCGACTTTCGTCTTGTCAGTCGCCACAGCAAGTCACTTGTGTGATTCTGCCGGCACCGTTTTTACACTAGTTGCCCTTCCTGGCACAAAAAAAAACCTGTTTTATTTTACTCCACTTATTATTATTATTATTATTTTTTCCCCTTCTGGGCTTCTGACCAGCAGTTGGTTGGTCATTTGGCTCTAGCGTCATCTTTGCTGCTGTGCCACGCCAAGAATAGTTCCCAAATGGCTGTTTTTGTTTCACACCGTGAACACACAACATTGAAAAAGAAACAAGCCAACAGTTGGTGGTGTCATGCCGTTTAAAAAAAAACCCTGAAATGCAGCAACTGCATGTGCTGGGGTTTTAGTCGTCTCGCCGCAGCGTTTATTTGGCTTGTCAAATTCAATTACGGGAGTTTGGTGACTTGGCCGGTCACAGTCAAATGCAGTCACAGCGGCGTGTTCTGCTATTCTTGTTTTAGTTTTTACATTTTTTTTTTTGTTATGTTTGTCACGTCAAAAATATTATAAACGCAATATTAATCAAAATACCGTATTTAGACGAGTGGTGCATAAAACATTATTGTAAAGACAATTTTTGACCTGCCTTTCCCTTGAACTCATTCACTGCCATTGACGCATTTATTTGTCTTTTCACAGTCCAGCCATTCAATCCCAAGAACGTATTTATATTTTTTTCAAACTTTAGGGTAAACTGTTTTCTGAAAATATCTGGCAGTTAAGTCATTCACTGCCAAACATTTTTCAGACCCTCTTTTAACCGTAACGTTTGAAAAAATTTGGAAAAAAATATAAATTCCTGGGATTGAATCCTGGGCTGTGAAAAGACAAGTAAATTCGTCAATGGCAGTGAATGAGTTAATAATGTAATTTTGTTGTTGTTTTTTTTTGTGTGTGTGTGTGTGTTGTCAGTCTTCTAAAATGGTTCCCAACCTTTATGGAGCCAAGATACATCTTACATTAGGAAAAACGTCACAGCACCAAATGCATACTGAAATGATCTTGTCTCAATGTATTCACAAATGGCCTACTCAGTGTGAACATTTGGGACCACTTAAGTGAAACTGGATCCCTGGGTAAGGCGGCACCGTGCGTCTCGAAGTAGACCTTATGAAATATTTGCTCACCTTTCGGAAAAAGTCGTCATGGACTCTGCGGCTGAGGCGAATGACTTCAGCTTGTCCTTTCAGGAGCTGCTGGACTTGACACGTCACCTCGATGCACCACGACCTGCTGCAGTTCTAAAAGTTCAAAAGCAGTTTTTGAGGAAGGCTTGCCCAAGCGCGCCGCCGCCGGCCTCCGCCGGCCTCACCAGCACGTCGTTCTCCGTCATGTCTTCGGGGTGGAGGGGGCGCACGTCTCTCTGCCGCCCCTTCAGCTGGGCCAGATCACTCAGGACGCTGCAATTGACGGCCGTGGCCTGGGAGACAACTTGAGCGCGTCACACAGAAAGGGGCGGAGGGACGTGAGCGGGCCCGCCCGTCACGCCGGACAACTCACGTTGTGCGAGGAGATGTCGGTGAGCGTCATGAAGACTCGGTCGCCCGCAGCCGCCGAGGGCAGAAGCAGCCTCAGCTCCAGATTACTCACGGGGTAACAACCCAGGTTCTGGAGCTTTAAAGGCAAAAAAAAACAACAACTTGTTGCCTCTACTTTGCAAAGACAGGAGTCTTTTTCTTGTTAGAAGATGGAACAAGGGCCGGGGGCGGGGGGGAAAAGTTGAAAATGAAGCTGACCACTAAAATATGTCCGCACAAAATGCTTGTCCCGAAGCTTCGCCGGCACTGTTACGGCATCTTAGACATTTTAAGACGATGCGTTACGCTACCGGTGGAATCAACTAGGGATAGACCGATTATCGTCTCCGATATTCAGTTGCTTTGATGAATATGGGCATCGGCCTTTTTAAAAATGTCTGATGGCCGATAATGCATCAAATTAAAACTGTGTTAACTTTCTTTAAATTTTGAGTTCACTGTATAAGAGATTCTACTAACCCTGGGAACACTCTACTTTCTGTTGTTGTTTGAAATCAAAACAAAGATAAGTGAAATTTTACTGTCATTTAGAGGACTTTAATTACTGTAGAAAACTACCTGGAGCTATTGTTTAAGTTTTCATTTAACTTTTGAAAATATGCCGACGACCCTGGGAGCTCCCTTTTTGTTAGAATTTTACAACAAAGATGTATATTGGCAAACACTTATTACAATAATAATAATAACAAATCAACATTGTGCAAATCTGAAAAAATTGTTCAATAAAGATACGGTTAAAGACGCTTCAACAAAGTCAAGAGTTTTAATTTTTTTCAAATATTTTGACGCCAATATTTTCCTTTTTGCTGAAAATGAATATCGGCTCCAAATATCAGTTATCGGCCTTCTTGACGACTAATAATCGGCAATCGGAAAAAAAAAAAAAACCATGTCGGTCTATCTCTAGAATCAACACATCTTCTTAACTGTTTCGGTCTCTTCGCAAATAACAGCAAGCAGCTGTGCCATCATCTGGATGCAATTCAAAATCAGCGGGTCCGTTCCTCCGATGGATTGCGTTCCCGTCACCAGGCAAGGACTTTTGCCGCTCCTGCCCACTCACCGCTGAGGCTTCGCGAGCGTACCTTAAAGTGTGTGTAGAACTCCGGCCCGATGGCTTCTGACATTGCCCGCGTGGGATGCACTTCGTATCGGTTCAAATTGGAGTCGCTGCAGGAGGAGGAAAATGCACGTGAAGACCCAACGGCGGGACCCCAAAAAGAGGGCAGAAGACCGCCGCGTCCGTTCACCTGCTGACGAACAGGTCGGGCTCATACTGGACGAAACTCTGCAGCTGAACGCTGTTGTCCCCTAAAGTGTCCGCTCGCTCCACACTGTCGCTGGCCACGTTCAGCTTCATTTGGACGCGACTGTGCAGGGTGGCGCAGCTGAACTCAAACTCCAGCATGAAGTTGACCTTTGGTCACATGGAAGAGGAAAGAGACGAGACGAGACACGTGACCGGCGGACCGAGAGGGAGTGCGCCCAGCGGGACGCGGTTCTTCTCGCGGGTACCTTCGACTGGGAGCGAAAGACCGGGTAGCTGACGTTACACGAGTGACTGTTGGAGCCCAGGCCTGTACACTCGATCTTCAAGTTGCCGTCCTCCTACCAACAAAATGATTTTCAACAGTGCAGACGGGAAATAAGACTACTGGATTGTCTTCTAATAATCCCAAAACGTGTGGTGTTCATTTGACCAAATGAATGCAACGCCTCCTTAAGTACCTCTCAGGGGATAAAAAACAAAACAGACGCCGGGCACGATGTGACTTGACGGACCTCGACTATGACATGAGGAAATTAAGTACAGTCTTTTGCGTCACGGTGGGCAGGCTTCACTTTGAACTCTTTGTGTTCCCAGAATCTCAAATCTGACAGGAAGAAAAACGGTGTGCTCTGCCAAATCTGGTGCGGTATGTTTTGGTTTATGTTTCATGGCAGTTTTTGTCTTTTGTACTGTACCCGCCATTTCTGTTATGTTGATTTTATTTTGGGATTGTTAAACCTCCCACCAGCGAGTCAATTTGCCACTTCCGCTCGTCTATATATCGTCAAGGGAGACGGGAGCCAGGTGTTGCGCGGGTGGAATTGCAAACGGTTTCGGACCGTGGTGCTGCGGCGATTTGAGGTGAACAGCAAGTTGTATTTGGTCTTATATATTTTCTATTTTGGAAAATTAAGGAAAGGACAAAGGGGGGAGTTTGGCCCCGTCGCAAAGGAAATGGAAGAAATGAATCTTTTTCTTGTGGACGGTTCAATCATCAAACCAAACCGTCGTTGAGCACGGTGACCATTTTGAGAGGCAAGAGGGTCACAACAGTCGAAAATCCTGCAAACTTCTTGAAAGAATGTTTGTGGTCGTGGGCCCTACCCTGATACTGAGGCTGGAGAAGTGCAGGTTGCGCGAATAGTGCAGCGTCAGGCTCGTGTTGTAGGCGTTTTCCAGTCGGTTCTCCAGTTGGACTTCCACCGACATACGCCTACGAGGACTGCGGATCACGTAAGGTTTATGCCTGTGGAGGAAACCGAAGAGCTTTGACGCGATGGGACTTTAAATGCTGAATTGTCATGTTTTGAGTGCGTTTCCACAACCTTACCTGGTCCCAGAGATGTCCATCTGGGCCTGGAGCACCAAATCGGTGGTGCACACGTCGTCCTCGCCGCAGTCTTTGAAGAAGGGGATCTGCTCGAGGACACATGGAAAGAACATCATGTTTTGCCGAGGGGGGGAAAAAAAAAAAACAAACAAAAAAAAACAGGAACTGCGAGGCGACTGATGTTGGCTCACATATTTCTTGACGGACGTCGGCCAGCCCTCGTCCAACACGGGACCGCTCTCGGTGTTGTTGATCTTGAAGCGCAGCGAGAAGCTGATCGGTCGGATGTAGTCCGCCGTGTCCTATCAAAGACAAACGCGTTGGGATAAGGACGACAATGAGAAGGCGTGTTGGTTGTCGCTTTTTCTGTACGTTGAACTCCTGAAATGCTCACATAGACGTGGAAGGGCAGCTTGTAGCACAGAGTCTGTCCTGTGTGAGCTCGCACCGCCAGCTGGGTCAGCCTGTGGGAGCTGTCGTCAAACAGCGCCCGGGCCGACAACTTCCTGTCATCCAACATCGCTGCGACCCACAGGTCTGCGTAAGAGATCGATCGATCAATCAAGCAAGCGATCCAAGGAAGTCAACCGCTATGTAGCGAGTGATCGTTTTTTTCTGACATCAGTTCGGAAACTTTGGCAAGGTAGCATGCGACATTTTTTTTTGAGGGTGCGAATGGCGCACGAAAAGGACACGTTCTGGAAATGAAACCGCATCGTGAACCGAGCGCCCCGCGGTACCGGACAAAGCTCCGGCACCGGCCCGAGGGGAAGCGACGTACCAAAGCCGTTGCCGCGCGAGCCAGGGGAGCGCGACACCGCCGCGAAACAGGCGGTGGCGTTGAGGCAGGCGGATTCTCGGCCGCCGCGCTGGCACGTCTTTTGGATGACGTTGATGGAGTGCGGCTGGAAGGAGAGACTGACGTCGATCTGCACGATGCTTCGAGACCTTGCGAAACAGGAGGAGTCACGTCGGATCAAGTGCGTGAAAATCCTTTTTGGTTGACTTGTTAGTCCAAAGCCACACAACCGATTTTCATCAGCCTTTATGCAGATGTTGCACAAGTACCTTTCGGAGTCGTATAGACTCTTTTTCCAGCAACGAATGAATTGCGATTGGTGCTGCGCAAATCATTCGTTTCCATAGTAAGGGTCTCCAAATAGGATCCCCCTTTGAGTCGCAGAAGTGTGCTGTGGACCCCTGCCTAGTTGCAAATTCACCTGTTGTTCTTGTTTTGGTGTAATACGGATGAAGCTACCGTCTATTAATCACTCTTCTTGCCAAGGCACCACGCAATCCTCATCAGGAGGTAGCCATCTGAATTGAGGCAAACTCAACTGTGTCACTTGGCGGAACTCTTGAGAAATATTTACGAAAATAAGAGGATCGTTGTCGGACAAAAAAGAAACTCTAACCCACTTCAGGAAATGGCCTTCTACCCAATGGACACACCAACGGTTCCGAGGTCTTTAGGCTCACCTGAGCAGCACAGCGCTACCGTGGGCTCCCACCGCCAAGTCGATCAGTCCGTCTCCATCCAAGTCCAACCTGGCACTGACGCTGCGGCCGAAATACTGCAAGGACGGGGACACCGACATCCCTGGAATACGCTGCAAGTCAAGAAATCACAATCGCGATTGGATTCTGGAGTAACTCTGAGCTCGTGGCCGATAAAGACTGGAGGGTACCTGCTTGTAGTTATGGATGACGTAAATGTTTTGGCCGTGGTACACGTACACGGCCCCGCGGTGCTCGTCTTCCAACGGGGCGCCCACTAGCAGGTCAGTGAATCCGTCATGGTTGAGGTCTGGGGCGACGGCCATGGCGTAGCCAAACCTGGCATCTTGGGACTTTTGGTCCGATTTCAGCGTACCGTTCGAGACGAACACCTCCTCCTGAGAGAGCGCAAGAACATTGAGTGCTTTGAACATCTGCCTCGTGGTTCTAAGGTTCGGGGGTTCAAATCTGTGCTGTTCGCAGGTTCTCCCCGGGCCTGTGCGGGTTTCCCCGACGTACTCCGGCATCCTCCCGCATTTCAACATGCGTGTCAGGTGGCGGTTCCTTGAAGACTCTTAAGTGTCCTATTGCATGAATGCAAACGTGTTTATCCAAACCGTGTTGCTATCGTGTTTGTGCGTCAATCTGTGCGCTGATGCTTAGCTGAGAAGCTCCGTCTGCTCCTCCCTGATCGGTGGACCTCATCCCTGATTCTACCCGCCAATTGGTTGCCAAGGAAGGAGGCCCGATGGCGGATTAGATCCCAGGATCGTTTACCAACGGCACGCGCTAGTTACCACTTGGTTTAAAAAGGACTCTTGCGTTTGTTGACTGATTTTGTGTCAGCAGCAACCCTAATGCGGATAGGTGCTCTGGAAAACGGATGGATGGATAATCCTCATCCATGCGCATTCTTACCCCACTGAGAGTGTAGATGTAGACTCTTCCCGCTTCTTTGTTCCCGGAGCCTAAGTACATGGGTGCTGCAACCAGGAGAACATCGGTGATTCCGTCCTGGTCAACGTCCATGCCGCACAGCTCGCTGCCGTAGTAAGAGCCGATCTAGGGAGACGGACATGTTCTTGCACTTTCCTGGCAGCAGGGGGTGGCGTTGCGACTCTTTGAAGCCCGATGGAGGCAGGTGCACCTGTTCTCCATTGAGGGCCTGCACGATGTTGACGTCGCCGTCGTCGCTGAGCTCAAACAGGATGACTTTGCCTTTGTGTTTGAAGCGCGGCGCGCCGGCCACGTACAGCCTCCTCCAATCTCCGACCAGCACAGATGACACTGTGTAGCCTGCACACAACCGCCCCCCGCCCCCCGCCCAAAAAACATCTGGTAAAACTCATCAGGTTCTTGCATTTGAACACCTGGAAGAAGTATCACTTTCCACGTGCTCTTTTTGACTGGAAAGATGAGGACAATGATTTCAGAACAGATGAGTGGGCCTTAAAGATCCTGATCCTGATACACAGGTACTTAAGGCCACTAAGGGACTCAGACGCAATACCTGCAGCTTTAGATGATTTCATGATCTTATTTATTGATGATCTCGTTCCAAAATGGGACCCGTTGCTTGCTTTGGATGACTCCCCAAATGGTTTTAAGATTTCTCTTAAATAAGAGGCAGGTGTTCAGAAGTAGAAACGAGACACGATAGACTTCTGCATTTTTTTTTTTAAATGCATACCAACTAGGGATGTAATGATTCATTCGATTTTCAGTTCCCGATTTTCGATTCAAATTTTTTTTCCAAAATGGCTACCACGCTCGTCTCTGTACGCTAGTGTGGTGCTGCAGGCATCCACAAACACAATACCCAAGGATGTTTGGCGCAAGCGCATAATTTGATCTGCACATTCAAAATGTGCTATGCATCTGGAATGGAAAGATAATCAAAGACATGTTTTAGCACTCTAAATTAGTATTTGCAGTATTCTCATGATCTAGGTATGTTACGCGTCTTTTGTTAGGTGTTGCTGTCTAGGGCTTGTGAGCGCTGAGATGTCCGAGTTCGATTCGCATCGATTGTTCGATTAATCGGTTTGGGTCGATTTTTTTTTTTTTGTCGATTTTCGATTGAATCGTTACATCCCTAATACCAACGTATGGGAACAGCATACTTGAGCAATGACTCTGATATCGTAACACAGATGTGAACTTTACCCAGATAAGCGGCGTGATTTTTCAGCTCCAGGGGGAACTCGCTCTCAAAGGCCTCCCTGGCGGGCACGATTCTGCCGTTGGCGCCCTCCTTCAGCACGCCGCCGTCCCAGTCGTAAGCGCCCACCATGCCAAACAGAATCCCGTCCTGAGCGCGGCGAGAGAACGTGAGGAAGGCGCACGGGGTGCGCACGCACACGCGAGCAACAACGGGGACTCACATCCAGCATGTGTGTGGAGAAGCCGATCTGCGACATCTCCATGTGGAAGGAGCTCTGGTTGCCCAGTGTGCCTGAGGGTTGATCAAGCGCACAGAGGAAGAGTCCGGTCAGGTTCGGCGCTCGTCATGCTCTTGTTGCTCGACATGTCCTTCATCCCTTCCCTCCTTCCTTCCGTCCTCCTTCCTTTTCAGCACTCCTCTCCCCAACGCCACGGGTGACACAAACGCCGCACCCTTTTCCTTTGCTCTTTCATTTTTTTTGTCCTCACATATTTTTGGCGGCGTCACTTTTCGTCAGGCTTCCTCCCGTGATACCTAAACTTTGCTACGGTCGCTCATCCACAGGATCCACACGTGCACTTCTTTTATACTCAGCGGGGCGCTTCTCGCCTCATGTTTCCAACCTTTGAAGTCGTTCTCTACTCCTGCGTTTACTTTCTTCTGATCGTATGTTACTGTTAGTCAATATCATGTTCAGTCTAGTTCAGGGGTCAGCAACCTGAAATCCTCAAACTAAGAGACACTTGAACCCGCTTCCTACGGAAAAGAAAACATGAAAGCCACACAAAACCCTTTGGCAGAAGCGTATTGCCGCCACACCGGGAACAAAAATGTTCACTATCATTCAGAATGTGATTGTCACGTTTTAACGTAATCATACATGATACGTTTTAACGTGATGTGTTTGACGTCGTCTCATATTTTAATTTGATGATTTTCACGTTTTAACGCGATGCCTTTCACACTTCAACATGATCGCTTTCATGCTTAAAGTTTTTACGGGCTAAATTTCACGCCTTTAATGTGACGAGTTTTGCATTTTGACGTGATCGTTTCACGTTTTAATACGTTTCACGTAGCGTGATGAGTTTCACATTTTAACATGATAATTTTCATCTTTATAGTGTGAAAGGTTTCATGTTTTCACATGATAAAGTTGATATGTTCACGTCTCAACGTGATAAGTTCCACCTTTTAATGTGGCGAGTTTCACCTTTTGTGATGAGTTTCACTGAAACCTGATAAGTTGGACTTTCGCATTTGGCCAAACAAACTGAAGCAATTCCTACCGGTTCAGGTCACGAGTGGGGTCCTTTTTGCAGATTCTAAATCAAACGTTTCCTTTCTCCGTGACCACATTGCTCTTCTGAATTCAACTCGTATCTCAAGGCACCACTGTATGTGAATGATAGAGCTTCGCATAATACAACAAAATGACAATTTGGAAAAATTCCTTCAGCTCCGCCGATGTCCACCAAAAGCGAGTGGCGCCATTTTGGGATTTGCCATGACTTCCTGACGGCACGCGTGGTTGTCTCGTCCGCTTTTCTCCACTGGCACGCACCTTCGAGTGAGAAGATGCGGTCCCCCAGAGCATCCACGATGTCGTTGAGCGCCGCCTCGTCGGTCACGTTAAAGAAATACTTGTCGTCCGGGTCGCTGGCGATGTACTTAATCTCGTTGATGAAGGTGTCGGGGTCCTGCTGCCTTCGGTGGTAGTGGCCCAGGACCTGCAGAGTGTTGGGACCAACTCAACGTCATGATGTTTGTTTTTTTTTCTTCCTTGAAAAAATAGAACTAATCAGCAAAACGTAGACAAAGGATGGAATGTGCAAATAGCAGAGAGCAGAAACCTCAGCGTTGCCAAGCACAACCCTCTTCCTAATGAGGAGGCAAAGCCGATCCTGATCATCAAGTCCGACTTTGACACTAGTCAAACTAAGTACAGTGGTGCCTTGAGACGCAAGTTTCATTTGTTCTGCAACCACACTCCTATCCCATACAAACGCCATTAATCCGTTCGAGCCCCAAAACCTAAAAACAACAACAAAAACAAGCGTCTCTCTAAAATTTGGGTTCGGGGGGCACGCTATAATGTTCCTTCTGCTGTGCCCGCATTCGCCACCGGGAGGCAGCGTAATGCAGTTATGCAGACACAAGTGAGGAAGAATTCTTCTACTGCACTCCTACACAGCAGGTTGCTGTCATATTAGTCATTTTTCATAGAGGATAAAGAATGTATGCCTGAGTAGTTTTTTTTGTTTTTTTTTCCACTCAAATACCAGTTGCTTCGATCAACCTGTTGTCATGTCAAAGGTGTTTTGCATTGTTTGTTAGCATTAAGCTAAGTGGCCTTTCAATGTGGTGGCTTTGAGTACATGACGTGTAATTCTCTTTATGTTCAATTTTCCAGTCAAAAGGCAGCGTCACTGACAAAACGTGGTCGCTCACAGATTAGGCAAAACACGTCATGAGGACATCAAATGTGGGACATTCAACTGCAAATGACTCCCTCCCCGCGTGTTGCCGTGCTTCTCGACAAAACGCGTCTTCATTCTCTCGTGGCCACGGGGGGAGTTTGCAAGCCCTCGCTCACGAAAAGCCTTTCCGGTTGCCTCCTGTCGGGCGGAGCTGAGCAGAAGGCGCTCATTCAACCCCGCCGGGTTATTTCGGTGGGACCAAAGTGTTCATTTGGCAATTTGGGAGACGCTATTTCGGGGTGGTGGTGGTGTTGTATGATTACTTGAGGGCGTGTGGAGCCATGGAAGCAACTGTGTGAGGAATGCCCGGGATGTGTCATCCCTCGCTGATGTAGTGCTTCACTTTTCGTGGCTTCGCTTTTTATCGTACAGCGATGCACTGACATGAGTTTCCAGATAAAAGCCGTCACTTCACAAATGTTTGTCTGGAGATTAGGTCTATGGATATGAATGTGTTATAGCGTGTAAACAAAAATTCCCTTCAAAGGAAGCTTTTTTTTTTTTTTAATTGGCCTAGTGCTGCGCCTGTTCTGTTGTGTTCCTGCTATGCCTACTTTGGTTCCGTCGAGGCAGTTACTATTAAAAGGCCAGATGTGGAAAGTCGCACTTGAACGGCATTAATTGTTTAATTGTTACCTTATCTATCTTATCTATTGTGTCAATACTTGTTATTCGAAGGTATATGACTAGTGCGACTTAGATGCTAATTTTGCTTAGCCCGTCAATGGCTTTTTACATTGTGCATTAGCGCTAAGCTGGCGATTCAAACGTGTTGTCTTGAAATGTACAATTTGTGTCATTCTTTTTGCTGTCTTTTACAGTAACAGTACAGTAAACAGTTTTACAGTATCTTGTTGATTGTTCTGTTGCAAGCCCAGGGATTATGTTCCCTCCCACGATAAGTGAAAAATTCGCAAAATATGAATACCTTAACATACATCCTAGGTATGTTTTTTATGACATTTACGGTATTGGGCAATTTTTTTTACGGCCTTAAATCACACTTTAAAATCACTGCGAGCACATTTAACGCTAGTTTACATTAGTTTGCCGGCGAGGTACTCACAGCTATGGCGTATCTGGTGATGTTCCTGCTCTCGCACTCCCCAAGTGCGTCGGGCAGCTCCTCGCCGTCGTGCGACTCTCCGTCCGTCACCACGATCATCACCTTGGTGGCGCCCTCCCTCGCCCCTCGCTCGGCGCTGAACGCCTCAGTGCTGCGTACGCAGCAAAACAGAAGTTCGGCTCACAAAGGGAGACCACATGGTGTTGGAGCAATCAAATGAATTTTGGCACTCTCTTGCATCAATTGAATGGCCATTTTGCTGCTCCTTCTGCTGTGTGCGCCTTGGCCACTTGAGGGCAGTACAAGACAGACAGACAGACGGATACACTGTACATTGGGACTCAGCTCGTCACCGAAGATAAAGAATATATGACGGTGAGATCTGTTACATCGTTGACCAAAGGCTAAGCTGTCTGTTTGTTTTATATAAAACATGTCATTTTCTTTTGTTTTTTAATTTAGTTTGTTCTATAGGATCATGTACCATTGAAGTAGATCCGCATTGCATTGGAGCAATCCCTTTGAAAGGAATGGAGCGGATCCTGAGTGGACCACACATTAGTCATACTTGACACAAATAACGTAGCCGCTGTTTGACTCAAAAGTGGTCAGTGTGTGCGTGCGTGTGTGTGTGTGTGTGTGCGTGTCAGGGCATCTGTGCATTCCTATGCAATGGTGGCATGATGAAGAGGAAGCTTGCACACACGGACTGACCAGAAGCCGCACCCTGTTTGTCTGCATGAAACCTGCACTCAGTGGGACCTGCTTTATGCTTGGTAAGCCACACACGCACGCACGCACGCACGCACACACGCATGTAAACCCACTGTGGAGGAGAGCGGGAAGCATAGTCACTCAAGTCGTTTTTCAGGCCTCACTCCAGCCTCCCCCGGGCTAAATTTAACATTGTGGTCGCCAGTACCCAAGTGCAAAAGTTAAAAACAAGCGTTTTCTTCCCCCAGCAAGTAGTCTGCAAATGACATAGGGTGCGGACGCCAGGAGGCCAACGGGAAGGCAAAGCGAGGAGACAAACACAACCAGGAGACAGAAAAAAAGAATGAACTAAGGCTGACAAATAAAAAGCATGTCAGGAATCATCCATCCATCCCGTCCATGTTTGATTGCGCAATTTCGAGCCTGCACTGAGCCTAACTTGCAAGCTTTCGGAATGTGGGACGAAGCCAGAGGACCCGGAGGAAAAAACCCAGAACCGCGGAACTGCGAGGCAGACATGCTACCCGCTACCTCCATAGCCAACATAATGGACTGACTTCCCGAGTGAAAAGTGCAAGTCGTCCTGGTGTGAACTCAACGCGCAATAAGAGGGGGTGTAAGCATCGGCAAAAAGGGAAAATGTGACAGCATCTAAATGAAAGGAGGAGTGACGAGGCGAGCTGAAAGATGAGCTCATTTGTAGGCCGCCAAGCGTTTGGACGGACTTGGTGACACACGGCCGTGCGCTCTGCGTAGGCCAAACCAGCGCGTCAAAGACCAAATCAAAGGAGCGACTAACCCAATCGCAGGCCTTCCGTCTGACATTGATGCTTGATTCTTGTCATCTGCTCTCACACCACTTTCACTTACTCCTACTGGAACATTTTACGACAATTTATTAGCGACAAACCGAATATGGGGGGAAAAAAAAAAACAGTTCATGAGAACATGTCAAGCGCGCTCCGTGTTTGGCATCATTCACTCAATTGCTGTTCTCGAAACACAATTTTTATGACTGGCATTAATCCGGCGTGACCGTGGACTTCTATAAAAAATAAATAAATAAGTAAATAAAGAATACATTTGACAGTTGACATCGAGCAGTCTCCCAGATTTATTGGTACAATACATTTCGCCATGGAGATTGTATCGTTTGTAAAGTGCTTTGTTACATCTCTATCTGTTATGAAATGCGCTGTATAAATACAATTGCATTGTATTGAATACTTGATCCTCCTTGAAGGGTTATTTGACATCATCTCCTCTCAGAGCGATTAATTACACGGATGACTTTGCAAATCCGCGTGGGAAAGAGATGACACGAACTATTTGGAAAAGGCCGCAAGCGTGGATCGGGATAGGCCGGCTGTGAAGTCTGTCACATCCATTACGGCAGTGCTTTCCAACCTTTATTGAGCCAAGGCACATATTTTACATGAGGAAAATCCCAAAGCACGCCACCGCACCAAAAATGTCATTTTATATACAGCGGTGCCTTGAGATAAGAGTTGAATTCATTGCGTGAATTGAAATGCTATTCATTTGACCCAGACTCACCCCCCAAAGAAAATGTTTTTCGTGTCTGTGTTGTTTAATAAGAAAAAAAATAGCACTCTGTAATGTTGGACTTGATGAAAAAATGGATTATTAGCCTAATTAAACAGAATGGAAAGAATTGTTTTCGTGATTTAATGCTGCAACTCACTTCATTGTGCTACTCCTTCCAGTGCGCCTACCTTGACCACAGGGAGGCAGTGTAAGACAGTCATGCAACCACAAAGAAGAATCTTCTCCTTCTACGACTGTGAGTAACTTGGTAAAAATGTTGTAATATTATTCATTCTTCACAGAGGCTAAAGAATATATGACTGAGTATTGTCATGATGTGTTCAAATGCGTTGGGCCGTCATTTTCAAACATTTTCAAATATAGGTTACTTTAACGTTTCTGAAATTGTGAAAATCGATGCTAACTGTTCGCATGTCAGTGGCGTTTTCAATACATGTTAGCATTAGGCTAAAAGGTCTTTAATGAGACAGAGCTATCCAGTGTTTAAAATGCACCGGGCATAATCCTGTGGGAGTGGCATGAAACCGCTTGAAGCCTATTTTGGGATTTTCTCCTTTTTTTTTTTTTACTTTTATTTATTTTATTTGAAAAAATTTTTGTTTACTATTTGCCTAAAAATCGGCCGAATGACGGCTCGTATCTTGAAGTTGTGAGTCGGGTCACTCTCATCTCACGGCCCCAATGAGCTTTGATGTGGTCTTCGGTGATAACGGCATTCTGAGCAAAATCACAACCATGTCCTGGCCCGCCACGTAATGGAGTTTGACACGCCAATTTTAGGGTCTATTTTAGCTGCGATTGCTAAAGTTTATTAGTAGGACAAGAAGGCCGATGCCCTGCAGCGTCAGATTTGAGGTGAGCGAGTGGATGAGAAGACGTGGGTGTGTCTGCTTGTGTGTGTTTTGACAGCTGCGGCAGTGCAGCTGAGCTGACCGGGCGCCGCCTCACCTGCGGCCACGCTGAGCTAGCAGCCGGCCGGCCACTGCTGTTTGCTCGCCCCCGTGCCAACCCGCCCGGCTGTCACCACCCCACTGTGTGTGTGTGTGTGTGTGTGTGTGTGTGTGTGTTTCCAACAAAGGCAGATCGTACGCAAAATTGGAAGCCAGACACACACATTGTTTGATAGCTTTCAGAAGGGGGTGGCACCCGTTCATCAGTTAGCCCACAACGGTACAAAAACAAGAACGTGTGTTGGCCCACATTCACTCGACTTCACACAACTATTTTTCAAGACAGAAAAAAAAAGTTTTTGCTCTGAACCTCTCTCCATCCATTTTCTAAGCGCTTGTCCAAAGCAGGTGAGCCGGGACCTATCTCAGCTGACGCTAGGGTACACCCTGGACTGGTCCAGGGTGAGTTAGTCCACTACTTTTTAGCCATCTCTGGGGGCGGCCATTTTGTCACTTCTGTCGACTGAAAATGACATCACAAATGCTCAGGGCCCAGGTAACGACCAATCACGGCTGACCTGTTTTCTGAAACTCAGCCGTGATTGGTCGTTACCTGAGCCCTGAGCAGTTGTGATGTCATTTTCAGTCACCAGAAGTGACAAAATGGCCGCCACCTAAAATGCCTAAAAACGGGTGGATTAACTCATATCCCACAAACGCAATATTAATCAGAATGCCGTGTTTTATCTCGTGGGCCTTCATAGAACATATTCTTGAAAAAAATATGTTTGGGTTGATTTTCCCTTTCAGTAAATATAATGTGTTCCTCCTCATCTCGGCAGCAAAGGACAATTTCAAGTGTTCACCCGGGAAGGCGGCAGGCCACATTGGAACGCAGAACCTCGACTCGGAGGCAGACATGCTCAACGCTGCTCCGCCTCGATTCAAATGCGCATTTTACAAAAGGGGAACCACAATGGAGCAGTTGGCAGCGTTCCTTCCACCAGTGGGAGGGTCCCTTTACTCACCCGTGAGAGCACCCCCCCCCCCGCGCCCCCACACCCCCCGCAAAAAAAAAAAAAAGTGCAGAGAAGAAATTTTGAAGACGTGTCAACATTTGCACCGCAGTGTTTCGCTGCCTTCATTTCGCGCTCACAGCCTCCTCCTTCAAATGTTGCCTTTTAAATGGAGCACAAAACCGGCCACAGTATGTGAGAACACAGGACTGTGTGTCTGACGTGCTCCTCTGCAGCACGGGGGCCCCACAGGGAACTGTCTTGGCTCCCTTCCTGTTCACCCTCTACACCTCGGACTTCAACTACAACACCCCTACCTGTCACCTGCAGAAGTTCTCTGACGACTCTGCGATTGTTGGCCTCATCACAGGCGGAGATGATCGGGAGTACAGAGAACTTACTCAGGGTTTTGTGGATTGGTGCCAGCAGAACCGCCTCCTGATCAATGCGGGGAAATCCAAAGAAATGGTGGTGGATTTCGGTAGGCGCCAGCACTCTTCACCTGCACCAGTGAATATCCGGGGAACAGATGTTGAAAGAGTCTCAACTTACAAGTACCTGGGTGTTCATCTGAACAATAAACTGGACTGGTGCGACAACACAGACGCTCTCTATAGGAAGGGTCAGAGCAGACTCTTCCTACTCAGGAGACTGAGGTCTTTTGGGGTTCAGGGGACACTCCTCAGGAACTTTTATGACTCGGTGGTTGCATCGGTCATCTTCCAGGGAGTGGTCACCTGGGCAGGCGGCGTCTCGGCCCGGGACAAGAAGCGGCTGGACAAACTGGTCAAGAGGGCCGGCTCTGTCCTGGGCTGCTCCCTGGACTCTGTGGACTCGGTGGGGGACAGGAGGATGTTGGCCAAGCTGTCATCAATGCTGGGCAACCCGGACCACCCCCTCCAGGGCACCCTAACAGCACTCCACAGCACCTTCAGTGACAGACTGTTACACCCTCGCTGTGCAAAGGAGAGATTCCGCCGTTCCTTCTTGCCTGCTGCTGTCAGACTCTTTAACAAGAACATTGTGTAGTCTCTACAAACTGGCGGTCATTAGTGCAATTGTGCAGTCCTGCACCTGAGCTCGTATCGTGCAATACCCAATATTCCCCACTACTGTAATACTGTGCAATACTCAACATTCCCCACTACTGTTAGTCTAGTTTTATTTTTATCCAATGCTGTTCCTTACATTTCACTACAGCACTGTCACTTAGAGTATTTTTTCCTCTGTACTATGTACAGGCCGAAATGAGTGTTCCTCATATTTTTTATGTAGATGTAGGTTGGTGTGTATACACATGTGTATATACACATGTTACTGCGTATATCTACATAGGTTTGATTCTAAATGTTTGCCGTCAATGTTATACATTAATGGCCACATTATGCCGCCGCCCCTGTGTGACCTATATCTTTGCTACTGTAACAACGAAAATTTCCCCACTGTGGGATCAATAAAGGCATTCTTATCTTATCTTATCTTAAACAGGAACTCTCCAATTGGCCTTCCTGCGTGTGCGTGTGTATGCGTGAGTGAGAGAGACCGCCTCATGACTTTAGTAAAGAAGGAATTTGATTTTGACTCGAGGGGGGGGAAAAAAAGTTTGTGATTTGAAAGCGCTTGTGGTTTGAGCCTATAGCGAGCTGTTTCTTTAGGCCTGGCTTTGGGGCCCATCTGCCCCCGCCCCCTTTTTGGCATCCAGCCTTCCTTTCTGAGCGTGATGACGGATCTGGAGCAAATTAAAGAAGCCGGCGTGTTGCAAATATATTGCCAGCGTGTATCTCATTTCATGAGAGTGAGGCTTTCCCTTACAGTATGTTGTTTTTTTTTTTGTTTTTTTTTTAGAACTCATCTTCCACTTTAACCCTTTGTTGGGAACTCATGAAATTGATTTCAATTCAAACTAATTGAATTCTGTATATGATCACAATCAAACATACGCACTAATGTTAAGGGGAAATTTGCTAACAATAATTTTCGGCAATTGGTGTCATTATAATGTTAGTTTGTAATCATATTTGTGAATTTTATCATAACATTTTGCGATAGTCTTTGTATTGTCTTATCTTTTATTTCCATTTATGACCTTTTTTCACTTTTTTCAATGTTTTTATTTGGCTCATTTATAACAAATGAATAATATGAAATTATTGAATAAATTTATGCCATTTTTTTAGGAAATGCGGTAGTTATATTGCATTGCAATAATGTATGATATTTTCATTTGTATTTTATCATATTTATGCCCACGTTTTGGGGGTAAGTGGACGATAAAGTCCACTTGTGAACCTAACTAATAAAAGTATTATTTTAGGTATATATTATCTATATATTCTAAATAATAAATTGTATTTTACCAAGTGTAACAAGTAAAATATAGTGGATACCGGTATTTCTTATTGAAAAGTATTTTATTACCATCATTTGTCTTCATTTCTTGGTTGGCGGAAATGTCTTTCTAGTAGTGAGGTGTTGAGGTTTCCCTTTTGAACATGTACTAAAGTGACCCAATATGGTTCCTCGCCCAATATTAACATCGCATCTGGGTTAGTCTTCATAGCAGGAATATTCCACTTGACATTCGTCATCTTCGAGGAAAACCCTCGAAAGCGTGCGGCCGCATGGTCGCTGTTCCATATATTACTCAACATTGGTTGTTTTCCCATGACGGCAGGCGCACTGTTATTAATTGGAGGAGGTCCTTGTGTGAAGGCCCAAGCATCTTTCTAAGGCTTCAGTCGACCGACACACACGTTCCGCAAATGAGAGAAAAGCGTCGTGGGAATGTTGGGACGGAGCCAAAAGTGCCTACCAGGCCATGTTGATGGCGTAAGCGGTGCGCGTCTCTCGGCCCTCCTGGCGGCTGATGTTCTTGGCGGCCTCCACCACCTCCTGTGTGGTCTGGTAGTCTTTCAGCGACCATTCGTGGACCGCCACCTCGCCGTACTGCAGGATTCCCACCTCCATGCGCACACACACACACGCATGCAAACTTAGTATCTTTGAAATAGTGCTTGCGAACCCAAACCTTGAAAGCCTTCGACTTTTGGCTCGAATGTTCTATGGCCCACATCAGACCAAAATGGCTTTAGCTTGAAAACAAATACAGCGGTGCCTTGAGATACGAGTGACTCGAAAAGTCTTCGAGCTGTTTAATGCCACTCGCAGTTGAAGTTTACAGTCCAAACCGAAAACTAAGACAAATTACACAATCACAGAGAAGCTATTTAAAACAACCACATAGTTTAGCCTTTCAATCCGCTAGCTAAATGCTAATGCCAAATAGCATCTTTTGGCCCGTTATCCCTTCAAGCAATGGATTGAAGACGGACAATGCAGCAACACATGTAGACGGACAATAAAACCGTAGTCTGTCATATTCTTTATCCTCTACATAGAATGACTAATATTAGCGTTGCACTGTTGAGCTGCGATGAGTTGAGATGCCAGATGTCTGACACTGCCCCCAGCTGGTCAAGGCGGGCACAAAAGAAAGAGCTGCGCATGGGCCGTTCAATTGATGCAGCGTGACGAAACCGTTGAAGTCTCCTGAATGATGTCATCGCTCATGTTATTTTTGCTCACTCAAACACACCTTACACCATTTTTGTTGTTTTTGCGGGAAGGCTGGGACGGATTAACGGCATTTCCATTCATTTCAATGGCAAAGATGATGCGAGATGTTGACGGAACCAATTCCAGTCGTATCTCAAGGCACCACTGTAGTTGTCATAGACAAAGTCTACACTAGTAGTAATAAAGAAAAAAACACAAGCGCCCCCCCCCCCACCTAAAGTCAACAGCGAGTTGTTGGAATTTTGGACTTCAATGGGAAACCAGAGGAATTTCCTTTTCACCCCACATTGCCTGTTTCTCTTCCACCCCCCACCCGCCCCCGGCCAAGCTCCCCACTTTCCACCCGCCGCGCGTCAAGTTGGCCTCCAAATGCCCCTTGATGTCACAGCAGCAGTCCACATTTACCAAATTGCTTCCCTGTACGTGCGCATGCTTTGGCTCAATTGGCTTGTCCGACAGTTTCTGATTGCCGAGGGTTCAAATGGTTCAGAAGGACCTCCAAAGTCCAAAGAATCTCAAGTAGTACAACCAGAACTATCCAGCTGCCGTATGTCATACGCGATGTATTGCAAATCATCTTTCCCCATGAAAAAAAATGCTGCCGTCATGATTTAATGCTGCAATCCAATTCATTGTGCTGCTACTTCTGGTCTGTGTGCCATGGTAGGCAGGTCTTCTTCTTCTACTTCTTCTGCTACTTCCTGTACTTCTTCTACTACTTCTTGTACTACTTATACCATTTCTTCTACTTCTACCACTTCTCCTACTTATTATTATTCTACTACTACTACTACTTGTACTACTTCTTGCACTACTTCTACTTCTTCTTCTACTAGTTCTTGTACTTCTATTTTTTCTACTTCTTCTTCTACTTCTACTTCTTCTTCTACTTCTTCTACTTATCCTACTACTGTAGTACAACTCAATCATTTATTAGTCAGTCATAATATTAGTCATTTTTGGCCTTGGATAAAGAAAGTATGCCTGTGAATATTGTTGTACAATCTGTCTCAGTATTGCTCCACCATTTGCTTTCAAATATCCGTTGCTTAAAGGGTTGGCAAAATCACGACTATTATTGGTCACGTTAGCAAGTCTGTGCCGTTTTCCATTCATGTTAGCATTAAGCTAGCAGGCCGTTCTTGAAGAAACGTAGTGTTCGAAATACACAAAGTGTAATTCTCTTTGCTTAATGTTTAGTTTGAGCTCGCGGGTCAACGCAAAAAAAAAAGTAAATATCACTCCGACAGTATCTTAAAAAAGTCATAAGGCGCCACTGTAGTTGAGTTTCCACACCGACACGCAGGCTAGCGCTTTCCCATCTACAGGATCTGATGCGGCCCGCTTGGATGAGAGGAAAAACGTCCTCTACGAAAATCGTGAGCAAATATGAACACTGCTGAGCCGTTTCCGTTTGACTTTGGTGGTTGCCGTGCTCGTTCAGGCAACAATGTCGGCAGCCCAAAATACTTTGACTTTTACCTGCATTTGATCCGGGCTGATGTGGAACTTGCTGAGGATGTTGCTCAGGAAGCTCTGCACCTCATACCAGGGGTAGATGCTGTTGGAGCCGTCCAGCACGATCACAATGTCCATGTACGTTGTGCACCCTGCAAGAACACACTTGCGTTGGTCTCAGCCTCGTCCTGGCGAAGGTGCGAGCGAGCGCACGCGCGCGCTCGAGCGAGCCCCATTACGTTGCGCCGTCGGGGCGATGATCTCTCTCGGTTGGAGGTCGTCGCTGACAGAGGCGCAGATGCCGGTGCTGAACATGGATGTGCCGCACTCCTGAGACCACAGTGGTGCACATGCCTGCCCAAAAAAAAGAAACGCGTAGCTCTCAACTTTAGATGAACAACAAAACAACTTGAACACTCCTTTTTCCTTGAGTCTTTTTTAAAGCCCAACATGACGTTAATATTTGCTAGCTGTGGGCACGTGAAGCCCTTTGAGACTTTGAAACTAAATGGTCGGCTCCCCACATTTTCACCTCACCTCTTTGCAAAAAATGTGGACACCCCTGTTTGAATGCGTTGCATTATATTTAACTTTGTTAGGATTTCGTGTTTTTATAAGGTACACTAATAGATAGTGCTATTTTTCCCTCATTTAGAAAAAAAGAAAAATGCAAACATTTTTGTTTTTTAGGGAGTGGGGGCAGAACGGATTAGTGGCATTTCCATTCATTTCATTTGGGATGGATGATTTGGTATAGGATTATTTTAGAATTAGGAGCATGGACATGAAACAAATGAAACTCATATCTCAAAGCATCACCGTCCATTTACTACAGCCTGCTCTATTTTCTATATTCTCCGTTGAACTATTTAATGGAGTCCAAAAAGATGGACACACGGCCGTGGAGCCTTTTTCTCGCTGATGCGGAAAGAAAGTCGGACTTCTCCAAAATGATTCCTGCTCTTATACTGGCATAGCCACGCCCCCACGTTAGAGTGCAGCGTAACCCAAACAATGTATTGGTATCTTCCAATCTGTGACTCCAAAGTCTTAAATACTTGCGATAATTGCGATGTCCAGAAAATCCAGTCCCGTAATAATGTAACAATGTTAATAACACAATAATGTAGCAAGCCGGTAGAGCGAGGTGTCGTCTCTGCTCTAACCTATCCTGCTGGTTGTTTGCTTGCAATCAGAAGGTCCAACGTGCACACATATGGTGTTTCGCTAAAAAAGTGACTAAATAAGGGCAAGCGGTGAGCAAAAACAGTCAAGAGAGGGAGTCAGTCATGGAAAAATCACAATAGTGCGGTTTGGGGGACAGAACATGGAGACGGACAAACTAGGGGGGCGGAGGGGAGTAGGGGGGGCTATTGTTGTCATCTTGGCAGCGCCGGAACACCAGACCAGTCAGGCAATTTGGATCTAATTGAGCCGAGAAGGAAGAGAGAGAGTCAAAAGTGTGGCTGAAAGGGGCCGGCCAAATTGCAGAAAGAGAAACATCCTGTCTTATGTTTTGCTCTCTGTTATGACAGAAAGTGGATCCGTTGAAGATGGAAAAGGGAGAAGTGTCAAAGATGGAAGAAAATCAACAGAGGTGCGTTGGCTTTTTCAAGGTCTTTCATTAACAAAACGGCCGGAGACACATTCCGAGCCTGTTATAGACTTGAGCGCCGGCCTCAAGGAAAACACACACACGCTGGCCTTCAAGTGGGACTGCGCCGGGCCGGCCAGCTTTTCACGGACTATAAACGAGCCAGCTACGACAGCAGCGAGAAGTTGGCTTCAACCGAAGGCACTAAACGCCACACGCCGATTCAAACCCGGCGGGCGTCATTGACACGCACAATTACGACACGCACAATTACACCACGCCTGTACGCTTTTGTAGTCGGCTCTCTGGGAACCGTTGCTCTCATAAGTGCAGGAATTGGATGTCAAGCGGCTTTTCAAATGAAGCTCCTCAATAGGACCGCTCCGGTTGCGTCGATCTCTGCCATCAGATTCTGATTCTGGATTGCCAACGCTGAATGTTACTACCGTCAAAATATTCAATGGACACATCCAAAATGGAACATTCAGCCGGAAACCGTCACCTCCAGGTTACCTGGTGAGCCAGGCCTAAGCAGTCAAGATGGTAGCATCCAATATAGCCGATAGGGATGTAACGATTCACTCATTCCATTTGATTTTCAGTTCCCGATTTTCGATTCCATTCGTTTAAAAAAAAAAAAAGAAATTGCTACCATGCTTGTCTCTGTGCACTAGTGTGGTTCTGCAGCCATCCACAAACGCAATATACAACGATGTTTGGCGCAAAAGCATCATTTGATCTACACTTTCAAAATGTGCTATGCATCTGGAATGAAAAAAAAAAAGTTTCAAGACATCACTTTCTAGATGACTTTAATCAATTAGATGTTTCTATTAATCAAATCGATTAATCGTGGTGAATTGATTTCAAATCGATTTTCGATTAATCGTTACATCCCTACTAGCCGATCATGTTGGCGCCCTTGGTCGACCGAGGTTGGATGACTGCTCCATCGACAGCTCCATCGACTGCTCTGGCCTGGCTTCTCCCAGTGACCCGCAAGTGACGTTTTGCATGGTGCATAGTGCGTTTGAATCAACTTCCAAGAGAAAAGCGGGCCAAACACACCGTAGAGTAGACGAGCCGTCGCACGCCTTATTTGGCAAAGCCAGCCACCAACTGTTGCACGGCCGCACGCGCCAGTGACGATTCCCGAGGAAGAAATTGAACATTTAGCTTAATGGACCGTTCAAGCAGCAAGTTTTTCCTCATGTTTTTGAGACTGTCGACTAAAGATGCAGCCGCACTGAATGGGTGGTAGCAAGGGGAAATGCCAGTATTTTCAGGCTAATAGCTCGCAGAAACATGGAAAAAAAATACTAACCCAAACTGTGAACTACAGTAAAGCTGCCTCCATCGAGGTTTTTTTTCCAGTTTACACACAGACTCTCATTTTGTTCTTCCTCCTATTTATTCTGTGTAATTCCACTGTTGACCACTGGATGGCGTCACACTATTTTGTCTGACGGGGTGTAAATTTGAAAGAAGAAGAACGAAAACAGGAAGTATTTCGGTAATTGTTGCTGGAGATGTGAAATACACTTCAATCCTACTCTTTACGCCCACAGAAAGCGACAGCTGTAGGTTTGTTTTATCATTTTTATCTTTGGGCATCATGATTTGATGTACTGTATATTATGAAATGAGGAATCAAGTTTGTTAGTTTGTTTACTCTTAGCACAGGCTATCATGACACTGTTACACTGTTTGGACATTGCTCTTATTTAAATGTGCTAGTATTATTTCTAAAGTGTGATAAAGGGTTCAAGACACATACCAAGAGTCCGTCAGGTGAGTCCGGCGTCAGAGTCATTCCCAGGTGAGAGTTTTTCAGGTTTTTGGATATGTTCTGGAAGGCCGCCTCGCCTGAGATGGACGCAGGCAACATTTCAATTCTCCTCTTGGCCTTCACGTGAAGGATGATGGCGCTCACCTAAATTCAACTTGCTGCAGTTGGATTTGCTGTCCTCTCCCACGCCGCATTTGTACACGTCTCCCTTCCTGTTGTTGGGCCGCCCGTCCCACGGAGCGCCCACCAGCAATCTGCGCCCAACACGGTGACAATTCTGAATGTGAGTTAGCAGCCAGAAGCACCGCGCTCCAGCACCGCGTGCGCATGCTCACGATTTCTCTCCCTCCGTTTCATGCTGCAGCACCGAGAAGCCGAAGAGGGCCTCGTCCGGACCGCTGAAGATGCGTGGATGCGTCACGTCAATGTTGAAGCACTCACACAAGCCTGGACAATCAAGCATGCACACAATTTCAGTCAAGCCAAGTGTTGAGCAGGTAGGAAGTAGTACAAATACTCTAGTTACTTGTCAGCGTCGTTTGAAGGCAACATACTATTTCCTTTTACCTGAGTTCATCAGTCCTTTACGGAAGAGCATTCGGGCCAGTTTAGGTTGGCAAGATTATGACTTTTATCTCAGAATTCTGATTTTAAAGTGAGAATTCTGACTTTATTCTCCGAATTCTGACTTTAAAGTCAGAATTGTTCTTTAAAGTCAGAATTCTCACCTTAAAGTCAAAATTCTGACTTTAATCACGGCTGACGTCTTTTCTGAATCTGAGCCGTGATTGGTCGTTGTGAGCTGTTGTGATGTCATTTTGAGTCGACAGAAGACAAAATGGCCGCCCCCAGAGATGGCTAAAAACGAGTGGATTAACACGTATTCCACAAACGCAATATTTATCAGAATGCCCTGTTTCAACTAGTGGGCTTGCATAGAACATATTCTTGAAAAAAAATATTTGCGTTGACTTCCACTTTAAAGTCAGAATTCTGGCTTTATTTACAGAATTCTGACTATTCTGTAAATAAAGCCAGAATTCTGACTTTACTCTCAGAATTCTGAGAATAAAGTCAAGAATTCTGACTTTAAAGTGAGAATTCTGAGAACAAAGTGAGAATTCTGAGATAAAAGTGAGAATTTTGCCAACTTTTTTTTTTTCACTGGCCCTAATCCTCTTCTGTAGTCCTTCTCCCGTGAGACTGCTTATTTCTTATTTGGTTTCGCAATAGCAAATAACAATCTGTTAATAAACAGAAATTGAGGGAAATCATTTTGCAATAATTGATAGAGTAACTGACTCTAAAAGTGTTCAAGTAATCAAAGCAAGTCTGCTAGTATGCATCGATGCACGAAGTCAATCGCTACAATTGGGTTGAAATTGTCAACGTGTACAATGAATCCCACCGAGCCACTATTTGTTAATTGCTGTCGGCCATTTCCATGGGAAAATAAACCCTCAGAAAAATAACACATCAGACAGTGAGAGAGAGAGAGAGAGAGAGAGGACTGTTTTCTTCCCCTGCTACTTGTTTCATATAGAAAACCACACCGACACCGCTGGCACGCCACAACTGACTGGAGCCTTTGTACGTACAGCGAAAAACATTTTGGACACATGTCGTGTTTGCTGAAAACGGAAGCTATGTTCCGCCCTCATGTGTCCGTCCGAATGTCAAACCAAAGGCATGCTCCTTTTAGGTTGGCTGAAAAAAAAAAAAGATGAACTTGGAAGCCGGGAGTTCACAACTGGAGCAGAGTATATTATTTTTGCGTCTGGGTTTTGGGGAGCGCCGGCTGGCAGGGAGGAGGAGGAGGAGGAGGAGGAGGAAGCGAGTGAAAAGGACGGATAAACAGCGTGAGCAGGAGCAGCCTCGCGGGGGCAAAAAGGGAGCTCAGTCTGGTGGTGAGGAAGGAAAGAAAGAGCAAGGGTGTGCTGCCGCCCGCCCGCCCGCCCAGTATAGGGAGCGCCCTGTTGACAAGAGCACAAGTCGGCCCTTCATTCATTCACGCTGAGAGGAGACGGAGAGCGGCAAGATGCTTGGCGTCAGCCGCTTGAACTTACAAAAACACACAATGTGCCAGGCTTCTGAATTGCAATCTTGGTTTGTTGCTACTCGCATCAGACAATGAGGGTGTGATGAGCAAAAATGACAAATGCCAGCTTTCTTTTTCTTTATGGTCTGTAAATGAAGGATTTGTTTCTGAATTGGACCTGACGTACGGAGATGACCTGGTCATTTTGAGCCCGGCCTCCAGCAGCTTCGGAGAACAAGCACGCGGCACGTGCTGAGTTTGATGTCGAAAAACACAACGCGACAAAGAGGGAGATTAGGATTGTCAGAAGAAGATAGACAAGCAAATCTTTCCTGACTTCCATCGGTCTGGCAACGCAGGCGGTGTGCGCGGTGGGACGACATATTTGGGCCATATTCTTGTAGCGACGACGCTGTGTGGTAAATTTAGCATCTGCTCTGACCAGCGCGCTCACTTGAGCGCGACGTTTAATCTCAACGAGGCTTTCCTGGATTCATAGTTTCAAATAACCACCGGGATATAATCTGTTGGTTATAGAGCTATGGCACGGCAACAAGAGGCTATTTAGCGCTAGCATCAAGCTAGCAGACAGAAAGGCTAAGATTTGTGGTTGTTTTGTATTTGGTTTCTGTTTGGTTTTAGAGTAAACATCAACTGGGAGTGGCAATCAACGAATTGACTTGAGTAAATTTAGTATCTCAATTAAGTCACCACTGTTTTTCTTTTCTTTTTCTTGTTTTTTTTTTTTGATTGAGATGTACAGGTCATAGGTCAAACCAAAGGTGGGAAAACGATTTGAAATGATTTTTGTCATTCTGACTTTTTAGATCACCGAAACGTACCTATGGAAAAGGGGTGTGTTGGCTTTTCTATCGAGTGCACATCTCTTGGACACTCTAAAAACAGTTGGGTTAAAAATAAACCAATTTTGGGTCAAAAAAGGATCAATCCACTACTTGGGTCAATTTCAAACAACTTTCTGGATTGTTTTGCAGAAAACAACCCCAAAAATTGGCAGTATTGTACAAAACAACCCCCAAATTTTGTCTGTTTTGTACAAAACAACGCAAGAAGATGGGTCAAATTGACCCGATTTGTGGATCAAAATTGTGTTATTTTTAACCCAACTGTTTTTAGAGTGTATGTGAGCTCGATTGTCCCTCACGAAGCGTGTGGTGAGCGTATGCCCCATCTCCGCGCGTGTCTTTGTTGTCGCTGCGCTTTATCACCCGCCGGCCTGTTTTTTTTCTTCGGTGGCGCGGGCCCGTTTTGACGACTGCGTGGAGCGCGCTCGCGGGCCAGCGTTTGACGAAGCCAGCGTGGCCTCCCAAGTTCCGAGTCCAAACCTCAAGTGACTTGGACGGGTCGCAGTCATCCTTCTTGATTCCACACAGATGTTGCAAAGCGTTGAGAACACCAGCGCGGAATCTTCCCTTTCTGAGCCTTTGGTTTATTTTTGAACAGGTTATTCCCTTCAATTCTCCCTGCGCTTTTCTTGTGGTTGCTTCCACACCCAACTCTCCACAATAAGATTCCTTGTTGTCTCCTTGATCCTCCTCTTCCTTACCATAAAAGGCCTCTTTTTGTCCGTCTCCCCACTTAAGACCACAAGACCCCCCTCCCATCCACCCACGCCCCCCCCCCCTCCCGTGCTTTAATTTGAGTTTATATATGCCATTGTACCGCAGCCCGTCTGACCACCCATCACCATGGCGACTGGCTGCAAACATTTATCAAGTCAAAGCGCGTCCAGATTTTTGCAACCACACGTTGGGCTCCAAGCGCTCTTGTAGCGTGTGTATGCGTGTAATTGCGCGCATGCGTCTGTGTGTGTGCATTGAGCTTGACGTGAATGCGTTTGGACGCAACCCGAAAGTCCAACGCTTTGGAGTTCATCCAAGGTTTGATGGAAAAATGTGGCCAAAAAAGCGTGCGCGCCAAACCGTAATGTTGGGTGATGTCACGAGAGACTTCAGCAAGCATCTTAAACTCGGCTGGCAAAGTTTGACCCACCGGCAATCCAAAGTATGGCCCGCTTCGTTCTTTATTCCGTGCCATCGAGCTTTTACGTTAGCAAGAGTCTGCAATGTTTGTTGTTGGAATCTAGTTAGGCAAATTGGTGAATCAAAATTTATATATTTATTCAGTTCTATCGATTTTGTATTGATTCATCTCATTTAGTGCTTAATAATTGATTCATTTGTCGTTTTTCTGAATTAATTGATGAATCCGATTCATTTTTTTTTTTCACATTTACATCCCTTGATTAAAAAACAGGAAATTATCTCAAGGTAACAGTGCAGACAATCCACAAACATAAACGGATTATAATTTATTTACTGGTTTGGTCTGTAACATGTTAGAAAATATGAAGTTTGGAGAATCTTATTTTGATTCAACACAAAAGTAATCGGTTTGCCACTACAGAAATCGGAGAATGTTTTCTGTTGGGAGGCTACAATTCCGAAGTTTTGGACAATATTAAGTTAGACAAGGTCTCTAAAGAAGTAATGAGTTAGCAAAAGTAGTTGTTAATTCATGTAATAATCGATTAGTTGTCGATTAATCGATTAATTGTTGCACTACTAATATCATCGAACAATATGTTATTTAATGCCTAGTTTTTACATATCCAGTGAACATTTTATTTTTAAACGGGAACTAAACTCACCCAAAATCTCAAAACGTCTTTATCAGCTGCTGTTTACCTATTTACCATTTATGAAAAAAAAAACAAAAAACATAGCATCTGCTTACTTACGGCCACTTAAAACATGACATGTTTCAACGTGATCATTTTCACTTTTTGACTTCCATTTCAGGTGACTGGCAAAGTCCTTTTTGACCAAAATGAGCTGCTACGTAACTACGCTGCTCTTTACTGTGCAAAAAAACCCCAAATAAAGTAAGGCCATTTGTTTTCTCACAGATTTCAGATGTAAAAAGAAGACATGCATCCCAGCATAACCGGCGACCTGAAGGAATTGCTTTATTTTGTTTGGGCCGAATGCGGAAGTCAAATGTATCACGTTATTTCGAATGTGTCATTGAACTTTTGTACTCTTCACAGTTGTTGTCGCTCTGAGGGCCTTTGAAAGTTCACTCCCCCCACCCCCACCCCCCATTTGTCTCCAGTCTCTTGACGTCTTTTTAATTGAAGCCCCAGTGAGGTGTATGATTCCTTTATTCAAATCCACGCGCATTTCCCGTCCGAGCACAGATTGTCTCTCCATTACCTTGATGGTTTTATTCTCATCTGTCACCCTCTCGTGGGGAATGGCGGTGGAAAGTGGAGGAAGAGGGGGCGGCGGCGAGCATGGGAATGAAAGTCAGCTCGATTCAAACAAGCACAATTTGTGAATGGCCGCAGTCAGGCGCGCGCGCGCACACGCAGGACATCTCTGTAAAACAGAGCATGTCTGCTGCGAGCATCATGGGAGTTCTGTTGAAAGCATTAACATGACACGCATACTTGCTCACCTACATGCTGCTGTATGACACACACACACATGCAAGAACACTTAAATTCAAGTGCAGGTTAGGGAAGAAAAAGCATCCTTCAAAAGAGTTCACTTGAAACATCAAGCGTAGAAGTCCTTGTAATGAAATGTAATCCTGATTACGATTTTGGCTGCCACATTGAAATTAGCCCGATTGTCGACGATATTTACATTTGAAATTCAGGCCCCGCTGCATATCTCATCGAGCACGTTTTCCACCAGTCGACCAGCAGCGTTTGCCAAGGTAGCGAATGTTGATTTTTCGTCAGGGTTCGTTCAAGGTCGCGGAGGGTCATCGGACATTTGCAAGCAGTTGTAAATGGTTGCAAACAGTTTTTCTTGTCGCAAAGGAATTTTGAACATGTTCAAAAATTTGATGGCAATAAGAGCAACGGTTTGTGGCCATTAACATTGGCTACCTTCGCAAACACTCACAAACCTTCATTGCTCAGTGCGATACGGGCTAAACTGCCACAATAACGAGCAGCGGGAACCAAAAGTCAGTCAGTGGGCAGACAAGAGAAGAAAGGACAGCATGAATTCGAGAGGAGGAGCTTGTGCCTCAAAAGTCATCAACATTCGTTTTCCGGACTTTGTGATTGCACTCTGTAATAACATGTTAGCCATTTGTCAATTTGAAGTTCTTTTTTGGGGGGGATTATTTAGCATTTTCGAGTCGAGCCAAACACAAGATAGCACAACTGTGCAGATCTCCTTTATCAAGTGCGAGTGACTTAAATCCACAGCAAAAATGGGGGGAGTAAAAAAAAATATATATGTTTACAGTATATATGTTTAAGAATATTTTAAAATTTTTACTTTTAAAAATGTTTCAAAAATGGAAAACAAATCAGCCATTCTGCCGATCGGCTGGTGCCGATTGTTCGCAACAACTCCAAATAATCCCAATTCTCCTAAAATGAATTGATTTCCCAAACGAAATCCAGCGTGATATGCATTGACCGTCATTGATCGAATGATGTGAACACGAGCCATACATAGTTGATGAGAGGCGAGATTTAACGATGTGAAGGTGGTTTGTCTTACCTTTAAGAAGGAAGAGGCGCAGTAGGCACAGCAGGTATTTTCGCAGCTCCATTCAGAACAACCAGTGAGTCTCTCTCAATGTAATTGCAAAATTGTCTCGCTGGGTTGTTGGGCCCGAAAAGAAAAGATTTTTCAGTGCTCTCCTCAGTGCGGAGATGCGTCAGTTGCAGTGGAAATGTGCCGCAGTGGCATCTCGCTTGGGATTGGTGGGGTTGCGGGGGGGTCCCGTACACCTCAGTGATGATGACCCATATTGAGCGCTCGTGTCCAAGCAAGAAGCGACGATCGGCTCCCGGAAGTGTCAGGCGGCCATACAGTCAGTCAGTCAGTCAGTCAGTCAGTCAGTCGCACTGTTGTCCCTCAAGACATAAAAAGTGCGCGTCCACTTGTGCGCTGGCTCGGCCACTCAGCAGGTCCGCCGTCCGCGACGTGCTCCTCCCGACGCGCAGATTGTCTAGTGGGAGCCCCCTCAAAGCAGACCCCGGTGTGCGCCGCCGTTCCGAGCTTGTCACTTTCGGGGGCCGATGAAAGCGCGCATTGATTCTGCTCTTGCGTCCACTGCGGCGCGCGCACTCGTCCAATGCGCGTTGCGGCGCCACTTCAAACTTCAAACCAACTTTTCTCTCTCTCGCTCTCTCTCGCTCCCCCCACCCCTTCCTTCCTCTCGTTCTCCCTCTGTCGCTGTCTCTCGCTCCCTCTCTGGAAGACTTGTTCGCCTTGCATTCGTCACTTGTGGCTTGCTTAAATATAGGTGTTAAAAAAATAAAAGTAGTTTTTTTCCCCTGGGAAACTGGTGAAGGGAGGATTTTAAACAACCTGGCAACCCAAAATCGAAGCTAGATTGTCTATCTATCTATCTATCCATCTTTCTATCTCTTCTGTCTTTTTTTCTTTTTCACTTTATTTCGTTCTTTCGTTCACTCTTTGGTTCGTTCTTTCTGTCCTATATATCCATCTATCATCCATCCATCCATCTTCCTGAGTGCCCGAGCGTGAACTATTATTGCAGTTGATTAAAAAAATGTGACAACTGCGCCATCTGCAGGATATCAGAGGTCTTGTTTCTCAAATGCGACTACGTGGTCACCAGTTAGGTCCAAAAGTATTCGGACAGTCCCAGTGTTGCATCCTGATTTTTGCCCTACTACTTCCACAAAGGATTTGAAAACAACAGATTGCAGTGTCGACTTTTAGCAACATCGAGTCATTTCATGCAGACGGCCTCCAATTAAGCGGCACTCAAAGGGTGATTAAAAAAAATTTTTTTAAAAAGAGATAGGCTGATGACTATTTTTCTTCAGTCTTGCTCATCATCTCGCTCCGTTTCTGTTGTAATGTTCAATTCTGTTCTTCAATGGATGCGACGTTTGGCCTCACAGTGAGTGAGTTTGTGCTTCTCCAAAATTCATGAAAGTCCTCATCTCGTTGCTTTTGTTTGCTGTGGTTACTGTGCGGGGTTGCTGTTGAGCTCGATATTTCTGATGGCAACACCGGCGGCCTCGGAACCCGAAGTGTGTCGCTATCTGCTTACGAAGCCGGCAAACCAATGCACTCAGCCATCTGGAAAATGTATTGTTTTTTCTGTGCGGACCACCTTGTACTTTCTTCCCTGTAAAGTTTACATATGATGCATGACTGATCAGTGCCGTCCCTCAACTTGTGACAAGACCAGTTGGCCCGTTGCGTTATCGGCTGCGTGCCTCTTGACTCAGAGCTCATTTAGAAACGTGTGCACCACATGTAGAAAGACTGCCAGGATAGACAGTCATGGTGTCATGCTGCATTCCACAAACGTGGGAAATCGGATTTAGCCCACTCGGATCGTACCAGTTGCGACCTCAAAGCTTGACGGGCGATTTGTCAACAAACAAGATGGCTGACAGCAAACACATTCCTCGAAACACATTTTGACATGCGGTGCCCCAATCGATCGGCTCCCCATTGGGAAAAGTACGTGATCAGCAAATGTCGATCAGTGCCTTTCGTTGCCAATCGCAAAAAACACGTTAGCGCCCCCCAACCCCCCCCCCCCCCTTAACCTGCACATCTTCCACACCAAACCAGTCCCTGAATCATAATATACATTTGTGCATTTTCTGCACTGTCACTTTGAAACAAAGGCCTGTTGTGGTGTAATACACGGATGGAAATTTTGGCAGAATTTTTTTTTTTTAATCGGATTCATCAGTTAATTGGAAACATAATCGACCGATCATTAAAATCGTGTTTCATTACTGAGCGGCTCTAAATTTGAAAAATGTTTGCTGAATCCGCGTGACCGGTATCAGCCAATCTCAATCATGGTGATCGCTATCGGAATTGGTAGAATAAATCGAGTTCACGCCGGAAAGCAGGAGTGCGACAGGCCACTTTTACAAGTGCAAAAGATTAAGCCCAAGTGTTACAAATCTTTTGCTGTGGCTCAATATTCAAAACCATTGATCAGATTTGCTCGGTTAGTCACAGACTCCACCCCCCCCCACTGAAGTTCACCTTGCCTGGCCAGAAGCTGAGCACCCTCAAAGCACTCATCACGCTCCAGTCGCCCCCAATCGACCGAATGTTGTGTCTGCTCATGTGGATGACGTCGCGCTCAGTGGGGCGGGAAAGAAACAAGTTCACGTTTTGCCCACTTGGGGGCGCTGCAGCATTTCTAAGCCCGTCTCGGATCTGAGCTGCAGCTCAGCTGCAAGGTTGCCGATGGCCTGGCCTGGCCTGCGTTTCCCCTTTTACCTCGTGGAAAGATCAGCCAAGGCTCATTTCTTCCCCTTTGCCTCATGATGGTCACCTGATGTCAGATTCATCCTTTTTCCTGCCCGCAATTTGTTGCGACGTGCGTCTTCAGGCGCTACAGGCTCATCATGTGCTAATGGATTTGGGCCAACTCGGAGGCTGAATTTGCGGAGGAGAGGCAAACCGGAGGATTATTGCACGAGTCACCCCGGGCTCGCTGCCGCTGCCCATGACGTCATCGGCGCCCTCGTCTTCATTGCCGCCTTTTCCTCTCGTTCCGTCTCCAATTTCAAAGCTCCGGCCAAGTGTCCCACTAGTTGAAACAAGGCAATATGATTGATATGAAGTATGAGCTAAGCAGTAAAATGCACTAGTTTTAGCCATCTCAGGGGCCGGCCATTTTGTCATTTCTGTCGACTGAAAATGACATCACAAATGCTCAGGGCTCTGACAATGATTAATCACGGCTCAGCTTCAGAAAACAGGTGAGCCGTGATTGGTCGTTACCTGAGCCCTGAGCAGTCATTTTCAGTCGACAGAAATGAGAAAACGGTCGCCCCCGGAGATGGCTAAAAGCCGGTGGACTAACTCTTATTCCACAATATTTATCAGAATGCCTTGCTTCAACTAGTGGGCCTGCATATAACATATTTTGAAAAAAAAAAATGTTTGGGTTGACTTTGACTTTAAGAAAATCAGCCGAATGATGGCTCATACCCCCCCCCCCAAAAAAAAACAAACAAACAAAAAAAAAACAATACAAGTTGAGTCTCTGGTCTCTCAGGGCACCACTGCATGTTGCAGTCCACAGGTGTCCAAATCAAATACACATGAAGCTTCAAACTATATTCAAAGAATAAAACTGCTTTGCGGATTTGGTCTATTTGGAACATCACGCCGCGATAAACGTGGCATTCCTTTCCAAATGTGGAGTTTCCACCGTACGTCAACAGAAAATGTTCTCTGGCGCTTGCACAGACAGTTAAAAAAATGCACAACTTTTGGAATGAGCACTGAACGGAATGCCAAGTGGCCACTGCGAGTCGGCACGTCCGTGGGATATTTATTTTCCATACACAAGTAAATCAGCGTCCGACCTGGCCGGTGAGCTGCGTTTCTGTCAAGGAGCGCCTAACACCTGCGTGTTACACAGCACCCGTGCACAAGTCAAGTTGGTGACAGTCAAGTGAACAGACGAGAAGACTGTCCGTCACCGGGCGCTCTCGAGACGTCACTCGGGCTGGATGGGGCCCAAGCTGTGCGCTTTTCCCTTGCCAGGATAAATAGTGACATAGCGCTCGCGCGCATACGTGACCTGTGCATGGCAGCGATAGAAGACATCTGCGTGCGTGCGTTGACTTGGAGTTGGGCTCAAAAGTTGACACACCCTTGTAGAAGTTGGGAAATATTTGGGGGGATAATTTCACTGGTCATGTGGCAAGAAGGGTGTTGGTTGACGACAAGGTGGCGTGTTGGAAGGTTCTTGTTGACATGTCAAAAGTACACGGAAGATATCCGAAAGAGCAAATGTGCTCGACTTTTCTTTTTGGCGTCGTAGAGCTTCTTGGATGCCAAATTGTTGATCATGGAATATAGCGGGCTGTACGGGATTTTGTCATTTCCAACAAAATATGTTGGGCATGATCTGGAAAATTGTTCACGTTAACAAATTGGGCCAATAGCGAGGCTCAAATCTTCGAGTGTGATTCAGGCACGAGACGAGCCAAGAATTTGCCTGACTTTTGGGCTCTGTGTCCAGAGGTACGGGTAGTTTTACATCCTGAGAGAGAAAAAAGGCTGCTGACGGATGACAAATGCCTAGGGATGTAATGATTAATCGAGAATCGATTCAAAATCGAATTGCCCCGATTAATCGTTTCGATTAATCAAAAAATCAAATTGCTTAAATTCATCTAGAAAATGATGTCTTGAAATGTTTTTTTCATTCCAGATGCATAGCACATTTTGAATCTGTAGATCAAATGATGCTGATGCTGCAGAACCACACTAGTGCACAGAGACAAGCATGGTAGCAATTTTTAAAAAATCGAATCGAATCGAAAATCGGGACCTGAAAATCGAGCATCGAATCGGGGCTTGGGTGAATTGTTACATCCCTCCAAATGACGGACCGGCAACCTTGAAAATGCCCACCTTTGCTCGTTCAGTTTTCATCTTTTCTTTGGAGAACGATTCACATGCTGCCAATCCCGCCAGGCTCTGCCAACTTACGAGCACGACCGAATATTGTCAAGTGCGAGTTCAAAAGTTCACCTGGTTTGCAGATGCTCCAAAAGCACACCAACCGCCACCTTGCTTGATTGGCATCCCTTCAAAGGTGCAGCGCAAGCAAAGTGTGTGTGTGGCTGTGTGTACGTCAGACTGTGGGAACGCACGCCTTTATTTTCGATTTGTTCCCTTTTACGAGGTGTGCGTCCTCCGCCCACGGGTCTTCTGCAAGCAATCCGACAACAGCGCCGTTGCGCCTCAGCTATGCGTCCGCCTCCGACATGCTCGTCATCTGGAGTTAGTCAAAAGCGGGAAAGATAAGGAGGGGGCGGGGGCCGGCAAGTCGGGGCCCATGGAAGCGGGAATCCCACGTCGTGCCTGGCCGGTCACCTGGCTGAGGACGGACGCTCACTCTGCTGCTGCTTTGCGCGTCTGTCCTCAGTCACTTGCGGCGTCTGTAATTAGCTTGACATTCTTCATGGCTACAAAGACCTCAATCATGACTAGCTTACTGGCTCACGCAAGAAGAAGGAGGGGCGGGCGGCTGCTGATAGCGCTTTTGATATGCTCTCGTTGGTCTGCAGCAAAAGCGGATGAGTCACCATGTAAGGAAGTTTGGAAAGCTCGTTCCACCTCCTTCAGTCTGACTCAAACCCTCCGCAGCCATCCTCTTTCATCCCTTTTTCTCGCAAGGACGTTTTTCTTCCCGGACACCGAATACTTTAGTAAGCTGCTCGGTCTGAATGCCCACGGTGGGGCCGTGCACCAAAGGGCACGAATGCTGTCGCATTTTATCTGATGTGTTCACTGAGCTCAACAATAGAAAGAGACTGCCATTATTTTGATGACGAAAAAGGAAAGTTGGCCCATCGTGCTCCTCACGTTTGTCCCTGGGGGGGGGGCCTTCTTTCAGGAGCCCTCCCTACCTCCCTCCCTCCCACTTCTTTACTAGCTTGCGCCGATTTGCACTTGACCTGTGCTGCAATTATTGCTTCAGTCAGAGCACAAATCAGCCACCGTGCCTTGTGTGACATATCCTGAAGTATGCCGAGGTGTCCGCACTCCTCTCCTACTTGAACGGAAGCCATCCATGAAACCCACACTTGAGTGTGCCCCCCCCCCCCCCCCCCCGGGCAACCTAAACTAACTTCATTCCCTCAGGTTTGTTTACAGTGCCATGAAAAAGTACTTGCCCTCTTCTCAAATTCTTCAATCTTTAAGGTCATCAAACAATTGCAAGCATCAGACCAAGATAACCCAAGTTAACCCCCCCTCCCCTCCCAAAAAAAAACAGACTCCAAGCTACCTGGCCCTGTGTGGAAAAGTACTTGCCCCCTAAACCTAACATCTGCTTGGACCACATTCCGCAGCAAAAACTGATATTTAGGTTAGGATATTTAGCCGAAAGTCACAGAAAGTCATCCAGGTCCTGAAGTAGACGAGCAGCCCCAGACCAACTCACCAGCACCACCATGTTTGGCTGTTGCTCTGCTGTTCTTTTTCTGAAACGCTGTTTTACATTTACGTCAAGCGTAACGAGACGCAAGCCTTCCAGAAAGTTCAACTTTCCTTTTGGCGGGCCATAGAATATTCCAGCTAAAAGTCTTTCAGATGTTTTGGGGAAAAAGTAAGACAAGCTTTTATGTTCTTTTCGGTCAGCGGTGGACTTGATTTTGTCAGACAGGTTCTGCTCAAGTGACTTCTTTGTCTGGAGGTAATCAAGCTTGAGTGTGGTCAAAATGAACTAATCTTTCCAGAAACATGTGATCGGCCGCAGTTAATTCATCATTTAACAAAAGGGGAAAATGCTTTTTCACACAGGGCCAGGTAGCCTTGAATATTTCCCCCCCTTAATGAACGAAATCACCTTTTAAAAACATGTCTGATATTTACATTTGATGATTTTAATACAAAAAAGAATTTGAGAAGAAAAAAGGAGTATTTGAGAAGAGGGCAAAGTGGCAAAATTTCCCCAAATGCCGAGTCTGGTTGGATTGGCCACTTGCGAGAAGACCGAAAAATGGCGGCCTCCGTAAGCGAGTAGTTTTATATGCAGTATTTTTTTTAGATTTAATGAAACCAAATCAGATGCATATGTTTGAAAAAGTTGCCCTGTTTTTAGACCATGCTATTAGCAGTGATGAAGACAATTTGAGGCACGTTAAAACGTGACTCAAAACGGCCTCTGCGGGTTTTTAGGATGACACCAGTTTGATTCTGGATCAGATTTTGCGTCATTCCCCGGAGGCCTTTTTTTTTTTGTCTGCATGTTGCCAAACTGTTCAGCGCTGGCCGATGGACGCGAGCACGCGCTCACTTGGTTGTTGCGTTTGCGCTTTTTCTTACAGGAATTTGGCCAGTTTTTTGGCGCAACGAGCTGTCCGGTCGCCTTTTGGGCGAGCCGCTTGGGTGTTTTACGAGCTGTGCGAGCGTTTGATGTCGTACCAGTTAAGAGTTCTCAGAACGGGTGTGTGAGTGTGTGTTTTTGTTGAGTTTTGCCTGTCCGGCGTAAGTCAGGCGTTTTGAAGCGAGACGTGACAGCTGCCTTTTACTGCCCCAGGGGGTAATAAACAGCTAGGGAGGGGTAGTTATTTATCCCTTTTATTAGGGCAGGAGGTAGAAAGGGGAAAGGGGGTGGGGGGGGGGGTCACTTTATTGGGGTCACACTGTAACTGCACACAGCTGTAGGTCAAGAAAGGAGGAATAAGGGAGATAGTTTGTAAGAGGAAAGGAAGCTGTTTTAGCATCACTAAATTCCTGGCTAAGTACCCCCTGCGAGTGACTTGTTGTGTCATAAGACCACCGAGTGATCCATCATTCTTCCCGGCCCGTTTTCCCCTTCGCGACATTTTCCTTGTTAAGCACATCTGCTGTCAATCAGCTGTACTTTGTAATCCTCTTGGCATTTCCTGCCACTGGGGACTACGCCCGCTTGATCTCGACTCGCTGACCATTTGACCGGAGAGTTCCCCAAAACTGGTTTCCGTTTCCGCCAAGTCCTCGACCTCCGTTGGCATCGTGTCGGATACAAGCTGAGCCGCGGGTGGTCGAGCTTTCGGCGTCCAGCCGTGTTTCGTGACCTTTACCGAACCGAGGCGCTTAGTTTTGGAAAAAAATTGCACGGCACACCATCAAACGAAAAGGTCCCAAAATTTGTGGACATTAAGAATGTAATTAAATGAAACAGTTTGGGTGTCATGATTTCATGCTGCAATCTAAATGAAGGCTTCCTCGGTTCCTTGCAAGTCGTCGTTAGGTTGTCGTACGATTTGCTTTGTCTGGTTGACAACAAGCTGCCGGTAGTAAATATCCCAAATCGTGTTAGCTAATTGGCTGTCGAGTTGCTCCTAAGTAGAACTGAAGTATAGACCATCTGCATGTGTTCAGAAGGGGACTTAAGGGGACTCGAATCCTGAGGAGCTTACCCAACTTCTGTTTCCCTGCCTGAGAGATTCCTCAATTGGGTCTTGAAAGCTTTGCCCTTCAGATTTTTTTGTGTGAGTAAGAATAAAATACCTTGACATGATCGGTCACTTTTTGTTACAGTGGAACCAAAACAATTCGGTCCGTTATTTCCCCTCGAGATGTTGCTCATATTGCGTCTGTGGAGACATACAAATATTTAATAAGATATATTTCGATGCATTCGTTAAGAAACTCTACTCGATACGCTTCCATGTTCCGTATAGGTCCCGCAATGACTTCAGAGTGGAGTGTTGTCTTTTTATAGTGTCCAACTCAAAGTTGCTGAAGTTGTTGACGCCAGTTGCACGTGCTCTGTTGCGTTGCGCTTTTTGTCGCACGTGGACTTTGTTGTTCTGCCTCAGGCTGTTGTGATGCGTTCGATGGCTGTTGTTTTCTTGTGCTTGCATTTTTGTGTACGTGATCAGTATTGACTGCTCACCGTTCTGGGTGGAACATGAGTTAAGCAGCAAAATCCAACCCTTTTTAGCCATCCCAGGGGGCGGCCATTTTGTCACTTCCGGTGACTGAAAATGACATCACAACCACTCAGGGGCTCAGGTAACGACCAATCACGGCTCTGCTTCAGAAAACAGGTCAGCCGTGATGTCATTTTCAGTTGACGGAAGTGACAAAATGGCTGCCCCCAGAGATGGCTAAAAACGGGTGGATTAACTCTTATTCCACAAAGGCAATATTAATCAGAATGCCGCGTTTCAACTCGTCGGCTTGCATAGAGCATAATCTTGAAAAAAATATGTTTGGGTTGACTTCCGCTTTAAGGCAAGCATACTTTCCAGTGAAAAATGAACCTAGCCAAGTGTTAAATGTCAAGTGGTTTCCTGGCACTATTGAAAGGCACAGCGATCTGCCGGATGAGCAGGTCTGTACGAAATGTGTGATGAGAGAGGGGGGAAAAAAAAGGGCAATGGAAAGATTTGCCTACTTGAAATGCGCCAAAGGAAGAAGGTTTGAGGGAATGTGGCAAAGAGATGACTGACAGGGTTTAAAAGGAGGGCACAGGCAAGTTATTCTAGTTGCGGACAGCTGAGCGAAAGCGCAAAATAAGATGGGCACAAATTCTGCAAGCACTTCAGTCTTAAGTCAAAGTCGCTGCTTTATTGTTTTCCCCTTGAAAATGTTGCTTCATAGGATCGCATGTCATATCAGTGAAACGCACAGTAAAAGCCTTGGCAGCGCTGTAGTGTGGTAATAAATATCAAATGAAATAGAAAGCGTTAGCGAGGGCCAAAGAAACAAACAGGAAGTCCGTGAACACAATTGGAAACACGCGCGGCGAATGAACGAACCGCGCATCAGTCATACAACCATTTACATATTTCAAATTGCCAACATTTTCATGAGGGCCAGGAAAAAATGGTAAAAGAGTGCAAGGCTAAGACACGCGAGAGGATGCGGTTATGACACAAATTACGCGGCGCCGCTACAGTGGTGCCTTGACATACGAATGACCCGACTTTACTGTCAAAGTTGGCATCAAACAAAGAGAGTTAAACGCCGTGCTTTTGAAAGAAGCAAATTCCGTTATGAGCTTGAAGAACGGCCCACTAGCTTGAGGCCTCAGTGAAGGTGGATAGGAAATGCCGTTGACGTGCTAACGTTAGCATCAATGCTGGCGATTTTTCAGCCCTTTTCCACCCGACTGATATTCGAACGCAAATGGTGGAACATTCCGTATGGACAGATAATATACCAAGACTGCATATCATCGCTGTGCATAACACGAATGTCACATTTTGGAATTTTGTTTTAATTTTCACGTTAATGCCATGTCTGTAACGTGGAAACACCAGTCGCGTAAAAACACAAAAATTGAAAAAAAAATGGACATGAGTGTTTTTCACAGGACAGCGACGATATATTCTTTATCCTCTATGAAAACCGTATTTGTTTGCCCCGATTTTTTTTATTTCTATAGCTTGCGGGAAGAG
The DNA here is from genome assembly GCF_054856515.1 of Filicampus tigris. NCBI lineage: Eukaryota > Metazoa > Chordata > Actinopteri > Syngnathiformes > Syngnathidae > Filicampus > Filicampus tigris. The sequence goes on along the minus strand of NC_141224.1, from coordinate 3,190,619 downwards.
ACTTAAGGAACACGACAATTTGAAGCGTACAAAGTATATTGATCGAATCTGTATTAGATCAGGATATATTCTTTTCACTAAAATCTTTCGTATTGATGCAGGTTAGATGAATCAAAAGCCCCGAATTCCAAAGTTGAAAAATCGTAATAGCAATTGCCGTGCCGCTCGTGAGGTGGGCGGAGCTTGCCCCAAAAAGAGAGGCAAACAGATTTGGCTGCGGCAAATTGCTTCCAATTTGTCAAGCTCAAACTGCAACACAAAACTTATCTCTGGGTGTATGTCTGCTGTATCCAAAAAAGAAATCTTTGGCTAAACTAAATTTAACTTTAATATACAACAATTGTGATGGCCTATTTATTATTAAGTAGCTGAATTCGTTCGTCTTGGGCAATGTCCGAACAATGGTGAAAAATACCACGGCAACTTCCTGAGTAGCAGAACAGCAGAAGGAGAAGTCTATTCTTCCTCTTCGTTTGTCTGCATGACTGTATTGTACAGTACTGCCTCCCAGTGGCCAAGGCGGGCACACCAGGAGGAGCAGCACAGCAAATTGGATCGCAGTATGAAAGCAAGATGCACAAACTGTTTCATGCTTGACATTCTATTTCAAGTACAGAGTGCTGAAAAATAAAGAAGAATAAAAACATAGAAAAGAATTGTTGTCAGGGGGAGCCAGGAAGGGTTTTCGTTCATTTCTACAGGCAAAGATGATTGGAGGAGTTCTGGGAGGAATTCAGCTTGTATTTGAAGGCACCACTGTATTGGAATTGAAAAAGAAAAAAAGTACAGGCTGCCGTCTCCCCGCCGGTGGCGTGCGTTTTGTGTGGTGACGCAGGAGACGCGAAGGGAGCCAAAGTGGGAAGTGCTCTTGTTCACTGGCGCTCGTAGACTCTGGTGCACACCACATCGTCTGCTCTCATGGTCTGAAAAAGAGACGCGAGGGCTTTTTGTCACAAACTCAACAGGATCGCATCGGACTTCCTGTCCACGTGCGGCCAAAAAGGCCAAGAACGTGTTTTTCTTCTCTGTCTGGCTTTACCAGGATCAGCTTGCCTTCGGCGGTTATCTCCCGGGTCCAGGAGGTTTTGGGCCCCTCCCCTTTCTGCAGGGTCTGCTCGCAGCTGATCTTGCTGTCCGTCTCCCAACGTGGAGAACTCTGTGCACTCAGAAAGACAAACAGCAGTTGGATTGATAAGGTGACTGAAGACCCGAATGTACACAGTGGGACCTCAAACGGTCAACGCGAGAGCGCAACCGAAATTTGAGCTAAAAATTCGGACTTTTTGAAAATGTCGAAAAGCCCTTCCTCGGTCGGCTTTTTGTTGTTTTAGAGCCTTTTGTGAAGCCGGTGTTTTGGGTGAGCCCAACCCATGTTCTGCTGCTGATTACTAATTGAAAGATTCAAATTTTTAAAAAAAAGGAAAATTAAAAGAAACAAGCAAGAAGTGAAAGAAGAGTCTCGGTCAAAAGGCTAAAAAATGGCCGGGAATATGCCTCAATGGCTATGCTTACGTGGACAAAATGTCTTTAATATGATCACAGTTTGGATTAAAATTAGGATGAAAAAACGGACACTATTACACTTTCGATCGGAGCAAATGATTTTGACATGCGCAGATTGACCAAATAGACCGGAAAGAGTAGAACCAAACATCTGTTTCTACTTTAAACGTTAGCGTTATTTCACGCATTTTTTCCGTTTGCGCTGTTACGTTGAGTTAACACTTCCTAATGAGCAGTTCGGTCTTGCGCCCGCCACGGCTTTCGCTCGCTCTGCTAGCTTGCGGGAAGAACAGAAACGCGTACGCTGACGTCACAGACATGCACGTAAAGACGCTTTGTTCCCGAATTTTGGAATAAGAATTTTCATGCGCGCCGATCAGATTTTCCATCAACATAAACCACCCTTGTCGTTCGGAATAAAATCTTGATCGGACTGGGCTTGATCGGGTCGGAATATTCCCAATGAAGCATTTTCATTCCAATCAGACTTTCAATGGGAATAAATGCGACCATGTAACCGTAGCCAATGAGGTCATGAAGGTTGGATAGCGACTTTTCCCAAACAATAATCGATCTCAAAGGAAATCCAGCCTGTGGAAAGCGTTGCGCTCAATTCCGTGAGCTAATCAGTGTGTAGGAGTGAGTCAGACTGGGGGGGGTGGGGTGACGAAGGGGAACTGATCACTTTGGATGCGCTCATTGTTACCACAGAGACGCAAACACTGATTGCGTGTTTGCCTTGGAGACAAACTAACAGAGGCCACCTATGGCGGGAACGAGGCGGGGGAGGGGCTCGGAGGGGGAGACGACGGCAAGTTGAAAGGCTCCGTAAAGTGTCCTTCGGGGGCCGAGGGACGGGTGGAGATTGCCTGCGGGGCCAATTCCAACGGATTGAGGCAATGCGGACAGCTGGCGTCCGTCAACGTTGCGATGGGTGGGAATGTTGTGCTACGTCTCCGGCGTACCGTGCAGGGACGGCCGTCCACTGTGCTCTCGTTGAACTCCTGTCCCACCGTGAAGGTGATGTGGGTGGTCCGCACACTGGTGGAGGTCTTGATGGACAGCGTCTCGCCGTCCTGCGTGATCTCCACCAAGGGCTTGGACGCCGCCTTCACCGCTATTTTACGCAGCATCACGTTCACGCCTGCAACACACACACACACACACACACACACACACAGCGGGACCGACGTCAGCCTTTGCAGCAACTCGACCCTTCGAATTTGGGCCTGTACGAGTTTATCGGTGGAGATTCTGAATTGAATCTTGTCAGCCAATCGGAGCAGGGCTTCCCCGGGTAGCAGACCAAACCAAACAAACGTTGTTGCCGTTTTCCTGTTTGACTCTCATCTGGAGGTGTTTTTTGGACCAGATTTTCTTTGAGCGATCTCATACAAAAACGTCGCCATTTTCTTCCCGCGCAAAAAAAAAAAAAATGCGGTCGATCGGAAGCCGTGATCCGATTTTGTACAGTGCAGTGTCAGATTGCAGAGGTCGTTTTGACGACCCCATTTTGGGGAAATGTTGTAACGTTGTTCCAAATCTTCCTCATTTCGGACACCATCATGGCGGCCAAACAAATGCTGACCATGTGATTGAAAACTAACAATCAAAGAAGAAAACCCCCCCCAAAACGATTCCATTGAAATGTCGTGCATTTGAAAGTTGCATCGAACTTGTACTTGAATGTTTACAAGCTAGCCGTACTTCGGTCTGAAATGCAAATATGAAGTCAAGACTTTGTTTTGATTTCGATTTCGTTTTTGTTTCATGTTTTGTCCGGCTTTGCTGGGTCCCCCGTTCACGTCTAATTTCCTGGTTAGGTTTTGGTCGCCATGCACTGTCCCTTGCGTCAAGCAATCAGCTCCCTCTTGTCCAGGTGTGCCTCGTTGTCTCCTCAATTTCTTTGCATTGTTTCTTTCAATGGTTGTTGCACGTCGCCGTCCACTTGTACTGTCACACTGTCTGTCGTGGTCAGTTTGCTGTCCTTCTGCTTCTTTCACTTTGGACTTTTGGGACTTTGGGAATTTTGACTTTTGCCCTGAGTGTTATTTTTTGTTGTAGTTGGTAAATACTTTGGCGATGACTCCCGCTTCCCCGAATTTGGGTCCACCTCTTGCCTCACACTCCCACATGCAAAACCGTCGTTGTGACAACTCAAAAGTTGAATGAAGCTAAACTTCAAAAATGTGCTGTCCACGAGAAGGCAAAAAATGTTCTTTCCCGGATGAAAAACAAAACGAACTCTTGAAGTCGGCCGTATGTTGTTACAAGCTTTTGTTCCGCTTTGCATTTCATCTTTGAAATGTAGCCAGTTGTATTTAAGTGAGTCTTTAGCGTAGCACAATCTCGATGTAACCCAACGAATGCGTCGGACTACGCAAGTGTAGACGCTTTGACACTTTAGTCATCCTGATTGCGAAATTCAGGTTCAAACCACGGCCGCGACTGGCAAAGTAACTACTTGCCAAACCGGCGAGCGCAAGTGAATGAATGTTGCCATTCAGACGCTTCCAAGCGGCAGAGTGCGGCGGGGTCAAGACAACCGATGACTTGCATCAAGTTGCGTCGTGTGCGGGCGGAACCGCCCCAACGTTGAGGCCACCGGAGAGGAAACCATGAGCTCATATGACAAAAGCGCGGCCGGCCAGCACATCTGCGTTCGGCCTCCACTTCATCATCTTTGCACGCACCAACACATCCACTTTGTGCGATCGCACCCAGACTTCCCCTCGCAGGTATTTTCTCTTTTTTCAGAAAATACGCCAAAATGAACTTCATGGCTGAAGACGCTACCTTGAAGCAATTTTGTCTGCGCAATCACTCTTTTGCTGTTTCACCGGTGGAAACGATAAGAAAGTTCATTGAAGCGCTACAAGCGCTAGCTTCTTGCGCTACAATTTGCCTTTTACAAAGACGAAACGTATCGCTTCACTTCAAGTGATATTGTTGGCTAATATCTGAATTTGCACATTCCCATTTGGTCGAGTTGATGATTTGATTAAAAGTGAATAAGGGATCAGAAGTTAGTCACCAATTAAAGGCAAAATCAACCCAAACATATTTTTTTCAAGAATATGTTGTATGCACGCCCACTAGTTGAAACGGGGCATTCTGATAAATATTGCATTTGTGAAATATGGTTTAGCAGCAAAATCCACCCTTTTTTTTAGCCATCTCTGGGAACGGCCAGTTTGCCGCTTCTTTCCACTGAAAATGACATCACAACTGCTCAGGGCTCAGGTAATGACCAATCACGGCTGACCTGTTTTCTGAAGCTAAGCCGCGATTGGTCGTTACCTGAACCCATGAGCAGTTGCAATGTCATTTTCATTCAACATAAGTGACAAAATGGCCGCCCCCTGAGATGGCTAAAAACGGGTGGATTCCTCATATTCCACAAACGCAAAATTAATCCGAATGCCGTGTTTCAATTAGTGGGCCTTCTGGGAACATATTCTTGAAAAAAATATGTTTGGCTTGATTTCCGCTTTAAGTGTGGTTTTTTTTTCCATCGGAAGACTCCCTTGAACTGCAGTCATTATTTGAGTATCCTGTCCGTGCTTCGTGTGTGCGTGTGCCCGGCTTGCAGTTGAGTTTCCCACCTCTCACGCATTCCCACCTGTCAACAAGAGTAAATATATACACGCCAAGAAATGCGCAGTCATTGGCATGGCAGCAGGAGTTCCACATGGCATGTACAGTGCGGCCATTGTCATTGTGCTCGACGCACTTTCCTGCTTTTCTCTTTTTTTTTTTCTTTTTTTTTTTTTTTTTTACCTCGCATGTGCTTGCTTGCGTTGCTTTTCCACATGTTGCTCCACTTCAGTTTTAGTTTTTCATTGTGACTGTTTTTTTTTTTTTTTAATCTGATTAATCGAGTATTGAAATAATGGTTGGTAGCGGGCATGGTACAGTGGCAGTGAACTTCACGATAAGTCGTACTTTGGCAAACTGTGAACAATTCTTCCGCCAAAAAAGCGGCTTCAAGATTCTTAATGCCACTCCCAACGGAGGTTTACTGTCAAACTAAACATCAAACAAAGAGAATGTGTGTGTTTAAAGCGAGTGCATTTCGCAGCGTTGCCTTGGGAAAGTCTGCTTAGCTTAATGCTAACAAACAATGCAAAATGCCATTCGTACGCTAACATGATATGATCGATAGTTGTGCTTTTAGAGCTATTTGAACACAAATGGTGAAACAACACAAGTAGATAATATAACAATACTCAAGAGCACATATCCTCTACAAAAATGATAACAGCATCTTCATCACCTAGTCAAAGTAGAAGTCATGTTGTTTTTTTTTGTCTGCATGGCTGTTATGCTGCCCCAGGTGCCCAAGGTAGACACACCAGAAGGAGCAGAACAATAAATTGAATTGCAGCATTAAATCATGACGCACCGCTTTAAAGTACATTTTAGATGGAACGCCGTGTTTCCTTATTTAAAAAAAAACAAAAAAACAAAACAAAAGGGAGCCGCGTACCACACTGAGAATTGCTGCAAGAATTAACGCCACCTGTTTTTTCTTTTTTCGCAGTACCCCCACAGAAGTCTCCAAGTGACGGATGGCCAAGATGTGATCACTTGCATCTTCCTGTTGCCTCGCCGTGAAGCGTGATGGGTGAGTTGTTTTACTCGATGGTGCCTTGAGATAAGAGCGTCTTCACTTACCGCGCTTTTGAGATACGAACTGGTGTTTGAACAAGGTTTTCTTTTGTATTTACCTGTATATGCGCTACATCCATACAAATTTCCTGCTTTCCACTCATGAAAGGAGGGATTAGGCTAGCCTGTACGTCAATTGCGTGTCTCTTTCCTGACAATGTGGGTTTATTTCAAGCAGCAAGCTGAGCTGCACACATGAAGGGACGCCCGTGTCCGCCTAGAAGCCAATTGGGGGGGGCCTTTGGAGAGGCACCGGGGGGACCCCAGGCTTCTCAAGTGACTGGCATCCCATCCGACTTTCAGACACCCAAAAGACTTGAACGCAAACAGATCGGGCCGAGTGTCGGGGTCAGAGGTCGGGCGGCGGAGGAAGCCTTAAGGTCGCGGCGAGCGCTGAGACGGCGGCTGCTGACAGGCCGCATCCAGCTGCGCTTCACCTCCACATGGAGATGGGGGGGGGGGAGGCGGGACCTCGGGGTCACCCGAGTGCCGATGCGTCGGACGCGCAGCGTGAATGTGCGTGTTCGTTAGCGTTGATTGAGCGCACAAGGTAAAAGGTCAAGCTGGTGTTTAGGTTGGTGCTGCGTTTTGGTACAAATCAAGTTGGAATTGCTATTTAAAAGAAAAAAAAAACCCATTTAACCCATGAATTGTCATTATAACCATCCCTTGCTGTATTATTGCGGGTTCAGTGCATCATTGTTAGCTAATTGATCATAGCTCGTTTACAATTGTAATGGACAACAAATTTACATAGAGGAAGGATGCAAACAGGGCATTTTTCTACATTTTGCCGGTCTGTCATTCGTCAGTCCGTCATTTTTCGTGACGAACTAAATTGTAATCATCAGTTGGGGTCAGTTAGCCCGTCAGACGTCCGTTGGTCCTTCAGTCGGTCCCCCCAAAAACTGAATGGGATTCGGACATTGACAGTGCAGTAAATGCACAAAACATCAGTGAATTAATATTCCCGTACTGGTTACATTCATGACATGTCAGAAAAAAAAAGAGCACAAAATTTTGATCTTTTTGATCCAAATGAAAAGTTTTCTGTATTGATTCGACACAAAGATAATCGGTCTGCTTGCATGGAGGACGACAGCAATCAGACGTTTACTGTTGAGAGGCAAACATTTCTATGATTTTGACCGTTTTAAATTGAACTAGGTCTCCAACACTGTTTCCAAAGTTATCTTTAAAACGTTACTTAGTTACAATACTGAGCACTTGCTTTAAAAAGTAACTCAGTCGGATTTCAAGTTGCTTTAATAGTTACATTCAGCAGCTGCCGACAACCCTGGTGAACATAAAATGGCAACCACTTTTGCCACTTAACCGGGAGTGTGTTGCTTCCTCCACTGTCATGCGCTGAAAACGATGATGTCACTCCCTCAGACGGGAATGTGAATTTGAATACTCCCACAATGACCGTGTTCAAATTGTCCATATACCAGAGTTTCCCTTTCGGACGTGTTCTCTAATCTTTACTGAGTACTATGTTGTTGTCCTCCTGTATTTGATTCTTCCTGAATTTGTTTTGCATTACAATGCGTGCGTGAGCGTGCTGTTCTTTTAAGTCGGCAGTTCTTTCTTTCTGCTTCCTCGTTACACACATGTAGAAGCAAATATAGTCTACCAAGTAATATTTTAAGATTTTGGAACTGGAACTGGAGTCGGATTACTTGGCTGGCAAAAGTAACGCATTGATGGTTACTTGAAAAGACACATTTTGGAGTAACACGTTACTTGGTAACACGTTGCCAGCATCACTGGGCTCAAAAATCGATGATCAAAAATGATTATCGATTAATTTGCCAATGGATTAGTTGTCGTTTAATCGTTGCAGCTCTATAGTGGTTAATGAGAGGCGGCCAACGTGTCATGTGTACACTTTCACGTCACTCAACGCAGCATACACGCAGTCACTGATAATTACTGATAGTTACTATGGTGTGCAATGTGTGGATGGTGACCCCAAGTGGTCAAAAATAATCCCTGCGCCTCACATGCATATCCTGCTTTCTTGGTTGGGAATGAAGTGAATGCGTGAAACTTTGAAATGGTTCAAAAGTGCCTCAGCATTTCCCATGTGTTCGCTTTGTGGAGCGCATGTCCTCATTAGGGTTAGGGTTTACCTTTTTAAAAAAAAAAAAAAAAAAAATTAAGTAATTTTACCAAATTTAGCTTTGAATCACTTTAAAGTTTGCAAAAATTTACCCTTTTATCACATGTAATACTTTCACCTTTTTTCTTTTACCACGTTTCAAATTTTGTACATTCACAAACTTTTGTTTAAACCAGATTAAGTAATTTCACCAAATTTAGCACTTTTACCAAATTTACCCTTGCACCACTTTAAAGTTAGCATGTTTGCAAAAATGTAACTTAGCACATTTAGCACTTCTTACTTTTTTTACCACTGATTAAATGTTGAGGAATTTGTTCAATTTACTTTTTTTTTTAACTAAATGAATTACTTTTACCAAATTCCGCTTTTAACCACTTTTACCAAATTTAGCACTTTTCCAAAAATGCACCTTTAGCACTTTTTTTTACTACTTATATAAAATGTTGTACATTTACATAATTCATACTTTTTTTTATAAAAACAAATGAAGTTTTTTTGGTTTTGTTTTGTGTACCAAATTTAGCACTTTTACCAAAGTACTTTAAAAAAAAAATCGCTTTTACCAACTCGAACACTTTTTACGCACTTTTCCTATACATGCCTTTTATCGACTTGCAGCCAAAAGCCTGCAAACAGCAGGTGTTTTCTCCCCCTCGCTGTTCCCGACTGTCACTTTGGATCAGGCCGAGCCGAGCCCTTTGGCGCACTGTAAGCGCGTCCAGCGCCCCTATTGAAGGGCGCGCGCACGGACGCACACCGACAGATGTGCCGTTTGTCTCTATTGTGTTATGGCAGCCCGACCGGGGGGGGGGGGTTTGTGACGCTGGCCTGGGGCCAAAGCACTTGAATTTTTGGGCGTCTGCAGAATGACAAAGACCCCCTGCCCGTGCGTAAAAGAGGCCGGTGCACAGAGAGGGGATGTGACCTCAAAAAAAAAAAAAAAGGACGCCGTGTTGTGTGACGAGTTTGCATCACTCACCCAACACTTTTAGGAGATCCTCAAAGTTCTCCGAGCTCTTCATCTCCCAACTGCCGGAGAAGTCCGGGATTTTGCGCTCCATGTTCCTTCGTTTTTGCTTGTGTGTGTTTGTCCCGCGCTGCTGCGTGCGCACCTCGAGTGACACTCGCTCGTCCTCTTCGGCTCTTCCCTGGACTTCGCTGATGTCCCCCCTTGACGGTGTGCCTGCGCAAAATGAAATGTAATTGCTCCGCGGGAAAGGGGCAAACTGGTGGAGAGGCAGGGTCACGCCCCTTATTAATGCGGCCACGCCCCGTGGACAACCAGATTACGGGCCTGGATGCGGTAATCGGAGCACGCCCCCTGTTGGCGGCATTTTTGCAGACGCTGAATTCCTTCTCTGAGAAAAGTAGAAAACTTTCTTTCTTGCTGGCATGGTTAGGTGTGGAAGTGGTGAGCTTGATTATTTCGAGCTCGTGCAGACGGACGGACGCAGCCTGCATGAGTGGCGCTGGAGCCAAGCACCCCCCCCCCAATCTTCATGCTGCCGCCATAAAAATAAAAGCGCCGGTAATGGGATACAGCTTCTGGCCTGCACGATGGAATATCCGGTAAAAAAAAGGGGGGGGCGGGGGGGGCGTCACAGTCTGCTCGGATGGAGGGGGGGGGGGGGGGGGGTTGGCTGGAGGAGGAAATGAAGAAAGAGAAAAGAGGTGGGATCGGCGCAGGTCGGCGATGGCTTTCCTTTGCTCCCCCCCCCCGCTGCGTGAACGGAAGAGAGGCGCGGGGGTGCCTTGGGGGTGCAGGGTCAGGGGCCCGCGGTGTGGGAGGTAGTCGGAGCAGGAACGCGCACACGCGCACACAGGCCGCCCATGATGGATGGCAGTGACACAAAGGCAATGTTAACTATTGACTCTTGATGGATGATCGCATCCGCTACACTGCACGGCGAATTAGCGCGCGGTAACCCGGGCGACTTGCATGGAGGGGGGCGAAGGGGGGGCTGCGCCAACATGGCTCCCCGCTACAAATGTACGCCATGGCTATCCGTGTCAGTCCACACACGCAAGGAGTCGTAAAGAAGAGTTACACGTTGATAATTGAAGACATGCGCTCTTTTACGCGCAGACGTGCATGTGTGAATTGCGCCACCTTCCGCTAATTGCGCCATGCGGTGCAGGCTGCACTTGACGTGAGACAGACGTGCATGCGCGAATTGCGCAAGACAACTCTAAAATGTTACAAGAATAAAAGTTGCATTGTTACGACAACACCATTACAAAAACAGGCAGTCAAGAGAAGAAAAAGAAATCACAAATATACGCGGAAGTCTGAATATTTCTAGTTTCTAGTTTGTTTGTTTTTTAATCATGAAAAAATAGCACTCCATATGAAAGCATCAAGTAATAATGCAATTAAATAGAATCAAAGCAATCCAATTCAGTGTGTTTTTGTAGAGGATAAAGAATATATGCCTCTGAGAATTTTGACATCTTTCTTCATATTGTGCCACCATGTATGTTCAAATATTCATTGCTTTAAAGAGGAAACTCACTGCGAAAATGTTCTTTGCAATAATGTGTTCCTTGTGCCCGCGCTTGTGCAATATCATGATTGAAATTGCATTCACGGAAATAGAATTCAAATGTTGCTCACTGTCGGGGTGCTGCCATTTTGTCCTACAGCGCCCTCTGCTGTCGACTGAAATGGTGCTCAAAGGGCCTTGGGGCTTGCGAACGTTGTGTGACCAAACTCGGACAACAGGTGAGCCATGACGTTCGCAATGCGAGCCCAAAGGCATTTTGACGTCACTTTCACTTGACAACAGGGGGCGGTGCTCTATAAAATGTCAGCCTGCTGAGATGGATCAAAACAGATGAAGTCATCTGCTTATTCATCACAATACCGTTCAGACTAGCCGGGGCACATCAAACACATTTTTACAAAGACATTTTTTGCCTTGAGTACTCCATATTCACTGACATTGACAAACGTATTTGTCTTTGGGTCCAGCCATTCAATCCTAGGAATTTATTTATATTTTTATTTATATATTATATATACTGAAAATGACTGGCAGTGAATGAGTTAAATCGATGCTAACTGTTGGCTTGCCAATTGGATTTTCCATTATGTTAGCATTATGCTAGTGGGCCAATCTAAAGGCAACGAGGTTTGGTTGTTTTCATTTTCGTCCATTTTTGCCTTGTGCAGTTTCATAATCAACCTTTACTGGAAAGAATTTGAAGCCACAGTTTGTTTCTATTTAGCGCTTGGATGACCTCGTTTCCATCCAGCTCATGCAGCATGCTTCCGCTTCTGAGCTGCTGCTGCTGCTTGCGGCGATGCTCAGTCACACAGGCTCCGCCCCCAAAGTGCCGATTGATCTTTGCGAGCGTCTGATGCGGCCACAAAAGTCGGAGAAGATTCATGTTCATTCCGGCAGGCTGACGATTAGCACATGACTGTGACATGCCAACAAAACATGCACATCAAGAAAAAAAAAAAAAGCAAGGACTGTATTGTAGCAGCCAATAACAGGCCGGGCCTCATTTGTGTGTGTGTGTGTGTGTGTGTGTGTGTGTGTGTGTGAGATGCTGCGTGTCAGCAGGCGATGACAAAGGGCCGCTCGGCATTCAGGTGCAGTCAGCCATGAGCTGCGCCCCTCAACCTTTCTGTCCTCCCTCCTTTCCCTTCCTTTACCTCACGCAACTTTCTCTCGGGCCCCCCTCCTTGGTCACTTTTCTATTCTTCCTTCCCCCCCCCCGTTTGGCTTTTGTTCTTTTGTGCCGCTCCGACGCATTCCTCAAGCACGTTGAGGAGGGGAAAAGCGAAAGGGAGACGACCCCAAGCAGAAGACGAAAAAGACTGTCAGAGCATTGGAAACCGGCTGCGTGTTTTTTTTTTTGTTTTTTTTGTGGCGTGATGGATGTGCGGGTGAGTCAGCAAAGGGGCGGAGATCAGACAAGTGATGACAGAGATGGAGAGGTTGAAGAAGTTAACAATAAGAGAGACTCTCCTCTCTCTCTTTGTTTCCGAAGAAAAACGCATTTGTCATGTGGCCGCTTGCTTCAATTTTCAATTCACCTTCAAAAGATCTTTGCCGCCATCAAGAGTGAGCGTCATAAAAAAAAAAAATCAATCGGGCTGTTTTTGCCAAGGATGACAAGCGCCTGATTATCTTGGCCCGATAATAGTCCGAAAAATCTTCCCGCGTGAGGTCAGCCGACCACTGTCGAGCCGCCGGCGCATAGCCGTCATTTTCTGTTCTTCTTTTTTGAGCGGTCGCTCGTGACCATGTGAGATTTCCGCCTCTGAGGACTTGTTTCAACATCAATGTTGGTACCGAATCTTGAGTGTGCGGTGCCGTGTGTTGAGATGCTTGGAGCAGATCACGCATGACAGCAAAAAAGTGCACAAATGACAAAAAAAAATCTTGTAGGATTTGAGCAGCCCTGATGTGTTTAGCATGCCTTCCTCTTCAATGTTTGCACGTGACCCGAGACGATTCAATTAGGAGCCGGGAAAGCCCCTGGATGCCGTCCGTCGTCTTGGCTGGACTTGACTTACTGAATGTTGGTGGATTCATCGCCAGTGGAAATCCAGTAAATGAAGACTGGAGACGTCTTTGTCATGGAGCGACTTGACAAAGTGGCCAACGCGTGGGAAGGAGGCGTGGCCGTGACAACGTGGAGCCTCTTCTCACCAGGAGCTCAGAAATGTGGAGCTTTAGCACGTCACTGGAAAATAGTCAAGTTGAAAGGTTCGCCTTCAACTTTTGAACGTTCTCATGAGGTCATCTTACAAAGTGAGAGTGGGAAAAGAAACACTTTGGAGCCTCCAATGGGCAATCTGGCAGGGATGAAATGTCCCCGTTTCCCTCTCGTACGACATTATCATTTCCTATTTCCTGTCCTCTGTCTGTCACACTCCCAGAACCCGCCAGCTCTTCCTTATCGGGCCCAAAATGAAAAGCGACCTTGAGTGTAGGCCCCTTTCGTCCTCTCTGGTGGAAGTTGTGCATCTTCCCACCTGCCCTGTGCTCAAAAGCCTCCCTGCCAGTAGGGGGAGCCGTCTGCGTGCTGCTCAAGTCGCATTTTGCCGGCGCTCTCCACTTTACGGCGCAGATGACCTCAAATAAAAGCAGTCGAGCCGACAAGCCCGCTGTCAACTTGACTCCGGCAAGTCGTTATCGGCGCACTTTTGGCCTCAACGGAAACCGCCGGGCGGAATTTCCTGGCAGACAACACAAGCAAGCAAAGGGGAATGATTCTATCTTTGTTGTGCAATTTACACAAGGACCACTAGGGAGGACGGGGCGGGTGCTTCTTGAACTCGTTCTGAGGTCATTCGCTGCAAAAGGACAATCGGTAATTTTCCGCTTGGCTGTGCGGGAACATGATCGGTTTTTGGACATTGAGATGCGCTGGAGGCGCTCGCAGGAGGGAGTTTCCATTTGTGACCGCAGCTCTGGTGGGGGAATGTCCTCAACATGCGACTGCAATGGGAAACAAGAGAAGAAACAAGAACTGGAACTAAGGTGATTTGAATTGGTAACGCTCAGTGTGAAAAAAATATGATTTTAAAAATCCACCATGCATTGAACCCGCCAAAGATGAACTGCTTCAGTCGTCCTGGAACCTTTCTGACACACCCCGTTCAGTACCTGATTGTTTTTAACAACAAACTGAAGTCAGAAGTCATTGAAAATAGTGGCGAATAAATACTGTTGTTGTTTTTTTAAACTACTGTATTGTCCAATTTATCTTTAGAAGGGTTTTGGTTGAAAACAAATGCTTGTGCAACTAGAAGAATTTTAATTTCCGTGCAGATTTTCTGCCAAAAGAAAAAGACAAAGATCCATTTGGCAAGAAACATGAAGTATAGATGCACTTTTTGGATTCAGTGGGCCACTTCAAATAATGTGGAGGACCAGAGTTGACCCCCGGGCCTTGAGTTGGACACCTGCGTTGTAAATAATTGCTCTGTAGAGACAAACACAGCAGCATCCAAATCTCCAAAAAGGCACGGTGGACCTTGCCTGGCTATTTTTGGACCTGGGGGGATCCCGTCTCACTGGAGTGCACGACACGTCTGCCATGTGGACGGGCAGAGTTACGTAAGGCAACTATGCAGACAGCCGACAGGCAGCTGGCAGGCCCCTCCCCCTAACACGCCCAGACGGGAAATGTGCAAGCTCAAGCCAAGACCTGACGACAAAAAGGTCCCACATCTGGAACTTTCAAGCTAGCTGGCAGCCAACCACAAGTTTCCGCTTTTGCTAAAAGAAGGTATGGAGATTTTAGCGGTTTCCACCGTCCTCTGTTTTTTTTTTTTTTTTTGCTTTATGTTGAGCGGCAACGCCCACAGCTGCTGACTCGCGTGGAGCGGCAGCGGCAGCAGCAGCAGCAACAAGCTGAGACACAACGCCGTCCTTTTGCCCGAGGTGGAGGGCCGTAAAAATCCACAGTTTGTTCTGGCTTGACGTGAAAGCATTTGTTCCACTGCAGGCGCTGTCGGGAAATGGCCGCTGCCGGCCTGGCTCTGATCGTGGCCGCCTGCGTCCTGTCGGCTCAAGAGACGCGCGCACGTAACGACGCTCCCTGCCAGCGATCCAAATGGAACAACGGCTACAACACTTTCGTCAAGCGTCACATCCGCGCGGGGTTGCCCGCCTCCCTGGATGTCGGCGAGTGGCGCAACTACATCAAGAACAACGGCGGCTGCGATAGACCCACCCAGTCCTTCCTGGACCCCAAAGACCTGGACAGGGTGAGGGCCGTGTGCTCCAGCGCGGGCGGCAAAACCTTCAAGGAGAACCTGTGCATCAGCCAGGAGCCCTTCTCCTTTGTCACGGTGAGGAGCGAGCAGGGCACCTGCGGCATCCGCAACGTCATCCGGGAAAGCAAACATCTCATCCTGGCCTGTGAGGTGCTGGAGAACCAGTGCGTGCCGGTCCACTTTGAGGGAAACCCCAAAAGCGCCAAGCCCAGCAACAATGCCGGAGGGTGCCAAGACCCTGACACCAAAGGCCACGCCCCCAGCTTGAAAACAACATGGCTGTGCTTGTTGTCGGCCGTAGTCGTTGTTATGTGCCTAATTTGACCAATCGGATGAATCACTGAACTTTTTTTTTTTTTGTCATTTCAACATTTGGGAACGCGCCATCAG
Source organism: Filicampus tigris (assembly GCF_054856515.1). Classification (NCBI taxonomy): domain Eukaryota; kingdom Metazoa; phylum Chordata; class Actinopteri; order Syngnathiformes; family Syngnathidae; genus Filicampus; species Filicampus tigris. Next base: position 3,175,188 of record NC_141224.1, on the reverse strand, counting down.
CTGCTTTGGATTTTTCAATAACTAACTTTTCCCACACAGTCTTATTAGCAACGTGACAACAGTTCCCAAAAATGACAGTCAGTCAAAAGGTCTCTTCAACCTGAGTACTAGGAAGCAAGAATTTGGGGATCGTTTGTATCAGATCGCCTAACGAAATGGCTCTGAAACTTTTAACATCAACAACCAGCTAAAAACAAAAAAACGAGCACTCTGTACAACCAAAGTGACAACAATAAAATACTGCAGTGTAGTAGGCCTAAGTGTACCGGTATTTAAAAAAGAGAGAGATTTTTTTTTTATTCCTGAAGGTTTCAAATGAGCCACTGTAACATTAGACAGTTTGAACATCACTTATAGAAAAAAAAAGTACTAAAATAATTTGATTTAAATATTTCAATAAATCAAGATACATATATTTTTACAAAGCAAACAGTTTTTAAATATTAACTACAAATATCTTGAATTAAAAAGCTCAATACAACTGAACTGTATAAGCAGTCATTATCACTTGTGGTACTTGTACCACACTGCCACTTGTCACATTGCTTTTTCATTTTCTAATGACACGCATGTGCCCTTTTGTGGGTGTGCTTTTTAGATGCAGATGTTAGTTCACATCAGATGAGATGATGTATTTCACGGAATGGCAAATAAAAAGGGAAGTGGGCTTGACTCGGTTCCCCCAGGAACCAAACTGCAGCGCACCTTGTCTCTCATTGCGTAAACGTCGGCGAACGAGATCCGACGTTTACCTCGCGTCCTCGGCCTCTCGCTCTCCATTTGTCGCTTTGTAGCGAGAGCGTTCGGAAGTCAAATTGACTTTCTGGAGGCAAAGAATGAGCGAGATACACATTTAGATGTGTGTGTGTGTGTGTGTGTGTGTATATGTACATTTAATTTTGTAATGTTATTACATTAGTAGATATGACATATGTATCCCCCCCCAAAAAAAACACCCCCTCGATACATGAGTGCAGATAATCCTATGGTTGAGCTCAACATACTGTATAAACCCTTAAATGTAAAACCCGAGCAATCTATAGTCTATATATATATAAAAAAAAAAAAATATATATATATATATATATATATATATATATATATATATATATATATATATATATATATACATACATATATGATTACATACTAGTATACGCACATTCATTTACACATGCTGCGCAGTATATGGTTTTTAGGCCTTTTCAATGCTGTCTGAAACGTAACAGTGCCCAGCAGCTACCACAAGATGGCGGCAGAGAGGCGCTAGTAAGCTGCAAGAAAGAAGGCAGGAAGGCTTCCCTGCTCCTTCTTTTGTTAGGCCTCCAAAGTCCAACTTTGCATGTGAGCGTTTGTCATTGTCATTGAGGCCTGACTCATTTCAGTTCATTACATCATTAAATGCAATTACGCTTTCTGTTTCTCAAGTAATTATTTGGAAACATATTTTCTACTTTTGTCTCATTACTCTAAAGTCTCATTGTAATTACTTGAGTACAATTTGTGGCTACTCTGCCCACGCCAATCTGCTCAACACGAGTTGCTTAGTAGTTGACTTTTTTTCCCCACTGGATACTTAACTACTCTCTTTCAACTTTAACTTCAGTCACGTTATTCTGAAGTACTTTTACTTGAGTATACTACTGCACCCACTTCTGCTTCTGACTGCCTGGCAGCCTGTCCAGGGTGCGGTGCGGGTGCAGATAAGCAGTACAATGAAGAAAACGGCTGCAGAAAGCCCGTGGGATCATTTGCTTTGCGACATTTTGGAAGCCTTGCGTTGTGATATATTTCACTGGTGCCATTACGCAACCGAATGTGTGCGACTGCTGCTGCTGCTATTTGGTGGTGGTGCCGCTTGAGTTTTTTTTTTTTTGGGGGGGGGGGGGGGACTTTTGCTGCCGTCCTCTCGCTCAACTTTCCGCTGTGCCACTGCACATCATTAGATGTTGCCGCTTTGCTGCCTACCGGCATTCCTCTTGGCTCATTTTTCCTCATTAGCCTTCGTGTCGTGTCATTGCATCGAGATTTTGTTCCCACGCGCGCCTCCAGCGATGCCGAGGAAACGCACAAACGTTGGTTTCCTGTTTTCTGCACAGTGGCGCCCGATGTCGGCGTTGCGCATCACGCATGCAGTGGTGCTTTGAGGCACGAGTGACCCAGCTTACGAGTTTCTGGAAAAAACAGCTGTTGGCCTATTTGATGTTTTGAGATACGGGCGCCTGAATGGTAGCAGGCAGGTGACTTGACTCAACTCAGTTGACAACAAGTGGCAGTTTGTCAAATAGTGAGCAATTCATCCACCCAAAAACAGGCTTCCAGCTGTTTGTTGTCACTCCCAAATGAAGCTTACTGTCAAACTAAACACATAGCGTACGTAAAACAACCACATAGCCGCCGCTAGCTGAATACTAACATACAATGGGAATTCCCATAGACGCATGGGCTAACAATTAGCATCTATTTGACCGTGTTGTTACCTTTTAAATTGTGAAAGCTAAACACATTGTTGTGTATGTAAAACAACTAGTACACAGCCTCCGCTAGCTGAATGATAACCAGTGGGAGTCTAAGTACGTACATGGGCTCAAAATTAGCATCTATTTGGTGGTGTTGTTACCCTTCAAATGGTTAAAACTACTGCAATAGTGATGCTAATTATTTTTTCATTAGTCTGTCTAGTCTAGTGTTTTGCATTGTGTGTTAACCTAGCAACGTTTGCTAGCTCAATGCTATATGGTTTTGTTACACACACAAGGTGTACTTTTCTTTTGTTTAGTGTCTAAACTTCAGTTGGGATCGACAACAAACACTTTTGAAGCACTTAAAACAATTCTTCAAGCGTTTGCCAATCTGCTGCTTGTTGTGAAGTTCACTGCTAACATTTTGTGCTCATGACTGCGATTGTTGTGCACGACTTAAGACAAGATATTGTCCCAGCGGCAGCTCGTATCTGGAAATAAGTGCTGTGTCGCTCCTAAGTCGACGTTAGCGCTTTAAATTCCGTCTGCTAATCATGAAGGTGACCCGGTTGCACTTGACTCCCTGGTTGGCCCTAGCTGACCTCTCATCGTGTCATGTGTACACGCAGACACATAAATATGTCACACACGGTCAACTGTGGCTGCGGAGGAAGTAAAAGTGTGCGACAATTATTGAGGAAAAGCAAGAGGAGAATAAAAGAATGAGTGGCGAGTGAGAAGTGAGGCGGCGGGGTGGGGGGGGTTCGAACAGTAGGACGCAAGAAGAAAAGGAGCGGTGACACAATAAAAAGCAGTCGTGCACTTTTAATGAACTTAAGGAGGGTTCCGAAAAATACAACGGCTGAACACAAATTGAGGTGCCAACTATGGGAACGGGCACTTTGGTTTCTTCTCAGCTTTCGCTCTCCTCCTGTCCTCTTCTAGTTTCTGTCTTTACCCGGACGACCGCCAGCGTCTCAAGCTGGCGTTTGGTTGTTAAGTGCTGACAATCGTCGTTGACATGATGCGATTTCACAGGCGCAAGTCTCTCTTCTGCTTCTGTAGACCTTTATTAAGCCAAGGCACATATTTCACATAAGAAAAATCTCACAGCACACCACCAAACAAAAATAGAGAAGTGGCAGTCAAACAGGCCAAAATCCAGATGCAAGTGGGTCAAGCAGGACAAAAGACTACTTGAATACTTGGTGGGGTTTAACTAAATGCAAGCATGTAGAAATGAATTTTAATATTTTAAACATTTGTTTTAATTTCTGTTGTTTTTTTTGTTTTTTTTAGTCACCCCAAAAAAGAACATGTTGTAAGCGTAAGGCTTCGGATGGAGTGATTGGTCAGTTAAGAATTTCTCCTGGCACAGCGGTTGGGAATCAGTTCTGTAGAGCGACTTCTAATAAATGAGGACGAGAATTAAAACCACACAGTGCAAAGGGTCTTTTCAGAGAGTGAATTGCTGCCGGACAAAAGGAGTGTGAGTAATTGAGGCACTTGAGTCATAGACGCACGCGCCCCGTGCTGAGCCACTCTTCTCTTGTTCTTGCCGATAAATGGAGAGCGTCATTGCAAACGTGGGAATTGGCTTTTCATTATGGCTGTACCAGTAAAAGATAAAAGCGCACGGAAATTGCAGCTCTTCACTTTTGCATTTTCAAACCGTCTGAAACTTTGGGAAGGAATACGCATTGAAAGTCCTCCTCATTTGCAGGCTGATGATGATGTAACCAATTGTTCCTGTTCAATGCAGTGTACTTGCCTGTGTAGATTAGACAGTGCTCTTGTGGTATCGGTGAGTACTCAAGAGTGAATACTCGTACTGGTATCGGTCTAAAAAAAAAAAAAAAAAGTGGTATGAAACAACTCCACTCAGTCCGTCTGCTTGCCGCTAGCACGGCCAAGTAACATTTGGCCAAACGGGAACCGTGCCCTTGTTGTGGTCCCACCACGGCGGCCGCCTCCGCATGGTGGCCGTTTGTGGTGTGTGCAAATAATGATCACGACCGCTGTGTGAGTCCCCGTCATCCTTCCACTTTGATCGCGTAGGCCTAAAAGTGATTCAAAATCGAGTTCAACTTTTCGCCTAAACGTTGTTACGGCGTTTCCTTCACCTAACAAAAGTGCACAACACAGTAACTGCATTCACAATCTTTCACTCACTCCCTAATCACCACAAAGGGATTTTTAGTGGACATTTTTTGGGGGAACTATCCCAAGTCCACAAATTGAAGTAGCCGCTCAACCCGACTGAGAATTTTGTTGTCACGTGATGCCATCTAAGATGTCTGAAACACAAGCCAAGTGGCGACATGAAAATCCACACGTCAGCAAGATTTGCTCATCATTTGGTTGAGGAAGTCCCTCAAAAAAATTGTACACAGTTTAGCACGTCAACAAAATGGTAGCCTGTAGCAGTCCGTTCGTGTTGCTTGCTGATACTTTCACACTTCACAATCAGGAGAAACTTGGAAAATGAAATGAAGGCAAATAAGACTGCAAAGTGCTTTTTATGTTTAATTGTGTTGCGCATATTGAAAATACAATTACAATTCCAAATGACAAAGACGATAGCGATGATACGGTATGCTAGATTCAGTTTCTACTTGCTTGTGCCGATTGGACGTTGCCGACTCGGGTCGAAAGAACCTCAGGAGGCCTTCGCTCCCGTTTTGCTTCGATGCTCAAATCCCTGAGCGAGCTAATACAAGAAAAACTTCGGCTATAGAAATGTCAACATTTCAGTCAGTGCAGTGTGTGTGCTTGTGCTTGAAGGCAGGATGGAGATGATGGAAAAACGGCTGAATCAGAAAGAGAGGGGGAAAAACACCCTGTACAAAGTATTTACACGAACAATTGACGCATGTCAGACGTTGCAGTGCGTTGAAAACGAGAGCCAGCAAAGTGACACATTTCAGTGCTTTGCGTGCAAACTCGCAAAATGTTTGCCGCCGTCGTTGCGCGTAGGCCTTCGTGACTTCATCCAACGTTGTTTCCTTCCTGCGAAACTGGATCTTCCTGTCATGGATGAGTTCCAACATGTTTTTTTTTTTTTTTTTTTTTTTTTTTTGTCCTGGAAAGTTGCGTGTATGGCGAACTAAGGCTCGCTTAGTGGAGACGATCGCTCCTCGCGCTTTTCTGCCTGAGACGCGGAGTTCAGAACCATCTCTTGTTGTTTCTCTTTTGCTTTCTCGGGCTCCTTCATCCTGAAACGGCAAAAGCAAGACTCATTCCCTTCTTCGCGTCAGAGGAGTTTGAAAATGTGGCCAGAAGAGGTCCCTCTTTGACAAGGAATACGAGAAGTTGTGTATGCGACGGACGCTTATGAGAATGATTGCATGGAGAAGAAAATGAGATGTTTTAGTTATTAGTGGACAAATGACTCCAGTAAGAAACTAGGACAGAGAAGAGGTTACAATATTTGCACATCAAACTGTCATGTAAAATAAAAATATAGAATTTAAGTTTAATGAGGGAAAAAAATGTCATAGTTAACAAATATTTCCTGAGAACAATTTTTTTTTTTTTTCATGAGCTACGTCAGGAATGCCGCCAAACAATTGTAAACACAAATGAATTCCCAAAGGAACTGATATAAAAATCCCAAAAGCTTGTGGTTTATAAACTTTTGTTCGATAGTGTTAAAATAAAAAAAAAATCATATTGTATGGCCCTCAGAGGACTGTATAAAAATTTGAGGTTCCCTGATTGAACTTGATCGGCAAAATCATCCTAAATTTCGAAACATGTCATTCATACATTTAAAATAAATCATTCTATTCAAATAAACCAGACACAAAAAGCCATTTTACTAGCGAGTGAGTGACTTTTCATAATTGGAGTAGACAACTTGATTTCTTCAAAACGGGACGGACGAAAGTCCTCCTTAACTGAAAGCATTTCAGAAAATAAAGCGCCGCACATTTACGGGAGCTGATGTTAAAAAAACAAAACAAAACACAGGTGTGTGAAACGTGTTATTCCGAGTACGGCTAAGTTGGGTACATTGCGTCGTTTGTTTGCTAGCAAGTTAGCCCTTAAGACCCCATTCTGCTGTCAATCGCTTTCCAGCTACCGTCGTTGGATTTGAAGTGGATTCCTCAGGCGGCAGGGAAGAATAGGCCGACAGCACTAAAAGTTGCCGCCCGCGATTTGGCCAAAACTCCGCTCGTCTGCTAGCACCACCTGAACGAACACTTGACAGATTGATTCCCTCTAGGTTTGTCCCGTCACTACTGGAGGGATTAGCCAAAGAAGACGAGTCAAAGTTAATGGGTGGGGAAAGCGAAAAGAAGTTGGAAGAAGGTTTTGAGTTGAAAGGAAATCATTTTGGCTGCTTTAGTCAACCTTTGCATCGGAGCTGGCCGGTTATTGGTAAGGACGTCCCAGCTAGAGGTCGAGCTGTCACCGGATCACAAGAAGACACAAGCACAGAAAACAAAACGTGGTGAAAAAAAAAATCACGGACTTGATCAAAGAACAACGTATCATTAGTCACAATTGATTGGATTAGATTGGATTTTGTCATGTAGGGAGATCAAGTTATCTGAAGGACAGTCGTCGTTCGTGACGACTGTCCGTACATTTACAGTCGGGGAGGTCCGTGAACATCGGGACGTGGACACCATTGTCATCTTTTTGGCTGTAAACAGCATCACAATGGATTCCAAGTGAAACCAACCAGATGGGCTTTAACGGCAGACTATCCGGCTTCCATTGCCAGACATGGACGCCCTTCAAAAGTCTGCACTTAATGCGCATCTTGTCCATTTTGAATCCATTGCGGTGATGTTTAGAGCCCAAAAGGTGAGAAGTGTGTCCATGTCCCAATATTTCTGCACCTGATTGTATGAGTGATGAGTGAGTCATGTTGTTGTACTTGAAGTCGTATTAATACCAGCAAGGACACTTTGGGAACTGCGGTGACAACCGAGGAAAAGTGCAATCGTGCAATTTTGATTCCAACCTCCTCAAGCTCGCCGCTTCTTTTTTATTCAAAGCGGTAATTAGGCGAGCCGGTCGTACGTATTGGGCACGTTATTGCGGCAGAGTAAAGAGGATCAGATTATCTCCGGCGCTAATCTCAGGCTCACTTTCTCTTGTTTTTCACTTTCATGCTGAGATCACACCAAGCCGATTACAGACTGACTGAATTTATTGATTAGGGCTGCTCGATTAAGCTATTTTGAACCGTCACCGAATTTTCTGGATAAAACGATGTTAAAAACGTTCAAATCGGCACGTTCGATCTTATTTCTGGTGTATTTGAGCCACCGTAGTTTCCCCTGCACTTCCGCTTCCTCCCACGAGCGCGCAGTCCGAAACAACGACAACATCCATGGCTACCGGCGATTCTGTTGTTTGCTCGGGCAAGTGAGCGTTTAGCTAATAAATCGGGCAAAAATAGATCTGTAGTGTAGTGTGTGCCCCGCATGTAGAATACATCCCGTGAGCAAGTAACTCGATGTCTGTCACTAGTCACTAGATGGTTGGCAAAATGACATCCAAAAGACATTCAAAATACTTCATTTTTCATTCTTTTTTATTTTACAAAAAATCGTAATCGTAAAATCGTGTTTGAGAGAAAATCATCGGGATCTTCTTATTAGGCAAAAGCGAACAGCCCTAGGCCCAACCAACGCAAAAAATGTCACCGCCTCCGTTTCCATTTGCTGGCTTGTATAGTGCATTTTGCTCTCATTTCTTCTGGCGCTTACACGCAGGTGTAAACGTCAATGTCGGCGAAAGGCAGACTATCCGAGCGCTGAAAGTAGCTTAGCCGAATGGAATGCGGCCGTCATCAGTGTGAGAGATTTCTCGTGCTGCAGCTTGGACAGGTCAAACGTCTGTTGACCATTTTGCAGCCACCGAATAAACACAATGACTAAATAACATGTGCAGAAATAACCAATAGGCAATAAATCACGCCGATATTGTTGATTTGGCTGGTGCCTCACTTTCGTTGACCGCATAAGGGCGGGTCCGACAAAACAGTCTTCGGAATTTGGACTGACGGTTAATCCGAAATTTCATCCTTGTCAGCGGGTGGTTGGGATCTAATTGTCACCATTGTACAATATTTGCAGTTCCCCAAGTACCGTGGTGCCTTGAGATCCAAGTTTCAGAAGTAAGAGCACTCAAATGTTGTACTTTACAAAAACCTACTGTTGACGACATTAAAGCGGAAGTAAACCACTACATTTTCTTGGCAAGGATATGTTCCATGCAGGCCCACTCGTTAAAACGCGGCATTCTGATTAATATTGCGTTTGTGGAATATGAGTTAAGCAGCCACCCATTTCTGCCCATCTCAGGGGGCGGCCATTTTGTCGCTTGCTTTCAAGTGAAAAAGTAAGAGTAAATCACAGTTACTCAGTGGTCAGGTAACAACCAATCGTGGCTGAGCTTCAGAAAACAGGTGAGCCATGATTGGTCGTTACCTGAACCCTGAGCAACTTCGATGTCATTTTCATTCGACAGAAAGAGACAAAATGTGCCGCACCCGGAGATGGCTAAAAACGGGTGGATTTTGCTGCTTATGTTCATGTTCCACAAACGTGATATTAAGCAGAATGCTGTGCTTGGACTAGGGAAGGCGCATAGAACATATTGCAAATAATTTTGGGGGGTTGACTACAAGAATTCAAAAGAATGTCACTGTTTTTGCCGCCCTGCAGCAATTGTATTGTCTTGTGGGGGCAGTATGAGACGGACGGACAAATTACTGCGTCTCACCTCCTCTCTCAGATCATCAGTACGGCGCTGATATCAGTGTTTGTCCGCAGAGGATCACAAATTTATGACAGTGATTACTGTTGTATCAGTTGCTTAAACGGTTGAAGCAAGAACGGCAACATGGATGCTAATTATCATTAGCATTTGGCTAGCGACCTGGAAGGCTAAGCTTTGTGATTGTTTTTAACTCAAAGTGTAATTCTTTTTGTTTAGTTTTTGAGTAAACTTCAGCTGGGAGTGGCAGCAAACAGCTTGAAGCTTCTTTTTTTTAAAGAATTTTTCTCAAGTGTTTCTAATTATGAAGTGATCTGAACTGAGTTGACAGCCACCATATCGTGCCTGTATCTCAAGTTTGTTGCCGGTCAAAGCAAATAAATCAGTTGAGCCACGGCCCGTATCTCGAAAAACTCCCAAGTGGAGCCGCTCGTATCTCAAGACAGCACTGTCCATTTTCTGATTGCACCGATTGTAGAAGAGCGCTGAAAGTCATGGCTCCGCCCAAAGGGACGGTTAACAAACAGGACCGTTAATGTCAGGGATGAGCGCCACCTGTTTGCCGCGACCGTTTCACGGTGGAGGAGAGCGAAAAATCTGCCAAGAGACGGGAGAGTTAAAACGCTCGCAGCAGAAGGACGGCAAGCCGCCATTTTCAAAGCATCTCACCGCACGGTCTTGACGATGAAGCGGACGATGACGGCCAGGCCCACGCAGCCGCACATGATGCCGATCACGATGGCGGTGACCTCACCTGCGGACAGCAAGTCGTGAAAAGCTCCGGCAGGGCAAAGCTAGCGGGGGGCGAGGCGCGCTGATGTGGGCCTCACCTGAAGAGAGCTCCTTGCCCGACTCTGCAACAGGAAAAGACGAGAAGGGACGGTTAGCTTAGCGTCGCATCTGATGAGAATGCCGCCATTGCCGATGTTTCAGGTCTTCCAGTTCACTCGCTGTCCACAATGAACACCTTACACCAACCCTTTCTCTTTTTGTCTTTGTCTACAACTCGGCCTCCCTCTTTCACTTGTCCCCCTTTTCCTCTCTGCTTTTCTCAGTTGGGAACACAATGAAGTCAGTGTTTCGCTTTCGCAAAATCCCGTTTGTGTTTTTTTTTTTTTCTCTCTCCCTAATCGGCACGCAAACAAACACAGCTCTTCTTGCCGGCTTTTCCAACCACTCTTCTCTGTTTGTCGCCCCTCAGCCTGGCATGTTCCCACATTTCTGGCCACATTGCACTTTTTGCTCCCTGTGTAGTGCTAATTGTGCACTTTGCTTTACATGGTCCCCCACGGTGCTCTTTTTTGTGGATTCCCAGCAGAGTACTGCAAAGCGATCGGAGGTGTCAAGTGACAGTTTCAGTTCTCTTGCAAACAGATCCTGCTCAATTGGCACATAACACAAGATGCAGCTTTTATTCACCTGCGCCGTTTACGCAGAACCCAGAAAGGTTATCGGGGTGCCCCAAAAGTTACGATCCACTCTCTTCTGGATTGTTTTGTTTCAAGTATCACGCTGACAAAGGTGAAGCCGTTGTCATTTGGCAGTTTAGGTTTTGCCTTTGTTTTGTGTTTAATATGTACAAGTACTTTGTGTCTGCTGAGCTTTTTTCAAAAGTGTTCCACAAATAGGGGTGGTTTAGGATTATGGTACTGAGACCTTAGGGTACAGAACAGGAAGAGTACTGATGCGTGACTTTTAGGGCTAGACTCTAGCTCTAGCCGCTAGAGCCAGCGGCTGTTCAAGAATTTCTCGATGCAGTACCACGGTTTATTTGGAACGATGGCGTATCAATAAAATGCTGCTTTTGACGTCAAAGTGTGAAAGGAACTAAAGAAGAATCTAATCCAAAATGATGAGTACAATGGCACTCCATAGAAGCAGTAGCTAATATTTGCCTGGCTTGGGCCACAGTTCCACTCCGGTCCTGCAGATGGCAGTAACGCACACTGGAAGCTTTTTTTCTGTCAGCAATGCATGTGAACAACTAGAGTGAAAGTAAGCGCCATTATCCAAATCTGAACCAACATTTCGTGAGCTCTTTCTTGCTAGTTTAGCCCCACCACCACAAAAAGTAAATTAACAAAATTAGCTTGTGCAGGTCGTGTATTTTCTCATGCTGTGGCCAGACCGTTCATATTTACACATCCTGCATCTCGACTAATTCAGGGTTCACTTTGTCATAGTCAAATCTTGTCATAGTCATGCTAAAAGCTATCCTGTTGGATTTAAATAAACCAAACTAAGACAGCTGAGACTGGCTGCGCTCTTTTATTGTTTCTACTTAATGCATAGCTGAGGTAGCCAATCGGGACTCTTAACGGCAGATCCTCAAAAACCAAGCGACCGGGACTCCCAAGATGTTGACCGGGACAACAAGTGCGTTGTGTGCAGCGAGTGGCCGCTCATGCGCTGATTTTTCACCTGCAGTGAAGGAGGCGAAGACCACCCTGTGGTTGAGCGGCTGTGTGGCGCGATAGTTGTCCTGCAGCAGCATCCGCTCGGCATCTCCTGCTTGGCTGGAGTACAGGATGGTCTCCATCTTCAGCAGCTGCAGAGGAGAGGACATATGCTGTAATCGGTGCAAACTCCTGACACACTACAGCAAAAAAAAGTGAGTGTGGTTATATATTTATGTGATTTGTATGCGTTTCTGTTTGTTGCATGTAACACCAAATGCTATGTGTGTCTAATTTTTATTCGGGCAAAAACACGTGTATACTCTACAGTGCATATTGGTAATACTTTAAATTTTTCATTTTTTACAAAAAAATAAAAAAATGTAATTGTAATGTTTTTCTTTTTGGGAAAAAAATATCACTCTATAATACTGCACTTTATTACCTTCAGTAATGACCAAATTAGAGGTAAACTGTTTGAAAGTTGTATATGGATGAGTTGTTCACCATTTGCCTAAACGCTATGCATTGTGAAGTAAGTTGAGTTCAGTTCACTGCCACCAAGCAGTGCTTGTATCTCAAATTTGTGCTTGCAAGGCAGAGCGAAAAACCATCCGAACGACTGATCATATCTCTAAAAACTCATAAATCGGGTCAATCAGCACTACTGTACTTTTTTTTTTTTTTAATAATTGAAATATAGCGGGATTGTTAAAACTCTTCGCTGTGGTGCGTCAAATTTACAGGCAAAAGAAAAAAGGCCTACAAAGCAAATTCATCTAGCTGATACCTTGTAATATCATGGTTGAGACGTTTTTCCCCCACTGCGGCCCTGATCTTGTTTGTAATGTTGTGATGCGGCCCGTGTCGAATATTAATTTTAGATTATGCAACGGGCCAATAAAAGAAAAACATTTGCTAACTGGAAATGGATGGAATTGGCCTTGCATCAGTTGCGATTGAAAAGTGCCCGGAGAGAAGTGTAGTTGCGAGCGTCTGCAGGTGTCAGCCCCACCTGAGCCTTGGAGATTTGAACCCTCTCGTGGAACACAGTCCACATAACGCTCTGGTAGCAGGGCGGCGTCGTCAGCGAGCCGTTGTAGCGATAGTAGCGTCCCAGATCCTTGGGCAACAGCGACTGCACGTCAAAGGCTGGGATCAACACTTTCTGGTCTGTTGGTGGAAAAGCAAAAAAAAAAAAAAGTGATTATAATCAAGATATTAACCACCAGCTATTCGTGAATAGCAAAAAAAACTGCCAGTAAGGGTAGGGTGAGCCCTAAAAAGTTGATTGTTCCAAACTCATAAAATTAACCTGACAAAGATTAACAAATATTACTGCTGTACTGAGAAGCCGAGAGAGCTGAGCCTCCGGTACCATATATCCGTATGTTTGTCTTGTACTGCCCCCAGGTGGCCAAGGCATGCACACCCAGAATGAGCAGGCAGCACAAGTGAAGGGGAAAGTGTGACAACAACTGCTTCGTTTGGTCTGTTTTTATCAATTTCTACATTTTCAAGTGCTGTTTTCCTTATGAAAAAGGCATTACAAAATTAGAAATTCAACTCGCATCTTAAGGCAGCTAAAGACCACATTTGACTGGGTGGACCTACTTGCGTGTCTGATGCGGCTCATGTAGTTGATGATGTTGTTGAAGGGCGCGTTGGTCTCCTCGCCTATCTGCAGAACATCAAGACACCCAATCAGAACGCGCGTCCAATTTGCCTCAAGGTGTCGAGCGTGTCTTGGTCGTTACCACGATGAGAATCCCCAGGACAGCCAGGCCGTCCCTTTGCGTCATGGCGGCGGACACGTTGGGGTAGAGCTCGGAGTTGTAGTGCACAACGTGCAGCTGCACACAGCACGCAAGAGCGCTGCGCTGGTTGGTCGTTTCTCCGTTTTCATGCCAAGGCTTGAAAACAGCCTCGATTTGTGTTCCCTTTCATTCGATTTGCGACATTTGCATGCGTGAGCACCACCTGCTCGGCGCTCACTGCGGAAGAAAGGCAAGTTGCCCGTTTTCTCTTTCACTTACCTTCCCTGTTTTTTGCTTGGAAGCACAACCAACAGTGAGATTATTATTTTTTTGTACAGTTTCTAAACTATTTTGTTCTGCCTCCCATTTACTTTTGGTGTAATTCTGCTGTCAGCCACTATATGGCAGCACACTATTTTGTCTGACACTGTAAATTTGAAAGAAGAATGCAAGTGAGAAGTATTTCTGCCCAGCCTATTTTTTGCTGAAAACTGTCATATGTCCAAGCCTTTTCAGTCCTGCTTTTTACGCCTACGGAAAGCGACGGCTGTAGCTTCTTTTTTTTAAAATGTACATCTTTGTCCCTGATTATTGATATACATTGTGAGATAAGTTTGTTGGTTTGGAGAAGAAGGGATTTTGTTTACTGCTCTTGCTGTCTCTAAATTCACATATGTTGAAAGTTGTTTGTATTACTTTAAAAGGGTCTTTAAAGCATTCAAGAAAATGAAGTGTGGTAAATGCTATAGAAACATGTCTAGGGAGCAGATGGACGGACGCCAAAATTCTAGAGGAGCTTAACTGGGGCTACAAAGATTTCTGAAGGTGATCTAGGCCCCCCTAACCCCAGTGTAATGCCATCCCTGCGAGGAAGCAGCAATTTGACATCCCAACTACTACTAGCGGTGACGCTGCAGAATCGTGTCTGGAAGCCTAAGTGAGCAGGTGGAGCATCGCTTGTAACAAAGTCAAATAAGAGAAAACGTTGGCTGCCGTCAGCGGCCGTGGCGTGTCTATTTTGCGCGTACCTCTGCCTCGGCGCTCTGGCCGTTGATGGTGTGTTCACTGCCCCCGGAGCTGGGCCCGCCGCTGCCCCAGTGGAGGTGCATCTGCGCGGCCGAGAAGAGCCACGGGAGCCCGCCCAGGCTCATCCAGTCCGGCAGCTCGATCACAGCTGGGGTCGGGGAAAATATTTCACTGCGCTTGACTTCAAGAATATCTCGAAAAATGGCTGAAAACTGCGCAATGTGTCAGTTGCTGTGCTGGGATTTAAAAAAAAAAAAAGTGCTGCCTTGGTTACCTGTGTGTCCTTGGTTACCTGTGTGTCCGTTATTGTAGAGCGTGAAGGGTCTGTTGCCGTGCTGACTGTAGCCCAGCGGGCTGAGCGGGGTCAACCCGGGGTCATATTTAGTTTGGGTGGTCACCACGTCAACGGGAGACTGAGAGGAACCGCCGCACTCGGGGAAATGTTCCGACCACTCCGACTGACCCACCATGCCTTCATCAGGGAACAGTAACCCTTCGTTATTCAGTCAGCCACACGACGTAGTTCGGCCTTTGTGGGCTGCAATTTGCAACAAAATAATATGCGCGGCGTCGAACAGGTCATGAAGGTGACGCTTCAAACAACAACAAACATCCAAGACGGGATAATTTTTCAAGCTGAATCCCACTGCTTCTTTGCTTACGTTCTTCTGCGACACTCCACAAATGAGCAACGAACGCCACGTTTTGCCATTGTTTCAAATGGACGCTTGAGACAATGCAAAATCGATTTTTATCATCCAGTCGAGTAATTCAAACACAGAGCAATCGAGTTTTAGAAACGAGGAATGAGAGTGCAAAAAGTCTCTATTCAAGTTCAAATCTGGGGAACAGCATGCGGCAATGTTCACTTGAGACAAAAGCAGCTTTGAAAGTCATTCGGCATCCCTCGTGTCCATTTTCGAGCAAAGACCCGCTTTGGAAATTCACTGATTGAGCTGATTTGAAAATATGACAATGTTTAAGGCCAAAATAAGTATCTTGCCAAAAAATATTCAAATGAGGTTTGAAAAAGAGAATGCCACACCAATTTGAAAGTTACACTGTCAGACATTTTCTGACCCTCTTCTTCCCTAACATTTGAAAAAAATTGCCGATTAATTTTCATGGAGGTGCTAAAAGGGAAATTTACGTGTGAAGAGTAAATGTGTTTTTTTTTCTGCAAAGCAGGACAGACAATAGATTTATTCTGCTGCTTTTCATTCGAATTTTGTCTTGTCGTTGCGACATCAGCTTTTTTAATATGTCAAACGAAATGTAGCAGTACATTGTTTACTTTATATTCACAATATTTCAAATGTTCTCAAAAATAATAACCGCATGTTATTTTTCATGTGAAATTCTACATTCCATTTTCTAAACACTCCAAATTTAGTTTCAAGGCTGCATCCTAAATCAATTTTGTTTTGTTTCTTTGCGAAGACGTTTTATATTGTGAATATGGAATTATAAATTATTAACCCTAATTTCTAAAAATGAAATACATTCTTGTTGACGCACTTTATTTTATTTCCTTTTCAAGACTCACTTTAATTTGGACTTTTGTGTCCAGTCCCAAATCTTTTTTGTTTTTTTGTAGTTTTTTTAAATTACTTCAACCTTGTATTTCATTGTGCTGCATCACCTTTAGTTATTTCATTTGTTGGCTAAATTATTGACTCGATTTAGGCTAGCTGAGCAATTAACATTCGATTTTGGAAGAAGGCAATATGAGACCTGCAAGAGTTTAGTTTTAATGCAAGCAGTCTTAAAATATAAAAATATTAATACAGGATCAAACGGTACATTTTAAACTACATAGTTTTGAAAACTAGCTTTCTACTCCTAGAGACAAAAAAATCATTTTTCAAATGGAAGAAAAATATGAGCCGGAGTACACACAGTGAAAGTAAGCCGGCCGAGTGTGTCCAATTGCAATTTTCAAAGAGAGGAAAGAAAGTGTGACGTGGCAAAGAATGTGAATTTCAATTGACTGTGTTTGAAAAGCTCTCTTCGGGACTCATCGGTCAAACGCGGGGGGGGGGGGGGGGCGTATGTGGGGGGGGGGGGGTTGTCCACTTTTGAAGCTATTTTTCCTAGACGCAAAGCAAGTAGCGGCATGGTGGGTGAATGGTTAGCACGCTCGTCATGGAGGTCTCTATGGCAACCGCAGGCCGAAAATTCTCACCCTGTGAGCTGGCGCACCTCTGTGAACACGCTGAATGCATCGGCAACAAAGCCACACGTGCGCGCGAACGCACGCGCGCGCACTGATTGACGTAAACGAATAAGTGATGACGAGTAGCCTCCACGTGTTGGCCATCCAACATGACTCCGCTCTTCCGGGGGGGGGGGGGCGGGGGGACATGCGATTGTTTTGTTTCGAGAGCAACTTTCCACCTCGACTAACAAGCTAGCACGAGGCCTCGTGGTGCGCGGCTGTCACTCAAGCGCACACAATAACAAACAATCAAGTAGATAGTAAAACGTGGCCCTCTTCAATCCAAGTGGTCCGCGGCGGGGAAATGTCTTGGCGTGACGACATCCAGCACGTCTGCCGTGCCAGGCCTCTGTCTCGGCCCGCAGGTTTTGGAAACGACCCTCCGGGTCATCCTGCTGCCAGCCATTTTGTTCTTCTCCCTTCAGGCGCACGTTGTGAAAATGTTCCACGGCCGGTTTTGTCACGAGCTTCGTCGTCCCCTGTGCCGTGCGCAGCCTCAACTGCTCCCCAAAAAAACATTCAAATTGCGTCTCGCAGCTTTTCTCCTCCCAACATGTTGGGAGCTGTCCGCCCGAGTGTGTTTTGATTGTTTTTGCTCGTTTTTTTCTGCTCGGTCCTTATTGTCACATTTTGGCAGCTATAACACTTTTTAAGAGACCGAGTATGAGTGCAATGCTAAATAGCATCATCGCATCTTGCACCGTTGAGGAAAATGTATTTTATTATCACCAATTATTCTCAACTCATCTTTGCTCATTGAAATGAATGGGAAAAAAATAGCACTGTGTGATATCATACTTCTTGAAAACACACATTAATGACACTTCAATATACTGTTCATGGTGACTCAGCTTCTCTCTCAGCTTCTCAGTACAGCACTATTAGTCGTCATTCTTTGCAGAGGAGAAAGAATATATGCCTTTGAGTATTCTTACATGGTCTGTCTACACGTGTTAGCCCGTGTGCCTATGTTAGCATTAAGCATGTTGGGGCAATGTGGTTGTTTGAATTACACAGTGTGTCATTTGCTTTGTTTGATGTTTGGTTTGACAGCAAACTTCATCCGGCAGTGGCAGTTAAACAACTTGACGTCTCTTTTTGGCTGAGCTGTTCACGGTCTGCCAAACTTGTTGCGAAGTGAGTTGAGCCACCTGCCGCTGCGCAGCGCTCACATCTTAAATTTTTGCTCCTAAGTCAAAGCAAAAATCAACTGGTCGATGGCTCACGGAAACAAAGCTCTGTTTACTTTCCATAACGGCAACTTGCAGGATGGCTGCCACTGCCTCAGCAGCGCTAAACTTGCAGTCGGCTTAAAGTGTTTACCTTAAAGTTCTGTATTTCCACACGCCTCCAAACCGAAAGGTATACGTCTAGCCGGTAATGTGGTATCCGTAGTCATAGTATCGGCGCACGTGAGTACTGACGTGCATTTAAAACAAGTCGTCTTGGTCCCGCCCGAGTGGAAGCTAGTTTGAATAGAAAGCGGGCGGCGCCTGGCACTGGCACTGCTATCTCCAACGCATGCGGCGCATTGGCGCGGCCCTCCCCGAATGCAAGCCGGCCGCGCGCCCCATTCATGCCCGCTGCGCCATTGTCCGCGGCATAGGCGCGCTCAGTGTGGGTCGGCAGCACAATAAGCTGTGTGTTGATTGTGCGCCGCAACAATACGCGACACAATCGCCGTTGCTTCGGCCCGGCCCGGCCCGTCTCGTCTCTCGCTCGCCCTCTCCGGCGCTGGCCTGCCTGTCCCTGTGCTCCTGGTGCCCTTGCCTCGCTTCACTTGCCGTTTTGCCCTGCACTCTTCGTCCTCGCTACCCCCTTGCAGCCCTCCATCATCTCTGTGTGAGCGCTTTGCTCACGCCAGCTTGCCCGACTGGAACTAATACGCACAGAGAGAGGCAAGGAGAGGGGAAACAGAGGGAGGAAAGGCGGGGAGAATCACACGTACACAAAAAAAGCCTTCCCAATTTGCTGAAATGTTTTGGGTAGTCGTTAGATGGAAGCCATGTATCTTATTCCATGACTTGATACAAGTTTTATGTGTGGTTTTGGCCACCGCGGCTGAGGAACCTGCAGCCGGTGGGCCCGCCGCGCAGTTCTAAAAATAAGTAAGATCTCAGAGGAGTTGCAAACAAATATTGAAAGCAACATACAAATGTAAATACTGTAATATGTAAAAAAGACAATCTAATTGTTGCAATATTATTTTTGTTCATTTACTAAATATGAGTATGTTTAGTCAGTTTGGCTGTGGACAAAAGAAAAATTCATTCCCATTGCCATCCTGGTTTAAAATTTCCCAATCCAACAATTGATCTCGCTCATGTCAACTGTCCCGGTACAAATGAACACCTCGCTTCACGCGTCCCGGATGACACTTTGGCTTTTTTTCTGACCCCCTCAAATCAGCAAAGAAACTTTGTAACTTACCAGTGTAGGTCCAGCTCGTGTCCTCTGAAAAACAGAAGAGGGAGAACACCTTTCAACTTGGATTCAACTCCTTCAAATATCACAACGAAAAAGTACTCCAACCTGCTGATGGATTTTACCGCTGCGCTACAACTATTGCACGGTGCATCTCTCAGAAAGAAAGACACCTTTATAAATGCAAAAAAAAAAAAAAAGAGGGGGGCGAACTTCACCTCAGCCAGCATTGATGATTATGTTAATGAAATTCTTACCGGCAGCTGTCCAATGGAGGCCGGGCAGCAAAAGCAGCACAAAAGGAGCCACAGAGTCCATGTTCGCCCTCCTTGCCCACACACACAACACAGCCAAATGCACAACAGTGGACGGAGGGATGAGGAGTGAAGTGAGAGAGCGAGGGGGACACAAAGGGTCACCGAGTGAGAGACCGAGCGAGAGAGCGAGCGAAGGGGGAGAGCGTGCAGCCGGGTACAGCCAAAGCACCTGCCGCGGCTCCCTGCGGGTGGCTGGACGCCGGCGGGAGGACTTTTGGGCTCCTTGAACAGGTGCTGAAGTGACGCAGTCGCAAAGTCGCAGGCACAAAGCGGCCGAGGGCGATTCGTTAACCCCGTTGGGGCGAGCGTCGGGCAAAAAAAAAAAAAAAAAAAAAGATGAGGGAAGTCGCGCATTTGTTTCGAAATGGCTCCTGTGCAATACAATTGATGCATAACGGGTTCATTTTGAAAATCGATTCCTTTCGCCGATAGGGGTATTTGAATGAATGGCAGTTATCAAATTGTTTCTTGGAAAAACATTTTCTAAAAGATTTTTTTGTCACACTTTGAATGCCAAAATATCGCTAGCGTTATGTGCCGCAAAATGAAATTCCATGAAAAGCTGCTAATTCCAGTTTTCTCCTATTGCTTGGTATGCCTTGTCCATGAAAACCAACACAATCGCATCTTAGGCTACATTCACACTGCAGGGCACGGAAATGAACATGGAAATGGAATTATGTTGCCATTGCACATGTCCCAAGTAGAGTCATTTTTCATCAAGGATTAAAAAAAAAAAAACAGCTGTGTGTATTATTTGTCTCCATGTTTTGCTCCACCGTTTGTGTTCAAATACCCAATGCTTCAAAGATCGCAGCCACCGATGCTAACTTGTTAGCGTGTTAATGGTGTTTTGCATCGTTTAGCATTAAGCTAGGCAGACGTCTTCATAAGGTAGTCTATGTTGTAATGTTTTCGATACGAAATGTGTAATCCTCGTTTGACAGCAAATTTCAACGGGGAGTGGCGTAATCATTCAAGTTTGGTAGTGTTGTTAACGATGCCTTCTCTGCGGCGTGTCGAATTTAGACAAACATGTTTCTGTCCACTTTACAGGTACCTCAGCAAACCGAAGGCGAATGGACTTCAAATGGAGACCATGTTTTTAATCTGTCAAGACTTCAGAGGAGGGTAAGGAACTTTGCATCATGTCATTCAATTCTAAACTGTGGAATGCCCCAAAAGTGGTCACATTTGGAGTTTAATCAAAATGTAGAGGCAAAACAAGGCTCGAAATTCACATCAGTTGAAAACAGAGAGTAAAGAGAGTAAATCTTATGATAATCACTGTCCAGTTACGGCGACGTGTCGAAGTACAGTAAAACTGACAAACAAATGAATTTGGCCAGGAGAATGGAGCGTGGCTTGTCGCTAAAAAAAGAGCGGCCAAAAAGCCTTGCGTGGAAATGACCTGGGAAGCCTGCCAACTCGTTTCTTAACCCTCTAGCATTTTGATTTGAGTTTTATTTTACACTGACAAACTGTTCACAGGTGGATGACATGTTAAGAATGTTTTAGAATGAAAACAAATGTATGCATTTTGCATGTTTTTCCCTCAACCAGCATCATGTGTCACTGGAAATATCCATCCAGCAATTTTATCATATACTTGCGTATGTCCAATTTAAGCTAAACAGGAAAAATTCAATCTGTATACCAAAAATAAAATATTGAAAGCACAAATTGTATTTGGTCAAACCGAACTAAGCTTTATTGTCAATGAGACACAGGTACAACATATAAAAGTGCTTCCAGTCAGTGCAACATTCATTTTAAAAATAGATATTTTTTTAAGCAATATGCAGACACACTGGATGTCTACATATTGTTTTAAAAAATACACAGGTGGCGCAACCATTGCATGAAAACAATACGAGCATGCCTAAAAATTGTATTCTTGCTGTCACATTTATGAAGGCCCAACACACAAAAAAAATATCTCAAATTGTGCTTGATAACATCGTCAGAGAGGAATTGGTGTTTGTTATTGAGCTTTGCAATGGTTTGCAACTGCACTGCGTCACGCTGAGAGCTGTTTCTAATAAGTTTACGGACCTATTTCTATTTGAACAAATCTTTATCTTCTTGCATAAACTGGCGTGGGCGCGTGTACTTGCATGTCTTGAGCGTGCTTCTGTTCACTTGAACGTGAACAGTTACATAAAAAAATCACAGCCACTCCGCTGAGTGGCCGCGTTGCTTTTTGCCACTAGGGGGAGTCCTCGTCACGTTCCACCGCTCGCTTTCATTTCGTGCACTTGCAAATGTCTTCCCGACGAGTCGTTTCATCCAGTTTGTAAATGGCTCAACCTTGCCACCGAGCACCGATCGTGTTTTTATTTTATTTTTTAATTATTCATATAAAATATCACGTGATGATTGGTCCGCAGACAAACTACCTATTTCAAATGGGTGATCGGAAATAGCTGAAATAATTCATGTCGTCACGTGTGTTGTCGTCACGCCCCCGTTGCTGCTGGGCGCGTGTGCGCGTGCGTGAGCGTGGAGCGACCTGCCAGCTGAAACGTGCAGGGGCGCCTCAGCCAAATTATGCAACAGCGGCCGCCCCTGCCGGTCACCCATTGGTCGCTCCGCTCTGCTTCTGGGGGCGTGGAAAAGGCAGCTCGGCGCACTATTGGCCAGCTACTCTGAGGGGGCGCGCCCACTGCTTTCATTCATAAAATCCGCCGAGGGAGCTCCTCGCCGACATGTCATCTGCTTGCGTTTATATTGCAAAAACAAAAAACCGCCGAGGGAAATTTTGAATGTCTTGTCATCATAAAGGTGCATGTTTATATTTACATGGTGATATTTGGTATGAAGACGAGTTTTGTTTGGTTTTGAACGTTGCTCTGCTGACGAAAGCATCAGAGATGGCTTCAATTGCTTTGTTTAATTTTAATCTGAAAATATCGCTCGATATTTTATGTGCAGAAATTCTGTTTAATTCATTATTAACCACGAAAGGGCCTTGGAAACCATAAATCAAAATAGTGGTTGTTGCACTTTCAACTACCACCTTGAAAAATCATTTGGAATACTTGGTAGCACCCTCATGATAAACATTCAATTACAGTAGTGTTGTAGGCCCAAGTGTTTGTCAAAAACGATGAATACTTATCATTTCCACTTCATCCATTTGTGGGACCGAGTAAATTTCAGGCCCCAAGCGATTGCCTGTATTGGAATCTGACCTTGCAAAAGATCAGGAGAAATTGTCACAGCTGCCGCTTTTCTTTTTCTGATGCTGTTTAGTAAACATAGATTTTGTTATATTTGCATGCTGTTGACATTTGTTTCATATTTACGCCTGCATCTCTTGTCTGCTCGCTCAAGCCGATTCAAAATGTATGCAAGCTACACACAAGGCTGTAAGGCTACAGAAAAAAAAAATACACGTTAGTTTTGGTCCTTGTACACAAGGTGAAGAGAAACAGGAAGTCCGATGCGGTTCACACAGGACACAGCAAAGCGGCGCTTGTTAACCTCCGCCGTCAACATTTGAAGGTGTAACGCGAGCCGCTAGTGTGCAACCAAAGCCCACGTTTCTATTATACTTGCGCTTTAGTCTCGTCTTTAGGGCTCTGCGTCCTTTCAGCGATTCACTGTATCGCGTTTCTCTTGTCTCACTCTCACAGCTGCACGCGCTTTCACCTGCAGAATTCCCGGCCGGCATCCTCTCTTATGTCAACACCCGCATCGTCCGTGTCTCTTGGCCGGCCATCTGTTCACATGCGAACCTCGTTCACACTCACTTGTTCGTCTTTTTGAGCAAAGTCACAAACGGTGCTTGTCTTTTAGCAGGACAAATCAACTCCATTTACAGAACGCAAGGCCACCTGGTTGCGGAACAGCTGAGCAGCCAATCGTCCCATTACTTTTGTTGCCTTCAAAAGTGGGCGGCACTGTATAAAAAAGTTGAATTCCGACACTGTTCACCTGATCTGGATGTTGGAATGGAAAATGAAAGTCTGCATTTAAAGCACATCTCGTTTGTTTCATCTCAAATCCATCGTGGCGGCGTTTTAAGACAAAAAGATGAGCATTGTGTCCATGTCCGAATATTCACGGCCTCGACTGCATGGAGCACTTAAAAAACAAAACAATTGCAGCAATTGAAAGAAATTGTAGTTACAGCTCATTAAAAACAATCAAACATAAACAGAATTGGAAATACAACACAAGTATAGCGCAAGGTTTTCTAAACTCAAGTGATAGACATATTGCAGCTGGCGTGAGGTAGAAGTTTCTCGCCCATTTTGGGAGTGCTCAAGCACCCCCAAATTGAGTCCCAGCAATCCTAAAATTTGAGGGATAATTTAGTTGTTTTTTTCGTACTGCATATCCTTTTGAAACAAGCTAGAAAAGTGCTCTAGCATGCAGTACTTGGTTGAAATGTAATGTTTTAACGACAACAAAAATCCAGCTCCTCGCCCCACCCTTGCCTCACAAGTGGTTTGTTCTCCCCCCACTGTGCTATCCGCACAGAGCAATGTGCTGCCTTGCAGTCGTGCTGCGAGTATTTGACTTCAAGCAGGATATGTGGAACATTTCTTCACTTCGACCACTCAATGCCAACACACGGCTAACACGACCGTTGCTCATTTTTGCTGCATTGAATCGTAGCTGACTGTTTGTTGTTTGGGTTGGCGTTTTCTGATGTTGTTTTCCTAGCTAGCAAACATTTCGGAGAAGCTAGCTATTTTGTCATGTGCACGCGTTAATAGTAAAAGCCAAGGTGAACTTCCTAACGCCTGTTCGAACACACAACAAAGAGCAGGTTTTATCTCTTGGTATTTCATCAGAAGTCAATTTCTGGTCATGAGTTTTACATTTTCTCCAGGGGGCTAATTTACTCCAAACGAAACGGCTAATGTGTGTGTGTGTGTGTGTGTAGAGGTGCTGCTGTATCAAAATGAATTGTCTTAGTCAGGTTATATTTATAAATCCAATCCATTCCTCTTCTGCTGTGGCTCAACATTGAAAAAAGCTTCATCAGACTCGATGCTTTTGTCATCGGGCTATGCGCATGCTGAATTAAATACCTCGTGGCATTAGGGCTGTGCAATTTATCGAAATTCAAGTTCAATTACTATTATTACACTCCATGATTACAAAATTGGCATAATTGTAAAAAAAAAAAAAAGATTATTAATATTGGCAGTGATGGCTGTCACCACAAGGAAATCATACTTGAATTTATACATTTGCACCTGTTTTATTTTATAATAACTAATTTGATCATTTTTGTTTGGTCCAAAAGGAGCTTACAAAGTGTTTCAAAATGTTTTATTTGTCTTTATATTTTTTACATTTAAACATTTTCTTGTGTTGTACCAAAAAAAAAAAAACAATGGTTTGAATAATCGTGATTTCAATTATTATCAAAATAATCGTGATTAATATTTTTTTTCATAATCGAGCAACCCTACGTGGCATTATGGGAAACAATGTTTTCTGTTCGGCATTCTTTCCCATAATGCCGCGGGGTTGCGCATGCAGAAGTCAAGAGCCCGTGGCATTATGGGGAAAAATGCTACGTTTGTAGCATTTAGCCTACAAGTACTTTCAAACATACTGGCGGATACGTTTGAACGTTTTTAAATATGTTCGAATGTAATCGCAAGTGCGTTCAACCATATTTGCCGCCTGTCAAAATATTTTTACCCCACGCCTCTGTAGTCAATGAAATTGTGTTAAATGTACAAAACGGTGAAAATGTATCTTGCCGGACTCAACAGTCTTAAACTTTTGATAGTAGACTCGCCCGTGACAGGCGTCTGCCCTCACTGCTCTTTCTTGTCAAACAGCACAAAGGTGAATGGTGGAAAGTTGGTCAATATGGGCTGCCAACCTTGCGTGGCTATTCTGCTCGTCTAAACAGCCCTTGTTAAAAAAAGCAAAACACACACGCAGAGTTAATCCTTTAATGCTGGCTGGAATGAGGTCTCGTGAGGTGTGCGGACGGCTGGCAAGCGTCGCTGCCGTCGCGTCTGATGACAGCTCCAAGTCCAAAAAGGTGCACAACGCATATGTGCTCTTCACTACATTAGAAAGTTGTGGCAAATGTCGTTTATTTCTGTCGTTTTGTTCAGAAAGTGACACGCACGTGCTTTCTGGATTCCTCAAACACAACGGAAACTTGCTTTCAGAAGGCTAATTCACGATTGGGACCTGGTGGGTTGGCACCCAAAAGTAGGTCAAGGACTCGGTATGGGTGGGTCGCAGACAGGTAACAAAAAATGACACGGGAGGTCCTTGTTTTATGACTGCGGCGATGTACTACTTTGCGGTTTTCATTTGATTTATTTTCATACAAATATCTTAGTCACTGTCATCGGAATTTTCTACTGCGTTAGTGCCGCGTTCGGACTCGTATAAAAATTTGTAGGACCTGAGACGCCCGTGTGCAGTGACAAATGCCTTTTATTTGGAAAATACTTTGCTAGTCTTGTCTTCAAGGTACATGTTTTTGTGGATAAAGCACTTTCCCAAAAACGAGAGATCAGTGCCACTGTGTAGTTCTGAAATTGCATAGTCACTTGCAGTCGTCGTGTTTCAAAAGCAGCATTGTCAGAGCCTTTTTTTTTCTTACCTGGAAAATGTATGGAGTAAGAAATGAGAAAACGCGAGTCGCGGGCTGACAGCAGTTGAGAACCGCACTGAAAGACACACCTGAATTTTCAACCCACCCCCACTCGCAAGAATTTTTCTCCAACTTCAAATCGTCCCGCTTTTGAGCCGTTTGCGTGCTCATGTCCTGACATGAACTATAGAAGCGCTCCTCGGACATATTTGGCGTCGGAAGCACAAGCGCGCGCAGAGTATCGACCTGCCGTTTATGCCTTCCTGCGACTTTGAGGGCCGCTCGTGACTTAACGCCACGCGAGCGTAATCTCGTTTCCGACGCGAGCTCTTGGAAGGCTGCCTGCTGGATGGTGATGCTCAACGTTTGACTTGATTTGCGCCCTTGCACGTATGTCCGTACACATGCATATACATGACGTGTACATGCATACGATATCGCTACGCAGACAAAGCAGCCGCTCCGGGCTTCGGCTTAACTGGTCTCTCCAGTTGGCGGGCCGATATTGATGGAGAGCATGCGAGCGCACATGAGTGCAGAAAGCGTGTGGGGGATGGGAGTGATGGGGGAAGGGGAACTGCAGAGATGGAAATGATGGGGGTGGTCTTCACAACCCATGAACTCCAAGCAGGTTCACTGGGTTCATGTGTTGCTGAGGAATGCAGGAGGGGGATGGGATGGGCTTTTTTCTGCTATTGACCTGCTCGGGGTATCCACAAACAGACCCCCCCCCCCCTCCCCTCTGCAGGTTTACTATGAGTAAAGGTTAACTATACGCCTGCTGACACTACTTGAGGCTGCTCTGCCTGGTGTTATTCTCGTCCGCGGGCGACCCTCCCCCATGCTCATGATCAATGGCAGGTATTGTCGATACCATGAGGACATAGCACCGCGCCTTAAGGAGGGGGTCAGAGGGTTCATATGTATGTTGTGTGTGCGTGCGTAGTGGGGGTGGGTGACCTGGCCCATTTCACAACCCACCACTCTTCGCTCACTCGACGCCTGCGTTGCATGTGAACAACAGTCACAAGCAAAGCCTGCATAATGACAGGCTTACTATTAGGGGAGGGGAAATGTCAATAGACGACATGGCAAAGCATGTGACCGGTTGCCAGTGAGCGAGAGTTACATAGAAAGGAACTTAACTAACACTCTGGGGGCTATTCAATACAATAAGCTTCATCTAAAATTGGTCATGCTCAATAATGCTGTCAGAGGGCTCGAGTATTCATATCACAACAGATGCATTATTGTGCATTAAAACTACACTGCGTCGGACTAGTATTTTGGTTGGCCTCCAAAATGGCAAGCTTACTAGTAGGTCAGTAGGTAGACAATAAATCGGGTACACACTAACAATTATCAGAGCATGTAAACATCATAAAAGCATAATTCAGTCATCCTTTTAACTAATGACGTTCAAATTAGGAGAGCCATTTTCTAGCCTTTTAGTGTATTGTTGCGGACATATTTCCAGTGTTTAAAATGAGCACACAAAACTTACTGGGGGAAAAAAACGTTGCCTACAACAATAAACAACAGTCTTGAAAAATGAATTGACATTCAGTGGAATTCCTGTACCTGTGCCGAAATAAAGTGTCTTCGAGTGTGAATATCGAATTTATTACAAAGTTTATCATTTGTATATGTGAAATGTAATCGATATTTTAAAGTAACGGTTTACCCGTTACCGTTTTACTACGTATTTTGTCCTAGTGTAGCTGCCACACTTCTGCGCATGCGCCACACATCGTGCAGTCGCCGCAAATAGTCCCAATAATGGAGCCATAGCTCCCATCGGCTGGAAGACCGAGTCCGAGCTTTATTTAACTGAAGTATAATTTTAAACGGTAAAATTGCCAAAACAGCAACCCGCGCCGCCATGCTCGCTGACGCAGGGGCATATTGGGATTGGGCCCCAGTCGCCGGCAAGTGGCAAAATGGCCGCCCCCTGAAATGGATCAAAACGGCTGCATTTTGCTGCTTCATACACATTCCACAAATGCAACATTAATTAGAACTATAGATGGATAGATGTACTTGATCGATCAGTTTCACCGTGAGAAGAATGGGAGCATATGAGCATCATAGATAAATCGATAGTCTTTTGACTCGTTTCATTCAGTAAGGTCAATTGGATGGATGCAAGGACCTTAAATGTTAATTTACTACGCGACCCGCTTGTGACAGGTTGCCAGCGGGCGTGCGAGCTGTCACGTGACGCCGTGTTGCAAGCGGGGCTGGGGTAGTCGAGTCCACACCGTAGTCACCTCCGAGGCAGCGCCGACTTGGCCGTCAATCACCGGCCGGACCGGCCTTCACCTTAGGCTCCTACCGGTGTCGCTTATTGACGTGTTGCCTATCATGATTCGTATGAAGGATAGGCTGCGATAGGTGACGCGTTCATCAAGTTGGCATGTCACGTCACTTGTCTGCTGCTTGACCTTCTCCTTGACGCGTTGCCAACGACACTCCAAGCGTGTTGTTGTGCTGAACGAACCCTCGCGTCGGCGTCAAATTGAATAGTTAGCAGTGTTGCCTGGAGACTGCGGCACGCTAACGTTTATGGAAACGCAGCTCCTTTGCTCACGGTACACTCAGCTTCATCACCGTGTGCACTGGTGTGGCTTTTGCGCATCTTTTCATGCTGGATCTTTCATAATTAATAAACATGCAATTTTGACAACTAGTCTCGGAATAAAGGATAGATGGAAGGTTGAAAGGATGGATGATGCAGTGGCTAGATGGATAGAGTTGAAAGGAGAGATACGGTGGATGTATATATATTTAAAAAAAAAAAAAAAAAAAAGGTCTACACGGCCCTGTTCAAATGCCGTGTTTTGGTGCTAACTTGTGACCAAGAGCTCCAGCCTTGATGACACCAACATGTTTGGCATGTTATCGGATGGATGAACAGAGATGTCTGGTAGCCGTAGATGGGTTAATGGTGGGGAAAAAAAGGCTGTAAAGTTCAATTGTGATAAACCGCCAGGTGGGTTTTTATATGATGTATATATAAATGCAATTCAACGTTTCTTTTTTTATTACTGTCAGTGCACCCGAGCGTGTGGTGCAGACTTTCGGTTAGGAAGCCGGTGGGCGGGGTGGCGCACGCGTGTGTTTACACCCGCTCGCTGTAGTAGAAGCGGAAAAAAAAACGCCAGAAGAAGCAAACACACGGGCGACACATGAGTGGGCGGGGCCCCGAGCGGCCGCGCCGCCGGCCAATCGGCGTCCAGCAAACCAATCACTGGCTGCGCGCCTCCACCAATGGCGCGCGGCCCCCCCGGAAGCCCTCCGCCAATGGGCCGCGCCGATGACGTGGGCACGTGGATCCCCGCACATGTTGACGCTCGTAAAGTGAGCAGAGAAAGAAAGAGAGAAAGAGCCAGCAAACAACACACGCGCGCGCGCACGCACAAGGCGACGCACGGCCGGCCCGAGTGGACGTGGACGTGCGAGTTTGTCCAAGCCGACGCCGGTCGCCCAGATGCCGCTCACCTCGCCCGCTGCTCACTGACGGGAACCAGCTCGGAGGCAGACCCCGGCGACTATTGTTTTTGGTTTATATCGTGAATACACCGAGTGGTGGGTGAGTAGCTTCATTTTTCGAGATGTGTGTGTGTGTGTGTGTGGTTTCCCGAAGTTGGCAAGCTAGCTGCATCCTGTTTGTACGCCTGCAACAACCTCACAAGACAGACACGGTATTCTTACCGTGGGTGGGAATTCAATAGCACAAAACAACATAAATTAAATCGAATCTATCTATCCGTCAGTGCGATGCATGTTGAGTACATTGTTTTCATTGACGCAGTTTGAGCTACTCTCTCAGTTCAATGCATAAGCAGCATTTAAAAATTATTGCTCATCTTGGCCTTCAATAACAACAAAGAGTGTACATGCAAGTTGCTGTTCCGGTACATTTTGCTTCTATTTGTCTCAGTCTGCCTACATCATTTATGTGCCACTCCACTTGCCGTTGCAAATAGTTCGATTCTATTGTTTAAATGAACTCGGGCTGAATGAACAATTCTCATAAGAGAAGCAAAAAAAAGTGTGTTTTATTGCTACAAGTCCAAAGCGACGGACTCTCAATGCTCCTCTTCTGAAGTGGGCGTGAAAAGTGAGTGTCCTTGTGACCTCCCCCAGGGCTCAGGGTCCAGCAGGGATCACTCCCAGTGAAAGGAAAGCATCGGGGGTGGGGAACCTAGGCGAGAGCATTTCTATGCATGGTGAAATTCCTCAGAGGAGCCGCTTTAAGGAAGCCTTCAAACGTTGAACCCACAAAAACCTGACGATATGCTAACATGGCCTCCCGTTTCTCCTAAATATTATTGAAGGAAGTGGCGGAAGGAAGACGGAGAGGAGTGGCCAGCTCCAGTGCGTACGCAAGAGGATGAGGAAGACGAGATGAGAGGCATGCAGAATGCACCCAGAGAGGAAAGAGAGGAGTTTGTGTGTGTGAGGGGAGTGGGGGTGGGGGTCTTGGGTTGAGCAAAGCGGGGGCTAGGTTGGCGCTTCAGCCAAAGCCGGCGAGGGCGGCGCTACGAGCCGATCACTGGAGCCTGCATGTGAAAGAACGAGAGTGCCTATTCTGATTCCGCTACGCTCGGGCTCCCATCCCCCCCCCCCCCCCCCCTCACATTTTTACTCTCTTCCGTCTCCAATCTCGTCAATGGGAGCGAGACGTGCGCTAGCATTGTGCGCCGACGGGCTGCCCCCCGTGCCACGTTAAAGTAGGACACCACCATTTTGTGTGGCGACACATGAGCACGTGAGCGTTTGGATCTAACTGGCTTGTGTCCCTAATTTGCCAGAGATGCAGTCCCAGGGCAGCACGTCGTCCCAACCCTCCTTCGACTCGCTGA
The DNA here is from genome assembly GCF_054856515.1 of Filicampus tigris. NCBI lineage: Eukaryota > Metazoa > Chordata > Actinopteri > Syngnathiformes > Syngnathidae > Filicampus > Filicampus tigris. Next base: position 3,144,396 of record NC_141224.1, on the reverse strand, counting down.
GCTCCAGCGACAGCCTCCTGTTCAGCGACTCGGACGACACCGACGTCTTCCTGACCGACGCCTCGTCCTCGGCCCTCCTGGAGGCGGCGGCGGCGGCGGGGCGCCCGGCGGCGGCCGCCGACGACTCCGGCCAGGCGTCCGGGAGTCCCGGCTCGCAGTGGGCCTCCGACGGCTTCTCGGACAAAGCGGCAGAGGAGGACGGCGCCTTGCAGCCGCAAATTCCCAAGTCGCAGGGCGACCTGCTGTTTGCTCAGAAGGTGGGACCCGCTCCACCTCTCACGGGCCTGCGCGGACGGCTGGCGCTAATCAACTTCTCTGCCGCTTGCTGTCACAGTGTGCTGAGCTTCAGGGTTTTGTCAGGCCCCTGCTGGAGCTGCTGAATGGGCTGAAGAAGGGCCGATTCGACCGCGGTAAGTGTCCTCATGCCGCTGCTTGGTCTTTGCCAACCCTCCTTGAGGCCAGGCGCATCATTTACAACTGAAAAATGGAACAGCCACACAAAAAGTTGACAGGGGTCCCCCTTGATCGCGGGGGTTGCGTTCCAGACCCGCACGCCCCATCCAGCCATGAGAAGCCCCAACTTCCCCCTCCCCAGCCACTTGATCCAACTCTTAAGTCCTCAAGCATGTGCTGGTTCCTTTTCCCCAGGCCTCCTCCCCCATAGGTCATGCCCGTAACGCCTTACCAGCGAGACATAGGCGTCTAGGAGGCATCCTAACCAGATGCCCGAGCCACCTCATCCCTCGACAGTGAGGGGCGGCGGCTGTACAATGTCGAGAGAATATATGAAGAAAAGTTTGCAGTAAACGCGCCCATCGCGGGTTCCGGGTTCATAGACCCGCTATTCCACAGATTTTTTGGGGGGGTACAGTTTGTAAGTATTTTATTTTGCGTCCCATTTATTTTGGATGTAATTCCATTGCCAGCCACTGGATGGCGGCACACTATTTTGTTTGACACTGTAAATTTGAAAGAAGAAGAGTGAAAAGTTGAGTATTTCTCGCTCAGCCTATTTTGTGCTGGACTTTATTGAATGTGACATTCTCCTTCAATCCTGCTTTTTCTGCCAACAAAGCGACGGCTGTTGGCTCAATTTGTAATGTACATCTTTGGGGATGTTTATACTGTGGATTTATGATAAGTATGTTCATTTGTATAAAATGGGATTTGTTTATTGTAAACACAGAGGGAACTACAATATTTGTTTTTTCAGTATATTAAAAGTAATTTTTAAATGTTTTTAAAGTTTGTTTGAAGACCTTTAAAAGAAATGCAGTAAATGCTGTAAAAACATGCCTAGAGGGAATTTCGAAATTGAGTATTTCTATGTTGCAGATTGGAGGGGGCTTTACTCTTACCCGTACATTAAGCCTCTCACACACATTTAAACTTGGGCTTGGAAGTTGAATAACACTGGTCAACAATTTTTTTAAATCAGAGATGCAAGTAAACTTTTCTAGATGAATTCTTTGCACTGATTCCAAATGTGCCCTCATTTTTATTTGAGCTATCTATCATAACAATAATAACGTAATAGCAGTAATATACTGTAATATATTCAGGAATATTTTTTGATTAAAGGCCATATCTCACTGAGCTTTGAAGTGTTTGCACACGGCCCGAACATTGGTTTCTCATCAGCGTTCGTTCAAGTTCGTGCAAGTTTTGCAAAGATGTTGTCCAGGCGTTCGCAACCAGTTTTTCTTGTCGCAAAGAAATTTTGAACATCTTCAATATTTGATGGGGACAACCGGTATGGCGGCTCGGCTCCGTCGTGACTGCGGCGTTTTCTGCGCAAATGCTGACGAGGGGCCTTATGTTTGTGATTGACAGGTCTGAGTAGTTTCCAGCAGAGCGTCGCCATGGATCGCATCCAGCGGATCGTGGGAGTCTTGCAGAAACCAAACAGCGGGTAAGATGGAGCCCAAAGCCTAACACCAGACAGTGTATCACTTCATCAGATCTTGATATGCGCTTTTGTTGTTATGTTTCACAGTATTCATTTTCACATTTCACAACTACTAAATAATACAAGATGCACTGTAAGCAATTTCCACCAAACATTGTAGCAGAACGGTGAATGAGACGAAGAAGAACACACCAATTAAATTTGCAATGTCCAATCAATGTCCAGTGGTGCCTTGAGATACAAATGAAATTCCGTAACCATGCTCGCAACTCAAAACAACTATCTCAAATCTTTTCCCATTTAAATGAATGGAAATACTGTTAATCCGTTTTTTTTAGAAGGAAAAAAGAAGAAAAAAAGGTTTTTTTTAGAAGGAATAAAAACACTCCATAATATTGCACTTTATAGAACAACACAGTAATAACATAATTAAATAGTAGGTAAATAACTAAAAAGTCATCATTTAATGCTGCAATTCATATTATTTTGCTTCTCCTTGTGGTGTGCACGCCTTGGCCACCGGGAGGCAGTATAATAGTCATTCAGACAAATGAAGAAGAACAGTACTTCTTCGACTGAGTGACTCAGTAAGCTGCTGTCATATGTCATTTACACAGAGGATAAAGAATATATGCCTGTGAGTGTTGTTATATACCTTGCAGTCAGTACATGTCGCTTGTACCTAATGAAACGTCCAGTGAGTATGATGTCGGGCGTCCAGATGTGCATGCAGACGTTGCCCTCATTGAATGCATGCGCGGTTGTCCTCTTCCAGGGAGAGGTACCTCAACACGCTCCTCCAGGTGGAGATGATGCTGAAGCTGTGGTTTCCTCAGATCGCCACCCTCCCGCCGTCGGCCGCCCCCGCCGCCGCCGCGTCCCCCGCCCGCCCCGTCCCGGACACGCCGGGAGCCACACCGCCGCACAAGCACAGGGATCAGCTCCATATCCCGGTCAAGGTGAGCATGCGCCGCCCTTATCCAGCATTTATGCCGCGGACTGTGTCGCTCGAAAGCCTAAAAAAAAAAAAAAAAAAAAAAATTGCATCCCTTATCGAAGTAAAATTGGTCTAAAAAATTTGGACCAGTGTATGTAGCGTACGTGTAGACAATGTTTAAATGTTTCTTTTTATGGCCACGTGAACATATGTGGAACGTGACCTCACATTTTTGAGGGATAAAACATCAGAAAATACAAATTTGCGCTCTACCTGAACACTAAAAGAGGTCAAGCCTGATAATAGAAGAACTACGCCTTAAGCGTCCCCCACGGGCTGCTGAATCGATCTTGAATTGGAGCTGGAAATATTGTGATGAATCGATATTTTACCCACTCCCACTCACAGGCATAGATTCTTTATCCTCTACAAAAATGGAGTAATACTACAGCGGCACAATAAATTGATTTGATTCATTCAATCGTGGTGCTCAAACACTTTCATTTTTATTTTTTAATTGTAATTATTTTTATTTTTGGGTCTAATTTCATTTTCAATAATTTATTCATTATTTCTTTATTTCTTATTTAGAATTTATTTTAAATATGTCTAATTGAATTTTTTTTACTGCATTCCTTTTATGTTGAAATTGTATTTCTTGTCAATGTTTTTAAATTCGTGTGTAATTGAATCATATTTATTTATTTATATTATTGCCTGATTTTATGTGTCTTAAATAGTATTAATGTTCTTTCTTTTGTTTTGTATTTTTTTATTTTATTTTTTTCAATCATATTTTTTTTACCTTCCACAGGCGTTACAGCCCCAATGCAATAAAAGGCATCCTGAAGTGTAAATTGGGGAATTTTCCAGGTGTCCCGCACCCCACATTGTCTGTGAGATGACTTTGTCGTTAACTTTTGCAGAAACGCCGACTCAGCTGGACAGGAACCGACTCTCCTACGCCCTCTCCGGGACTCCCCAAGTGCCCTCGCCTCAGTGCACAAGAGAAGAAGCACCAAGACGACAGCGAAGAAGAAACAGAAGCCGCAGCGGGCAGCCCCCTCCCGCCTCCCCCGCCTCCTCCGCCTCCTCCGCCTCCTCTTTTGTCGTCGTCGCCGCCGTCGCACCAAACTCCCGCAAAGGGAAACGACAGTGACTCTGACACTTCGGCCAACCCGTCAGAGTACAAAACGGCTCGGGTGTCCGAGCCCAGCCTCACGTGGGTGCACGTTGCTCCCATCCTGTCCCCGCGGAAGACGGGCACGGCGGCGGCGGCGGCGGCAACGGCGGTGGCCGGCGAAGGCGAGGCCACGCAGGACTGCGCCGTGTCCTCCACCACGCCCCCCGAGCACAGCAAGAATCTCAAGAAAGCCGCACGCTGCCAAAGCCAAACTGCCGCGGCGGCCACCGCTGCCGACGACCGTCGAGAGGAAGACCATCAGGACCGGGACACGCCCTCCGAGACCTGAGAGCAAAGCGGCGCCGAGAGAAAATCAAACGCGTGTTGATAATCACAAACAGTGTCAAAATGTGCAACGAAATCATGGAGGAGGATTGCAAGTAAACTGAAATCTCAAAAAAAGATGAGTGAATGGAGCACTTCCTGTCAGGAGAGGAAGTGGCGGACGATGTCACCTTTTACGGGTTGTAGATAAACACAACAAGAAAAAAGGAAACGGCATCCATACTGTACTGGACGAGCGATGCGTTCAAGGACTCTGGAGACTGTGGGAAGAAAAGAAACAATGTCATCCACTCACGAATGTACCCGGAGAACACGTCGGCGTGAAAGCGCTCCCACCGTTAATTTATCTGTCTGTTGATGTGACACTGCATTTATTTATTATTCTGGTATTTATTTTTCAGGCAGCTGAGGAAAACGCACAGAGAGGGTGTCAACCTTTTTTTCTTTTTTTTTTTTTACGACATTGTTGACACGTGTGTTTTTCTTTTGGAAACGTCGGACTACTGTGCCTTTTACCAAATAGGATGTGTTTATTTTTTGTTTTTCAAAAGAAACAATTGGTGCTTGGAGTGCATTTGTATTACATTTTGATTGTTTGCTTTCACAACAAAAAAACACAACACATCTTGACAGTAGTCGCCTGGAATCTTCGTACTTCGAAACGTAACATAACAGCATCATGCGCTCTCGTTAGCATAATAGCGTAAATGCCCAAGTTATTTTCTAACATTTTCCGCAAACAAAAAGAGTCCGGTTGACTCGATTTAAACTTTTGCCAAGTATCATCACACATTGGTCAATTTTATTGTGATTGTAACAATAAGTTCAAAATGACAAAGAAATTTTGGAAGTTCGCTTCAAACTTTGCACGTCACCATAACCTGATGACTGACAATCTACACGGACGTAAAGAACAAATGACGACTTGAGCAACTGCGCTATTAGGCTAACGATGTGCCTCCATCTTGCCTCCATCTTGTCAGCAGAGGCTATTCTGCTAGCCTTTTTGTTGTTGTTGTTGTTTTGTTTTTCCCCCCTCCTGTCGGCTCCCGCCTGAATCGAGGGACCGGAGGAGGCGCACTGAAGGCTGGTGCAACTGCAAAACTTGAAATGATGGAAAAATGTAAACAAACTTGTCTTGACTTGCCGGCAGTGAGGTGAGCGAGCGACGCTTCCGTCCTCCTCCTGTGCTGCTAACCCGCATCGAACGCCCGAGTCCAAACATGGAGGAGGAGCGGCGGCGCACCGTCACATACCAGCAACTCGTGCAAAAGTGCTGCAAATATTTCCACTCAACTCTTTTTCAAAGTATTCCCATTGAGCGAGCCAGTGAGGCGGCTGATACGCCTTCACTTCATTTCCATTAGATGTTTTTTAGAAGTGGATTTGGGTTTATGTTATTTTGATTTATTTTTGTTTGATTTGTTGTTTACATTTTCCCTTTTTGTTTTTCATTTCTTCTATCCAAGGGTTTTATTTTTATTTTAATTTCTCTGTATTTCTTTATTCATGTAATTTACTTTTATTTTGTTAAATTTTATTTTGCATTGGATTTTTTCCTTTGTTTTACTTTTTTTTTTTTTTTCATTTTATATATAATACTTTGATACTGATTTATTTTAAATTTTTTTGGGGGGGGTATTTTGTTTTTTCAATTTTGTCAAATGTATTTTTGTTTTTTCCATTTTTGTTAATTTTATTTCTTTGTTCTATTTAAATTTATTTAGTGTTCTGCTTATTTTGGGATTTTTTTTTTAATTCTTCAGTTTAATTGAAAAGTTAATTTGTTTTATTTTTGAGTTGATTTTTGTTTAATTGTACTAATTTACCTTTTTTGTTTTAATAATCTGAATTGTATTTGAAGTGTATTCCTGTCTATTTGGTTTATTTATTTCGTTGATTGGAGTGACTCCTTTGGTGGTAGCGAGGCGAGTTGTCTTGCAAGCCTTATTCCGAGCGAGTCAGACTAAAGAGCCTCCCCGTTTCCATCGGACGCCGACTCGTCATCAGAGTCTCGTGTTTGGAGGAGCGTTTTGTATTTTGGGGGGGTTGTCTTCCACACTTCCGACTTTTTTCTACGGCCAAGGCGTGACCGATTGATTGCACTTACTTTTTCATGTACCTTTTCTACGTCATCGACGACTGCTTGGGAAACGTTTGGGATTCGTGTAGCCTTTCTTCTTCACTTGTTCTACTACTTTCCTTTAACACTTGACCCCCCTTCCGCCCCCCCAGCACCTGGCTGCCCCCCCACCCCCCTCGTCCTTCATCTCCTTCAATCCTATTAGTTTTCCTGTCTTTGGTTCACCTTCACTCGTTACTTACTCTGGCTACATTTTTTTTCAATGACCACACAAAAAAGGAGAGTTTGGGAATAAAATGACTTTTTTTTTTTTTTTTCAAAGCTGAAATGGGTGCTCGTGTGATGATTTTCAACGGGGCGCACGGCAAACAGATGTGACGCATTGGGGGTGCGTGGTAAGAGGATGGACATTTTCGAGTGTGCGTGTGCAACTACAACCTCAGTAATCTGGTGGGGGTGGGCGCTCCTACCAGCTGCCAAAACAGAACACAACACTTGCTCGTGTGTGTGTCTTGGAATACGTCACGTTTGTGTGTTATGTTGAGATAATTTGCAGGGTGGAGGGGTGTGGGGGTGGGGCGCACGAAACACTAGCTATTTTGAATGAAGGAAAAACAATCAGCCGAGAACAGATCCAACAAAAGATGAATTGACACAAAACAAAAAAAGTCGACAAAATTGAGGAAAACACAAATTAAATGAACAGAAAAAACTGAAATGAATAGGAAAAAAAATTACAAAAATGAAAAATAAACTAAAACAAAAATAATTACAGAATCAATCCTTTGCAAGAAGTTAAGGATAAACTTGAAGGCTAAACACAAAACAAAAACGTGAAAATATCAAATTAGTAGTTGTCGCTCCACAATTTGCATTCAAATAGCTGTTGCCCACACCAATGTTGTTCATTAGCCCATCTATGGTGTTTTGCATTGTTTTCAATACTTTCTCTTTGTTTGATGTTTAGTTTGACTGTAAAACGTCAACCGGGAGTGGCAAGAAGCAGCTTGAAGGCTCTCTTTGGACCAATTGGTCACAATATGCTGCTTATTTGTCAAGTCAGTTGAATTGAGTTGGCTGCCATTGCAGCTCTTCTTGTATCACAAATCAAGGCAAAAAAAACCTCTTCAAATGTCAGCTCGCTCGTATCTCAAGGCGCCACGCTATCCTGAAATGGGACGCGAATATGCCAAAGTAGATGTCGCCTCCAGCTGGCGGGGGAATTGCCCTTTATTGTGACGATGTGTCATTTTGCATGCGGAATGTTTTGCAAGAAATTGGAACTCGGACATGCTCGGTTGCGTGCGGGAGTGGCACATTTTCTGAGGGTGTGGTTTAATGCCCCCCAACCGCCCCTCCCCTGCTTGCTCTGGATGAAATCAGCCCTACCTCACACACATACATTCAGTCCATAAAGTCCAAAGAAATGCAGCAATATTTCCCTCACTCGCACGCACAGAGCAGAGTGAGACCCGAACGGTTGTGTGATGTGCGGATGGGCCAGCCTTGTGACACAACAGAGCGGAGTGCCCAACCCCCCCCCCCTCGGCCCTCCCTTGTATCCATGCAGTTTTTAGCAGAGAAGCCCCTGCCCTCCCTCCCTCCCTCCCTCGTCCCCGTCTGGAGGCTGAAAATGAGGAGGAGGAGGTGCAGGCCCGCTTTCACTTGACTTTTGGACAAGACAACAGAGGACGCAAACGCTTCTCAATTGTTGGCGCCTTGAGGCACAAGTGAGCCGACTTGCAAGTTTTTACCGACACGAGTTTCCATTTGGATCATTTGGGAGGCTTTGACTTGCAAGTGTAAACTTACTAAAGGAAAACGGAAGCAAAGTGCAAATATACAGCAAATATATGTATTAACGCTGGCATCAGGCAGAATACTCCTTTCTCCAAAATGTCCACTTTTCATGCAGGAGAGGAAAAAAAAAAAAAAAAAACCCTGCGTGTTTGTTCAACCATTTAAGGGGAAGTCAACTGCAAAATGTTCTTGACAACAATACAGAATGTTCGCTGCGGCCCCACGAGTGTAAACGCCTCATTCTGATGAATATTGCATCAGCGGAATATGAACGAAGCTGCAAAATCCACCTGTTTTGATCCAACCCAGGCGGTGGCCACTTGCTGTCGAGTCGACTGAAAATGACATCACAGCTGCTCGGGGCTCAGCTAACGACCAATCACGGCTCAGCTTGCAAACGTCACATGACCAAACTGAGAAAACTGTGTTCATCCACTCATAACACATGAAAAACACTCAATGCGTGTCGCGTAGCAAGAAGTGTTGTCCTTGCGTGCGCGCGCACGTGCACACACACACACACACACTTGCAAGTATTAGTCACCATCAGTCCTCAAGGGGAAAAAAAAGCTGCATGTTGTTAGACTGCAGAATGAGACTGAAGTCGCTCTCGGCCCTCAGGTGTGGCGTGTGCGCGGCGGTCGGCACTGACGGAGGTTCTCGCACTCCTCGAGGGCTCACGTGCACGTCTCGCGGCATCGCCGAGCCATAATTGGGCCGAAGCCGACCAATACTTTCATTTCATTGTTGAGCACATTGCCCGACTATACACATCAGCTAATTACCCCAAATAGATGCAGCCTCTTTTTTTCAAATAAGGGAAAGCAGCATGTGCAGCTCCGCCCAGACATTTGTACTAACGAAGGCCTCCTCAAAAAAAAAAAAAAAAAATGCCCCACCTCAAATAGATGCCTCCCTTTTTTCAATGTGTTTGTCCAGCTCCATTCAACTGTATGTACTTCTGTAAATAAGATAGGATAAGACAAACTGTCTTTAATTGATCTCCATTATTTATGGACAAAACTAAGCCTTTCAAGTGGCTTAATTCAAATAAACACCTCGCATCAAGCAAAGGCCTCCTCTCAAATAAATAGATACCGCGAGTTTTAATATCAATGGGCAGCACAATGTACGCAAAAAAGGAATAAATAAATGCTTGACCTCAAATAGGCACCGCCTTCCCTTCAACCAACAGACAGTCGTGTTTACGGAGTCGTGGAAAAATTAAAAGTCTTCCAAAGAAATTGTGTAATTCAAATCAACACCTCACCTCAAACGGAGGCATTCTTTTGTCTTTGCTTAGCTGAGTGCCGCGTGTCCAATTCCATTCATAAATTTGTATCAACAAACGCCTCCTCAATCAAAGGCCCGCTACGACCTACTGTAAAAAAGAGAACCCTGTTAAAATCTGTGCCACGCCCTTAATAAAGAGGGTGACATCATGTGGTGTCAAAATTGTTTTTAAAAATCAAGTCTGCAAAGGAGGCCGAGTTGGGATTTGAGCATGTTCATGTGCTCGACGCTGGGGCGCGTGGAGAGGCTGCAGAGGTCCTTGTGTGAACGTCATGACAGCAGAGGTCCTCGGAGAGGAGATGATTTAGTGCCTCCTGTCAAATAAACTAGCAGCAAAGTGGGTCATTGTGATGAAACATAGCAGAACGCGCAATGAGCCGGACAAAAAGAAGCACCGCTCGGGGGCTGACAATGTTTTCTCATCAATTACCTTCTTATGTAAAAAGACACTTTACATACAGGCGGCATTGCAATGAGGCGGTTAATGTGCCGCTAATGACAAAATTATCAAGTGCCCCGATTGGGATTAAGTGGAGAGGGAATAGTTGGCATCTTAAATCAGTTGTCTCTATTACAGGAGAGTGCAACCCCAATTCCATTGAAGTTGGGACATTGTGTAAAATGTAATCAAAAACAAAATACAATAATTTGCAAACCATCTTCAACCTATATTGAATTGAATACACAACAAAGACAAGATATTTAATGTTCAAACTGATAAACGTCATTGTTTTTAGCAAATATTCATTAATTTAAGAGTTTTTTGGCTGCAGCGCGTTTCCAAAAAGATGGGACCATGTCACGTTTACCACTGTGGCACGGAAGCTTTGTAGATGGAATTGGTTCCTGTTCTTGCTTGATGTACAGCAAGAATTGATGAACAACACAGCCCCATACCATCGCAGATGCTGGCTTTGGAACTTTGCAGCCATAACAGTCCGGATGATTCTTTTCCTTTTTGGCCCGGAGGACACAACGACCACAATTTCCAAAACCAATTTGAAAGGTGGACTCGTCAGACCACAGGCCACTTTTGCACTTTGCATCAGTCCATCTTGGATGAGCTCGAGCCCAGGGAAGCCGTGGGCGTTTCTGGGTGTTGTTGATAAATGGCTTTTGCTTTGCTTTTTTAGAAGAGTTTGAAGTTGCACTTACGGCTGTAACGCTGAACTGTATTTACTGACTTTGGTTTTCTGAAGTGTTGCTGAGCCCATTTGGTGATATCCTTTACACAATTTTTCACGGTTTTTGATGCAGTGCCACCTGAGGGATCGACTGTCACGGGCATTCAGTATTGTTTTTCGGCTTTGCCGCTTACATGCAGTGAGTTCTACAAATTCTCGGAAGCTTTTGATGATATTTAGGTGATGTAATCCCGCCTCTAATTTTTAACGGCCATCCGACTAAACTTTTACTCGCACCGCCCCAAACACCGTCACATAGACGGAATGCACAACTCTTGTGGTTAGTTTCTTTCTCTTTTTACTGGTATGTCATGGATGGTTGTGCAGTGATTTTGGAGTTTTGGCACAGGGAGGAGGAAGAGATCGAGGGTGTGTGTGTGCTTCTTGCGGGGGGGGGGGGGGGGGGGTTCCTAGCTGGCAGACGAACATTAGCCCCCGGCTCACTCGCGCTTTCGTGCTCAAACTACTCCGACGCCACTCAGTTGACCCACTTCCTGTAAAGATAGTCAAAAGGGGGGGCGGGGGGGGGGGTCCTCATGTCACCTGATCGTCACATGATCACGGCTGCGATCAATAGATAAACTATGTTTTACTCCACTGATGAATCAGAATCGATTAATGAAAATGAGCTGCTGCTGGAAATGTTTAACAAAGTGGAGTAACCCCCTCAAGGCAATTTTGTCACGAGTTTTTTTGCATTATGCTTTATTCTTAATATAGCATTGACCGAGAACAACAGTTTTACTGTTCAAACGCGTAACTTTGTGGTAAAAGTACTGAATATTTTACAAGCTGACCATTTATCTCCTTGGTTATTCTTATATATTTACAACGTAGCAGTAATTTACTAAAGGGTAATATTATATTTATAAGAACTTTTACGCACGTTCTGTTATGGTAGGGACTCATTGCATAATTATTAAACTATCATGCTTGAAGTGAATTTACTGTACGGTCGAAATACGTGCTAACGTGGTCATTTCGTTTGGGTGCTGCTAGGGGGCGACCAAACGCAAACCCTCAAGCCCCTAAAGTGGCCGCAAGAAGAAGATGAAGAAGACTGAATTACTTCCTCTTCCGGGTTGCTGAACAACAACGTCGTGTGGACGGACACCGCCGCTCGCGCCTCAACTCAAAGTTGTGGAGAAAACTTCGTGCTTTATCGTGTGAGAAACGTTTCAAAGCGAATCCGAGCTGTGCGACTTTCGCCACGCTGGTGACCTTATACCGGACCACGGAAACAAGAAAGACTTTGTAAGGTAACCAAGCGTCCCTTGTGCCACTGTATGCTAACGATGCTAATGTTAGCATGTAGCCAGCCAGTCACTTTTCGCGGGTAGTATTGACTTTCGACAGCGTTTGCAATGAATCGCATTTGCCAGACTCATTTTTATTTCATTATCATTTTCAAATGTTAACTACTTGGGTGCAGTTTGCCCAGTGTTTAAATTGAATCAACTGTACATGGAACGCCAAAAGTACGACGGACTAGCGCTTTTTTTTGTACAGCCAGTCATGCGCTTATTCTTGTATATACAGTCAATCCGCATTTGTAAATGTTTGTGTTTTTCTGGCAGACGTGAGGATGTCGCTTCCTAAACGGGAGGTGGAGGAATTGAGGCCCTGGGTGGAGCGCACCGTGAAGAAGGTGCTCGGCTTTTCGGAGCCCACTGTGGTCACCGTGGCCCTGCAGTGCGTGGGGAAAGGTCTGGACAAAAGGAAAACAACAGGTACCTTTGGACAGTGGATTTTTTTTTAGGACCTGTGGGTGTTACACGTGAAAAACAATGAAATAATTGTAAAAAAATAAATAAACGCCTCACCTCAAATGTATGCTTTGATTGTTTATTTTATTTAAAAGTGAAGAAAAAAATAATAGCAATTTAAAACAACAACAAGCAAGCAAAATGGCACCGGTTGTCCATGCTTAACAGGGAGTTTCTTTGTTTCTTTTCTAAATCCAACGACATCAGCATAATAACAGTACTACATCCTAGCAAGCTACCCTGCGCAATATAATTGTGTAACTCCACTTTGCTCATATTAATTGTGAAAGGAACCTCAAGGTTTTTATGAAGCTGTTGTATGAGTTTAAGTTCAGTTGTGGATTCACACTCAATTCCTCTTAGACCAGCTGCACCCTTTCCTGAACGAGTCGGCCGGTAGTTTCGTCGAGCGTCTTTTCGAAGCGTTGGAGGAGAGCCGCGGTTCCCGAAGCAACAAAGGAAATGGAGAGAAGACCCGCAAGCGAGAGCTGAAGGTAAACAAGGACAACCTGAATGCAAATGTTATGACGTCGACCCCCAGCGGAAAGGTTTAAAAATGCATTGCGTGATGACGGGGTGCTTCTCAGGACGTGTTCGGTGACGAGATGGACACGGGCACAGCGAAAGGCGCCGTGGCGCTGGCCGACGCCACCGACGGTGGTACGGTAACCAAACGCAAACGGGTGCCTCGCTTTCAAGAGGTGGAGGAGCCCGAGGTCATTCCGGGGCCGCCGTCGGAGAGTCCCGGCATGCTCAGCAAAATGCAGGTACGATCACCGCCGAGCGCGTCTGCCATATCCGCGATTGCGGAGGCACTCGGCACTGATCGCTTTCTGATTGGTGTCATCAAACAGATCAAGCAGATGATGGAGGAAGCCACAAAGCAGATCGAACAGCGAAGGAAGCAACTGAACATTCCATCTCCTGCTCAGGTCATTGCAACCCTCGATATTTGCAGGTCGTGAATAGCAAAAATTGTTCAATGAGACATTGGGCCGCGATCATTCGCAGAGGATAGTCAGGGCAGTATAATGCAGTCATTCAGACAAAGAAAGATAAAGAATATATGCCTGTGAGTACTTTGATATTGTCTGTCTACATGTCACTGTTTGTGATGAATATCGTCGTTAGCAGTAGACTGTTTTTCCCTGCATTTAGGGATTGATAATAGTGTTTGAAAATGTTGCCATTTTCCTCCTTTGTACCCGGCAGACACAAATGGAATCTCCCATGTCCCGCCTTCTGGGCCACGCCGGCGGGGGCGGTTCCATCATGCCCTCGCAGGCCGCCAGCTTCATGAACGACGCCATCGAGAAGGCTCGCAAGGTGGCCGAGGAGCAGGCGCGCTTGCAGTCCCAGATGTCGGTGAAGCCCAACATTATGGGATTGTTGGGCAACTCCATCCCTCACAACTTCGTGGCTCTGGCCAACCTTCACGCTATGGGAATCGCACCACCGTGAGTGAGACACAAAGAGGGGCAAAACTTGGTTTGGATGCTTGTTGGCTGAAACGCCTTTTCTTGTTTGTGTGCGCCGTTCCAGCAAAGTGGAAGTGAAGGAAGTGAATAAGCCGACGCCGCTCATTTTGGACGACAAGGGCAGGACGGTGGATGCCACCGGCAAAGAGATCGAGCTGACGCATCGAATGCCAACGCTCAAAGGTACGACCATTTAAATGGAAAAACCCTGCATAGTGAAGACGGATTTGTTCCTAAATGGGGCCTGGCCCACATGGATTCTTTGTATTTATTTTTTTATATTTTTATTTTTTTTATTTTGCTGATTTGCTATTTGGCAGAAAAAAATTCCAATAGCCATTTAATCAACACTTAATTTAAAAACACTGCGTTGAATCATCATTGGTAATTAATGAATACTGGAGTAGGATAAAAAAAACAAAACATTTTCATCTCACCGCTTTTAAGGCAATCTGAAAAGCACTTGTGGGAGGTGTGTTCATAGTCAGTGACTGTATTGTTTGTAATGTTTTATTTCATGTCGGGAATGAAGAATTATTAGAAGAATATATTATCAGAATATTGTTTCTTTTGGTCGCCGGAATATTCCGGAAGAATGGGACTTTTAGCGATTCCAAACGATTCTCAAGGGTCAATGGCTAACATGAGCTTCATGGAAAGGCGCTATTATTAAAAACAGAAATAGGGTAAGCTAGCTCAAGTTGTGCTAAATCTGTCCAATAATAGTTGCGTGATGGATGTTGTTGTTCAGCAACAACGTGGTGCTTCTATTTGAGCCTGACATTTCTTCCCCTTCTGTGTGCAGCCAACATTCGGGCAGTGAAGAGGGAGCAGTTCCGTCAGCAGCTCAAAGAAAAGCCCGGGGAGGAACTGGAGTCCACGTCCTACTTTGACAACCGCGTAACTATAATCGCACCTCAGAGGACGCGCAAGAGCTTCAAGTTCCACGAGCAGGGTCGATTTGAGAAGATCGCTCAAAGGATTCGAACTAAGGTCAGACGTCACTCCACGTGGACACTTGTGGAGCCCTCAGATGGTTCCCTTTTCCCAATGGAACTTTGTTTTTTCCGACAGGCCCAGTTGGAGAGGTTACAGAATGAGATTTCTCAGGCCGCCAAGAAGACTGGGATCCACGCCTCCACCAAGCTGGCTCTGATTGCGCCCAGGAAGGACATCGGCGATAGCGAAGTGCCCAACATCGAATGGTGGGACTCCTTCATCTTGCCCACCAACATTGAGATGTAAGTGCGCGCGCGCGCACGCACACACGCACACACACACAGACACACACAGACACTTGACTTTAGCAATATCAATTATCAGTCATTTTATTGTGGCTGCCATGTTGATGGTAAACATTTTATTTGGACTGGAACATCCAAAATCAAATGTCTTATTGATATCAAATTAACTCGCACAACGCAGTATGAAATAATATCTCTTTATAACGAGGGCCCGATTGATAGAGATTTTTAAGAGGCCGATGTCCATCCCGTAGTTTGGCAGAATTGGTTTTTTTGCAATAACTGATGAATTGGCCAGTTAATTCACAAAATATATATAACAAATTAAATAACCCCTTTTTTGGTCTCTTAATGCTTACAACAGAGAAGATGTGAATTACAAGCAACACATTTGACTGTTTTAGAACACTTTTTCTCTTATTTTTTATTCAACTTTACACTAGTGAGGAATTTTGAAGTACAAAAACATGCAACTGCAACCTCACAGATGAGTTTATGTTTGGATTCAGGCTGCAGATGTATGCACTATACAGGCAACTTGATGAGTCAAGTTTCCGATCAAACATTATTTCTGCCCAAACTAAAAACCAGAGTCACCTTTCTCAGATGTCAAAACAAAAGAGTTGCCTTTTGAATATGGGACGTTTAGAGAGAAAGTTCAGCTGAAACAGGAGCCGCTCGTGCTTATTTATTTTTTGTCAAGTTTCCTATAGACGTATAATCGTCTTAAGAAATGCGTGTCCACATCCACACGCAAACACTGAAACGTACCCAAAACTTTGTTGGGGTTTCTCTTCTGGTAGTTAGACGTGCAGGATAGTAGAACATTTTTTTATACTGTTCTCGATCTCCACTTTTTGCTGACGGTGTGAAGCAGAAGATTTTTCTGTAATCGCAATCTGACGCTCAGGAGCTTCCGCAGCACAAACGTAGCAGGATAATCCACCATTGTTGTTGTAAATGTTGGCGAGAACTGGAACAACCACGTCATCGTCCTACGAAAGAAGCGTTTTGGGCTGAATGGAGTCAGAGCGCCATCTAGCGGGCAAACGGCGCTAAGACGTCATTCTTAACTGCATTTACTGTTTCAGCAGAAAGTAAGAATATATTGCTGTTCCGAAATATATGGGTCCAACTTTCATGCTCCTTTTTATTCCCCCCCTTTTGTTTTTGTACCCCATGAAGAAAGCCAGAAACCAAACTTGATGAGGTGGTGCTTTTCGGGGTGACCAATTTAGTGGAACATCCTGCCCAAATGAGCCCCCCTGGTAAGTGTATGATGTGAATCTGCTCGCTCTTATTTACTGCATCACTGCCGTAATCCTCAAGGACTAAACCGGTTACAGTGTTTGTGTGTGTGTGTGTGCGCTTTTTTTTGTGCCACCAGTTGACAAGGACAAGCCGGTCACGCTGGGCGTCTACTTGACCAAGAAAGAACAGAAGAAGCTGAGACGACAGACTCGACGGGAAGGCCAAAAAGAAGTGCAAGAAAAGGTCCGTCTGGGACTGATGCCTCCACCGGAACCCAAAGGTAGCCACGCACGCGTCAAGAGCGACAACCCGTCCACATGGCTCACACAGGTCGTCGTCTTTCGCAGTTCGCATCTCCAACCTGATGAGAGTTTTGGGAACTGAGGCGGTTCAGGACCCCACCAAAGTGGAAGCCCACGTCAGAGCGCAGATGGCCAAGAGACAAAAGTCCGTCGACCGTCACACTGGCCTCGCTTGGGTTGGCGGAACGGTCCCTGGCGTTTGACGTGTTTGTCGCTTTTGTGCAGAGCCCACGAGGAGGCCAACGCGGCGCGGAAGCTCACGGCTGAGCAGCGCAAAGAGAAGAAGGTGAAGAAGTTGAAAGAGGATCTCAGCATTGGGGTTCACATTACGGTGTACAGGTTGGTACGGAGCGCATACGTGCCTGCCGGGTCAAGTGTTGTGCAACTCTGAAACGGGATCTCTCTGTCGCTGCACAGGATCCGCAACCTGCAAAATCCAGCCAAAAAGTTCAAAGTGGAAGCCAATGCCAACCAGCTCTACTTGACTGGCACTGTCGTCCTGCATAAAGATGTCAACTTGGTTGTGGTGGAGGGAGGTGAGGAAATCCAAGTGGCACGCAGCCGAACTGGTTTAGCTGTGATGCTGCCATACAAAAACGAAAAAATATATATTTTTTTTAAATCTCCGTTTAACTCAATACCAGACATTGAGTGGCAGCATTCAAACTGATTTTTCCTGTCTCACAGAATGTGTTGTACGACTAAACACAGAAACTGCCAAATGAAAAATATGAATGTTTTATCACAATTAAAACGATTTTGCACATTACTATTCCGTTATTTTAGTAATCTGCCATATAACTTATATAACTAACTTACTTACTAACTAACTTATATATAACTAACCCCAAAAATGTAGAAAACAAGCTTTTTGTGAAAAGATATTTATACCCAACAGTGAATCTGTGGCTAACAATTTTTGCTTTTGTGACTGTCAAACATCTGCACCATCAACAATGAAAATGTGCTTTTGATGGCAAAATGTATTTAAAAAATATTCACCAGTGTAACAATTTTACATTGGGCCATCAAGGAGTTTAAGATGACTACAATGGTACTTGGAGTGCTGACCTCTGCAAAAGGTGATCCATTTGTTGACACCCCAATCAGACAAAAAGCCTTTAATACATTACAAAAGCAAACGACTGTGGTTACGTCATCTTACCAAAAGCTTTATCAAAGGTCTTAGAGCAAAAAAAAGAAAAACAACAAAAAAAACACTGCAACGATAGCTGACTCGGCAGTTTGATAGGCGAAAATAAATCCGCACACACTGAGTGGCTGACCAGTTCTTTCTGCACTGATGCATTGCAGTGGACTCAAATGCACGTAGCTCAACTATTTTCACAGATTTTTGTCTACAAACATGCAGACTTTCAATCTTGAGGCGACATAATGCTGCACCGTTCCTGTGGAGTGACTGACAGGTGGAATTTTACAACACTTGTCAGATCAGATATTTGAGTCTTTAAGAGTGTTAATAGATTTGTTCTTCAGCTATTTTCAACCCTTCAAATTGGTCATTAATGTGTAAAAATGACAGGCGACACGGGGACAGACAAAAGATACAACATTGAGCGCATTTGGACATTAAGGGTTTCCGACAAAATGGAGTGGTTTGTGGCTTCGGTTCTCCTTGTGACCGATTTGTGTCTTGTTGAAGGCCCCAAATCTCAGAAGAAGTTCAAGAAGCTCATGATGCACAGAATCAAGTGGCAGGAGCATAACTCCAAGCGAGATGGTGAGAGACACTTTGGCATCTTTTTGTTTGTGACGGTATCTCGAGCTGACGCGTCTGACTGGCACGCAGATCCGGACGGCGACGACGACACGAGGAGGAACAACAAGTGCTGGTTGATTTGGGAGGTGAGTGTCTCCTGCTGCGAATGCATTTGTATCTCAGCGCTGCTTTGTGACAATCCTCCATTGAATGGCCGTCCGTCCAGGGCACGGCCAAAGAGCGCTCCTTCGGGGACATGAAGTTCAAGCAGTGCCCCACGGAGAACATGGCCAGGGAACACTTCAAGAAGCACGGCACAGAACACTACTGGGATCTGGCCCTCAGTAAGAGTGTGCTGGACAGCCCCGACGATTGAAGACCTGAACAGGAAGAGCGCAAGCGCTTCAGTCCGACACTTGAAAGCAACTCTTGGCTCCCTGGGACTTATTGGTCGGCTTCACATGACGGCTGACCGATTGACTCGAACTTGGGGACAATAAAAGCTTTTGTGGATATTTCTGCAGGACACGTCAAGTGACGGGTCGAGGTGTAGAAGAAGACGATCAATCACGCCTTTTGTGGAATATATGTGGCCGATCACGTTTCTGTGAGTGAATGACTGTGGTTTGTATGGCAGATTTTTTTTTTCTAGGTTATTCGATAAGATTACACTGTGATATAAATCACTTAGCCACACATTTCTGTTCTGATAGACCACTGGGAGTGTATTGAGTCAAGTTGTCAATAAAAGTCTATCCCTTGAGTGAATGATGGATTTTATTATTGTCAAGGCCAATAAATAAAAAAAAAAAAAGCATGCTCAAAATTTGCTGTACAGACACAATATATAGAACTACTCATCAAGCCTATAAATTGAAAAATAACATGTTTGGGCTGTGCTTCGGAGTCAATAAGAGTTGCCTGTTTCTGAAGAATCAACATTATAGAGCACCTTAACAACTACTGCAGCGCGAACTAAGTGCTGTACATTGTACAAAGCACAATAATTAAAAATACTAATACAAGTAAATTGTTTTTTTCCCCTAAATAAAATATATAATAAACTGTATGCACATTGCCATTGGGCATACAGGAGGCCTCGAGTTCGATTCACTCCAGTTGTCTTGTGTGAAATCCTTAGTAGATAAGGAAACAGGATTGAAGTCTCCGACAATCAGTACAGTAATACATCTTTATATAGCGCAATCACAACAGCCGTAGCAGTAACAGTGCTTTACAAATGCTAAAACAGTAATCACAGCAACATTTTAAAGGCATATTTCTTGTTGTTTTTTAGGTTTTTAGGGGCGTATCTGTCTCATGCGTTGCACCAGTTTTCTTTCGACCACTGCTGGTCCAATGACAAGCTTCGTCCTGCCCAGGGGTGGACAGGAGGTGTAGGAACGCCCCGGGCTAAACTCGACATTCAAATATCAATATTCCATAATAGATACCCCTGAACAACTATCAAAAAATCACTTAACTAAAATACTACGGTTGAAGGTGTCTCTCTGCCATCGTCGTTGCGAAACGACGAATACCATTTTCGCGGGAATTATCATCGTCCATCCATCACGCCCCGCTGTAATATGATTGACTGCTCCACACGACACGCTGCAATATGATTGGCTACTGCATCCACGCAGGAGCACGCTCTGCATCCAGGAGGGAATGGCAGCCTTTGCAGATGAAACGGGATGACCATGACAAATATGGATCACATTTGTACAAAGTAATAATAATGATAACAAATCACGTCTATTCGGGTTAGTGTGTGGGATGCATAATAACGCCACCAGGCCACTGTTCCTGCCCGGGTGGAGGATGCAGCATCCAATCATTTTGTAGCAGGGCGTATCCAGCCAGGGCAGCAGCCAATCATATTGTAGCGGAGCGCATCCTACCGAGGCAGCTTCTTCTTCAGCCCAAGCAAGCGAGAGCAGCAAAAATGGCCGCCGGTTCCGGAGCTGCGAGCGGCCACGGAGCCCGCAGCTCCAACGCCGCGTTGGAAGCCTCACTGGACCGCCGCTTTCAAGGAATATCCAACACCATGGAGTCCATCCAGAGCCTCTCCGGCTGGTGCATCGAGAACAAGAAGCAGAGCGGCCTCGTCGTGCGCTACTGGATGAAGTGGCTCAAGAAATGTGAGTAGCCCTAGCCAGCTCTGGCTAAGCTAAATTAAGCTAAGCTAAAATACGATAAGGCTAATTCGAGTGCGATTGTGCCGAAGTCGGCGAAGGAATTATTTCGGGTGCAACACGGAACGGCGTTGAACCAGCCCAGTAATGAATTGAATGAATGAATTTCACAATGCAAAAATGTAGTGCCGCCAAGCTAAAGCTGAAGTCTGCTCCCAGTCGCATGCAAGCTTGCCAAACAGTCGGGCCTCCAGGTCCAAACATTTGTTTCTTGTCATGGATTGGCCACGGCTTCACTAAACACTCCCCGCCGCTGCACGAGGATCCGCTAGTTGCGGCTTTTGTGACGTTTCATGCAAGCCCGAACTCAACACATTTTGGGTGTTGAGTCTTTCAAAATTGGGTTGCTAGTCGACAATTAACTAGCATGGGTTGTGCTTGTTGTTGCACCTGTCTATGTGCTGCTTTTCAACAATTGGGCTACGTGTACTTGTTGGATGAGGTTAGGGCGCTCCAATTAAAATTTAAAGGGGTCCGGTTGCAAGGGATTTGTCAGGGCAAAGGTCCGGGTCTCAAAATGTGTCGGTTTTCGTTGCCACCCCATCGGACAATATCAAACACATTTTCATTTCACGCCATTTACTTGTGGTTTTGCAATTTTGATTATTTTCCAGTAAAAAAAGACAACCTCACTCTTTCATGCCAAATGACAGCAAATGTATTCCCCAAAACAGAAATGCACTTAAAAAACACATCTGAACCTTTAAAACACTTCATCTAAATACAAAGAACACCACTAATTTAAATATCCACTAGACGGGAACAAATACGTCAGGTCTTCATCTCAATACAAATGGTACATTTGCTTGCATCTCCCAAAAGAAATGTTTGCAAACATTTGAAGTAGGGCTGCCGGAAACAATTATTTTGCTCGTTTACTAATCACAGACAGTTTTTAATTTAATTTGTCTTTTTGTGTATTTTTCAGTGGTCCTTATTGTTTAGTCTTTTCTTCCAGACAAGAGTGTGAACAATGAAACGCACAATGCACTATTTTGCTAAAATGGTGGACGGTTTGGGATTGCTGGCAATGCCACCTGATCAGAAAGTTGTGAACACCTGCTTGTAATGCCATGGTTGTGTTTAGTGCTGCTCCGCCAATGCCCTTTGCGTCGTAGTTGCAATCCCAGCAGACATGTTGAGCAGTTCACTCCTTTTTGACTCGATTTGTGGAAAACGTGGCTGACTGTATAGCATAGCCTTGTTGCTCGATTGTCAAAATGATCAATTAATCAATAATTGATTATTATACCCGTAATTACAGTTTCTCTGGAGCCTCATTGTGCTGGCACAACTTTTATATCCACATAATCGTGACTGCTCTCTGAGCTTTAGTCGAGCTCCTGGAATGAAAACTGCTGACTAAGCCGTTTGTAAATAATGGGGAGCTTTGGCATCTCGAGGTGAGCAATGTGCATTTGAGCTCATGCAGCATCATTTTTTTTTAGGCCTGAAACATCGTTGTCGATGGGCGTTAAACGAATGAGCAATCTATGGATTGATTACCAATTGTCAGGCGTTTGTTGTTTTGATCATGTCGTGAAGCAATTGAGGCAAAAACGTTGTCACAGCAGAAGCACTTTTGATTCAGTTTTGGCTCGTTTGCTGTCGAAAGAGGTGACATATGATGGTTGGCAGAAGGGAGTTGACGCTATGGCCGCCACAAACGAATCTTTTTGGAATGGAAACCTCAAAATCCTTTGCGAGTTTGCTCCTGTGACGTTGGCAAGCTGCTCCGTGATTGGTCGTTCGATAAGCAACTGTGATGTAATTTTCAGTGGAGAGCAAGTGGCAAAATGGCCGCCGCCTGTGACGGATCCAAACAGTTCCGTTTTGCTGCTTCATTCAACTAATTGGGCCGCATAGAACATACTGTTGTATAGAATTTTTTTTTATACTTGACTTACACTTTTTAAGGAAAAAAAAAAAGGTTTATTTATATAAAAATGAAAACCAGTTGGTCGTTCATTATCAAGTGGAAATGTTTTTGTCTTGTGTATTTCTTATTGTTCTTTTGCCAAGCAACAATACATATTTTTCATGTTTCTCCAACTACCCGATTGTTTTCAATAGATTTTTCAGTAGGACACTCGAATACCAACATATTTGTTAGCTGCAACCCCCAGTATGAGTGGCACGCCCAGGGCAGAACTCTTTGGGAACTTTGGGCTGAGGTGTCGGACTTCTTTTGTTTGATTATGGCTTGTTTGCATTTTGTCACCTTTGACCTGGTTTGAATTGTCTCTCCGTTTTGCAAGTGCTTAACTGTCAATGTGGTCACTCAACAGTCGATTGTCAACATTTGAAGACTGAAACTTTTCTCTGCTGTGTTTTGATGTTTTGTTTGAATTTCCACATGTGCATGTTGGATGCAATGCGTGAAGCACAGTGACCCGCACTTTGCACAGGTCACAGCAACAACTCTTACCAGAATGCTCACTAGCCGGCTTTACATGGAGCCATGTATTCCGATTTTATAAAGGACTGACCGATCGGAAAGAAAATGTCCATATAAACAAACCCCAATCGTAATAAAAAGTCGGAATACGAATGGAATTTCATTTGGATTCACTTGGGTCGTATATTCCTTCTGCCAATCCGAACGAGCGTCATGTAAACAGTTCAAGCCGAATGTCCATGCTGTGTCCGGTCTGCGCGTGCTCTGTCTTGACGCAAATGCGTAGCGACATCGTTGTATACGCACTTTAAAATGGCAGCGTCTTACCAGAGCTCGTCTGCGATGCGAGAACTAGTTTTTCATCAAGCTGATTCTGTAATCAAAGTGTTAAAAGCAATCACAAATACTGTGCTAAATAGACAAATGAACTCCAGCTTGATCATGTGACGTTGACATCGTCGTCCGTGTTTCACACGGCTGTAAAGCGGCTTCTCTGATGTGATGTAGTGGTGCTTGCGTGCACATGTAAACAGTTGACCAGAGATCTTTGGTCAGAACGACAAAAAAAAGTCTTCATGTAATCCCGGCCGGCTGTTGTCATATCTTTGTTGACTTGCACTTGTGAGATCTCCCACGTGCTCTTTCTGATGTTTTTCCTCTGGTGATAGAAGAGGTTTTAATATGTTTGCGTTGGGGGAGGGAACCCTCTCGTGGCATAGTTTGCATACAGCCAACAGCAGCCGTTTTCTGCTCAGTGTCGTGTTTCTTGTCTGTTGTGATGAAGGTGCAGCATCAGGCACCGTCCTCCGTCGTGTGTTAAATAACGTAAAGCGGCGCCATGTCGAAAAAAAGCAGGCAAGCTGCCATCAAACAAACGCCACAAAGACAATGTCGCAAAATAAAGATGTAAATGACTTATTTTGCAAAAAGTAGCTTCTCATTCTTTTTAAACCAAGAGCATGCCTTGAGGTGCAATTTTTTGTACATAGTTGTTAATAATTACTTTTCTTTACATGATGAGGATTATGGGGATGATCGCTAAGCAGCTAGTTTGAAAAAAAAAAAAAAATAGCCGATCACAGATCCGATCAGAGCAATATATATACATTTGAACCATGTGTATATTTACTCTACAGTCGAATCCCGCCATTTTCAGGGGGATAGGGAACGGCCCAGCCTGCGAATAGTGAAAATCCTCATACAGGTGATGCCCATTAACATGCATTGGGGGGGGGGGGAATGTGTAAACCCCCCAAATTCTTCAACAAAAAAACACTCTTAAACAGGAAATAGTACATGTAATGTTTCCATGTTTACCACATCTCCATGGCCACGCAACGCGTTTTCTCGTTTATTAATGAGCCGCTGCCGCGTGTACACGACTGCTAACAATAGCCAAGTAGCGCTAATGTATGCTTGCTAACTCTTGCTGGTCTTAATCGGAGATGTTAAGATGAAATAAATACACATACTGTAGCTAGTTCTTTTTTGGGGATGTAAATAAAATGGTTTTCAGACTTTTTAAAAGAAAAACTACACAAACGCTATTACTTTATGATTAGATTGTCGAGGGAACGGAGGCGGAACGTCCGCTTCCCAGCGCAAAGGCTTTGCGCTGACGTGACACGCGACTAGCTAAAAATAAATTCGCTTTCAGGCTCACATGTGACGGCAGCACGGAACGTCCCCACAGTGAACGAGGTTGTTTGTCAGTCAAGTCAAATGATATCTATTGGCCTCAAGATCACAACAAAGATCTCAAATGGCTTCACAGTTGACAAATATTAACGACATCGGCCGATTTGATCCCTTAGGAGGGCAAGTACAAACCGTATTGTCTTATGTCGCGGCGCCAATCGATCAACCGTGTCATTGATGTATCGGGCAAATTGTGACGTTCCAGTCCATCACTGATTTTACATAGAATGCAAAATATCGTCCGATCAGATCGGTGTTGTTGTCAATGATGGTTACTCACATTGAGCAGAAGCACAACATCGATCTATCCGCTAGTCCATGCCAAGACCATTCATATACAGAAAATAGTTTGTAAATCGAGTTCATTTTTCGACTAATATTATACGTGTAACTCAAATTTTTCGTAAACAGAGCCGTTCGTAAGTCGAGGTTCCACTGTATTGTTCTTAAGAACGATGCTTTAACCGTATTTCTAATTTCATATGGATGAGATGGCAAAAGCTTGCGGTCAAAGCATACCGTAGCAAGTATTACGTACCGTTTCGGGGACATTTAAATGATTACTCTGATCCCAATTATTCTCTTTATTCTCATTCATGGTCTCTCCTGTCATTTTTTTTGCAATGTTTCGGTCCAAGCTGGGTTCGAACTCACTGCGCGGCGTTCAGCAGGCCTCGCATACTTGAGCAACAACTGGCGGTCGGGAAGGACTCATAGAAGCGTAGTTGCATACATCACTGCCGATAACACGATTATAATTATTTCTTATCGTTGTTCTTTGTATTAGTGTTTAACCTTCCTTGTGTTGTTCATTGCAAAGAACTTCTCACTTATTAATACTTTATTGTTAAATGTTTTTATTTTTATTCCATCCTTTTTGGCTCATATGTTTAAAAACCATGATGTATAATTGTCAAAGTTTAAATTTTGAAAATTAAATGAAATTGAAAAATGCTGGGATTTTATAGTTAAAGAGGAAGAAGAAAACAAACACATTTGGATTGACTTCCTCTTTAAATAAATGAACATTTATTACCAATAACACAAAATTACCAAAAATTGGTACGGTTGAGTCCTGGTATGAATTCCCAGCTACCAAGAATCGAAACTGAACCAGTTCAAATGTGAAAGGAATCCTTCCCTAAACATAACACTTGTGTATAAACACTGAAAAAGCGCAGTTATTCATCACCCCCCCTCATTTGTTGACTATATTGCTTCTTGTGTGGCTTGGTGCTGGGCTCTGGTGTGCAAAACTTTTGACACAAATTCCAACTCGTTAGATATGAAATGAAAAGTGATCGTCACGTCGGGGTCAGTCCAATCTTGACGCGTAAGAGCTTTTGGGACGGGCACTTGTGACGTCTTTTCACGTTGGAATCGCGTAACGTGGTTGGAGTGTGTGTCGCATCTCTTCTTCAATCTTTTTCGTCACACTCTAACAGCAGCGACTTGGCGGCAAATGATTTTTCATCCCGCGTTTGTTTTGAATAAATGGCTTTTTATTTTTGGTTGTCACACTCCATCCGCATGGTGTCGCTGTAAGTGGATGCGCTGGTTTGACATCTTGCTTTTGTCAATTTCAAGGAGATTTCCAAATGACCCCAAAGGTTAGATTTTAAGAGAAGGTCATTACACTGCTGCACGCTGTGGCTGCTGTGTGGCTTGCTTCTGTTGTTGTTGTTTGGTTGAAGGTGCCTTGTGGCCATACAGCGCGAGTCCCATGCAGAGCGCCCCTCACTGGCCAGGAGGTGAAACAATTCAGAAGATTTGCATAATCGATATTGAATTGTGGGTGGGACGTTTTGCACTGCATTGATGAATCGATATTTACACCCACCTAGGGCTGAACGATGAAATGCAATTGCGATATCCTTTTTTTTATATGCAATTTTCTAATCACAAAAGCCGTGATTTGACTGATCATGAGTGTATTGAGAGCGAAGCAGAGTGGCGAAGTCACAGCTAACGCCGCCGCGCTAACACCAAGCGAGATTTCCTTCTCGTGTGAGTTTAAGGCGAGTTGCTTGAGCTTTTTCGCCTTGCAAGGTTAAAATTAAAATCTCACTGTGTGATTTGTGCTGTTTGGGCTGCCATGTTATGTTTGGAGCGCGTGTGGGGAAGTGAGGACGCGTCTGCGTCTGTGAGGGGGCGAGCCACCGCGGCGTGTCCGATGTGTGTCACACATGTAAAATAAATGCATTGGGCATTTTTCAATGCCCCCGAAAAATATAGACATCTGCTTTTGCTTTGGGAAACAATGACAACAACCCGAAGGCCGGAAGTGGAGCCCTTCGCAGTCATCGGTAGCCAAGATGAAGCTCTCTGTTTCAAAAATTTTGCGCAGTACATCATCACTGCCTCTCATATGATATTGCGAAATTGCTGTTGATTTTGGTTTTGTTTAACTCATTCACTGGCATTGACGTGTTTATTTGTCTTTTCACAGTCCAGAATTCAATCCAAGGAATTAATTTTTTTCAAACGTTAGGGTAAAAGAGGGTCTGAAAGTGTCTGGTAGTGAATGAGTTGATCATTAAACAATGCCAAATAAACAGCAGTAATTAATTAATACAATTATTAATTTTTTTTAAAGTTCATACACAGTCAAGGAATTAAAACAAAAATCATAGTAAAGTTTCTTGCAAAATAAATGTTTGAGGTTGTGTGATTAATTGATTCTAAAAAAAAAATAGTCGATAGTGACATAATGATAATTTTTGTGTTGGTACTTTAAAATCCTTGAATAATACTCCTGTGTGCATTTGCGGTTGGTTCCTTTTTATATTTGCCCGTCTGTTTGTGTTTCCTCTTTCAGCTGACAACAATCACCGGTTGAATCTCTTCTACCTTGCTAATGATGTCATACAGAACTGCAAAAGAAAGAACGCGATTGTGTTCCGTTCCGCCTTTGCTGACGTTCTCCCCAACGCTGCCCTTCTCATCAAGTGAGCGAGCGACTATCTGCTTGTCCGCCTCTTCCTCCTAATCTCTCTCTCTCCAAATGAATGAAATGGCAACCGCTTGCCGCGTGTTTGTGTCGCCAGAGACGCGAAGGTGCGCAAGTCAGTGGAAAGGATCTTGTCGATCTGGGAGGAACGCAGCGTGTATCCCGAGGAGCTCCTCACCCAGTTGAAAGCCAACCTGAACAAGAAGGAAAAAGATCGGGAAAAGCAGAAGGAAAAAGAAAAGGCCAAGGAAAAGGAAAAAGGGAAAGAGACGCCGCCTGTGACTGGTAAGTGTGCAGCACTTTTTTTGGGGCATTTCCTCATGTGGTTCCTAAAAGCAAATAAAAGAGAGACATGAGCTTGACCATGCAGCACAACATGGAAGTATTTTTATTTATTTATTTTTTTTATGCTTTTACTCCGCATTTTTATGTTGAAAAGTTTCTCAACTGGGTTGGCAGTGTTCCACATTAATGAATGTCCAATTATATTCCTCTAACTGCAGTTTCATTTGTCACGACTTGATTGATAAATCATTTTATGTCGGCTGTGTGTGATTTTAATTTTTTAAATGAAATTGTTTCTGGTTGAGATTTTTAGTCGTGTGCAATTTTTGCTAGCAGACAGAGTATGTTTTTTTTTTTTTTTTACAAGGAAATTTGAATCTAGACTTTCATAATACAATGGTAAAAATACTCCAAAATAGGTTTATTGTATTTGAATGGGTGTGTTATGAGATTATGTTAATGTGGTTCTTGAAAAATGTCGACAATAATATTGTTTAGGGGTGTAACGGTACACGTGGGTGTATTAATACGTTTCGGTATGGCATGTTCGGTTCGGTCCACTTATTCGCGCGAGTTTACGCACGGGTGCTATTGACTGTTGCACGCGGCAGAGGAGGGCGGCGGCACTAAGGAGGAGCCAGGACGCCAGAAGCCGTGATAAATCATAAATGCATGGATTAATGGCATACGCGAAGCCAGAGCTCGAAGGTCTCCTGTTTGGGAACAGTCTAGCTTTCCTGTTAAAATCGCAGATGGGGAAAGGTCTGTGTATAATCAATCAATCAATCACATTTTATTTATATAGCACTTTTCATACATAAAAATGCAACTCAAAGTGCTTTAAAACATTCAAAGCAAAACATAGAATTATCTTCAATCAAAAGAAAAGATAAATTATTTAAAAGTTGTTGAAAGCCAAACTAAAAAGGTGTGTCTTGAGCTTCCTCTTAAAAATAAGTCCCAAAGTTGTGTGCCGAGATTGCTAGATGTGTCACAGGCTGCTGCTGCTGCTGAGTGTTTAAAGATTTCAGTGTCTTAATAATAAAAAAAAAAAAAAATTAAGAGAGCTTTATTGTTAGTGTATTTTTTATTCTGGTGTAATTTTGTAGACTGAGACCCGAATGGTTCGCTTTTATTTATTTTTTCTAGAAAAACAAAACATGTAGCATTTACTTGTCATCTTTTCAAAATAAACATATTTAAAGAAAAAAAACCCAGCTTTTTTTTGTACCGAAAATATACCGAACCGAAGTTTCCAAGAAACCGAACTGAAATGTGATTTTAGCGTACCGTTACACCCCTAATATTGTTTGTCATCAATAATTTGTGGGACAGCCAATCGGCCAACAAAATGTACCGTCACAGGCCGAACTACTTTTAATATTTTGTTTTTGTAGAGCAACAAAATTTGGCCCCGGCGAGTAAAGAATTCCGATTCAGAAGCAAAATTGATTTCCTCCACTTTGTGCTGCAATGTGTTGAGGTCCATTTTGTGCGCATTTCACTCTTCCAGCTTTAAGAGTGAAAGAAAGCTTCCTCCTCATTGCTGCCGTTGTTTTGGTTCTAAATGTGAAGGGGTGCATCTAGTCAGGTGGCAAATTGGACCGCCCCAATATTCGTAAAAAACTTTTGCCTTTAACAGAAAGCCTTAATTAAAAATTAAATAGACATTTTTGCTTGATGGAGGGTAAGCGGTTCATAAAATGGATGGATTTTAGTTTTTTATCACATTAAGGAATTCGAAGTGGCCCTTTGATATTTCTGTATTTTGCATTCTTGCAGGAAAAAGGTTTATACACCTCTGCATCAGGGATTCCACTGTCAAAGTTTAGCTTAAGCATAAGGCGGATTTTTTTTTTTTATAATGTGTGTTTGTATGCTTAGCTCCAGCCAAGACCAAAGCTGCAATCAAGTCCAAGATCGTTGAAGAGTTTGCCGTAAGTCCCGCACAGACGCTCACGCGTTCGTTCCTGTGCTTAGCCGTACGTAGCCAAATGTCATGCTTCTGCGTCGCTGTCTTTTAGCCCGGCTCGCTTATGGAGCAGCTGTCAGGGTACAAACAAGCAGTTGCAGAGGAGGAGTTCAGGGAGAAGCAACTCGCAGCGCTCAGGCTGGACATTTGCAGCTCAGAAGCTCTCAAGAGGCTGAAAGGTCAGCTAGGATTCATCCAACCGCATTCGTTTTGGTCGAAATGTCTCCAAATTGTTTCTTCAAACCTGAAATGGCTTTCAGACAAGGCGGGAGGGAGCAAGTTCGCCAAGGACTTTGAGGACGGTGGTCAGAAGCTGCAGGAGTTTGTCGGCTTCCTGGAGGAGGAGTTGAAGACGGGGCCCCCCCTGCTGGAAGCGTTGGAGAACGCGGAAATCTTCTACGCGACGCAGTACAAGGAGGTCAAGATTGTGGCGAATGTGAGTGTGCGTTCTTGACTTGAGGGCGCCAATGTTGAAATTGTTTTTCTTTCGTATTCCTGAATCGCTTATGCTCCCCTCATGTACCGCCGCCACACATTGAAAATCCAATCCCCCAAAATCGGTTAACGGCATGAAGTCTGCCAATTTCATTTGAAGCTGTCATTTTTGGGGCCCTTTGGGATCAAACTTGTCCCAAATTTTGTCTGCTGCTTTCACATTTGTATCCTACCTGTAATAATGTCTGTAAATCTAGCGACCACATGATATGAAAATAGATCATAATGATCACAACCGAAATTTGGGTTTCATTTTATTATTAGTAATTGCAAAGAATTATAGCAGTAACATTGCTTGCTTTCCTATGTGTCGTTTTTATCGGTCCGGTTCCAAATGAATTGATGGGTTTGTAAACCACGCCCGGTTCGCTTTGTGCTCAGTGTAAAATGTCAAGTACCAAAACGCAACTGGAGTTGAATTGCACGCTGCGAAAGGCACGATGACATGAAGTGCGTTGATGCTTGTTTTGCCTTTGAGAACGAAGCTGCTGTTTTTTTTGTTTTGTTTTGTTTTTTGTGACATTGTATGACGGCAATGTTTTCTGTCCGCCCGCGCAGGCGTACAGTGCTTTTGCGAACCGTGTGGCCAGTCTGAAAAGGAAGCTGGACTCCCTCAAATCGACTCTCCCCTTGCCCGAAGACTCACCCATCCCCTCCCCATCCGAAGACGCCCCCTCCCCCACCGGCTCCGACTCCCCCTTCCTGGGGATGGGCGCCACCAGAGCGCAGGTGGACCCGGAGCTGGACGGCAAGGCCATGGATGAAGGCGACCTGCCGAGCGACAGCAGAGAGGACATGGACGTGTCTGACGAAGAGGAGCGCTCTTCCTCAACAGCTGGTCAGCCCGCCGCCGTCGCGCGCCGTCGTCGCCCTCTCGGCCGACTGCACACTAACGCGTCTCTGAAAACGTATTTCTCCGTCACGTGCATGAGCAGCTGACAAGACGGGCAAGTCGTCCCCTGCCGTCGTCAAGATGGACGCCGACTCCAACAAGACTCCGACCGCACCTGCCAAAGCTTCAAAGGCAGACGCCGCTGCCACGGTAACCCCGGCCACACCCGCCTCCGCCCCCCAAACGCCGTCCACTCCTCTGGGAGTCAACATGGCCAAGGTGGACTTGGGAAAGATCAGCTCCATCCTCAGTTCACTCACGGCCGCCATGAAGAACACAGGTGTGTGTGTGTGTGTGTGTGTGCGCGCGCGTTTGTGTTATGTCAAAGTCAGAGAGGCGTTTACCATTTATGTTCATGTTTGGCATTTCACACGTACTTATTGCATTATATGAGAAAATAATGTCCCATTTATGACTTTTGCCAGTGTACTAACTAGCGCATGGCTGAGTCACTGCCAGGTGATTTTTTTGAGTTTGAAAAATATCTCAATCAGCTGGAGTTTTTACTCATTGAGCGCAGAT
This sequence comes from Filicampus tigris, assembly GCF_054856515.1. Lineage (NCBI taxonomy): Eukaryota > Metazoa > Chordata > Actinopteri > Syngnathiformes > Syngnathidae > Filicampus > Filicampus tigris. The sequence goes on along the minus strand of NC_141224.1, from coordinate 3,112,551 downwards.
ACATTTTTAGTTTCTCGTGAAATTGTAAATTCTGTAAAGTGCTGCGGTCAGACAGAATGTCTTTGTGCCCGGTGTCCAAGGCATGAATGTCTGACTCCATTCAGTCCCACATGCGTTTTTTTTTTTCCTGAGATGATGACGACGTCAACGTGGCCATGTGTGAACACCGTCAACATTTACAACAATAACAACAAAAAAGTTAAAAGAGTGTTTTATGTTCACACTGCAGAAGGTTCTGAGCGCGATATTGCTTTTAACAGCAAAATCTTCTGCTGCAACTGTCAGGACTGAATCTGACAAAAATGGTTCGATACTGATTGGCGTGTCACTTTGGTCTCATCCTGCTGGAGATTGAGCTCCAGTTCACGACAGTAAGAGGCACAGAAGAAGAGTGATACCGATGCACGGGTATTAATGGATATAATAAATATACTTTTGTACAAATGGCATCTCGGTGGATTAGTGGTTGGTCCGCCTGCCTCGCAGTTCGGAGGTTCAGGTTTGAACTCTCGACATTCTTGGTTGGACTTTTCATGTTCTGCCATTGCTGATGTCGTTTTTTTTTGTCGTGTACTTTAGCCATTCCAAAAACAATTCTTCTTCATGGTGCAATGAAAGACAAAATTGTCTGTAGGTGTGAATGGTTGCTTGTGTCAATGTCCTGCCGTTGGCTGGCGCTGGGCAAGTGGACGCATCAATGATCCTTTTGATGGTTCATGATTGCATTTCCAGGACCGTTTGCGTGCAAGCGGCCTTCTTTCATGCTCTCGTCTGTCCAAGCAGGGAGCCCCTCGGCCCGGCCATCCCCGGGAACGCCCAGCACGCCGTCGGCCCAGTCGGCAGCCTCCAAAGCCAGCCCGGCAAGCCCTGCGCTCGCCAGCATTTTGTCACGGGTTGACATCACACCCGAAGGCATTCTCAACGCCCTGTCCAAAAAAAAGACACCAGGTATCCACATGTATTTGGACTCGCTGTCAAAAAGCAAGAATTGACCAGCTCTTTATTATCATTTTCATCTCTACCCTCATCTTCTTACAGCGTTGTCGTCTCTCCTGCACACTGTGACAAACTCTGCTCAGCCCGCCCGAGCTTCCCCAGAAGCTGCCGCCGCAGCAGCGGCATCGTCATCATCATCCTCATCAGCAGCAAAGACTCTGAAAGCGAAATCCAACGTGGCAAACAGTCTCAGGCGAGACACGCCGAGCAGGAACAGAGTCTGGGAGAAGGAGCGTCAGCTGTCCCCGCCTCCCCCGCCCCCTCCTCCCCACGTGCCCGCCGCCGCCTCTCCTCCCAGCCTGGAATCCAAAATCAACAGTTTCTTGCAGGGTAATCCCGGTTTCACCCTGGCCTTGGGTGACACCAGTCCCGATGGCGTGGAGGGCACCCCGGTACGCGACGAGGCCGCCGGGACTCCCACCCAAGACGAGATCATGGATGCGCCCGGCAGCGTGCCCGAGTCTTTAGGCTCTTCCGGCAGCAACAACCTTTCACCCACGGCCTACCGCAGCGAGCCCTGGGACGCCGTGATCACACCGTCGGGATCGAACAATGACGGCGACTTTGCCTCCTCGCGCTACCGAGGTGCCAAAAGGAGCGACGACGCCAACGGCGCAAGGAAGCAGGCGGCCTCCGCACCCGGCAGTGAGCTCGCCAAGGCCAAGAAAGACGCAAAACGCAGTCAGCCTTCGATGGCGGGCGGGAACGCCAGAGCCACGGGAGAGCGTCGGCTCACGGCCGGCTCCCGAAAAGCAAGCGCGGGCTCCGAAGGGGGGCCTCTGAGTGGCAAAAGAGAGGACAAGCTCAAAGGCGCTCAGTCGCCCGGTCGCGACGCCAACAACGGCGGAGGCTACCATCGCATCGAGACCCTCGTTTCCCCCTGCACTGAAGGTGCGCCCATCCAGACGGTGGGCTATTCGAACCAGCCCCGCGCAGGAGAGAGAATCAAGACGGTGGAGAGCATCCGCGTGATTGGCCGGGACTCTCGGCGAGGGGGAGGGGCCGGCGCTCGCTCGGGCGCGGCGATGTGGTACGAAGAGGAAGAGTACATGGAAGCGCATTCCGCTTCGCCCCACGCCGGCCCCCCTCCTCTCGGCGTCGGCCAGGGAGGAAGTGGCGACATGCCTCCCGCCATGCCGCCCCCGCACCATCTCCTCGCTCACCCCCCGCCTCCTCCCCCGATCCCTCACCCGCTCCCTCCTCCTCCCCCACCGCAAATTCCCTTCCAAATGCTTTACCATGCTGATAGTCTTCAGACTCCTCCCCCTGCCCACCTCCTACACCCGCCTCTTCCCTCGCCCCATTTCTTTGGCGCGCCCCCCACTATACCTCGACCTCCCCCGCCCCCCATGTCGCCCCCGGGGCTCATGGTGGGCGGACTTTGCCTCCCGGTCGACCGGATGCAAACCGGTCCTCCCCCGGGCAGGCATGACGGCGCCGAGCGAGGAGGCCCCAGGGGCAACAGGCCCTCGCCTCGGCCACTCCTGTCATTATTAGGCGAGCCTCCCAAACTTCCTCGTCCCGGCACGGTCAAAGAGCCTTTTGCCGCCCACCATACGCCCCCGATCCACCGCCCGGGTGCGCCCGGCGCGCCTCCACCCCTCCTGGGCCGAGTGAAGGAGCCGCCCGCCCTGCAGCCTCCGCCCACGTCTCCGTCAACACCGACATCGCCCGCGCTCGACGGCGCGCTCGCTCCCTCCGCGGCGCCTCCCGGGCAAAACCCCCCAGCGAGTCCCAGCGGGCAGCCCCGCGGCCACCCTCGCAGTCCCGTGCCACTCCTGGCCTTGCCTACTCAAAGGCCCCCCATGCTGTCCGGCCCCAACCCGCACAGAGCTCCGCAGCGAGGCCAGCACTCGCGACACTTTAACGAGCAAGGCGGCGGGAGGTTCCGTGGCAACAAGCGTCCCGGCCCGCCCTTCGCCGGCGGCCCCTTCCACGGCCAGAAGAGACCCTTCCAACCGCCACGCTACTGAAGTGGCCCAGTTGTGTGACGTGCCGAGAGAGGGAGCGCTAGCCACCGCGCTAGCCTAAAGCCACCGCTGTGTGTGTTTGCCTTGCTGGTATGAGCCTCGGTTTATTTCCCTTTCTTTGAGTCATAACGCTTGTGTGTAAATAGTCAATTAAATGTTCAAGGAATGGTTAGCGCACCGTGTTGTATAAGCTTATCTCCAGACTCACTTTGGCATCCTCACCGCACACTAGGAGAGTCGAGATCAAACTAGCATAGAGGCTACACATCTATTTTAATTCCTTGCGGTTGTCACACATTTCATGGAAGGTCTCACTCACTACAACGAGGAAAAAAGATGTTAAACGATTCCAAATCTTGAAAGACGACGTGTTCCAAAGTTGCTTTTCTTCCCTGAACGCATGAATGTGTGCACTGTCCTCCAACGAACGGTGTTTGAAGTGAGTTCCACAATTTCCTGATGTAAATAACGCTTGTCTTCTCGCACTACAAATTTTCTCTTCCCGTCTGTCCCTCCCAACTTTGTAATTCTAAGCTTATGTAAATATAAACAGGTGACTGACTGCTTTTTTTTTTTTTTTTTCTCCCCCCCTCCCTCTCTTCCAACTCTTGTAAATGATCCTCACTGCTGCAGCCTGTCGTTACTGTGATCGAGGCCTTGGAAACGCTCATTTAGCTCCTCGGAATGTCTGTCTTATTTGTTCATTTTTGTTTCTTTTTAATCCAACACATGGAAAAAGAGGAAATAATTATGTATTTTAATTAGGGATGGGCATACTCGTCAACTATTAGTCTTTCTGTCTGAAGAACAATGTGATGGGAAGTTGAGCTTCGTCCATGCTATGACCTATAAAAATGAGTCCTGAGAGATTTTTACCTCCCGTTAAAATTCTGTTTAATATTTCCCTTCACAACCGAGTAAATGCACTCAAATGCTCATCCCTAATTTTAATTTCAAACGTACCGTGGTGCCTTGAGATACGAGCGACACAACTTGCAAGGTTTTCAAGAAACAAGTCGGCATTTTCGCGAATTGTGAACAATTCATCAAAGACGAGGCCTCGGGATGCTCAATGCCGATCCTAGTTGAAGTTTACTGTCAAACTCGGCATCAAACAAAGATCATTTTAAACGATACCGGTACATAACTGTCATGAGTCCATTGGGCTTGGTGCTAACATGAAAAATGCTAGTTACATGCTAGCGGTTAGCATCACTGGTTGCAGTTTTTAGAAATCTTTAAGCAACGGGTGTTGTCATGTCACCATACACGGAAAAGTCCAAAAGGTGACTATTGCAGCGTTTTGCTGAGTCACTCTGGTAGATTATTATTATTTTTTTTGTCTGCATGACTGTTTTGAACTGTACTGCCTCCGGTGGCCAAGCCGGCCACACCAGAAGGAGCAGCAAAATTAAATAGATTGCAGAATGGAAAAATCATATATGCACAAACTGTTCAATTCTTTACTTTGATTATCACTATATTGTGTTTTTCCAAAGTACAATATTAAAGGGTGCTTTTTTTCCCCCAAGACAAAAATGTTTTTGGGGGGTGGTGGGGGTGGCTGCAACGGATGAATGGCATTCCCATTCATTTCATTCGGGAAATCTTTTTTAGACTCGTATTGAATGCCCTCATGGAACAAATTGAATTGGCGTCTCAAGGCACCACTGTACTGCCAGAGCGCGCGTCGACTTAGCATCGTGGATGGAAAGTAACAATAGGGTGTCTGCCAGTACTTTGGGGAGCTCCTGCATGTCCTGACTTGAATAAAATGCAGAGTTTCAATGAAAGTGGGACGGGAGGGATTCTTGAATAAATAGCGCTTTGTAGTTAATGTGCGCTTCTTTTTCTTGTCTAGCTGCCATTTATGGCCTCTAGTAGACAAAAATTCAACCTGTGGCTGCATCCTGCTGTAAATATGGTGAAACACATTTGTACTGACGTCTGACTACTGTTCATTTGAATACTTGTAATATTGTAATATCGCCCTCGTCTCTTCACTGTCTTAAATGTCAAGAGAGCTTGCGCGCTTGCCGTCTTGCTCGGGGAAGGAAAAAAAAACAAGGCAACGGCCTTTTCTCCCTCTGCAGGTTTCGAGGCTCCCTCATGCCTCCCTGTCTTCCACATGTAACAATGGGACAGGTGCATAATGGCTGTCGCAGCTGTCAAAGCCTCACCTTACCGTCATCCCATCTGAGTGCTCCTGCACACAATTTGTGGAGGCACACTTTTAATCGATAGTTACTCCGTTGAAAAGGGAGAGCCAACAGCCTACTGTATTTCCTCAAATAATGGTCGCCAGGCGTGTTATTCACTTCAGATGAATGCCTCCCTCAAATAGTCACCGCTCCCAATTGAATGCTGTTGCTATTCAAAACAGCAGCACTGTAATATGTAAATCCCACAAGTCAAAGGAAATGCAGTTAAATGTGTAAACTATTTGATTTATCATGTACTATGTAGCGATGGCAACGATTGGTGTTATGATGGAGATGTTTTCGCTTCACAATGTTGTGCGTCCATTTTCGAGGAAGCTACGCATCCTACGGGTTACACCCGGACAGCCTCAGTCACTTCACTTGCACTGCATTTCTACAGAATTGTCCTTTTTACCCCCTTTGCGTACATATTGAGTATGCTAAATATACAATTAAAGCCCTCCCTCCCACCAACTTCAGTCGAATAAATAAACATCCCCAGCAAGTGTATGTGCAAAAGTGGTATATGGCACTCAAGTTCACCTACAAGCACAATGTTGAACATGCTTATTTTCCAGTTTCTACAGTTACTTCATTCTGGCGCTCAGCTTAGTCGTTTCTGTCGCACAGTATAAATAGGCTCCTCTCTCCTTGCTACATGGGTAAAGAAAATTGGCAAAAAGTGGATGGATGAATAGTTGGGAAAAGATTCATCAATGATGCTATATCACCATTGTGGGCGTGTCCAATCCTTAGTGACACCAACGTGCAGTTTTTTAAAATTTTTTTTTATTCCAAAGTCAATGTATCCATTGGTCTGTTCCACATCTTGGTTATTTCAGGCACCAGCTGTTCTGTGCGTCTTAACCTGTACATATTTCATTTAAAAAGTGAAGCACCGACATGTTACAAAGCAACAGTACAACAACTAGCAGCACCACACACGGGAAATGACATGAACTAGGCACCGTGTTATTGTTTTGCCATCCATAATTTATTCATGACGTCTCATGGGAGCAGCACCAAGAGCTTTTTATTTTTTTATTTTTATTTTTTTACCCTTGCATGTCAGCTGTAATGACCCAATCCTGCTTTCTCCGTGTTGCCTATTCGGTCGTGTACATTTTGAAAGGGAACGGAGTGCATATTCATCTAACTCCAAACAGATTCTCGCATTCCATCAACGGTGCTTGATACATGCCCAACGTCTTACCCACTTAAATGTCACCGTTTTGTGGTATTATTTTCACGTGTTTTTAGACAAGCAGGTGTGATGTAGCGTCGTTCATACATTCTGCCACAGTGAAACCACTTTGGTCGCTTGGGGTGACGTCACTAACCCCAAACAGATTCTCTGGAAGTGGCTTTATCGCCACCGTGTGTTCAAAATCTGGTACAACACACATTACTGTACTTTTAATAATAATTTCTCATTTCCTCCAAATAGTTGTGGTGCATAATGTTTATTAACTTCTGCCGGCATAATCTTGCTACGATCGGTTTCTCAATAAACGCTGCTGATCAGTTACACGGTTTTAACTTCCCCCGGTGCGTCTAAAAATTAATTTACGCTTGTCATTCCTTACAGATAGATTCATTTTAAATGCACATCATGACAATTAGAAATTTGCAGACTCGCTCGCTGTAACGCAAAACAGGTGCGTCGTGATTTGGGTTGTAGTTGTATTTCATTTATTTTTCGTATTGTTACTAACAAAAAGGGCGGTTTTGAGTGAACATTAATTTTTCCAGCCCAATTTTCAATGTGGCTCTTGACGGCGCCTGTTGGCACGCACGCGTGCAAATGCTATGCAGAGTACGCGCTCGTGTCCGCGCGCGTACACGGACGTTATGACGTCACCGCTCTTCGTGTTCCGGGATCATGGCGGCGCGCGTCGCGTTTCGTGCAAATCGGTGTTGCTTGTAGTGGGACGACGTGAGGCCAATGCTCGTCCGGTCGCGTGTTTGACATGGCGGCGACGCTGCTACTTCGGTCGCTGCTCCGGCAGGCGAGCAGAAAGTACAGCAAGGTGCGCAAGTGTTTGCTTTCCCCGCTGTTAGCACGAGAAGCTAACGTTAGCATGCAGGTCGCGCTGTGATGTCATTCAGTGTGGCCAGCTGCACTTTGTCGCTAAGACAAGTTTACCACAGAGGACTTTTTTTTCCCCACTGTCATGTGTTTCTAATATTACAATCACACGACTGTTTAAATTTACATAGCAACTTAGCTTGATTTAAGAGCTCGCAGATACGTGGGACAAAAAGTACTTTTGTTTCTCTTGAGACAAACACTTTTGACACTCATAGCATCGTGACACTGATATTTGGCCAAGTTGGTGTTTACTGTTTCGAGAGCACTAAGGTATTTTTGTAGCGGCTCCTAAAATGAATACCACAAATTACGTTAGTGTATTGATTCTTCTGTATCCGTGCTCTTCATTTAATAAATATGCATTTAGTATTAACTCTAGTGCTAGAATGTTGATTACTCATAATGCTCCCACCTTCTTTTTTAGACGAACATGCAATGTGATGCTGTTGTGGGCTGTGAATATTACTAGACTTTAAAAAACAGTCGTTAAAAGCCCAGGAATATTTGCAATACATTGAAGAGAGTGCTGGATCACAAAACTGCAGTTTAATAGGTTTCAAACATATTGCACTTTGGTGAATCTTTTCCCTCCAAATTATTAGGTAATTTGGGTTTTATTTGAGGTCAACTATCATTAGGCAAGGACTTTGGTGCCCAATAATTCTGCTTATGCAAGAAAATGTGTGTTGCATTTTTTTGGGGCGTCTCGTGTGTATTCTAGTACAGGATATAAAGCATAATGTACTCAAACTCTGTTTTCATCGGCAATAGAAAAAAAAGTAAGTTCTGTTGTAATATAATTATTGGTACTGAACTACTCTAAATCAGTGATTAAGTCCAGGAATATTTACATCAAACAGATTGCTAGATCAAGTCATTACAGTTTAGTAGGCAAACTTGGCTTTATTTTAGGTCAAGTCCAAAGCGAAGTCCATGCAAGAAAATGGCATTTATAGCACTGCTGTTGCATTGTCGTTTTGCAAGCTGTTGCATTGTCTTTTCCTATGTTCTGCGAAATATATCTAGATTGAAGGATGTCAAAGTTAGGTTGGAAAGTACAGTTTAGACTGTTTTGATTGCTCAAAGGATTTCTTCATGTCACCCTCTCATATTACCATTTCTGTCTTCAGACATGTCCAGCTTTGCCAGAGCGAGTGCAAGTCTTTGAGTCTCTCAGGGAGCAAAAGGGCAACAAGAGGAGAGTTGAGGAAAAGCGCATCAGTGTCGACGTAGGTGGCGGCCCGCTTGTGAACGGAACCGCCGGGATCACAACGCCGCTCTCGGTCGCACAGAGTGTTCGGTGAATGCTCGAGCTGCACACATTTTTGGGGGTGTTTATTTTGTATGCACTTTGTTGATCTCATTCCCTCTTGCAGTGAGAAAGGAGCCTTGGTGTGCAAGGTGAACGGGGAGCTTTGGGATCTTGGGCGTCCTCTAGAGGCTGACTGCCAACTACAACTTCTTGGCTTTGATTCACTTGAGGGAAGACAGGTACAAACATTTGCATGGTATAGTTCTGTGCTTGCGAGTTTGCCTTTTCACAAGATGTCTGCGTAATCCACTACATGCAATATGTATTGCCATTTTCTACTGTCATCTCTACTATATGATGTTGTGAATTTGTTAGTTAACAATCGCTAATAGTAGTTCAACTTGTTAACTATGCAGATTTGTTGCCTTTGTGGTACGCATGCCAACATCCTTTTTTTTCCTTAGTGGTACTGTTTTTCTGTTCAAAATGAGTTTTGTTCTTACCATTACTGACAACAGATGTCGCTGTTGTCCACTAAAATCTCATCCTCCAACCTTTTACACCCCAACAACTACTTAGAAACAAGAGCGGCCCAGATCTACTTGTGCTTTATTTCTATCACTGGTATAATTTACTCATCTTGTTTTTACTGATCAAATCTCCATTCAAACTCTGGACGAAATGGCTTTGATGTGGGATGGCTGTCAATTTCAAATGTTCCAGTCTAGTGCACCTTCATGTCATCCAGGCAGTCTGGCGAACAGGAGCATGCGTGCTGGCTGGAGTGCTGCAGAGGGTGTTTGGTGCCAAGGTGTATCGCCAAGGAGCGACGGAGTTCGGCCTTCACTGTGATCACGTGTTGGACAACAGGTCAGACACTGGCCGCCAATAACAAACAAAGCCTAACCGCCCCCGCGTTCCGTCCTGCGTATTAAATCGACCCACGCGGTCCCGGTCCATCCCTCGTCGGCGGCAGCCAGTCGGCGTCGAACGTAATCTTCACGCCACGTCACCCGATGATGACCGTTCGGGTCAAGTCCGAAGTGACTAGCTAAGTTTGTTTAGGCCAAGATGGCGTCGTCTTTCAGCATAACAATATCCCGCCAAGTTGACCATTCTCCCTCCAGCCGCATCTTCACGCACGCAGGGGCCCCCTGACCTACTTTCTTTTCGCGTCTTGAAATTGGAGCCCCTCTTTGACATTCCTCCTTCCCCTGTCAAATATCTGTTTGTCTTTTGATGTTTCACCTGCGCCCTTCCCTCGCCGACAGCGCCGCCTTGTCTCTGAGCGACGTGGAGGAGCGATGCAAGGTGGCCGCTGCCCTCAAGGTGCCTCTGACCAGGCTGCAACTCGACGCGCAAGAGATGAGTGAGCTCTTCCAGGTTAGTAGCACGCGTGTGCTGCAATTTGTCACCGATCCATCATCCTCACAAGACAAATGAACACCACTCTCAAATGCAATGTTTTTCTAAGATGAGCAGGAGAGGAGGGAGGGAGGGAGGGAGGGAGGGAGGGTGGGGAAGCAGCAGTAAAACAGGCCAAAATTCATATGTCAGGGTATAAGGCAGGACATTGGACATAAGTGCAGAGGACCTGTGACATTTGATGAGCCTTTTTCTTATGTGTATTTTTTTCTCAGGATGACATGCTGACATTGCGGCTTGCACGAGAGCAGTTGAACGCCCTCACTGCTACGGTATACAGGCACGTGCGCACACACACACGGGCACCTAAAGTGTCCCATATACACACTGGAAAAGGGTCTTGGAATGGTTTTGTGTGCCACAGGTGTGGAGACATCATAGCCGTCTGTAATGGGCCCCTCCTCCCACACACTGGCCTCCTCAGGGTGTTCAAGATGCTCCAGGTGAGTGCGCGTGCGTTTTCGGGAGCCGCTAATCCTGCGGACGGGTCGCGGGCATGCTGGGGCCTATCTTGGCGGTCTTTGGGCAAGAGGCAGGGTACACCCTGAACTGCTTGCCAGCCAGCCAGCCAGTCGCAGGGCCGGATTAGTGTTGTCATCTACCGGTTCTGAATTTGCCATCGCGGCTATTGATTCCTATTAACAACTCAACCTGGAATGCTTTGACAGTAAACCGCAGGTGTAAGAATGGGCCGTACGTGATAGTTTGAGCATAAAAACAATGGATTGTAATAATAATACAAATAAATGAATACATCATTTCTAATTGAAAAATATATCTTCTAAAGGTCTCAGTGTGTGAAGTTGTGGTCAGGACATCAGACCAACTGAATGTTTGCATGTGTATATTTTTGTAATTCCACCATGTTCAAAATATTGTTCAAATAACGCCGCTTTGAGCGTTGCAATCAAAACGTAGCCTTACAAGTGAACATTTCCCAATGTTAACGCTCTTATGATTGAACTGAAAAATTCAACTGTGCGGGCCAGAATAAATAGTCGAACGTAGAAGCGAGTTTTTGTGACACGCTAATCAAGTACAGTGTTAAGCTTTGCTAATCTGCCAGCGTGTTTGTTTTGGCCCATACATGTGGAGGGCTTAATGCGGCTGTGTGAACGGAATGTTCCTCGTGGTTATTGATCCATGAGGGAGCCGTTTTCCATACTGGCCCGTCATCGGGCTGACTGCGATTCCACGGCGGCAGCAGCAGGATGTTGTTTTGTCAGAGGCCACTTTCCTGTCCTTAGCTCTTACAAACACACACATGCGCGCACGCACGCACACACACACTTTCACTGTGGCATCCACTCTGTGACTGGCATCGCTTCGCCTTTCCTCTTTTGGCTGAACTGCGCTCTTCCGCTCCCTTTCGCCACGTCTGTACGTAGACGCCAAGGTTTTACGTCTGCTCTCTCTCGCCCCTGCCGCAGCTGTCACCCCTGACCCTGGCCGATCGGAGCGAGTGCCCGGGTTTGATGCGTCTCTTCGGGGTGGCCTTTCCCAGAGACAAGGAGAAGGACGAGTGGGAGAGGGAGCAGGAGGAGGTCCGCAGGAGGGACCACAGACGAATCGGAACGGTAAAACTTGTCAAACGTGTGGAATTGTGAAAGTGTTGATCTGATAGGACTCTCTTCTTGAGCAATCGTCATCATGATGACTTTTCTGTGTCATCGTTTTGCAAAAAAGTCACATTTTCCAATGGATACGTTTTTGTGCTGAGAAAAATGAAAACAGCCCACCGGTTCCAAATGAACCGCACGTTTGGCTTTCGATGGACCCTGGTGCCTTGTGATACAATCCGCCCGGCGTTTTTCGAGATACGAGTCGTCATTAACGCAATTTTATGCTTTGATTTGCAAGCTCAAACTTGAGCTACGAGGGCAGCATCTTGGCAGTGAACTGAACTCGCTTTGACAAATAGTCAACAGTTCTTCAAAGATGCCACTCCCATTCAAAGTTTACTGTCGCTCTAAAATACAAAACAATTGTACCTTGTGTAATTAAAACGACCAGATGGCTTGGCTTTACTAAAGTCCACTTAGCTTAATGCTAAAAAAAGACAAAAAACGGCAATGACATGCTAATGCTGGCACCCGTAGTCGCGGGTATTTGATTTATTAATATTTACACATACTCAACCGTTCTAACATTCATATATCCTTTCTCCTCTGCATCGAATGACTAAATTGTGCCAAACTGGAAGAGCTGAAATCATGAAATCCGCTTTCCCCGCGGCAATACGATTGCCTGCTACTTAATGGCATTTCTGGTCCTTTCTAGTGGGCAAAGAATATTTGAGCTGATCATATCTCAAGGCCCCACTGCATACAAATACTTGGAAGCGGCAAAATAAAACATCTGAAGCATGTTGCTGGTATTGCGTCATGTTTTCCCAGGAGCAGGAGCTGTTCTTCTTCAACGATGCGAGTCCCGGAAGCTGCTTCTTCCTCCCGAAAGGAGCCCACGTGTACAACACCCTCACTGACTTCATCAAGGTGAGCTTCTTTGAGGCTTTATTGACTGCAAATCTTGCAATAGTGCCCCCTGCTGTCGCATTCCACTGTTGCAAGCATTGCAAACCAGGATGCTTAACACCACATCCCAGAGGGCATTAACAGTCAGGATATTGTGCTCGTTAGTCTGCGTTTATTGCTGCGCGCTGACACTTGACGCACGTCCTTGCACTCTTTGTGACACGCACGCACGCACGCACGCATCCTTCCTCGGCCCTCTGACAGAGCGAGTACCGCCGGCGAGGCTTCACCGAGGTCATCACACCGACTCTGTACAGCACTGCATTGTGGGAGCGCTCGGGCCACTGGGAACACTACAGCGACAACATGTTCACCGTCACCTCGGAGGGCTCTCGGACCTTCGCGCTCAAGCCCATGAACTGCCCCGCGCACTGGTCGGCACGCGCGCACGCACGCGCGCGCACACTGTTGACGCTCAGCGTGTTAAGACTTTTTCCGTCTTTGCATTCAGCCTGATGTTCGAGCAGCGCGTGCGCTCGTGGCGGGAGCTTCCCCTGCGCTGGGCCGACTTCGGGGCGCTGCATCGCAACGAGCTCTCCGGCGCTCTGGGCGGCCTCACCCGGGTCCGCCGCTTCTGCCAAGACGATGCCCACATCTTCTGCGCGCCTGAGCAGGTACGTCTTGGAGCATACTTAAGTGTTACATTGACAGTGCGAGATCAATGCCAGCTGTGTTGTAAATGTCCGTCCTCGCCGCAGTCATTTTCAGAGTAAAGAAGTAAATACAAAGTAGTGACGCAATTACAACGGTGGTAGGAGTTTTTGGAAGTACAAGCCGTCATTCAAGTGATTTATTTTTTTTTTGCTTTGAGATACAGGCGCTAACCTCGACACTTTACAAAAAGCAGCAATTTGGCAAATGGGGAAAATTTCTTCACAAAGCTCTTCAAGCTTTTTAATGCCGCTCCCAGTTGAAGTTTGTTGCCAAACTAAACAGAAACCAAAGAGAATTGGACCATGTGTATTTCAAACTAGCGTCGCCGTTCAGTCCACTAGCTTAATGCTAACACAAAATTGCATCTTTGTTGCATTGCTTTAAACCTCAAAGCAATACATTGAAAACAAACACTGCAGCAACACATAGACAGTCAATATAAAACTAGGTGAGATGAGACGAATTGAGTTGTCTCAACGAACCCCACTTGAGTTCTAGGCAGCACACGCATCGCTGCAATACGATTGATTGGCTTCCCAAGGACTTCCTTAGGCTGTGAGAGATTCATAACGCCTCGAACAAAAAAAAAAAGAAGAGAAAAATGAGCAATTGATGCCGACCCAAAAAGTTTTGTAGATGCCTCAAGATAGCGGCAAAGCACTTTTTTGGGAAAATTACTCAAGGAAATTGCCTGATGAAAATTAAGTCTCTTGCCAAACATATCTAAAGTAAATAACTAAAAAAAAAATAAAATATACCAGCAATGTGTTTGTCATGAAGTTTCCCCATTTGGACATAACATTTGCTGAAATAATCCATTTTAAATGTTGTCACAAAAAGCTTTTCTATTCCGACACAGCCTGTAAATAGAGCACACGTGGGATCATATTACAGCGATTAGATGGGCCACACGAATAATTGCTGAGACATTCCAGCTTGCTAAATGCGGCGCTTTGTCCTGATCCAACCTCACACTTCAACATGTGCTGCACACGGCGTGTAATCTTGCTCCCCCACAAAGTTCCCATGACGCTGCGAGTCCAAGTAAAGCCCCCATGATGATCTCCTGTCGGGCCGCACAGATCTTGTGACCGGGCGCATCACCACGCTAACCTCTCGGATACCATTTTAATGTCTGCGGCCGGTGGGCGGCGCGCCAGTGTGGAACGTAACCCTCCGAGCGTCTCTTATTGACGTTAACGCGTCCCCCTGTTGCCCTCTCGTGATGTTTTTTTTTTTGTCTTCTTCATCCCTCACAGCTGGAAGACGAGATTGTGGCTTGTTTGGACTTTGTGAGGAGTGTTTATCAAGTGTTTGGGTTTTCCTTCCATTGCCTCCTGTCCACACGTCCCACTCCCTGCCTCGGGGAGCCCGAGCAGTGGGAACACGCCGAGCAGGTATGCGCTCACTCAAAGAAAGAAAGAAAGAAAGAAAGAAATTGTGTCTAATTGTGTTGACGTCAAGTCACAGCTACCACAGCAAAACAAGCATGCAGCACTTTGCGGAGAGCTGCCTTATCAAGCTGCTGAGCAGATGTCTATCTCAAAGCAGCAATTAAAGCGCATTCAATTGAGTGGGATTAAATGCGCACACGCCCTCACGGGGCGACGTGATGATCAAACTGGGACTCGCTCACAGTCTCCGCCGCTGTTTTTGTTTGTGTGCGCAGCAGTTGGAGCGGAGCCTGCAGCACTTTGGTGAGCGCTGGGAGTTGAACCCAGGGGACGGAGCCTTCTACGGGCCAAAGGTGAGTGAGGCCGTCAATCAGAGGATGGATCATGTTGGCAACAGCGTTACTCCCCCCCCCCCCCCCCCAAAAAAATACAAATAAATACTCCTCTTGGTAGAAAATATGCATCTGAAAACATTTGAGTGGACCCTCACGAATGCTATTTCTAGGAAGCTCTCAGCACTTAGTTTAGCATTACAGGCTACAAGTGCATGAAAGGCTCCAGGTTCTTAAAGTTAATGAACATCAACATTTTCAACAAAGTTCTGCAAAAGTCAGTGGGAACACTGCGTCTGTAATATTTCAGATGTGTAAAACAGCGATAAAGTGGTGTAACGTGTGGTAAAAGTATCAATTGAGACGGAAGTCTATCGCCACGTTATAACGGTAATGCGACGGTTCACAACGTTAGCATAACGCAAACATTCAGGCGTCAAACCGGCGCTCTCGACCCCTCCCTGCTAACCGTCAATTCTGAAATATTATATTTGCGGTCGAAATGTAGTTTTGACAAGGGGACGTTTCCAAGTGGAAGTGTACACTTTTCTACTGAAAGATCCTCACCGCGGACGTGCAAAATGCAGACTTTGCTCCAAGTTGTTTGACGTAACCCGCGTGGGAGAAGCGGCACAGGTAAAGCAGAGCAACTAGAAAGCAAACGATTTGTATTTATTATGCTGATACCACATGAATACATTGAATTGGGAAAGTAGGATATTGTATTCCCTTTTTTGTTCTCCAGAGGTCATGTTTTAATGTTATTGTTAACTGCTTTTGCAATTATAACAAGACAAAGCGTATCAACATGTGGTTGTGGTTTTTTTTTCGAGGCACAGACTACAATTTTTCAGATGATCACCTTGTTTTGTTTTTTTTTGCTTTGTGCACCTCAATTTTCTGTGGTCTGGCTGAAATGTGTTAATTTTCCGGTCTTGGAACTTAAGTGAAAGGTTTTGGAGAGTTCACTGAAAAAAGTCATGGGAAAACGATTGCTAAAAAGTATGCAAAGCCTGGAAGTAGTCATGAGCTCCTACCGCTCAGGTGCGTGCACCAAGACTTGAGGCAGGTCAAGTCCGGGTGCGCTTCGACAAACAAACTCCAAGCTCCATTAAAAACAAACATTCCTCCCTCGGCGTCCAGTTCGGGCGTGTTGGCGGCAATTAGCCACATCCGCTCCTGTCTGGTGGCAGCTCATTTTATGAGCGCGTCGTCCCACACCTGTGAGGCTGCGCTCTAAAGCCACACCCCCTTTTGCCAACCCCCAACGTGACTTTGCAGATCGACATCCAGATCAGAGATGCGATTGGCCGACAGCACCAGTGCGCCACCATCCAGTTGGACTTTCAACTGCCAATTCGATTTGACCTTCAGTATGTGGGGTAAGTGCTCCATTCTCATATCTATGATGGTGCACTTATTTCCCTGTGGGACCTCTGAGATCAACTTGAGCTCTTTTTTTTTTTTTTTTTTTTTTCTCTCACGTCCCAGGCGAGATGGCCAATCCCATCGGCCGGTGATGATCCACCGTGCGGTGCTGGGCTCGCTGGAGAGGATGATTGCCATCTTGGCTGAACACTTTGGAGGGAAATGGTGAGAGCAAGATGGAGTCAGGTTGTTGTTTTGAGCGGATTTGTCAATTTCAGTGTTCTTGTTCTTCCAAAGGCCGCTCTGGTTGTCTCCGGCGCAAGTCATGGTCATCCCCGTCGGGAGCAGCTGCGAGTCCGCCGCCCAGCGGGTCAGTAGCAACCGGACCTTCTCTCGCTAGTCGTCTTGGGGTGGGGGGGCCAAGAAAGCACAAGTCCAATGTTTGTGTTGTCCCAAGTTGGTTCAGCAGTTTCGCGAAGCCGGCTTCATGGCCGATTTGAATGACGACGCCGGCGCCACCTTAAGCAAGAAGATCCGCTCTGCTCAGCTGGCGCAGTACAACTACACGTTTGGTAAAGGCCGCCGACAGCGCGGCCCCGTTGACGCATTCACGTGCGACCGTTTTTTGCGATGACGAAAAGGTTTTTGCTTCCAGTGGTAGGCGATCAGGAGCGTGAGAGCGGCGCAGTGAGTGTCCGGAGTCGAGGCGGCCGGCAGCTGGGCAGGAGACCCGTCGACGAGGTCCTGATGAGCCTCTCGCGACTACGAGACTCCAGGAGTAACCGGGACGACTTTTAAAGGGCACATAAGTGACATTCACAATCAAGTAACACAACCGGACTTATTGTTGGCTGTATGAGCGCATTTGCTAACATATTTTTTGCAGAATATGTTCTATGCAGGCCCACTAGTTGAAACAAGGCAATATGATTAATAGAAAAATGAGTTAAGCAGCAAAATCCACCCGTTTTTCGCCATCTCAGGGGGCGGCCATTTTGTCACTTCTGTCGACCGAAAATGACATCACACTTGCTCAGGTAACGACCAATCACGGCTCAGCTTCAGAAAACCGGTGAGCCCCTTTTAACTATGGTAAATTCATACCTGTGGCTGGAATTTGAAAAGCCAAATTTGCAGTCCGATGCCAAAATGCAGGCCAGCGATGTGCGGCGCACGTCTTAAACTATTCCCACTCGCGCTATTCCCACCCATATCCTCTTTTTCGAAGCAACCCACTTCTTCCTTGACTGTTTTATGGTTGTATGAACGTGATCATGTGCAGCCTCAAAAGCTTATACAGGCTCGTCGTTTAACGTCGCAGGGCGCCCGTTGACCAAATCACTGGGCGCGCGCTCGCCAGCCGCCAATTGTTGTTCTCTTATGATTGTCCTGTGCAAAGTCGGGTTTGGCCGCATCGCGCGTTGCTTGAAGGCTGAACTGTGTCTGACGTCAATTGTGTCCAATTGTATTAGATAAGGCTACCCCCTCAAAACAGACTCAGGGGGGGAAGCGGCGTGCAAACAGCTCTAACTCTTGCTCCTTTGGATATTTGGATGAAATCATGTCATGGAAATGGGGACTGTTTTTAAGTTGTAATATATCTCAATAAGACATCTGCAAACTATTTGTGAAAAAAAAAAATAAATATGCATGTTTCACTCAAGACAATTGTCGAATGTAACCAATGTTTATTTGGTGTGCTTGCTGCCCTTCAGCTGGGGAAAAAAGTGCAGCTTCAGTTTCCAATAAAACTGCATCAACTTTTTTTTTTTTTTTTTTTTTAGGGGTCCATGAATGTTGCTCGCTCGTAAATCTCAATGCCGTTGTGAGGTCACTGTCGGTGATTTGTTCACTAAATATGTCCCTCCCCCTCTCACTTAGGCTGTGTCATGCGGTGAGAATAAAGAACTGGCTTACCTTTAAAAGCGTGGAAGAAAGGGAGGATGCCGGAGAGGAGCATTTGACTAAAATAGGAGTTGGAGCAACAGCAGCCGGCGCGGTGTGTTTTCATGTGTGTTTTGGTGGAAACTGCCAAGTCAAGGTACAGGTCAGAATGATTGAATGCTTCTTTCTTTTTTTAATTGAGGGAGGGCAACAGGATGGAAAAGACATGAGTCACAACACAGGGGTGGACAAACGGAGCAGATTTGAACAAAGCCTGCTGTGGAAAAATCAGCAGCGTGTGCGAGTGTGTGTGTGTGTGTGTGTGGAGTTGTTCCGGAGCGGAAAGGATCAGAATGTGTGTGTGACACACCTGAACACTTTGACCTTCATTTGACGCAGATCCAACTCAGCACTAGAGACTAAATTTAGGCCCTCTGTGGAGTCTTGGGAATTCCGCTGTGTACAGTGGTGCCTCGAGATAAGAATTCACTTTTAGCGAACACACTTGTAACCCAAAACATGTGGGCCGCATATGATCTTTCCCCATTGAAATCAATAGAAATGAAAATGTGTTCCAGCCTCAAAAAAAACCCAAATGCTATTTTGTGTTTTTAATAAGGGAAAATGGCATTGTTTGTGCATCACGATCAACACTGCAATCCAATTTAATGTGCTACTACTTTGGGTTCGCCCACCTTGGCAACCAGAAGGCAGCAGAAAATCCGCATGCAGACACAAACAAAGAATGGTAGGCCTACTTCTGAGTTCTCAGTAATGGTAATAAAAGCCTGTGAGTATTGTCATCATGTGTTGCTCCACCATTTGTGGTCAAATATAGGTTGCTTCTAAAATTGTGACTATGGATGCAAACTGTTAGCATGTGTGACGTTGGCATTGTTTGTTGCCACTAAGCGAAGCGGACTTTCCTCAAGCAGAGCTTTGTGGTTGTTGGAAATACACGAGATTTCGGTTGATGTTTACTTTGATGACACAATAAACTTCAAGTGGGCGTGGCATTAAACAGCGTGAAGCCATATTATTTTTCTAAACTGTTTTTTTTTTTTTTTTTTTTTTTTCTGTGTGGAGGGTCCCTAACTGCTGCTTATTGTGAAGTGAGTCAAATTGAGTGGCTCTGGCTGATATGTACATTTGTGATGTTTGCAGTACTTCGTGTGGACTTGTCAGTTCTTTTTTAAAAAAATTTTTTTTTTTACTATATATTTACAGCTTCCAGATTGATGGCATTTTCCTGTCACGTTTTACTCTCGCTAACCCATGCTGAAAAAAATGAAACCCTTTTTTTTTTTTTTTTTAAATGACCCGGAAGCACTCGAGTCTCACCTTACACAAGTACCCGATTACTTGAGTCAGTCAGTGTTTGGTAATTACAGCCCCGAGTCTGGTTTTGGACTCTCGCCAACTGTCTGCTTTAACAAAAGCAACATTTGAGACGCATTGTTGATGTTCGGGTCTGTGCAGAGGTTCAAGTCTTTGCTTTGGCTGCGAGAACCTCAGCCCGCTTCTGCCGCTGAGTCATGCTCGGTGAAGTTGACTGAATGAGTCCTGCGAGGTTCTTTCAGCTGCTTCCAAATACTTGCGCTGGTCTTGGACTTCTTGTGTGCTTTGTCAACAACATTTAGGTGCACCTGCTTTTTACGAGGCTATTGCTCACTATTGACTGGCGTGCCCGAAACCTTCCAGGAAAATGTGCAAAGATTTCTAACGTGCACACTTTTTCAAGCAAATGCACAAATTAAAACATGACATTTTGTTGTTTTTTTTTTGTGTGCGGGGGGGCTGGAACGGATTCATAGCATTTCCATTCATTTCGCAAAACAAAAGAAATGCCGCCGTAAATCAAGTAGTTTGTAGTCATCTTTTTCCAGTAGTTTCCACTTTGGTTTTCCAGCTCATGAGATGAACGTGTTGACCAAATGGTTTGAGCAGTGAAGGCGTCGACTAGATATTCATATTGACAGATCTTGTGGTCCTGGTCTTTGTGGTCCGCTCGAGCAGATGTTGTAATCTCGCTAATCGTCAGAGGCGCTGCTGCTCCAACATTGCCCAGCGGTTGCGTAGCGATGACACGCACCATTAAGCTCCACAACACACTCCTCAAATCTGGACTTCATGGATAACAATATCAGCGTCTCCTCTCCCATGCACACTTCCCCCCCCCCCCCCCCCCCCCCACACACACACATGCAGAATTCCTTCATGTAACGCCAAGAGAAGATAAAGGTACTTGGTGGTATAGATAGACATCGAGCTGGGGGGGGGGGTTTGGCGGCTGCAAGCGCATTCCCTCCCCAGCTTTGTCAAGTGTCCGACCGTGGGTGGGAGGACTCTCCCTCTTGTCCCCGACTGTTTTCCTGCAGGGAGGCGGGGCAGGGTGACTGCGACCCGGACCGGGAGGCAGAACCCTTCGCGCCGGCCCGGAGGAAGATAAACAGGCGGCGTGCTATTGTTCTCTTGGTATCACTGCCGCCCTGTCCGCCCGCCTGCCTGCCTGACTGACTGACTGCCTGCTTGATTGAAGGCTGGACAACCCAAAATAGGCCCGCCTGACTTGTGTCTCTGCTACCCAGTTATAAATGCACTCCCCCTCCCCCTCTCCTCTGTGTGTGTGTTCAGAGTGTGTGTGTGTGTGTGGGGGGGGGCGATGGGGTTAAAAAAAAGACATTAATTCAGGAAATGCAAAGTGACAGTTGCTGAAATGAAGCCACTGCAAACAACAGGAGCCTCTGGTTAGAGGAGTTACAGTGACCCCAGCAACAGAGACCCCCAGGTGACCCAAACACACACACACACACACACACATGCACACTGAAGACTAACATTCTCAAAAATAGTCGACCACATCCCACTTTCTCACTGGTGTTTATTCGTGTTGATGTTTGCTTTTGGCTGACAAAATTGCCACATTGGCAAGGAAGTGCGCTTTGCACAAATTTTAATGATTGAAGAAAAGCAAATAATTCCGCAATATGACATGTTTGATTGTTGTAGTCACCTAACCTTTTGAAACCGACACTGCTGAATGGGAAGGTTTCCTGGTTGACGCTGCTTCAAGTTCAACTCGGCAATCGCATTGTACGGCCGAAACCGATTTTTTTTTTCCCCCTAAGGAATTCAACTTTTTCCATCGATTGATGGTTAATTTGTCAGAAAACCGTCAACAATGTTGATCCTCGTTTCTCAAAGTCAAAACAGGTGTTTGCCAATGTCGTCTTTGGATGAACCGCAAAGATGATCAGTCTGCCCTGATGGAGCACTACAGGAATGTTAGAACATTTGCTGTCGAAAGGCAAACGATTTGGACAGTTTAAAAGTTGAACAAACAATGGCTCGAAACGATTACTCGGTTCTCTAAATATTTCATTCTATTTGTTGTTGTCACCCGAATGATCATCACCACCTTTTGTTGGCGCATCTGATCGGAGCGCTCACGTGGAGAGTGCGGCCTGTGTTGCCCAACTTTGTGAGTTGACATGACAACAACACTTAAAAACAGGGAAGTGATTTTTTTTTTTTCCCACAAACCAAACTCGCATGCATACCAACTGGGGTGGAGGAAAAAAAAAAAAAAAAAATCCCTTTTGGATCCGCTTCATTGGTGTGTATGTTTAGATTTTGCCCTATGTAACAAATGCTCCCTAAAGCACTTTGGAGTGCGGCGTGCTTGCTCACAGCCACACTCAACATTTCCAACACGTCATCTGATTCGGCAGGCTACGCGTTGTAATGTGGACAATTTGTACAACCCGTGTTTTCTGCCTTTTGAAACACTCCGGCCAAGTAAACTACTGTAAGTGGCCTCTACTCAATATGATTCCAAACACACCATTTAGGAAGCTAATTCTGTCCGCTGATGCATGCAATGCATTAGTTGTAATTGTGTACGCGGAGCCCGTGTGCAGTGTTTATTAATGGAAACAAGGGCATGTAAATTGAATTTTCCCAACAGAGGCTGGGTTCAAATTTCAGCGCGCTCTTCGGCTCGTGTGCCTCCTCCCACACTTTCACCTCACGTACGCTAGTCACTGAGCGCTCCTGATCAGTCGTGATTGACGGCAGTTCAGGTCAGGTTTTGTTCCCTTTTAGCGCGACGCGGAAGCTATCTTGACTCGACTTGCGTTTGACGTGACGGGTTTCCATTGGGAAAAGGCTTAATGGCAACGTGGGACATTGAGAATGTTATAAAGTTGTCTTTTCAAACAGAATTCGTGTTGTTGTTTTCAGCTTTCTTGCTGTAGGAAGCCTGAGTGAGCACAGGTCCAAATTGTCATGATTTCCGCATTTAAAGTGGAAGTCAACCCAAACATATTATTTTCAAGACTATGTTCCATGCAAGCCCACTAGTTGAAACGCGGCATTCTGATAAATATTGCGTTTGTGGAGTAAGAGTTAATCGACTTGTTTTTAGCCATCTCCAGGGGCGGCCATTTTGTCACTTCTGACGACTGAAAATGACATCACAACTACTCAGGGCTTTTCTGAAGCTGAGCCGTGATTGGTCGTTACCTGAGCCCCGGGTAGTTGTGATGTCATTTTCAGTCAACAGAAGTGACAAAATGGCCGCCCACTGAGATGGCTAAAAAGGGCTGGATTTTGCTGCTTAACTCCTATTCCACAAACGCAATATTTATCAGAATGCCGTGTTTCAACTAGTGGGCCTGCTGGGAACATATTCTTGAAAAAAAACATGTTTGGGTTGATTTCCCGCTTAAAGACGTGACGAAATGAATGTCTGGATAACGTATGGGCAGATGTTTCTCATACAAATGGACAGCTGTTAGCGTAGCTTCCACGCGCATGTTTTGCTACCTTGACTGGCCCACCCGCGCCGTTTTTGGCATCTCAGGCTCCACTCGCTCCGACTGCTTTGCGCCAGCTCCCCTTTCTTTTTCTTTTTTTTTTTTTTCTCCCTGAGAGCTGCAAGATTAAAAGCCAACAAGATCCTGCACATGTTGTTCCTTATTTGATCTGGACCGACTCCTCTCTGAACCGGCGGCTTTCGTCGCGTCACTGGGATTCTTTGACAAAGCGATCGAGAGACGAAGCCGAGTGCTCACAGATAACTTGAAAGATTGCGGACAAGAGCGTCGTCCTCTTATCAAGGCTCCAAATAACCTTTTCACTTTGCGGTGCAGTTTTGTTCAGCAAGAAGGTCATTTGAGGAGCAACTTTAGTCGCTCACGTTAACGCGCATGCGTCCAGCTCAGCGAAGCCTTTCTGGGACCAGTCTCAGCTGATCGGAAAAAAATGTTTGATTTTCAGTTTTCCTCTTCAGTGCGTTTTGATCAGGCACGTAATGTCAATTTTGACGTGGACATTATGAGGCAAAAGCGCTCGTTTGTATTATTAACTGGCCTGGCTCTGATGTGAAATATGCGCGCTATGCCGCACGCGCTTTTCCCCGGCGACACCTTTCGTATTTGAGAGCGGGCTTCCTGTGTGAAAGAGTTTATTGTTGGAGCCAACCTGTTGAATCCTTCTCAGTGGGGTGGGAGAGGCCGGCGGGGGCCGTTTGCGGGTTCGCAGCAAGGTCGGGGGTCATGTTGACTCTCCGGCCAGTTGATGCCAATAAAGCCATTCCCAAATATTTGCATTTGCACTCAGCTCCCGCAGGCCAGTGGCTGCAGAGAGGAAGAGGCCGACATCGGCTTTGAATTTTTCCCAAATGCTCTCGTGTTGGTCTTGGGACGCGATAGCGGACAAGACGATACGTCTCGCATGTGAAACGGATGCGTGCAAACCTCTCGCAGACCCCTGGATGTGACATCGAAGAAGCGCGCCATTTCTGGCTATCGACACACACGCACACATTTCCACAACGGTCCAAAAATTCTTTCTCCCGCGTTGCATGTTGAATAAACCTTTCCTCCCTTTCCCCATATTTGAACGCTGTGCACAGGCGCCTCAGGGAGTTTGGACCTCTCCGTCTTTTCAGGAGTGCTGCTTTTCGTTGGTAACTTGAAGCCAGCGAAGAAGGACCGGTCAGAGACTTCATCAGATCACAGCCGTTTAGAGTGTGAGTTACACGTGGATGTGTTATCAATGCAAATTGAATAACAGCTCTGGCTGATAATCGGTAAATAACTCATGGACACAGATAAGAGTCACTCAAATGTACCCTTATTTTCTTTCTTTCTTGAAGATACATGCCCTTTTATGCGAACTTGCGAGCAGACTTGAGATATGAGCGCTGTAGGGTTGGCAGTAACTCAACTCTGTTATCAGCACTTTGGCAAATGGGGAACAATTCTTTAAAAAAAAAAAAAAGATCCTGTTCAGTGTCACTCCCACTTGAGGTTTACTGCCACACTCAACCGAAAACAGAAACGCGTATTGAAAACAACCTCGCGGCTTAGCCTTTCAGTCTGCTAGCTTAATACTAGCGCTAAATAGTAACTGTTGTGGGGCCAGAACCCTTGTAAGCAATGAATTGAACACAAATGGTGCAGCAACACGTAGACAATTTTAAGAGTCCTCCCAGTCAATGGTAAACGGGCTGTCACTTATATAGCGCTTTTCTACCTTGGGTACTCAAAAGCGCTTGACGCTGTACCCCATCTGCCTACTGATGACGCGGCATCAGGAGCAACTGGGGGTTCAGTCTCTTGCTCAAGGATACTTCGACATGGTCACAATGGCTCGACATCGCTCCCAGTCATATATTGTTCCTCCTCTCCGGAAAAACAAATCATATTAATGCTAGCAGTTAACGTTGCACTCAAATCTGGGAGACAGAAAAACGTTTTGATTATATAAACACATGATCTGGTCACAGTATGTAGAATGAGTCTTAAATTTACTGCTTTACGTTTGTCTTCCCAGTGTTTGTATGCACTTGTGCGTAGATTGTCTAGTACAGTTGATTTGACTTTTCTTTCCACCATTTTGCTGGCACTTTATACGCAAGCGCTGTACAAGATTCTGGCTTCTCGGTCTCTCATTGATTTTCTCCGATCGTCCGAGCAATGTTGAGGTCATCATTTGGAAGTAGAAACAAAAATAAGCTTATTGGAACAATATTGATGAGAAAGGGGGTCGGATTCACTAAGATTTTTCTCTTCACGCTTCCTTTCAGCTGTTGTTGGATCCTTAGTGAAATATGAAATGAGACGTTTAATTTAGTGATTCTTTGGCGTACCACTAGAGGGAACCCACGTAGCTATGGTGGTACCCATACCACAATTATTGAATCATTCACTGGTATAAGTGAACTTATTTTCACACGTTAACGTGAGTAAAACGAACAACGGAGCGTGTGATCTGAGAATAGGTTTGTTCAATTTTTTTTAATGATTTCAGCGCTGGAGCAAAACAGTGTGACCTTTGATGTTCCACCGTACCTATTTAATGCAGAGAATATCCCAAAGTCAGCTTTTATCGCGCGGTTGTTGTCTTTTGGGGTTCCATTGAAGTCCCGCAGTTGGGCCCTGCTTTCCCGGCCCTTCTAATTCGCATCAAGTTATTGTGATGAAATGCAAATGCGTGTGGGAATATGCGCGGCCGGGCCGCAGGATTGATTGAAGTGATAGGGGCCTCCCTGTGTGTTTTCTGCAGCCTCGCGTCGCCTCTTGTGTGCAAAGGCGGCTCCTGTCGCACGTCACTTGCTCGGGCCTCACCCGCGCGCACTCGGCCTGCTAATCTGCCCGTACACAAAGATAAATGCTCACACAAAGGCTTGAGCTGCTGGCCGTTTCGGGCTTCTTTATCCTCTCCGTTACGATATTGAGCCATTTTCACACACACACACACACAAATCATTGTTGCAAATAAGTGACATCTGCCAAGCGTTGTACTCACTTGTGTGTTTGTTGGTTAGCTTGCTTGTTCGATTGAGTTCTTGAACTATCAGTTAGCCAGCTTTTTTGTTTTGGTCTGTTGGTTAGCTTGCTAGCCTGTCTGGTTGCTTATTAGTTTGTAGGAAGACAGTTTATTTAGCAAGCTTTTGTGGGCAAATTTTCTTCACTTTTGTTTATTTGCTCTTTAGTTAGTTCTCGTTGTTTAGTTTGGAAGTCAAGTCGGCTTTTTAGTCAGTTAGCTTGTCTGTTTTCTTTCATTTGTTCTTAGTAAGTTAAAGTCAGTTTACTGTTTGTCAGTCTCCTAGTTGGAGGTTTTTTGTGCTTTCAAAGAAGAATCTGTTCTCAATATCCTGACCTGGGGAAATACAGGTTTAATAGATATATAATGTCCTCGTGGTAAAAAGCGTTTTGAAAACACAAAATAGTCGGTCAGGGTGAACTCAAACTTTGGAGCGGCGCGCCGGCAGCGTACATCTTTGTCGACACACTCGTACACGACGTTGTTTGTTGTCCCGTGAATATTCAACAAAGGCCGTTTGTTGGATGAATTAGAAGGTGACATGTTGAGCCAATTAGCCTCCCTCATCGCACACGGCAATCGTCAGCTAACGCGCCGTGCGCTCAGTGAACGCTCTCGGCGTGGCAGACCCGCGCGTCAAAGTGTCGGTCGCTTTTCGCCTCCGACTGCACACGCAGCCCGGCAGCGGAACGGAGCAGATATTGACTCCATTTGAGCGGGATGAATCCTTGCACCTCCCCCGCTTTCAGCCGCCCGCTAATCTGCCATTGCGGCGTTTTCTCTGGCCGTAGCCTTTCACCGTCTTTTCTCTGACCGGCGCCTTTCTCTTCATCGCCTTTTGTGTGCTTGTCCGTCATCGCGGCAAATTCTTCTGCTCCTCTCAGGCCTCCTCGACTTGGATTTCACAGCAGTCCGGTGACTGCTTGTCGCCTACAACGTGCCAAATGTCGGCGCCTCCTCGACTTTCAACCGCGTTATTACCAAGTGATTCATTTAAAAACAGACTACGAAGAAATAGAGTCAAATCAAGACGAATGCAGTACAATTGGAACTTTAAAAAATATATATAATTTTTTTTTTTTTTGTTAAGGGCATTCCATTGCATTGTTTTTTCGTACTCTTTTTTTAATTCTATTTTGATATTTCAGTTTTTTTTACTGTATTTCTATTTAATTTATTCTTATTACTATTTGTCTAATACTTTGCAATTTTTTCATTTTATTTGTTGCATTTTTGTCTAGTATTTTTTCCCAACTTTTTATTTTATATTCACGTGTTATGTACTGTATAAATTTTTTTAAAATCTTTTGAAAAATTATAATACATTATTCTACTTCCGTTTTAAGATATGTTTCTTAGATTAAGTCACTTGATCAAGATCATCAAAAAAAAAAAAAAAAAATCAATAAGGACAACGTTGCACACACAGGTGTTCTAACCGTTCCTACACTTGCACACATTGTTGCCTAGTGAGAGTCCAAGTCCGCACACAGAGACAGTGTGAGAAGGCCGGACGCCAGCATACTTTCATGTGATATTTATACGCGCCGCGGCCGGCTGCCATGTTTGCAAAACCAGACTGCGGTGATAAATTTTCAAATCTTTGTGAGTGGACTCAGTTGTGGTCTTGACGCGTCTGCGGTGCTACTGCAGCACAGCCGAGCGAGCAGGAGACGAGAGCCAGTCACTCCACATGGCCGCCGTTGTTTTAGCCCTGCCTTGAGATACAAGTCGAATTTGTTCCGTGACCACGCTTGTAACTCACAGCGCTCGCGTCTCAAAGCATCTTACGTCATTGAAATGAATGGAACTGCCATGAATCCGGTCCAGCCTGGCAGGTCAACGAGCTCCCCGCGGGTTTGGAAGCTCCCCGGTTGAGTAGAAGCACTTTCTGACTTTCTGGATTTGACTTTCTGGACCTGGATTTGACGCCTCTGAGTAACCCCGCTTAAGATATGAGCTCTCATATCTCAACTTGGCTGCATCGCCACGGATGTTCCGTGGTGTGTGTCGTGCGTTCGTTGCCGTGTCTTCTTTCCCGGTTCGACTTTCTGGACCACCAACAAGAGGACCTCCAAGAAAGCCGCTCCGCCTCAATGATGCTCTTTATATCATCCGCTGTCTGTCCTCAGACGTGCGATCTTGCCATTGTAAATCCTGCCGATGACTAAATGTTTTACCATTCCTTGGATATTCCGCCATTCCAGTAGAAAAATGCTCCTGCAAGGAGGAATGAATTGGAGAAGGCTGTCTGCTTTTTTTTTTTTTTTTTTTTCCCCCCAGGAGCACCAAAATGATTTTTTGAGAAGGACTTATTTCATCAAAACACATCAGCAGCGACTATTGTTCCAATAGCTACTAGACAACTTTCAACTCTGTCGCAAACCAAAACAGCAGCATCTACCAAAATAGTCTCTCACATTAATTAGTGTGCATTCTTCCCACGTGTTGTAAATTTCAATTGTTGGCGGTGATCTTGCGTTTTATGGCGTTTTCAAGACGTCTGTCGACGATTCCACGAGACTCTGACGTGATCGCTCCAACCTGCCACAAATGAATTGTTCCGCAGCCTGCCTCGTTTCTTGACATTTAAGACAAGAAAATAAAAGCAGAGAAAGACGTTTTGAGGAGAAATGTGTACGTTTTCATGGAATATTATGAAAATCAAGTACTAAGTTTGAGTTATAAACTAGTCATAATTATGAGAACACTATAATAGTCACCACATTACAAAACTAAAATTGTTACGTGCGAAAAGTCATGCTTTTGACAATAAAAAAAAAAAAAAAGACAGTATGAGAAGAAATGAGCATGTTTTCAGAAAATAGTCATATTAATTAAATGAAGTCATTGATTGGTGATTTAAATTGGAAAGTCATACGAAAAAGCTTGGACAAGCATACAAGTGAAAATACGAGCAGTCCGAATGTTACTCTAAGGCCTTCCCCTTAATAGAGTGACCCCCCCCCAACCCCCCGCCGCCCCCCCCCCCCCCACGCCAACCATCACCCCCATCAGCAGTTGAGTAAATAAATACATCTGGCCACCATTAGCGGAAACACGAATGAGGCTTCTAGTCGGCCCTCCATGTGACCAAAAAGAAAAATGCGCGTATTGCATAAGTTTGTGTAAAGATTCTCCAGGTGCTGCCTCATGTTTGCTCTCGGCCGTCCCGGAGATTCAAATCTTCCAAGTTTCCGACCCGCCCGTCCCCTGGACGTCTGTCGTCATCGCGCCCGGACCAAAACCAGCTCATGGCGGCCTTTGCCCAAAAGCAAGTCTTTAGCTTGCCCGGTTAGCGTCGCCGGTTAGCGTCGCGACGCTCGTCACCTCCCGCCTGAGGGCCTCGTGAACTTTGACGCTCAAAGGCCGCACTGAGGGGAGGCCTCAGGGGTTGGCGCTGGTGTCGTATGGCGCGCTGGAAATTTTGTGAGTGATTTATGACCCCCGCGGGGGCTGTGACCCAGCACGATGCGCAAGCGCTATTAGTCAGATCAGCCATCCGAGACCAAGAGAGGATCTGTTGCGACACGCGCAGCCTGCGCACAAAAACGCGCCACGTCACCGTCCGCTTCCCACTCGTCTGTGCGCATCCCACTTTGCGTGTCCCCCACTCCCCCCCCCCACTTCCTCTGACGGGGGCGTTGTCCACTTTTTGGGATCCGTGGACCACCCCTTCAAAATTCCCAAACTGTGTACCCCTTAGTGCCATAGAGCAGTAGTTCCCCAGCTTTGTGCACAGAAGCTACATTTGTACAAATGATCCGGTTGTCGATGACTTTATTTCATCTTTGCCCATTGAGATGAAGCGGAATGCCGTTCATTTGTTTTTAGTAACAAAAAATAAGACTCTAGTTGTACTTGTAAAACATAACGTGATAACAAGTAGGCCATATGAAATGCGCTAACGACGTCGACTTTATCGTATACGTGCAGTTGTGTAACTTGAGCCACTTGTACTTTGCAATTTGGACATTCTCCGTCTTTTATGCACTCTTTGCCCCCCCCTGGCTAGCTCACGTTTATTGCTCTGCTCTTTAACAGTCCGTGTGGAAAAACAACCACCGCAAAGCACCATGATATAGCAAATAATCTGCGATATTAGCAAAGTATTAAAAAAATCCCCCATGCAATGAAGCCACCCAAACTCAACTGCAATGCAGTGAGGGATGACTTTAAATTGTATCTTATGTTTTTATATTATGCGGTGCTCGTTTCCATTATTAAAAGAAAATAAAAAAAAAAAATCAAAACGTGGTGATTTTTTTTATTTGGGGGGGGGCTGGAACGGATAAATGGCATTTCAATTCATTTCAATTGGGGAGAGTGGGTTGAGTTACAAACCTTTTTTTAGTGAATGAAACCAAAAAAATACAACAAAGTCATGATACGAAATAAAATTCTAATACTGTAAGTTGTCCATTACAAAACTAGTATTGTAATATGTACAAAAGTCATGAGGAAAAAAAAGTTGCAATGTCACGTACCAGGGAGTCATATTTTGGGGGGAAATTATCAACAAAAGTCTGAATACAAGTAAACGATGTTACGTGCCAAAAGTTGGATGTTTTCAAAAATAGAAAAAAATGTTCTGAGACCAAGTGTGCATGTTTTGGGGAAAAGTCACCAAATTATGAAAAAGTCGTTATCTTAAGAGAAAAGTTCATTTTGCAAAAAAAGTTGAAATCAGTAAAAGTTGTGGTGTTATGCCACCAAAGTTGGAATATTCCACCAACTAAGTGGCATTGTTGTGAAAGTGTGACTTTTCTGGCGTCGTGGTGGCTGCCCGTCCATCTGCTGGCGGAGGCCATTTTGTCAAAGGAGCGGGCGGGCGGGCGGGCGGGGGGTGGGCCTGCCGTTCGCTAAGTGGTCACACAACAGCGGCGGCCATGTCAGTGACCTTCAGCTAATTGCGTTTCCTGACGGATGCGCTGCTGCCAAGTACAAAGCTAACAACAGCCTCTTGAATCCAACATATGTCGATACATGCGCATGGAATCCACCCGCATTCCTCTTGCTGCCTTTTTTTTTTTTTTTTTTTTTTTCTGTTTGCACTTTCAAATCCCCAGTCGGCTCTTCTAATGTGCTGGCACTTTACGCGCTTTGATGTCGGCTAATCTCCGTCACTATCGCCGGCGTGTCGGCCAAAAAAAGCACCGGCGCCTTTATTAGCATTGGTGGGTGTGGATCGTGTATGAGACCGTATCAACCAATTATACGTCACGTGGAGCCCACCGCCATTACGTGTTGAACATGTGTCAGAATGACTTCAATTTCCATTTTTTTGGGGGTGTTTTTTTTCCCCCTCAATCTTTTCTCACCTTCTTGTGCGTTGCACAACCTCGGCATCCTTGCTCATGTCTTTACGGATGATGAGTCACCTTTTCAGATTCGGCATATCATATCCGGCAAATGTCGCTTGTCATGAAATTGAAAAAGATTCTAACTACAGAAGAGTTTTGGGGTCCCTAAAAAGAGCAAATCTGAAATGGGTCGTGCCCCATATTACGTTGGGTAACGTTTTATGAGAGTAAAGTTGCGTCTTGTTGGAATATTACGAAAATGTTTAGCAAAGAAAGCTGCACTGTTATTTGATTGATAATTAGCGAAGCGAATGAAACGTGGCAGCTAGGTGCTAGTAAACAAAGGGTTCCTGCGTTGAAAAACAGTATTGGGGGGAAAAAAAAAATCAGTAAATTTGCAGGTGCCAAAGTGTAGAAAATCGGAGGGCAAAATGTCGTGCTGGTTACGCTGCTGTTTTTGCGAAACATTTGTCTGTTTATTTTTTTGTCCCTGCTGTCCTCCTTGTCCTTTCTCTGTTGAGTCCGTCCGGCAGGCCCGCCTTTTGAGCCGGCGTACTCGTGAATATGACTCATTGGCATATTTGGCCCAATTTTTCGCTTTGGGGCACAAGCAACAAATTTTCGTCGAGCATCAAGACAAAGGGGCAAAGTTATATCGAGTAGTAATCAGGATTATAATAGATTGAGATTTTTCATTAGGTTTTTTTTTTTTTATTCAGATCATTTTAATTATTTTTTTAAAGCAGGTTGTTTTTTTTTCCGTAGTTTTTATTTCCCACAAATGTTTAATTGTAGTTAAGTTTGGATTAGTTTTTGTTTTTTTTTAATATATGGAGTGTTTCTCAAGTGCAAGATTACAAAAAAAGGTGACTTAAGTATTGTGTAATAATGTAAAATTCAATTCTTAAAAGACTGTTTGGCCTCCTCCTTCCGTCTGAACAATATCGGAATAAATTCCTTTAAAATGAAGCCCAAAAGTGTATGTATGACATTAAGTGACAAAGATGAATGCAAAGCACATTTTTGCTCTATAGTTATAGTTAGTTTTATGATGTAGACGTAGTTATATATATTTTTTGAACCTCGGTAATAATGGGTGACTTGGCTGAAATGTAATTTCTTTTGGAAAAGGTTCTAATGACCCTTCGTGGCAGTTTGTTGCTGCCGGAAGGTCATTTGGAGGGCAAGCACAATTAGCAGCTTGTAGTCTCGCTGGCACTGCCCTCCGTAGTCGCCATGAGGCCGCTTGGGTGGCGGGGAAAGCTCCGGTGGAAAAGTCTCACTCTTCAGTGCCGGGTTTTCGTCTACTCCAATGTCCCTTTTGAAATGAAATGAAAGTGAGTCACAGAGAGCCGACGTCACCGTGACTCGTGAGTCACACGACAGGCGCCACTAAAAGTGCTGCTAGTAAAATTTACTGTCACACGGACGGCCTTCTGCCTCGAAACGCAGCAAAGAGATACAGTTGGGTCATTCCTTAATAAACACGTTTAAACTGACCCCACTAGCAACTGGCTCGTGTCTCAAATCGTCTTTCCCCATGATGAGGGAAAAAAAAGAACGCTATCATGTTGTACTCAAACATAGCAATGACACAATTAAAAAGAATGAAACAGTTGTCACACTTTGTCCTTCCGGTGGCAGTGTAAGACCGACATGCGCCTACGCTGTACTGGGGACTCAGCTCCTCTCTCGGGTTCTCAGTACGGCAGTGATGTTAGTTGTTCCTGGCAGAGGATAAAGAACAGACCTGCCAGTGAGTATTCTTATATGGTGTGCCTATCTGCGGATGCTACTTGTTAGCGGACTTTGCCACAGTGTGAGAGCGGGTTTCTCAGTGAACTAAATGGCGGTCAACCAGCGTTTGCTCGTCTTTGTCCAAAGACTTGAACCGCAACATTTTGCCCCCCCTCCCGACTGATCCATTTTTGTCCTTTTTGTCTTGGAAAGCGCTCTTGAAAATTGAAGTAGGCAGAAAGAAAAAAAAAAAAAAAAAAAAAGAAAACCTGTTGTGACTCACAGGGAATGTTGGGGAATCACAAGCAAATAAAAATAGTGTCACAATTTGGGAGGCGGCACTTTGCACATCTGCTCTGCGAATGCCGCAACCGCACGACACACACACACATGCACACACACACACACACACACACACACACACACACACACACACACACACACACACACACACACAGCGTTAACATGTTGCTGCTTAACTTGAATGAAATATTCCCGTCATTCGTTGACATGAAATGCAATTGGTGTCGACATCTATCTCGAATTTGATGTTCATCAGTGATGCCAGTAACACGTCATTAAAATATGACCGCTTTTTTGTCGAACAAAAATAATCCAACGTGTTGCTATTTCCAGATGGATAATGAGATTAAAATTATTCATGAATTATTTGTGCATTCTTGCATTGTCATGATAGCTAGCAAGGGGCGCGGTGGCCATTGGGAGTTTCCTAAACTGGCGGTCCATTTCCGGGCTCGTGTCTCAAATTTGTGCTCTTCCAAGTCACAGCAAAACACGCGCTCGTATGTTGAAAACATCTCGTCAGCTCAACTGTCAAGGCGTCACGGTCTTCCTCCAATACAGTAAAAGAGGATCTGACATTGTGGAAGTGACACTGCGTCAGCATCCGACGACCCCCCCCCCCCCCCCCCCCCCCCCCGAGCCCCCCGCCCCCTTTCGCATTCATGTTTGCATTGGCGCCGCGGCATCCCATAATAACTTTATGGCCCCCCCCCCAACGCGCGGCGCAGATGCCTCTTCCGACCGAGAGCGGATGACGGGCGGCCGGCACAATGGAGCGTTCTTGCTCCCGGGAGAGTTTTGATAGCGCGAGGCAGGGCACGCCGTGGCGGCGTGTGTGCGCGCGCGCGCGCGCGCGCGTGTGCGCGCCAGAGAGACACTCACAGATACTTGTGTCATCCCTGCATCACGCCTCTCCTCTGCCCCACGCATGTAGTTATGCTCGTAGGTTTACATACGCTCGTCATGGACATAAATAATATGCAGTAATCCCGCCCACGCCCCGCCCCCAACTCCCCCTCCTCCTCCATAGTGGGGATTACATTCCAGACCGCCCCCGCAATAAGTGACATCGGCGATATAGAAATACCCGCTTGAAGTACTCCCTGGGCATGTTTTGATAGCATTTCCGGCACTTCGTTTTGGAAAGGTCTTTAAGCACACACTTGAAATAATGCAATCAGATTTAAACACAAAACAATTTGAGGGAGATAAGGCAAAAAGATATTGTACCAAAAAGTGTTACAGAGTACTGAGTCCTCCGTTTGTTTACACTAAGCAAATTCTGTTTTTTTTTTTTTTTTTTTCAAATTAAACTGACAACCAGAGCTGGGCATTGCGTCCATGTGACAGAGCGGTCCGGCCCGGCAGAATGTATTTCATTCATTTGAGGCGGCCAAGTTGTCTTGACGTCTGGTTGGTGCGGATGATTTAGTGCCGCTGGTAGCTGGTCTTTGCCAGCCTCCAAAATGATTTGTTTGACATCACTCGGATCGACGGTGCTCCGAAAAATGGGCGAGGAACTCAGTCAAGATTTAGGAAGTGGAATTCTTGGCCAAAACTGGGAAAGTCTTTTGGACACCAGCAACCGTCTGCAATTTCCAAGATGAGCTGATGCAGGGGCGGAGCCACGGGTGGGCCTGGGTGTGCACAGGCCCACCCAGATTGACGGACTGCCCACTCAGTGAGATTCATGAAAAAATGATATACTTCTAATTTTTGGGAAAGTTATTTCAGAATTTGTGTTTGGTGTGTTTTTTTTTTTATTTGATTGAATATTAAGAATGACATCATTGTGATTGTCTAAGGAAGACCTGAACTTCGTATTATTCAGTTTGTCATTTCACGTGAATATACGATGTGGCGGGGAAGCAAGATTGTCCTCAGTGAGAGAAATATTCAGGCCCATCCTGATTTTTCCAGGCCCACCCATTAGCCACGTTCTGGCTCCGCCCCTGTTTTGACGCATCAAATTTCATTCAACACAATAGCAAGAAATTGTGACCAGGCCTTTCTTTCTTATGCAGATGATTTGCCAATGTGCCAAACTGCCGCAGTATTAGCGCCAACTACTGCCAAGGAGGACTTACTCAACGCCAGAGTTTTATTTATTTATTTCGTTTTCTCCAGTATCGGTGGCTGGTATCGGCAGCCTCCACGACTGCCAAATACCTTAAAATAAGGCCGTATTGCCTGCTAATAATATGACAGCAATATAAAATGTAGTAATACATTCAGTAATATTTAGAAAGAAGTGTTAGGTTCAGCAACAGGTGGAATTTTTTTTTTCGGAAACATCAGCTATAAATGACAATGCATGCAGGGATGCCGCCACACCGGGGCTAGGGGGGGCTATAGCCCCACCAGAAATGTGTGTAGCCACAGTTAAGGCCCCGCAGGCATTTTATTGGACTTTCGAAAATACATTTAGAAATGATTTTCTCTGAACTCCCCCCCCCCCCGCTGTACTATCAGTCAAGCCCCCCTTTAGCACCAGGAGAGAGAGAAAAAAAAATCCAGGAGCCGTCTGAATGCATGGCAAAATCAAAGAAATACGTTTGGGGAAACAAATTTGCGAGTGTAACGCGCAAGAAGATATTTCAAAGGAATACGCAGGAAGAGAAAAGTTTCTAGGAAGGGTACAAAGGTGGGGGTGGGGGGGGGGGACGTGAGCGTAGTGTGTGCGTGAGGGGGAAAAAACGGGAGACTTCCCACTTTGCACTTTGGCGGGCGGGCGGGCAGGCAGAGAGCAGTGACAGGAGGAAGGGGACACACACACGCGCACGCACGAACGAACGCGCACGCAAGCAGGCACGCAGGCAGGCAGGCAGGCAGGAGGAAACGAGAGTGAAGAGGCGACGACAACAAGTTGGACACTTGACTCGTTGAGCAAGAATCGATCCCCGAAGTGGACTTGCTCGTCGCTGGCGGAGTGTGTGGAGCATGCGGCTCGCTTCTGTCTTCAGGTACGACAACTTGACTTGGCTTCCACTTCCACAAGCTTTTGCACGATGCCTTTTACGCAGCGACTTTTTTTTTTGTTTTGTTTTTTTTTTTTGTTGGGAGTTTGTGTGCTTGCGCTCGGATCGCCCTGAAAATGGACGCCAGCGAGATGATTGCAACAAACAATGTGTCACACTAGCGCTCGCTCGCGGGGGGGGGGGGGGGGGGGTCTTTACTTCGGCCTCGGCGGCTCTCTTGTGCGGGGGACCTTTTGTCAGCCACTCCGTGTGCGTGTGTGTCTTTTTTTGTTTTTTTTGTTTTTGCGGCGCACCACAGCGGCAATTAGCCGGACGCGAGTGTGGCTTGCGGGCAGCGAGCCGCGGTGATGTTTGCGGTCATTGTTGGAGCGCACAGAAGACGCAAAGTCCTTTCCTTGAATTGGGCTGAGGAATTGAGCGGCTTGTCACCACTCAGCCGGCATGTTTGCACGTTTGCGTGTCCGCACCGTTGAGCCGCGAATCCTTTTTGGAAAGAGCCGCTCCAAACTTGAAATGAAATCGCAGTTGAGCTGCGCTCGTTGCGCCATCCAAAGCACCGAAAGACGGAAAGAGAAAGCGGCAACAAACAAGTCGAGAAAGAAAGTTGAGGAGGCCAAATTGGCTCGGGGCAGGTCAGCTGCTTGGAAAGGGACACAAAAGCTGCCACTGCACATTTGAACGTTATTTGAAAGCATAAAACCGCATTCGTGCAACATGATACGAATGTTCCAGTCAAGTCACTTTTTCTGCTTTTATTCGTAAGCCCCCCCCTCTCGATGCAAGCAGCAAGTGCTGCCTTCGGACATGAACCCCAAATGAACTTCCTTCCGTCCTCATCGGCTTTTTTTTTTTCCCTGGCGTTTTTCGATGTTTGTGCTAACGCTGGAAAATATAGAAGTGTTCCAAATTGACATCACCGCACCTCACTCAAGTTCTGGTGACGAGCAGCGTTGTTGCCGTGCACCAACGCACCATTTTGGATTACGGCCCAAAAAATTGAGCCTTGCCTTGATAACAGCTTTTGCACAGGTGTGCCTTTCAAAATGTACTTGCACTTGGATGTTTTTCTTCCTAAGATGAGGCTTCTGTTTTGCCACCCTAGCCCATAGCCCCCACACATACAGAAGATGGGAGATTGTTGTCGCACATACTTGCCAGAAATTCCTGCAGTTCCTTCAATGTCGCTTTGGGCCTCTTGGCAGACTCCTTGACCACTTTTCATCTCGTCTTAAATCCGTTTTGGAGGGACCCGCCAATTCTTTGCATTGTCACAGTTGTGCCATCGTTTCTTCTCTTGTTGATGCGCGTCCCGCAACGTTTATTTGATGCCTTGGGAATCATTTTCCCTCCAATGCTGTGGAAAGTCTGTGCGGACCATCGATTGTGTTTTAAAATGTGGCGTGACTCCAAAAACGAAAGAAGAACTGAACTTGATACAATAAAAGTGTAAGTCAAGAAAACATTGACAATAATCAACCTAAGCACATCCTTGCGACAGCGAATCGTATCTACAAAGATGAACTTCAAATTTTCGAAGCAAAATAAAAGATTTGCCTCTATTGATCTACTGAAACTGAAGGCAGCCCTTTGACTCCCAATCGGTAAAGTCAGTCAGCAGCATGACAACGTGCGCAGTGGCCAAAATGCCCCCCCCCAGCCCCCCCAAAAAAATCCAGCACATTTAGTAAGAGTTGAAACCTGCATCAGTCTCAGAAATTGGAACTAAAAGTAAATTATGTCTTCGTCCAGAGTCAAAATAAATCGTTTCCGTCTATTGATCCGTACTTGGTGACGGGGTCCAGCACGAAAGGACTTTGCAGCACAAGATCACATGATGTAACAGCAACGCTCAACTTCGAGGAGGTTTTGACTAAAAGATGCCAAGTGAAAGCTTTTGCCGCCACCGTAACACATTTTGACCGTTAAAATGCTTCAGCGGCAACTAGAAATCATTCGAGCGAATGACGCCCTCAGCAATTCTCTCCTGGAAATAAATCGAAAAGGTCGAAAGGACATTTGAAATTAATTGAACAACAAACAGTCCGTCGAGAAAAGTTGAAAAGAAAATTCGCTCTGTCAGAAAGTCAAAATGTCAGTGAAAAGTCAAAAAAAAAAAAGAAGAAGAAAAAAAGCCATTCCTGTCCATAAAACGAAAAT
Source organism: Filicampus tigris (assembly GCF_054856515.1). Lineage (NCBI taxonomy): Eukaryota > Metazoa > Chordata > Actinopteri > Syngnathiformes > Syngnathidae > Filicampus > Filicampus tigris. The sequence continues at coordinate 3,074,138 of NC_141224.1, read as the reverse complement.
AAAGTCCAACCTGTTTCGGCAGGGACCAAAGCATCCAAAGCGCTTTTCAAATACCAAAAGTCGGCTTCACGCTCAAGTCCACCGCGAGGCAAAGTCAAAGAGAACTTTGGCGCTGGGCAGGCCGTTGGAAATGTGGCCAGTCCAAATCCAAACACAATTCTCCAGCTTCAGCCGCATTGTTTCTCCAGCAAACCGCCAATAAAAGAAGCTTGACAGCGCCAGCTCACTTCAAGACATTGGACTCATCGCGCCTGCCAGTGCGCGCGCGCGTTTGTGCGTGCGTGCGCGCGCGCGACGCATCCACAAGCCCGGAAAACTTGCCGTCCTTGGTTTGTTTGTTTTTCGCCTGATGTTGTTGATGTTTTCCAATCAAGTCACGGCCTGCGTCGAGCCATCGTGGCTTCAACCGAACGCGGTCGTGTCACCGTCACGCAATCACGAATCCAGTTTGCCCATGATGCTGTTTTTTCTTTCTTTTTTTTTACTATTTCTCCTTCAAGCTTCCTCTTGTGCTCTTCTTCCCCCGCAGGCTGTTTGCGCTGTGTGCTTTCGTGGAGGTCGCGACCTCCGCGACCAAGCCGGCCAAGAGGAAGGTGAGTCATGAGCCCCTCACACACTGCTTTCATTGACTTTGCCGTCTGGCGAGGTCAAAGGTCAAGCCATCAGACGGCTTGCTTCACACCCCTTTGGCCATCCCATAATAGTCCGACCGCAGGGGCTGGAAGGCCGCGCGCGGATACCAAGTCGCCGCCACGGGAAAAAAAGGTGACCCCCAGTGTTCAATTTTTATGCAGCCAATTTTCTATTGAAGCACAAACAACTTGACAAAATCGTCAATCAAGAAGCAAATCGCCCTTGGTGAAATGTCGCTCGCTTAAAATCGGAAAAAGAAAGAAAACAGGCAAGAAATAAAGCACAGTGTGGATTTTTCAGAGACTTTTGCTTCCTGCGTTTCAGCGGCAGAGACTCTCCACGCTTGGCTTTTTTAGCCACAGCTACGTCTTGGGTGTTTTTTCTCATTCCTACCACTGTCAGCAATCTGCAGTACCTCCCCAAATATTCCAAATTTTCCATCATTATAGCTTAATCAGGCTCTGCTGCTCACTGGAGCGTCCTGCTAAGTGCTTATCGCATTCATCGATCATTATCTTTCTTTCGATCATCGATTGTTTAGTTACCTTTTTGTGTTGACCAAATGTTCCAAATTTCATCTGCTCACAAGTAAATATCCTCCGATTCCTGCAGTCCTCCATGAAAGTGGACTGATTTATCCTTGTGTTGAATCAGAATAAAACCTTTGCTTTTACTTTGGAAAAACAATCGGCAACATCTTCTAACATGATACGCAACAAACCAGTAACTGACTCATAATCAGTTTATTTTCTGATCTGTCAATTTCAAATGGTCATCCTGTTTTAGAATAAAGGGATGGAAATTAATCCCCCCCCCCCCACATCTGATTGATTGATTATTAAAATCCTAAAAATTAATTTTAAGAGAAAAATTAGGTGCAACCCTAATACATCTATCCGAGATTAAACTTGATACTTTTGGTGAGGTTTTTGTTTGGTGGCGTGCTCCGACTTTTTTCGTGTCCTGGCACAGCAAAGCTTTGGAATTAAAAATGCTTTCGCCCACACTTTTGTTCCAAGTTCAACCCTTGACATTTCCGTGCTCTCCGTTGCGCCACTTTGATGTCTGGCCCTTCGCGAACTGGAGCCGACTCGGGGCCGAGCGAGCGAGCGAGCGAGCCGCCCGCCACGCAAGCCGGCTCGTGATTTAGCCGACCGTGTGTGACTTTGCGAGTCATTAATCCGTTTTTTCCTGTAGTGGGGCCCGTAGCTGTCAAGGAGCCACAGTGACGCCTTTGTGATCGTGGGGTTAAAAAAAAAAAAAAAAAAAAAAAGGGAGGGTTGAGCGGTGGTGTGCAGGTCTGGCCGTACAGTGTCGGAGGAGTCCAAGCAGTAGCAAGTAGCAGGAGGTCACCGGCGGCTTCCTTCAGGGTCAACGCGCACTCCTCATTAATGCTTGCAGCTATGTGGCAGCTGTGTGTTTGATGTCACTCTTTGCCACACACACACACACACACACACACACACACAGTCATTAGGCCTGTCCGCCTTGACCCCACCCCTAGCGCCCCTCCCAGCCCATTTCTCCTGCTCCTTTCGCTTTCCTTGTTCTCCCGCCATTTTACCTCTTAGCTGTCATTTGCATTCTAGCACGTCTTGACTTTAACGCTATGGAACAGGCTTGGCCGCTAGCGAGCGCATTTCACCAAGCGCACAGTTTTGGGGAAATAAAAACAAAAAACAAATGAGAATACCCGTTCCATGACCGTGTCTGTTAAAGGGCAACTAAACCTAAATTTCATGTTAGATGTGGCAGCACTCGTCAGAACACACCGTATTCTGATCAATATTTAGTTTGTGGAATAAGTAGGGATGGGTGAGTACTGACACCAAGTATCGGGTACGTGTGGAAGCTGCGATACCAGCCGCCAATCCTGACACATTATTAACGCATCGGCAAATCATCATTTAATTGACAGCCAATCGATTACTGAATGAATCAATGATTATTATGATTGCGTGATCGTGTTTTCACTCAAAATTGTCCACAGCCTTTGTTTTGAGCATCTCAAAAGCAAATATTCTTCCGTTTCTGTCGTCATCCGCGAATGCGGACCGATTATGTTTGCGTTGAATCAAAGTAAGACATTTGCAAGGATCTGCTTTTACTTTGAAAAACAACCATCGACATTTTTGTCGATTTTTCTTGCGGATGTCACGGACCAAACCAGATATCAAACATAATCTGTTTGTGTTTGTGCATTTGCCGTAATGTCTTTGTTTTGAATGAGGGCATGGAAATTTAAAAAAATGTTTTTAATCCGATTCCTTGGAGGGAAAAAAATTCGACTGATTAACCATTTATCAAAAATAATTGTTAGTTGCGGTGCCAAACAATTGTTTGCTTGTTTTTGTGTTTTTGGAGTGCAACTGCTAAATAAGCCACCGTGGAGGCAAGGAACATGTGGCGAAGCTGTTCTGATTCTGCATGCTTTTATTTTGAAGGCCTGACTTTTGACAGGACGTTGCATTAGGGAGCAGACCGGGAGGGTTGCGAGCCCGTTTGCGTGATCTCCGAGGCACTTTGGATGAATGCGAATGTACAAAGATTGGGACAAAAGTTAGACCCCACCCCCCCCAAAAAAACAACAACATAAAAAACGATCCCATTTTTTTTTTTCCCCCCCCAAGTGTGGCGTGTCCCTCGGCGGCCCGGGCATAGCGCACGCGTGTGCAGCGTGTTTGCACACACACACACACATATTGACACACTTGACAGGCTTTGAGCGAGCGAGCGGCAAAGTGGAGCATTCCCATTTTGCTGAATGGAAACTTTTGTCCGTCTCATATTTGCTGTCGTGCCAAGCAGGCCAGCGAGCGACTTGTTACGAAAAGACTTTTATCGTTTGACGGCGCGCAGGAAAGAGAGCAAAGGCCGGCCCGGGGCCCGCTCCTCGCACGTCATGGCACGACGCGCTCGCCCGCCTCTCTCGCCCGCCTCTCTCGCTCGCCTCTCTCCATCTGCCGTCAAGCTGCTTGCCTCAATCCCCTCCGATCTGGCGCGGATTTACATTTTGGCGTAAGAAGGAAGGAAACTCGTGAGGCTCGGGGATCATCTGTGGACAAAAGTATCAGGACAGCTGGCCTCTTTGCCCTCCTAAGCACTTCCGCTCGTCGGTGGGAATTTGCTCTCTTGCGTGATCCGAAGGTGTTGCACACTAAACGCATCCAAACACTTACATTAGTTCTACGTAAAGGATAAATAATATATGACTGGCAGTCCACACGATTTTGCATGTGAGGTGCAGGTACGTATTGCTGTCCTGTTCCCCTCCTCACATTCCACACTAATATCTGTGATTTTGAGTGCGTGTGGCTTTCAAGATGGTGAAAATGTTTTTTTTTTTTTTTTTTGTGTGTGTGTTTGTCAGGTGGCCGGGCGGAGGTCCAGACAGGTGTTGGAGGCGGAGCCTGTGGAAGGGGTGTGGTCTGTGTGGGCAGAGTGGTCCTCTTGCTCCCAGTCATGCGGAGTGGGCGTGTCGCAGAGAAGCAGGAAGTGTCTGCCGCCTCCGCCCGCCCCGCCCTCCGTCTCCTACCCGTCGGACAACTGGGGCGGCTATCTCCTGGGCGGCAACGGCGGCGGGCACGCCTACCACCCTTCCCGTCAACTCCCGCAACATCAGCAGGCGCCCGATCCCAACCGGGGGCTGTCGCTGTACCGGGATACCCCGCCGGGAAGCGAGCGTCCGTCGGCGGCTTTCTACCAAGCGGAGCACCCCCCCGCCGGCGGGAACCGAGTGTCCGTGTACCGCTCGCCTTACCGGGCGCCCTCGCGCGCCTACGAGCGGCAGCAGCAGCGCAGCGTCAGGAGGCCCGGCGGGCCCAGCGGAGGCGCGGGAGGCGGCAGGAGGTCGGCCGGCGCCGCCGCCGCCGCCGCCGCCGCTCGGGAGGCTTTGCCTGTCAGGAGGTGAGCCCAAAAGCGCGCACCGGCGAAAAGGACACGCCTGACTTTTTAAACAGCAGGCAAGAAAAAAGAAAAAGGTCATCGAGTAGATTGAGTAAAAAAAAAAATGTTTAAAAAGTGAGAATTTTGTCAAATCTTTCAAGATTTGCAGAATACAGTCAATGTTCTTCAAGGAGCAGTTTGGCTAATCAATGACTTCATTTGAGGAGTGATTTCATTTGGGGGGGGGCCTGAAACAAGGATTTAATTCAACAATAAAAATACGACACTAAATGGGGCAGTCGAATGCGGAATATTTTCCTAGTATCCTACTAAAAATTCAATTGAATAACCGCTCAGGTATCTTTTGGCTTTGGGGAATGATTCTGGTGGGAAAAAAAAAAGTGGACATGTAGCAAGCAGCGGTAAAGAAAAAGCTGTGCTATTTTCCGAGGTCATTCAGGACTTTCGACATAGCAGCCACACGGTCAACTTTGAAAATCCTTTTTTTTTTCGTCCCTTTTGATTTGTTCGGACCCCCTTAACCCATTCAGCCCGCGAGCGCGTAACGGCGTTTTCTACCGCTAGAGCGCTCTTGCGTCTTTCTACCTTTCAAACCGGGGCAGCGGACACGTCACCGTCCTTTTTTAATCCAACTCTCCGTCTCTTAGCCAACTTAATGCATCAGAATATACACGTGAGTATGATATGCTTTGTAGACAATGACGATATTGACGTCTTTGTAACAGAATCGAGGATGGTAATTACCACTCGATTTTTTTTTCTATAAAATTATTTACCTCTTCGATTGAAACGGTAAATAATCAACTCGGGCCTGTGTGAAAAGCCACGTGTCTAAGCCCTTGAATTCTTTTGTAATTATGTTTCATGTCTGCTACAGGGGCTGAGATATGAATCGTTTTGTATGTGTTGAATTTCTGGGGGAGAACTTCGGGTTTTCGAGGGTAATTCCAAAGACGACCGACGATTTTGGGGAGCTGTTGAGAAAGGCGCTTTAGGTCTTAATGGGTTAAGGGAAATAACGTAAAGATAATAATCTGTTCCTGGGTCAAACTGTGGCCCTTCAAAAAACAAAAAATGTTCTTAAAACGAAAGTGCGTTTGTGGAATAAGTGTTAATCCGCTCGTTTTTAGCCATCCCCGGGGGCGGCCATTTTGTCTTCCGTCGACTGAAAATGACATCGCAACCGCTCACAACGACCAATCGCAGCTGACCTGTTTTCTCAATCTGAGCCGTGATTGGCCGTCGTGAGCGGCTGTGACGTCATTTTCAGTCGGCAGAAGACAAAATGGCCGCCCCCGGAGGTGGCTAAAAATGCCTCCATTTTGCTGCTTCATTCATATTCCGCAAAGGCAACATTCATCACGACGTCGTGTTTACACAATATTGGAAAAGAAAATGGACTTCTCCTTTAACACACCTTGTTGAGGCTACTCCTTTTGGAATAAGTGTCGGGTGCAAACAAAAACAAACAAAAAAAGCCAAAGAAAAAGCAAAATGCATGACAACCTGATCGTGATTCCAAACGTTTTTGTACGACTCAAGCGGGCGCCGAATTCCAAATTGTCACTTGGTGTTTGTGCTCCAGTGAGCTCCATCAACTTTTTATTATTATTTTTTTTTTGTGTGTGATGCTTTCCAGACGTACACTTAATGCGCGATGTGACATTTTCTTTTGCGACGCGTCCACGAGGTTGTCTGCAAAGTGACACGCAGGAAATGAAATGAGCATGGCTTGCATTAGGCATCGGCGCTGTGGAATGACTGAGACGACCGCGTTTGGTGTCCGCACCCACAAAAGACGCGCCGTCCTCCAAAAAGAGCGACGGGGCACTCGGGGGAAGTGTTTGAAGCCTCGCCGTGTGTACTTTGGGAAACGCCGTGACTATGATGATTTTGTCAAAACTTTATTTGGACTTTATTTTTGGCATTCGGGAGCGTTCGTTATGATGTTGTGGCTCCTTAAAGCGTTGCGAATTGGAACGATGCCCCGCTAAGGCGCAGAGTTATGTTATTGCTCCTTTATTACTATGTTATTAATAGGGGATGTGTGTCAAGTCAGATTTACGGTCCCAGTATTTCTTAATCTTCTTTTCTACTAGTACTGTACCGCTAATATTGAGTAAGTAGTCGTAATATTGGTAACCTTTCGTAGAGGATAAAGAATGTATGCCTGTGAGTATTATGTTTCGTGTCTACATGTGTTGCTCCACCATTGTTGACGAAAGATCAATTTCTCAAAGGGTTGTCGAATCATGCTGCTGGCGTTTAGATTTTGAATGGTATTTTACAAGGCAAAGCAAAAAACAGCTTCTATGTCCCAAAAAAAAAACCAACTTGTAAGTTGGGTCACTCTTATGTCAAGGCAGCGTGGCTTGCTTTCCGTTTGTGACTTCCCGTGGACTCTCTTGTGCGCATCTTGCAGGTCTTCATCCATCCGTCCAGGTCAGTTTGGCTACGGGAAAGTGCCCTTCTCCTTGCCGTTGCACCGGCCCAGTCGACAGGCTCGCCACGCGGCCAACGGCACCGCCTCGGCCACGCCGCGGCCCAAAATGGCCGCCGGTGATGATGACGAGCGAGAGGAGGACGAGGAAGCGGGCGCGGCCGCCGCGCCCCAATCGCACGCCAGAAACGAGCACAGGAGGGTCCGAGTGCCGGCCTCCCCTCCTCACTTCCTGACGCGCCTCCCCTCTTCATCATCATCATCATCATCATCATCCTCCTCCTCCTCCTCAGTCCCGGCCGCTCAGCGCCGCTTCGACTGGCGCACCGTCACGGCTCCGCCCCCGCCGCCCGGCTCGCCCCGCTCGCAGCCGGCCGCCGCCTCTTTGGCCTACGCCCCCCCTCTGCACCGGCCCCCGCACGGGGGAAGGACGCCCCACCCGGCATTGGCAGCCCAAGGCCAGCAAGCCGGCAACGTGTACCCGCTTCAGCGCCCCCTCGGACCGCACGCGGGAGGGGGGGAGGAGGCGGGCGGGAGGAGGACGCCGCACAACTACAGATGCGCCGGTCCCGAGGCGGAATATCGCAGGTGCTTCTCGCAGGTAAGACATCAAAGTCAAAGTGCGTCCTCAAAACAATGGCAAGTGTCGGTCGGCCCTTTAATGGAAAGCTCCCTCACATAGACGCCACCCCCCACCCCCCTTTCCCAGCTGTCCATTTTCACTTTTGGGTAAAATGGAGCTTTTGCCAGCTCACTTTAGGTGGAAGGCAGGCTACACTGCTTGCATGAAATTAGAATTCAAAAGAATGTTTTTTTTTTTGAAAGAGCAATCTGCTGCTCTTTTTGATGTATGTGCCGGCCTTGGCCACCTGGCGGCAGTGTTGGACGGACAGGTGGCTCCACTTCTCATCTGTACGGCACTAATATCTGTCTCTTTGCAGAGGATAAAGAATATCTGACTGAGTCCTGCTGTATTGCCTGTCCGTTGTTATAGCAGAAGCTATTTAGCAATTAGCATGAACGCTTTAGGCGCAAGTTTTTGGGGTGAAATATGCAGTTTTGATATCACCGTTTCACCAAGGATGGAAGGCATACTGTACATGTTGCTTGGTGCAATTTTGCGACTTTGACGCTTTTAATACAGTGGACTCAAAGACGAAGCTAAGACTGAGCTATCGCTTTGTTTTCAATAGACGAGGTGTCTTTTTGGGGGTTTTAGGTTTGTTTTTCGAGGAAGTTTCAACTGAGGCTAGCATGAAAACAGCTTGAAAGATCATTGGACCAAAATGTTGCCAAAATGATGAAGCGAGGAGAAGCAAAGCAAAACATTTCCCCCAACATGTTTTCCGACGGCAACTCTTGTCTTGAAAAGTGTGTCAGTCAGGTCACTTGTATGTATTTGTCTCTGCAAAAATATGATGTGACCTTTCTCTACCTTCAAGTTCCTTAGCATGTGCGTGCGTGCGTGTGGGCGCGCACAGTCCCGATTAACATTCATGAGGGCAAAGTGTTGAAGGCTGCTGGCATCAAACGCACAACATGAAGGTCAACAGAGTGTTTTGGGAGGGTTTGATCATTCCCCAGCGCCAACACTGGCCCGTTGTCCAGGAGCACTGACATGGAACCTATCAAATGTGCGTGCGTGAGCGTGAGCGTGCGCGTGAGCGTGTGCGTCTGGATCAAGACCAGAATACACACATCTGCTTGGAGGCTTTGCTAGGGACACTAAAAGGGGGACGGGGGGGGGGGGGGGTCTGTATGTCCTGTCCTGTATGGTTACCGGGAGGGGGGTCAGCGGGGGCTTGACTGTCCGGGGCGGGTGACGAAAGTCAAGCTGCGCTCGCCGTGACGGCGGTTTCGCCGAGACAAGAATGTCACGCTTGAGAGCCGGCGCGATTCAAAGTGACATTTTGAGAGGAGCGAAACCTTGGAGGGGGGTCCGCTGGACGCCCGAAAGGAATCCAAGTCAACAAGGACAAATGGAATCCTTTTTCCGGGCATGGCAACCATATTTAGCAGCCGAGGAACCTCTTCAAAGTAGACCGCACGTCTCACTCGCTTGACGCTGGCGACTATGATGAGCTCGTTCTGCCACCCGGTTAGCCGAGGTACTAAAAGTTGTTAGCGCAGCAAGCTAACTGCTGTTTAGCTTTTTGTTACGTGGTGTGCTGGAAAGTCCCCGCAGGCGTTTTTACTCCAGCGGCGTCCGCCCGAAGTGGGGAATCAAACCAGAGCTCCAAAATCGGGGCTGCCGTTGGAGCTTTGCGCTCATTTGACACATTTCTGCACCCCCTCCCCCTCCCGCGATCACAACCTGAGGCCACCTTGACACTTTTTCGGGCTTCGTCTTCATTCGCCGGCGTCTCCAGCTGACGTTTTGTCAAGTTCTTCTGTCTTCATCGTTGGCTCATGACTTGATCTTAAAGAGTGACCACGCCCACTGGGAGGCCCCCGTTTATACTCATATGCATTTCTCTTTTTGGGGGGGGGGGGAACAAGGACTGCAGCATTTCCGCACTGAAATGTATGAAATATGCTCGGATTCATGCGTACGCATTCCCGCGTCTGGATTTTTTTGCGCATGTGACGTATGTGGCGTATTTTTTAGTTTGGAAGCCACGCAAGTCTTTGTAAAGATACGCCCACAGTGGGTGGGGGGCGTGTCATGCTTATGAACTGTTGTCATTCCCTTCGCGCTTCACCTGATGTGCATGTAAATCGCCTCAAGTTGAAGCTGAACGTTGTCGCTCTCCTTTCAACTCCATTTCCAATCCCAAAGACAAAATTTGCGTCCCTGCCCCCATTTTCCTGGAGCCGACTGTAATCATAATCACTTGTCTTTTGTTTCAAAAGCATAAAAGCACAACTTTTCATCCAATCGTAAGAATGAGTCAGCTTGGCTGCGACTGTCCTTGAAACACGTCCAGTGCATTTTTCAAGCAAAACAAAAAAAAAAAAACCCCAAAACAAAACGCTTCCTCCTCTTCACACTGGTGCCTGTTTTCTTTGCAGCCAAAGTCGCATATTTGAGCCGCGTGTCGTTTCCGGCTTCGTCCTCCCAATCGCCGCGGCGGCGTTTTGCAAGTGCGACTCGGCCACCGCGAAGCTTTTCCTTGCCGCAAAAGCGCATTAGCGCTCTTTCGAAAAAGTCTCACTGGTCTTCGGGTTTCTTCGGGATCGATCGCGCGCGTGTCCTGATGCGCAAATGCAAACAAGAGGAGGAACGTGATCCTCTCGCGCGTGATCGCAGCGACCCCAAAAATAGCGGCGCGCAAGCTCCGCAGCTTGTGGCTCTTGAAGCGAGAGCGGCCGATAAAGCGCAAGTGCCCGCCACGCTCGGCCTCTTGACTCGCCTCCCTGAAGACAAGTTGCGGGACAAGTTGCCAGCTGCTTGACGCTTGGGCGGCCCGCGTCACCAAACGCCTTTTGTTGCATTTTCCCCCAACGGCTGGAATGTCCGTCCTGCGACACAGCGGCGCAGCCCTCCCTCTCAGCGATCCGCCGGCTTATGTACATCTTCGAAATGACCAACATTGTGCAGAGTGAGGCCGCGCAAGTTTACGCCGGTCACAAAAATGACAGCCCATAGCTTTAAATTGTGTTTCACTATTTTGGGTTTAAAAAAAACAACAAATTTGAGCAAAACTAAAACGGCACTTTGGAGGCGCCGCTTCCCTAATGTGTGAGAACTTGAGAGACTTTATTATGACATGCGGTTAGCGAGTTAGCTATTCCCTCGTCATGCATCTTTCCATCAGATAGTGACTGCTTTAGAGCGCCTCGTTGTCAGCTGTGAGTTTCTGCTTGTTGCGGAGGGAAGGTGGAATTTTTATTTTTATTTTTTTCTTTAAATTACAATTCAAAGTGACAGCCATCGTATCGCAGCGTGGAAATGCCCTGCGGCGACTTGATGCGATACACTCCAGCCGCCGAAGGCATTGGGGAGGAAGACAAACAATATGGATGACGCATTTGTTTCAAATGTCGTGAATAAAAGTACACCAGTCATCAGAAATCGAAATCCTCGAGTAAAGTCCAAATAGCTGAAAAATCGACCTGAGCCCAGTCAACAATCACGTGTACTTTGTTTCTTCCTGCTACTGCCTGTTGCTGCATTTTGCCCAGCCTTGTGTGTGCGTGCGCGCGTGTGTGTGTGAAGGCGAGCGAGTGTGACACTTGTGATTATCTTTTGGCTGTGCGTCATAACACAGACTGCCTGAGGCCCAACATGAGTGTGACTGGCGCTGTTTTTTTTTTTTTTTTAAAACAGTGAACATGAAAATCAAAGGTTCCGTGTCAGACTTCGAGCGGGTGTCGCAGTCAAGTAGCCGTGATAGGCGGTTCTCTTTTGCCGGGCGGGGGGGGGCGTTAGCGAGTTCAAGGCCGTGCAACAGTGCCAAGTACAAGTCAAGGTGGGAGCGTTGGGGGAAAAGCCGATCCCTCGGTGGACGTGCGAGAAAACTCTTAAGAGTGTGGAGAAGCGAGGGAGGGGGGCGGCGGTGTCCTTCAGCGGCATGGAAATGCTTTCGGTTATCGCACGGACGCACATTAGGCGAGGAAGGGCAGCTTGCCGCGGAGAGCATTTCTCATACAAAAGCTAACTCAATGTGCTTGACAAATACGAATTTACAAACAGTGAAAAGTCAAGAAATTGAAAAGTAGCATTTGCCTGCAGCAGAACGGCCAAGTGCTGCTTCACCATGTTTGCTTTGAACCCCGCGCTCCACCAATTGAGCCGACCGCAAAAGCATTGTGTTTGCAAAGCCGCAAATGAGAAAGGAAATGAGCCGTTATATTGTTTGTTCGACACAAATGGAAACATTTTGAAGTCCGGACTTTTGCTTTAGCAACTTTGCCTCGCAACCAGAACCCTCCAAATTTGAATTGAAGATGCCTTTTTTATGGGGGGGGGGGGGGGTGTCCAAAGTCATATCCGATGGCCGTGTGTAAACATGCTAGTGAGAAAATAGCAAGAGAGTTCATCCTGAGACGCCGGTCGAAAATGGAGGTTCCCTTGCAAAAGTTGTCTTGCGGCCCAGCCACCTTGCGTTGGCCGTCTTTGAAAAGGCCAAAAACGAGGCGGCAGAAGGCGACGGGCCGACACGTGCGCTCTTCGCGGGCGAGGACGCGTCGCTTTGTGGGGAAGCGAGAACAGCGGGAGAGAGCGGGTCAGTCGCAGCGGAATGTCAGCGTGTGCCAGAAGAAAAGGCAGAATTCATGGAAAAGTGCGTGCGCGTGTGTGCGTGTGTAGGACACCCTGTCAGAAGCACGGGGGGAGGAAAAGGTGCAATTTGAGAAGAAGCAGCCAGATGAGGAAGAAGAAAAAAGCAGCAGCAGCAGCAGCAGACACGTCATGTCAACACTGCAGGTCCTCGTAAAAGGACGACCATTCCTCACAATGGTGCGCTCGACCCTCCCCGCGGAGTAAATATTTTCCTCGCAACCCGTGGCATGCCTTTCAACGCGCTAACATAACACTAATAATCTCGTGATGATGTCATGACTGGGGCCTTGCCACACAGCCGATTTATTATTATTATTATTATTATTAGTATTTGGCGTGTGCGACATCCGCACACGTGTCGTCATTCTGGCCTTTGTGGACGTAGCAAACGTGGGCGTTTCCCGTGCGCTGTGGCCCCGCCTCCCTCTGAAGGTTTTGCTGTCAAGCTTCGGGACGGACGCGCTGGATGATCAGCGGCCGCTTTCGTTTCACTCGATTCAAAGAAAAGTTCTGGCTGATGAGTTTGTTTCCTGAACGCTAGCGCCGCCTCCAACGCGTGTTGTGAAGCTAAAACGAGCTGACAAAAGGGGCACGATGCCGTTGTTGTTTTTATTTGTGTTTTTTTTTTTTAAGAAAGGAGATTTAAGAATAATACAGTGATTCCCCGCCCATTTCCACTTCACTGTTCATGAATTCACCGTAGTTGCATTTTTCTTCAGGTGTGTACAGGACCCAAATGCAGTACACAAGAGCGCAGGGATACAGTGGCTTAGCTGTTTAAAAAAAAAAAAAAAATGTATTTCACATTCTTGAGGATACAAACATCCATCCATCCATTATCTGTACCGCTTCAGATTTTCTTTTTTATTTGCTTCGACTTGCAAGCACAAACTTGAGATGGTGGCAGTGAACTTGAATCACGTCACAATAAGCAGCATTTTGACAAATAGTGAACGATGCGTCAAAAACAATAAAAAAAAAAAAAAGAGGATTCAAGCTTTTTAATGGCACTTCCAGGTGAAGTTTAATGTCAAACGAAAAATAAAAAACCAATACAATAACTCATGTATTTAAAATAATATCTTTGCCTTAGGAAAGTCCGCTTAGCTTAATGCTAACAACGCAAGCGAGATGCCTTTAGCATGCTAATGGTTGGTATCGATAGTCACAGTTTTTGAAGCTGTGGATATTTGACCATAAACTGTGGAGCAACACATGCGGACGAATAAAATGACAATACTCACAGGCATATATTCTTTATCTTCGACAAAGAAATGACTGAGTCGAAGTTGAAGGACTCTTCTTCTTCGTTTGTGTCTTCGACATTATTCTGCTGCTTTTTTTTTTTTTTTTTTTGGAACGGCTGCCTATGTGTGCCGAATACATTTCTGGTCTTTGATCGTAGAAGTTGTTGTTCATGTGAACAGTTGGTTCTTTTTGTCCAAATTGAGGAGCGAGACGTGCTTGAGGACGTTGCAACTAACTTGTGACTACTAAGCTGACCCCGCTAGGCTGCAAAAAGGAAGAAAAAATAACAAAAGTTTCCACCAACTACTTTGAGCAATTAACAAAATAAAAACGCTTGTATGTGCCGCAAGGAAGCGTGACCAAGAGCGTCAAGTCTCTCATTTTTGTCATTTTTGTTGTTGCCAAACATGTCCTTGTGCCCTTTTTTTTTTTTGGTTCCCTGACGCCACTTCTGACTTCCTGATTTTGAGCGTGGGGGGGGGGTCAAGGCCGAGGTCTGGCCGCTTCCCGCCATAGAATGCTAATCGCTAACGACAAACAATGCATCCGTGCACACCCCCGCATTCCGATAACGACAAGGTATTCTTGAAATCTTCACAAGAAAATAACATTTCCTGTTGTGACCAATCGGAGGGGGCGGGGGGGGGGGGGTATTTAAAAAACAAAAAACGACAATGAGCGATTTCATCTTTGAACGCATTGCGATCCCGTTTCAGGTCTTCAGGCTCCGCGTGCAGTTCATTGTGCTGAATCACTTTTAAACCATAAAATCATAGCGTGATTGTCAAGGCGCGAGCGGGTTGCTCCAAAGTGAGGAAGTGGGCGAGAATAATGGGGAGAGCGTGTGGATGTTTTGAAAGGCGGCTCGGCTGACGCGCTACGTCCGCCCCTTGCATACGTTTTGCCGTCGCTATTCCGTCCACAGATATGTTTGAAATTCGAAATACACAAAAGGCAAACGTGCGTGCAGTATACTGCGGCAGGCACAATTGATTTTACAGTACGGTCAGTACGAAAGAAAATACACATGGATGGATGGATGGCTAGCTTGATGTGGTATGCTTTGGATCACGATGTCTTTTCGATCCATATGTGATCGACGCATGGTGTGGAATGCTTTGGATCACCTGACGTTCTTGTTGATAGGCGGTTGATGGATGGACAGAAAGAAAAAAAAAAAAAAAAAGATGCCGTGATGTGGTATTCTTTGGATCGTGAGAATTTTCCTCGCAATAGACGTTTGATGGACGGCCGGTAGATGGGTGTCACAAAACGGGGTGCGCTTTGATCCATGAGATCGACGGCTGGATAGGTAGCTGACACGTGATGTGGTATGCTTTGGATCATAGTTTTGTTTTTGCGGATGGATGGATGGATGCATTGATAGATTAGATTAGAGACGTTTTCATTTCGAAATTTCGGGCTTGACTCTATTCATGTATCCGCTTTGTGTTGCGAAGGTCGTGCGTGTGCGTGTGCGTGTCACATGGCCGTAATGCCGGAGGAATGACCGTGTCAGTCGTTTATGTGCTGGATGCGTCGAGTTCACATGTCCAGCTGTGCAGGCGTACACTCACTTGCATGGCGTCAATCTGGATGACGCACCACTGGGACCGTTCCCTTCACACACAGACACACACACACACACACGTGCACACTAAACTCACTAGCGCCTGGCCTGGGCTTTGTTTTTCACCCTGGGGTGTTGTGTGATTAGGGCCCATGTGTGTTTGTATGCGTGTGGCATTATATGAGTGTGTGCGCGTGTGCGCGTTTGCACTGCACATTGAGAAGACACACTTTGAGCAGCTGCATTGACTTTCCTTGCAGCTGTCCTTTGCTCGCAAGTTGCCCTTCACTCGTTGTATCAGCTCGCGCTGCTGTTTTCATGACGGAGGTTTCTCCGCCCGCTCGCCGTCGTTCACCGCGCCCGCCCGCCCGCCCGCCGATACCGCTGCCTCCGATACTGTCAACGCGAGCAAAGGGAAAGCTTTCTCTTGATTTAAAAAAAAAAAAAAGAAAAAAAGTTGAGTGATACAGTGATGCCTTGAGGCCCTTTTTTTTCCTTCGGATTTTATTTTGTAATAACGAGTACCGGAAATGCGTTTGAGTGAAAATGAGGCTTGTACCAAAAACGAACCTGATTGAACCGAGCTGAATGGGATGTTTACATTTGCAAACGTGCCGCCCTTGACTGGAATGGCACGCCGTGTACGGAGTAGACGTGTCGCGCGATCTTTTGTGAGAGAAGCACGCCAGGTGTGAATCGGCTTGACGTTGCGGATGATTTGTTGTTTCTTTGAATTGAATCAACTCGATTCGTTTGAGCTTTGGAGAGCTTTGACCTGTTGTCAGATACGAAGGTCCGTGACAAAAAGCGACGGTTGCGACCGTAATCGAATGCGATCGTAATGCCGCTGAATGGAATCATTGAAAATGTCCCATTTTTGAATCGTCTCACGATACGCGTCGCATCGTCTTTTATTGGAGGGATGCCGACCTCTGCGAAGTATTTGTACTCGGTTACGTTCCAAGATGGTCTCCGATCCAGTTTGCAGCTCTTGCGTGCCTGCTGTCCTGTTTTTTTCTCTCTCTCTCTCTTAAGGAATGAAGGCTCAACTGTAACATGATGTAAAGACGCGAAGCGAAATGAGCAAAGGGAATTTTGGGGACACGTGTCTCGGCTTTGACTCGATTGTTCCACTGGGCCGAGTTTGCCCGGTGAAATAATCCCACTCGCGCGGTTCACTCGCAAAGAAGTCGAGCGGCCAGCTAACAATGAGCGATTGTGCGAGGGAGGCGTTTCGCGTGGCGCTCCGGATGAAGAATGTGAACCCTTTGGACTTTCCAGGTGGGGGCAGCCCTTGACCTCTGACCCGCAGGCAAAGTTGACATTCCCGAAGGAGCCCAAAAGTGATGGACGGACGGCGTTGGCAAGCTCATCGCCGCTGCGCTTGGCCACTTTTTCACCGCTGGGTTGCAACGATGGAGGATTGCGTAACCGAGACCTGCGAGACAAATACGAGGGTGCCTTGACATACGAGTGACTCCCACTTGCGAGTTTTTTTTTTCGAGATACGAGCCGCCTTTCCAAAGATTTTTTGCGTTGGCTTGCGAGCGTCAAATTTATGGTGGCAGTGAACTTCATTCGTCAGTAAGCAGCGTGTAAACAATTCATCCAAAGAAAGGCTTCAATTTGTCCCAGATGAAGTTTACTGTCAAAGTTAACATAAAACTAAGATAATTACAGGCCATGTCGTTAAAACAACATCGCGTTGCCTTGTGAAAAAGTCTTGAATGGCTTTTCTAATCATTTCAGTCAGGGAAGATCATTTGGGATGCAGGTGTTGTGCGTTATGAACCTTGTCACAGAACAAACTACACTCTTATCTCAAGGCAGCACCGTTGGTGCAATCCCAAAATGTTGCTTACGGCATCCAGGAATGTGTCGGCCGACGCCGACGCAAAAGTGGTCGTCACGGTAACCGTAAGTGTTGACTTTGAGACGAGGCGCTCGCAACGTGTAAACAAAAGTCGTCTGGCTTGCGTCGCCGGCATGCAAGTTTTCATCTTCGAGGGGATTTGGCGGCTGAATGAAGGCGGCCGCGAGAGCACGGCGCTTCGTTTGGCTCGCGTCGTCTTCTTTCCTGTCCTGAGCACGTCCAATAAAGCAGTCAAAGTTTCCCTTGCGTACGCGCAACTTTCGTGATCTTCGTGCGGAATTAGCGGCTGATGATTTACAGCGCACACGCTTGGGCGCGCGCCATCATCATCATCATCATCATCATCATCATCGGCGGCGCCGTTTCAGATGTGATGAAACAACCCCACTGAAAACCTGTGGAGGGAGCCAGCGAGGCGAGCAGCCAAGTTGCAAGTTGCAAGTTGCTGGATGATTTGCAGAAATTGTGCAAAGAGGAATCGGTGCAAGATCCCTCTTTGCGGATTCTCCCATCTTGGCAAAACCTTCGAGCAGAAGATGAGCTGCTGTTTTGCTCGCAAAAGGGGCGCGTACAAAGTTGTCACATCAGGCCCGCTAAGCATTGTCAATGTGGGCTTGATTGATTTCCTGCCGCCCCTCCCCTCTCGTACCCTGGAGATGTCCCGAGGGAAGGCCTCTCCTGCTGCCGCTGCCACGCCCACCCTGCAGTCCACATTCAACAATAACACACAAATACTCTCCAGATCCCCCAAACGCTTGGTCTGTTCTGGCTCTTCCTTCGCGCCCGCACCCACTCCGCCCTCCATTTTGTCCATTAGCCCCTAACCTGTTTCCCTCACTAACTGTGCTCCCCCCCCCAAGCCCCTACAGTGCAGTCATGGCATGCATGTACGTTTGCTCCATTTGATTTGAAAACACCTGCTCGTTCGAAGCAAACGCCTACATGCGTGTGATGGGGCCTCCGTCGTTGTGGGTGTGTCCGCAGCGGCGGAAGCGTCCACTTGGAATCGGAGCCTGACGTGTGTTTACGTCCCGAACAAGCATTTATGGCCATTAAACACCGCAAGCAGGCAAGTTTACACGCTGGAGCTTTCAAGACTTCAGGTGCAGCTTGTATACTGACCTTCAACCGCCCACACACACGCACACACACACTTGTGTTTCCACTTAAAGCGCTAACATTTCAGCGCACTTAGGAGCCGCGCACACATTCGGACTTTGTGCCAGACCGCGAACCGCAAACAATCCTCGTGATGTCTGTTTGCGCTCGCACAGTCTTGAGTTTGTCGTATTGTGGGGAGACACGCACGCACTTGTCCTTTTTCATTTTTTTTTTCATGTCAAGGACCAGGCAGTGTTGAAACCACATACATGCGCCCGTTTTTAGCCATTTCCGACCAAACGGCTGCAACGATTCATCCGATCGCTCCGATACTGTGTACCTTGAGATAAGAATGCCTCAACTTGAGAGTTTTTGTCTTTGTCATTTTGCAAGGTAACAGTTGCCATCTGTGATATGCCGTCATTTGTCATATAACTACACAAACGCGGTCCTTATTTTCAGCGCAGGTGTTTACATGCACTGAAGGACATTTCTGTTTCCAGTGGCTGTGTGAAAGATGAATAGCGACGAGGTCATGAATCTAATTTTGTTCAAACAATACTTTTGTTTTTGTGTTTGTTTTGGGGCTTCTGCCATGACACCAGTAAGTAAGTAGTAAGTAAGTAAGTAAGTTTGAATCGACTTCCGTCCTTATAGCGAAAGGAGGAAGTGAGTATGCCGTAAAGCAATTCAGGACGTTTGTATTTTTTTGGTGTGCCATCCTCCTCAAAGTTGCTTAGTGCCAGTAAAAACGATACAGACCCCCCTCAGAGCGTGACAAAAATCCCATTCAACTACTTGTAAGTCAATGTTTCATCAAAAGAGTTGTGAAAAAATGTCATGATGGTCGAATTCTTGCCCAGTGCTGCTTTAATTTCACATAGCAGCAAACTATGGGGAAGGCGGAGTCAGCAAGTGTCAACATTAGGGAAGGAAGGAGCTGCCATTTTCGGCCCATGCTGAGATTCGAAGTACCGTTCCAAACATATAAGATCGTGATCGTGTTCCACATAAAACTTCAAGACACAAATAAAATCCCCGCATTACGAGATAAGCTTCTATGAATTCAAAACTCTCTGCCGGCTGGGATTCAATGTTTGTATTTACTCGCGTGTGTTGTGCTGCCGCGTTTGCCGACTTGCCATGAAAGCAAAAGCGAAGGGCTCGTTCGTGTTCAACGCAGGTGGAGTGGCTCGCATTTTGCGGTGGCAAACTGAAAGCCAAGATGGATTTATTTGCTTGGCCCCTTGCGGAAAAATCTATTCCTTCCATATGGCCGAGTGCTCCCCGGCTGCCAAGCGCAGCCCGAGTGCGTTTGTGCTCCCTGGGCGATTGGGCCTCTCTTGTTATTAGCGCCATTGGCCCTCCGATGCTTTTGAAAATTGCCTCCCCCGGGGGCGCTGCGTTCACAAGACGGCTGCGTGGCGCTTTGACGGCCGCTGCTTGTCTTTCAGGTGTGCGCCGGAGCGCCGCTGGATTCCAGAGCCGAGCAGTGCGCCGCCTTCAACGCCAAGGAGTTCATGGATCGTCTCTACGACTGGGAGCCTTTCACTGAGGGTGAGGACGGACACGCTTAGCAATAACCAGTCCTCAAGTCATCAAGTTACTTGACTGTTACTCCCTACACTCAGAACAGTTAGCTGTATTTTCTAGTCCTCACTTTTTTTTTGAATGTCAGAGGTGTCCAAACTATGGCCCGGGTCCATTTTTGGGCCACCATCAATTTTGGAGCGGCCCCGCAACACAGAGTCAAATACAGTAAGCCTAAACAAAAGGGGGGAGGGGCACCAGGACGCACACATAGTGGAAAAAAAATTACACATTTGTAGAGAAGTACAATATGAAATATACATCCCCCCCAAAGTCACCACTGTATAATATTTTTTCTTTCTTTTTTTTAGTTAGGGTTAGCTGATTTATCATTTGTGGCCCTCAGTTCACAACATCAGCGGCATTAGCAGTGCGAGCAGAACTGTTTTTTTTAATTGCCATTAGAAATCATTTAGTGTACTTTTTTTTTTCCTTAGAGAGGAAGTCGCATTTTTTTCAAGAATGTTTCTGATAGATATTGCGTTTGCGGAATAAGAGTTATTCCTGGGTGCGGCCATTTTGTTACTTCTGTCGACTGATAGTAATAACATCACAACTACTAACGACCAATCACAGCTCACCTTACCTGAGCCCTGAGCAGTTGTGATGTCATTTTCAGTCGACAGAAGTGACCAAATGGCCGCCCCCAGAGATGGCTCACAACGGGTGGATTAACTCATATTCCACAAAGGTAATATTTATCAGAATGCCTTGTTTCAACTAGTGGGTTTGCATAGAACATATTCTCGAAAAAAATATGTTTGTGTTGACTTCCGCTTTAAGTACGAGTGGAATCAGTCCTTCTCCTTTTACTCGTTTCTTTTTCCTTTCTCACAATTAATCCTGTTCCACTTTTTGCACCTGTGGCTAAGTGTCAAGCTTTTTGGGGGTATGTGTGAGGTGGAACGACGAGAGAGCCACTGGGGCTCAAACACTTTTTCATTCTTTACACACGCACACACACACACACAAAAAAAAAAAAAAAAACCCCACTCGTCTTTTCTGTTCCCGCCCTCGTTTGTTGGACGTCGCCCTTTCTGTCTGCCTCCAGCACTGCCAAGTTTCTCCTCCCTGCTTTGACTCGGCTCTCAGCAGATTCCTGCCGAATGAGATAAAGGCCGGAGAGAAATGGAAGCAGCGAGAGGGAGGTGATGGGATGCGAGTGTCACATGAAGGCGACGTGGCTCGAACCGCTTTTGCTTTCTTGCGGCTTGCAGAAATGTTTGCAAACTAGGACACTATTGGGAGGGAAAGACCAAAACATCCTTTTTTTTTTTTTTTTTTTTTTTTTAAATGCCAAGTTTGTGCTATTAAAACAAACGAAACCATCATAAATCATTTCAATCATCAATCAATCATTTCACCATTAATGTGACCTACAATCTTGTTTTGAATCATTTCGAGAGGATGAGTAAAAATAAACAACTGAAATAATGTCTTTTCACACATTTTCCCCGTGATTTGCTCTGCATTTTTAGATCAATCGAAAATGATGCGTAACCTTGCTGCATTCATGGCCACGTGGCACAACATCCGCTCTGGGGTGCAAAACTTTTGATCTGTCGACATGTCTGGGTGGAACAAGTGTGGCCAAGTTGACTCGCCGCCTGCTGGAATTGCTTTGCACTTTGCGCTTCAAATTTGACATCTCATCTTGCATGTACGACTTTCAAGTGAGGTTTGCTAATATCGGTTGCAAACTGACTTGCTGTGGTCCTTCTTCTCATATAAGCATTCAAAAACATGCTGCAAGTAAGCAAAAAGGATGTTAGGAAAAGCCTCCTAGAACATCTGAACTTTGTTTGCTGTTAATCAGAGGGCGTTTAAATGGCAGCGGGTGTGTGCCGACCTCCATTTTGCGGGCCTTTCAATGGGATTGGTTGATTCTGAACACATGCTCATGAGAGGGTGTGCACACTTGTGCAACCCCATTGATTCAACGCAATTGTGTTATACAGGTTATAGGTCACATTAATGATAGAAAAAAGCTTTGAAATGATGAAATGATCTCTTTTTTTAATTTTTTTTTTTAGCCTTGCGTTCGAGCAGGAGTGTTTGGCCTTTTCGAGACAGTGGTCATCATCATCATCATCATCATCATCATCATCATCATCATCATCATCATGACGATCTCTCGCGCAATCAATGAGCAGCTTTGTGCGCTGGTGTGTGTCCACAGGCCATAAGTGGCTTCATGGCTTATTCCATTTTAAGACAAACTATCGTTTATACGAGGAACAAACAAGTGTGTGAAAATATTTCCAAAACAGGAAATGTCCTGAAAATAAATGGATAATTCCCCCCCAAAAGTTGTCAATAGTTACAATTTAGAGAACCTCTACGAATAATAAAACCAAAGGGGAGTATGTATCCTGACGAAAGTAAACAATTGCATATTTTATACAAAACCATTTCAAGTTTTGTATATTATTTTAGTATGTGTATTATCGGCTGTCTGCTGGTTGTATGTGAAGCGAAGCAAAACGTCCAGACACACTTGGATGGCTTTCGATCCTCTCCAGAGCGAACGTTCGGTCCTTCAACTGCGATCCACTCTGGCTTCCTTCATTCGTCGAGGCGGGACTGGAAGGAAAGAAAAAGCGCCTCACCCCCGCGCGGGAAGCTGCACGGCCAATCGTACGCGTTTGATTACGCTGGAGAGAAGAGGTCGCAGTTCAGTTCCACTCTCGCCTCTTTGCGCATGACGTCAGCGTGGATGCGCTCAACTCGCGCGCGTTCGCTTCAGTTCACTCCCATCGGATGGCGGCCAAATATTTGTGCAACTGCTAACATCCAAAATAGGGCAATTTGCAAACTTAACCTGCAATGACGTACAAGTAACTACTGTGTCATCAAACTAAAGTAGAAAAAAAAGCTCATGGAGAGCCGACGAGCTTTCTCATCGTTGGCCGTTTTTTTTGACAGTTTCCGAATCGGTTTGAAATGGAACATTACTAACAGTAGCCTTAGCTGCTCACTGAACCGAAGTCTCAGAAGATTTGTTGCCGCTACACGTGACCAGGGTTTGAACTCCAAGTTTGGTTCAGGCTGATGATGTGAGCTCTGCTCAATGCCGAGACCTCCCAAAAGTGTCCCAAATGCGCTCCAATGTCCTCCGTCGGCGCTGCGCACGCAGGTGTTGTTTTTTTGTTGGGTTTTTCTCGGGCCTCACACGCCCCCCCCCCCTACCGAGCCCTCCCCCCATCACTTCCTGTCCCGGCACTGCCTCTCGCTTTCTCTTTCTCTGCCCGAGTGTGTTCAGATGAAGCGATAGCGGGAGGAAGTATATTTAGACAACAAATATTCCACTGTCTGAACGCCGCCGAGCTGCGACAGTGACGGAGGGACAGAAGCAGCGCGGGACGTGAAAAAGGCCGCGCAGACGTTTGCTAGATGGTGTCCCCAAAGTTTGACCTGCGGGGGAGGCGGCAAGTGAGGACGGAGGCAACACGGGCACTTTTTGGATGCAGCGGCCTCTTTTTCCGCCACTGTCTGCAGTCTAATCTCTCAAAGATAACTATGAGAGCGGCGGCAAAGAGACACACAGAGGCGGGCTGGGAACTCGGCTTCTTCCTCTCGCTCTCTGTCTGTCCCCACATATTTACTGTACTCGTAATCCCTTGTGAGATTCACAAAGTAGCGACCAATTATTAGATACAGACCGATATGGGTTTTTTCAGGGCAGATACCGGTTATTAGGTAGTAGTCAAAGCAGCCGATAACCGATATTTGGAGCCGATATTAGTTTTTCGTAAAAAAAGAAAATATTGGCATCAAAATCTAAAAAAAATAAAAAAAATAAAAAATAAAAAATCTTAACTTTGTTGACACATCTTTAAGCATATGTTTATTGATTTTTTTTTTTTTTCAGATTTGCATAATTTTTTTTTGTATTATTATTACTGAAAATGTTTGACTATATACATCTTTGTTACCAAATTCTCACAAAAAGTACAGGGAGCAACCAGGATCGTCAGCATGTCTTAAAAAGGGAAATAAAAACACTTAAAAAAATAGCTCCATATAGTTTTCGACAGTAAATGAAGTTCTCCAATATTTCAAAATGACAGAAAATGTAACTTTCAAAACGATTTGAAAGCTTCATGCGTGTATACAACTGTATGGCGAGCGTGTTGTTTTTGTCCACTTAGGGTGGCAATCATCTTTTCCTTCACTGTAGTATCTGTGACGGCACATGCATGTCTGTCTTGCTTGTTGAGTGACATGGAAACGAGCAAATGAGGGCGTGCGGTCGGCCGGCTGTGATCTAGCGTTAGCGCTAGCGATTATGACGGTGTCAGTAGAGGCCATCGGCAGGTAGGCTAAGCATGCGCTCGTCTTGGCTGTATTTTTTTTTTTTTGGACCGTTTTGTCCAATAAAGCCATTGAAAGAGCCCCTGCGGCTATGTCGCCCCAAAAATCTAGCAACTAATAGATGCTGTTTATGATTAGCGACATGATCGTGTTTGAGACGTTTGCCTTCAAAACACAACATTCCGTTTTTTGTTTTCTCTTTGACGCCTGACACTAAGGCAATATTTACCATGGCCTTGTTTTTCTAGCAGTCGTGCATTCGATTTGCCGACAAAGCATGAACACCAGAATGATCCAGTCAGTCTCTTTACTGGCCGGCTGCGTGACCACTTCCAAGCACTTCCTCAGGCTTGAATGTTCCTTCTGGATTTGACATTCCAGTCAAGCAGGAACACAACCCTGATACTTAATTTGACTTGTTGGTGTCGGCTCGTGGCTTCTGCTGCATTTTGGACCCTTTCGGGTACTTTCACGTTGAAATGTCATTCATTTCTCAAGCTTGCACATACGACACCTGAGCAGGTGCGTGTTTTTCCCACTGCCTCGAATGCCCAAGGAGTCGTTGACAATCTGCCATTTGAACCGCTTGACCCGCAGGCTCTACTGTATGTTAGCGATAGCTCACTCAACTGACAGTGGACCCACAGTGGGATAAACTGACACAAAATGTCCAAAGCCAAAATATTTGGACAAGAAACCATTTCTTTTTCATGCCTTATTATAGTATAAATATACTTTGTTTATGCGTGGAACTGTGGGTGCATTTCTAGTAATGTAGTGGAGACATATGATACGCCGTTAAAAATGTCCGTTTCATGAGCAAAAAAAAAAAAATGTTTGTCCTTTTCACCCCACTCCTATTTGCAACTCAATCTGTGACCCTTTTCTGCCACTATGAGCTCACGTCTATAGCGCTATGATCCGCCATCTCTCATATACGCACAGACGCGTACGCTGCTGGAGGACTTTAACCTCCGAGAGAATGTCAATCCCTGGAGCCACCAGCTGCCCGTATTAGTCATTTCGCAAATGCTTTGTCACTTTTAAAAGGAATAGTTTGTCTTTATTTGGAAAGGCATTCTTTCCGAGAATAAGATCATCTCATTCTTTTAGCGCTAGGGAGTGAATGGAACGTATGACGCTGTTATAGGCGAAGGCAGGCCTCAATTAAAAAGTTAAAGACATCTCCAGCGACCCGCTTCGACATCGTGGCAAAATTGGTCCGAGAAGAGTAGAAAAATCAAACTGCATCGTTATAGTTTCTTTCCTTTTTCAGCATGGCCAGGTGTCCCTAGGATTTTATTCACATAGCATAATCTTGTGCTTGTATGTGATGTACAAATTTCACCTGTCACCTCGACAATATATGCCTGCTAACTGTTAGCACACGCGTTGAATGCATGTGCCTTGAAAAGTCAAGACCTGGCCTGTTGATTATGAAAGTCAGAAAATGGGGATGTACGGTACACTTGGCTAGCTGTTAACTGGCTAAACTGATAGCCAGCCTGCGTGCTGACTGAGTAATGGCGTCATTTGAGGCCATCGGCAAGTCGGCTATCAATGCTGACTGTTAGCACACACGTTGAACACGTGTGAACGCATGTGTGCCTTGAAAAGTCAGACCCGGCCTTTTGCCAATGAAGATGTACGGTACACTTGGCTAGCTGTTAACTGGCTAAAGCGTTAGCCAGCCTGTGTGTTGACTAAGTAACGGCGTCAGTTAGGCCATCGCCACGTCGGCTAAGAATGTGCTTGTCTTGACTGTATTTTGTTACTGTTTGTTCAATAAAGCCACTGAAAGGAGGGATTACAGACCATTCTAATTAGCAATGGTAGGTGATGTATTATTAGCTAACAACAGCTAACAGGTATATTCAATTAGCTAACAAGGTTTATTACTTAACCGTATCCGGAAAGTTGTTCAACTTAGGCTAATTGTACTTTGTAAGAGGGACATTGCACAAGATCTTCTTTGGGCATTTACGCACTCATTCCTTCTGGCACGGACGTACTGCTGCATGATTCTGTCGTCACAAGTCCGTGTGGGAAAATAAACAGCACAAAATCCCGCGATAAAGCGAATAATCAAATGATCATATTGCAACTAGGCAGCGCTTCACTGAAATGTCAGCCATTAATGCTCAGTTTCTGTGTTGCAGTCAGCCCGGTCAAGGATCTCGAGTAACATGTAAGACATTAGCCCGACTTAAAAATCCACTTGCGGACCTCTACGACTCCCCTGTGAGATCTCGGAGTTCTGTAGTCTATTTGAGCGCTAAAACATTTTGTGTTTTCCTTTGAAGCGCCCCTCCAACCCCCTCGGGTTCCTCCCGTCTCCACGTACACTTCAATATATTTTTCCCTCTGAAACGGGGGCCTCCTGGGCTCCTCGTAAATCTCACCTCTTGCTTGTGATTAAAGCTCTCGCTCTCTCATGGGCTTGTGTTCGCTTGTGAGCACAGTTGGGAAATTGACTGATCAGTTTGATTCGAGTCTTTACTTCCTGAGAGCGGATGTTTGCTGCCACGCTAGAAAGATTTTAGAAAACGGCTAGAAAGTCAACACACTTTACAACCAGCAGCGGCAAATTGTGAACGATCCATCAAAAAAGAAGCAATATATTATAAAAGAGGTACTCGCAGTCCCATATTCTTGATGCTCTGCTCGAGGTGCCGAGGACCAAACGGAGCCTCAGAGGGGATCGAGCCTTTTCTGTCGCTGGTCCTTCCCCCTGGAATGACCTCCCATTGGTTGTTAGTCAAGCCCCCTCTCTGTCCATTTTCAAAACCCGGTTGAAGAGACATTTCTTTTCTCGGGCTTTTGATCAGACCTGAATTTTTCGTGTTATAGTGTTTTATGTCAATTTATTGGCTTTATTTATTTATATTTGATATGTTATTTATGTCTATATTTATTAATACATGTTCCACAGCCTTATATTCTTTTTGTTGTATTTATTGTATTGTAAAGTGCTTTGTTACTGCCCTAGCTGTTCCGAAATGCGCGGTATAAATAAAATTGTATTGTATTGTATTGTTAGTAGGAATCCCACTTGTGGCGGGACACGCCCCACTGCAATATGACTGAATGCAACATTAGCCGTGGACGCTCTTGGCCTGTCTTGCAGTCGGTCCAGAGAAGCAGTGCGAGCTGACGTGCCGCCCGGCGGGCTATCGCTTCTACGTGCGCCAGGCCGAGCGGGTGCGAGACGGGACGCCTTGCTTCAATGTCACCTCCAACGACGTGTGCGTCCAAGGACAGTGTCTGGTGAGTGCCGTCAAATTCACTCCAGGTTCTTTGGAGCAAAATAAATGTCATTTGTAAGATGGAACACTTTTATTTTCGAGGAAAATGACCGACGACTGCCATTGCTTGCGTGTTGGGACAAATTACCGCTGCCGCTGGAATGATTGACACTGATTGACATGACCGCACAATAAGTGACAACGGGACCTATTAGTGGTGCTGCTGTAAAGCTTGACAGGTGCACACACCGACTGACGTCGGGACCACACAGTGGTGCTGCTTTTAAGTGCCTGTAAAGTCAAAATGAATGTCTTCTCAATTGGACATACCACAGAGAAGAGAAAAATAAATCACAGAGTATATAAAATGATCACATCTTCCTGCTTATGAAGACTGTGGGCGTGTCCTCTGTGTAGAAACCACGCCCACTCAGCTGTCACCTGTCAATCAAATCGTACTTCTGCGACCTGGAAAAAGGAATGCATTTTCATCTAGTATCTTTCTTATTCCTACACATAGCTGATGTACATATTTGAGTCGTGAAAATATATCTACTCAAAGCTTCCAGTGGCAAGAATACTGTACAATATGTCCCACCAGCTCATTGTGGGACTTTTTTACGGTGTGACAACGAGACGCTCGAAAGCAGCCACACCAGCCCACATGCTAGCTGTTACGTCAGACTTTTTTGAATTTTTTTTAAAAAATCCTCTTACCTCTTCTTGCTGTGATGTGGATGCACTCACAGGTGACGACAAGGCGCTCTAAAGGAGCCCTGGCAGCAGACTATCCTAAGGGCGAAGGCATGGCTAGCTAGCTAGCTAGCTATCTTAAAAGAGCTAGCTAGCCACCTAGCTAGCTGAAAAGGCGCTGAAGTGTTTACAATGTGGGGCGTGGGTGACTCGTGCTACACTATAAAGTGTGGCACAGAGTAAGGGTGCTTTTTTTATCCACAGCCCAAAAATCAGTCGCAGATGAGCTCTGGTAGGACGTCGCCATTTCCAAGTGCACAACCGACGTCACTACGAATTCATATCAAGACTGAGCATGCGCAGACCGGATGCAGCCTGGCTATTCCGATGAACTGTTTACATGACGCCTGTTCGGACTGGCAAAACGGAATATACTGTACCACGCCTACGAATCCGAATGAAATTCCATTTGGATTTGGCCTTTTTATTGAGGTGCTTGTATGGAACATTTTCATTCCCTTCGGTCATTCAGTTTCATTCTAATCTGAATGCGAGGTTCCTTGGAAACCCGGCTGAAGTGAGAAATGCAAGCCACAATAAAAAGAAGCTCTCAAAGTGGATGTGTCCTCGTAAAAGAGGGCGTTCGGTCGCCCTCCTTGCGCCCTCGTTCACCCTTTCAACGTTTGGCAGCAGTCATGCTCGTAAATGTCCGAATTACACAACATCAGCGGCATAAACACCGACAAAGCATGTGAAATGTTTACAAGCTGGGAATGTCCATTTGTCTTCCTGCCCTTGTTTTTCTTTCTGGCCCCTCCGTCAACCGTCCTCCGGTGGCCGTCAGACGGAGGGCTGCGACGGCGTCCTGGGCTCCGGCTCGGTGCTGGACAAGTGCGGCGTCTGCGGGGGGCGGGACTCGGCCTGTCAGAAGGTGACGGGCAGCTTCCAAAATGTCAGCGTTCCTCTCGGCTACCACAAGATCTTGGACATCCCGGCGGGGGCCACCTTCATTAACATCACGGAGAGACGGGCCAGTCCCAACTATCTGGGTGAGCGGCTCACAAAACAAACTAGACAGGCAATCCCCGTTCATCGCTGAATCATGGCTGACGAAAAGCTTTCCTGGACGTCGCATATAAATTCCGTCAAATGGGAAAATCCGTCACAAGCCATCGCGGTGTTACATCAAGGAAAATTACACTAAACAAATATGCATTGCTAGCATTATACAATTGCTCTATTCTTGACCTACCGTGTAGAAATCTCTAAATGTATGTAGGTCTACATTCTACATTTGCGTATTTGTCAGAAAAAAACTTTTTTCACTAACAGTCTTATTTATTTATGAAATAATGGATTCAAATTGCATAATTTATCCGTGATATTCTCAAAGGGTGGGTATGCTGGCTCCCTCTAGTGGTACACGAAAGAAACACTGAATTAAAGAGTTCAACTGTGCATAATGCTACTGAACATTCTTTTTTAAACACCCATTACTGTTCATCTGTGGTTGTATTTAACTTTATGATACAGGATATTTGCATTTAGCAGCAGAAATACCCCATTTCAAAAGTCACCAGGCATTTTTTTTTTTTTTTTAAAGAATCTATGACACTCGTTTTGTTAAGGTCTTCAAACTCACTTTCAAATCATAAAAGCACATTCAAAAACATATTTGGCAATGAATAAGACCAAAAATACTCTACAGTGTAACTATGTACTGATCCATGTTTACAGTAAACATACCCATCCATTATCCAAAGCACTTATCCTCACGAGGGTCGTGAGAGTGTTGAAGCCTATCCCAGCTGCCTTCGGGCAGTAGGCGGGGTACACCCTGAACTGATTTCCAGCCAATTGCTGTTTTTTCCCCCCCATGAATTAACAGACGTCACTTATTAATACTGTACAGTGTAACAATGTACTGATCCCTGTTTACAGTAAACACATCTTTTTTTTTTTCCAACTATCAAAACTAACTTATCATCTCACAATGTCAGCCAAGAATCATGCCCATTAAAAAAAATCAACCTACATCTGTTGCTTTCTGTAGGCGTAAAATGCAGGATGGGAGAGGATTGAGACATTCAGTCATCTCAATCTCACCAAACATGAGGCTGATCTCGAAATGCTTCCTGTTTTCTCTTCTTATTCTTCTTCTAATTCTCACAGTGTTAAACACAATAGTGTGCTCCCATCTGGTGGTAGAAAGTGGAATTACATCCCGAAATGTAAAAAAAAAAAACCTAAAATTAGTTATAACTGAAAAAAGAAAAAAATCTGCGATATAGTGCCACCGCGACCCCAAAACCTGTGATGGGGACGGGTTTACTGTATTCTTTATCCTCTATGAAGAATGACTACCGTACTATTACAGGATCATACTGTATCTGCATAACTGTAGTTTTGTACTGCCTTAAATCATAATGTTGAATGCTTCATATTCTGATTATTATGGCATTACTGTTTTTGTAAAGCACAATATTATAGAGTGCTATTTTTGCTTTTTTGGTGGGGGCGGGGGGAGGCCTGACCCAATAAATGGCATTTTCCTTGACTTTGTTGGGGAAAGACAATTTGAGCTTGAAATGTTTTGAAATGAGGGTGTGGTCGTGGAATGCACTGAACTTGCACCTGGAGGCACCACTGTATCTGTTGAAAGTGCGAATTTGGCCCTCGGAGGGGGGGTTGGGGGGGTGGGGGGGGTGCTTGCCGGCTTTAGCGGGAGATTGTAAATGTTGTGGCTGGCCAGAGTCGGAGGAGATAAGGCTCACATTGTTTGAGGGCCAAGCCAAGTGAGCGTGTCTATTTGTCTTGACAGCCCGCGCTCGCTAATGAGAGCGCTCCGCTGTGTTTTGACTCGGCGACTTGAGTGCCTCTGACACACCTTGTTTCCCCCCCCCCCCCCCCCCCCGCAGCCATGAGGAGCGGAACGGGGGCTTCGGTGGTGAACGGCCGCTGGGCCGTGGACCCCCCGGGGGAATACCGGGCGGGCGGGACTACCTTCACGTACGCCCGACCCCGAGCGCAGGCGGAGGTGGAAGACGAGCGAGGGGAGTCCCTCAGGGCGCCCGGGCCCACCAGCACGCAGCTGCAGCTCTATGTGAGTATGCGTCCGAGGCATCCCGACAAACGCCACCCGAACTGTTCGACGTCATAAAAAAAAAAGCAGTTTTCAAAAGCGCGCATGGCCACAGGCTGAGCTCAAGATCTTGGTGCAAGACAACATTGTGTCAGCATGAGAGCGGGATTAGAGCAGATATCTGGAGACCGGCAAACGCGGGGCGGCTCATAACGACGTTTAACCTCGGGCTAAGATTTTATTAAAGAAAGGGGACTCATCAGCGGATTTGCCTGCAGTCACTTGAGGGCAGGAGATGGTAAAAAGTGCAAAACAAACGCTCACACACATCCGCTTCAATAGCCTGATTTTGGCGCACTCATTTTAAGTACTGGAGCTGAGGCAAAGAAAGACGACGTTATTCTCGATATGACGTCGTGCTACTATGGCAATAAAGTTACGGGCCGAACGAGTCGCGACACGATGTCTGGTAGGCCCGATTGCACGGGAGGCTGTGTGCAAAAAGCCTTAACGTGGATAAAACAACTTTAGCTTGCGATGTGAGTGGCTGGATGCGGTGAAAACATTTCCAGATGGGTGAAAATTCAACATCTCTGCGTGGGCGGTGCCACTTGGCAAACGCAAACTCTCCGCGCTCCAAATGGAAATCAGAGCCTTCTTATTAGGATTCATCGTGACGGGAGCATGACTTCCTGCACATGCTGTACTTTTCTCTTCACGGCAACGCGCACGCACACACAAACACACATCACTGACAGATTTTACATATATATATATATATATATATATGTAAATAAAATAGCCCATTAAAAGGGGAACCCCCGCTGAGTTATGTTTAGATGACCTTGGCCCCATTGTAAGTGTTGTCGGGCAGTCGGAGTAAGCTTCACGTGCTGCAGGCATGCACACAATCTGCAGCTGATCAGCGGCGCACTTTCATCTACTCAAGACGGACGGTGGCATTTACAAGCGAGATCCTTTTAGCACGCAGATTGCTGGAAACGCGAGCCATTATTTTGAGAAAAAAAGTCGTCCATTGTATGGAAATTGTCTTTTGTTTTTTATTTGATGAAAACAACTTGAATGCTGCGACCCGGTTCGATGTGCTGCTCCTTGTGGCGGTCCCGCCTTGGCCACCGGGAGGCAGTCCCGTGTAAAACAAAGTACATGCAGACACAATTGGAGAAGAATAGCACTTGTTTTTTTTTTCTACTACTGTAGTGACTCAGTAAAAGCTGTCATACGAGTCGTTTTTTTTTTGCAGAGGATCAAGAATACATGCCCGTCAGTATTGTGAAATTATCTGCCTACATGTGATCGTGTTGTGACAGTTGGCTCGCCTGGTGTTTGCGCAGATCATTTTCCACCAGCAGAACCCGGGCATCGACTACGAGTTCTACATCCCCGTGGCGAAAACGGAGGGAGAGACGCCCGCCAGTGAGGG
Organism: Filicampus tigris; assembly: GCF_054856515.1. Lineage (NCBI taxonomy): Eukaryota > Metazoa > Chordata > Actinopteri > Syngnathiformes > Syngnathidae > Filicampus > Filicampus tigris. Next base: position 3,041,775 of record NC_141224.1, on the reverse strand, counting down.
GCAGCACCAGGGGAGGGCGCCCCTTCGCGCTCGCACGGCGCAGAACGGTAACTGCGACGATCCTCGCAAAAAATGTCACAAAAGTATGTATATTTTGAATGTTATAATCTAAATAGAAGAGTCCTTAGTAGTCAAAAAGTACTCGTAGTATATCAAAAACACATATTATTAATAAACGGTCATTACAAAGGCAATTTTAAAAGAATGATGTCATAATTGTTTTCAAGCCTTTACTTCTTTAGCAAAGCTATTATTTTCAAGAAAAAATATGTCTTTCTCGTCTCCTCCTGAACGTCCTTCCTGTCTGTCGTCCTCGTGCGCAGGCGTCCTCAGCGTGTCCATCCAAGAGCCTCCACCTGCCGCCGCCGCCGCCGCTCCTCCTCCTCCTCCTCCCCCTCCTCGTTCCATCCCGTCTTTCTCCTCCTCCTCTCTGTTCGCGCCCCCGCCGTCGGAACGCTGGGCCGCCGACAGGTCGCCAGCCCGGGCCTCGGCGCCCAATCGGAACGCTCGCATCCCGCCTCGCACCGACCTGCCGCTGGACACGCAGCCGCCGTTCGTGTGGAGGAGGGGCTCGCTGACGTCGTGCTCCGCCTCCTGTGGCAAAGGTCAGACGCCCGCACCTCATGTCGACTAGCGGGCCAACGCCTCAAAGCAGATGTCGTAGAAGGAAGATGCTAGCGCCGCGGCGCCTTGAGATGCGAGTCACCCGACCGTTGAGATTTTCACGATAGCCATCGTTTGGACGATTCTTTTTTTTTTTTTTTTTCTTTTGCCTTGCGAACTTAAAAACTTGAGATGCGAGCGCCGTGTGGTGGCAGTGAATTCAAATCGCCTCGCTCCACAATAAGCAGCGCTTTGGCATATAGCACTGCTCTTCAAAAAAAGAGGCTTGAAGCTGTCTAATACACTCCCAGCTGACGGGTAGTTGAGAAAAAACACATGATGTATTGACCGTATCAATCAATCAGGCTTTCTTTATAGAGCGCTTTTCATACCCAAGAATGCAACTCAAGTACTTCACATGATTAAAATCCGCCCACCACCCACAAGGGCGCAACCAGACACAAGATCAAAGACAGCAAAGAAGGAGCGGAGGACGCAGCACTGCGCCGGGCTAAAACAAACACTTGCATCCGCTAGTTTAATGCTAGTTTAATAGGAAACACGTACATAGCCCTTCATATTTGAACATAAACAGTACAGCAACACATAGAGACTTTCTTTATAATAGTACTCGCTCTCATATATTATTTATCCTCTGCGAAGAGCTGAGATAGTAAGTGTACTATACTGTAAAACATCCATGTACAATGTCTGCATTTGTCTGTCTTTTACCGCCTCAAGGTGGCCAAGGCGAGCACAGAAAATGTGAACAAAACTGTTGAATTCTTTTAAATTCTATTTATGTTTTTATGTCATGACTGCACGTTTTTAAGAAGTCCGACATTTAGGAGGATCATCAGTCCTCATTCAAAATGCACATTACAACAACGCTGTTTTGGGTGAGGGAAAGGCTCTGATGGATGAATGGCATGATTTGAGATAAGAATGCTTTGAGTTGCGAGTGTGGTCACGGAACGACGTTGTTTCCTATGTCAAGGCGGCACTGGATTCAAAACAGCCCAGCTCACGTCGAGCGTCAAACTGATTCGTTTGAAATCATGTGCTGTGTCTCCCTCGTGTGGCTGCCTTGTGCAAGTACAAGTACGCGTCTCACACTCGCTTTCCTCCCACAGGGCATCAATATCGAGAGATCATCTGCATTGATCGCCACACAAATGAGGAAGTGCCCGAGAGGAAATGCAACTCTGCCACTAAACCGGTACCGGATGAGGAGCCTTGCAATACGCACGCCTGTCCGCCATTGTGAGCAAAGATGCACACGCACCCACGCACAATGTTAATGTTTAATGTTGTGTGACTGTTGGAGTCGAGTTGCGTGTTAGTGACGCCGGCGCGTTTGGTCTTTCTCCCCGCGTGGTGCGATCAGCTGGGAGGCGAGCGCCTGGTCGGAGTGCAGCGTGTCGTGCGGGCCCGGCGCGCAGCAGCGCCAGCTGCAGTGCCGGCAGAGTTTTGGCAACCGCTCCACCATGGTCCACCCCCAGCGCTGCGCCGGACTGGTCCCGCCCGAGTCCACGCAGGCCTGCCGGCTGCAGCTCTGCTCCCACTGGGAGGTCGGCTCCGACTGGAGCACGGTAACGTACCCCAAAAAAAGATTATATACACATTCACCTACCCCAAAAAAGAAATACAAATCCACCGCTTCGGCCGCGGCGCTCTTGGAAGGAAAATGTCACCGTTTTGCCTTGGATTCAATTAGTGCAGCACTTCATCAGCTGTAATTGGGGGAACGTACGTGGGGGGTTAAATGTTTCAATTAGACCATCACGCAGAAAAGAACTTCTTTGATCCCACAGCAGGGAATGTATTTATTACAATAATGCAAAAAGAAGAAAAACAACCCAAAAAGTCAATAGAGACAAAAAAAAACGACAAATAAAATAGCTGAAGAATAATTGAGAAATACTTTACAGGGTAACGCACTGGGCATATTGCATTTTATTAGGCTGTTGGCTCACTATATGAGCCAATAGAACGAGATGAATTATTCCAGGCAATCATCCATAAAACGAATGATCAATTATAAGTGTCGCTAAGTACTTGTACATCAAGTACATGACAGTCATGCAGGATTATCATGACGCATGTTGCGGGGCTAGGATTGAAAAAAAAAAATCCTGTCAATTATAACCTAATTATTCATTATTCATAACGTAAATAAAAAATTAAAAAAACATATTTTGAAATTTAAAAATGGAACCCTCTCCAAAAAAAAGCTTGGAAATAAAGCTAAGTAATATACTGTACATGATGTAAAAATATTACAGATGAAAATGGGACTAAATTATTTTCTAATCCATACATAATTGATAGCCTGTACGTATAACATATTCTTTTAAGTGTGAGTAGAGTATTAAAGTATTCTATGGTATATTTGTTTCGATACAGTACAGTGTTTCACTTTACATGATTCTTTCATATGCGATTGGCTGGTATAGGTCACATGGTGCCTAGCATGATGCATACTGTGTGGAAAGGGTCACGCAAAAATATCTGTATGTATCTAATCATCTCTAGTTGAAATTTGTCATTTTGTTTTTGTCACATTCCATCAATGGAATGCTGCGCCATTGCTGTGCTCACCTTGCCTGACCACCGGGTGGCAGTACAGGACAAATAAACAGCTGCACTTTTCATTGAGGCCTTGTTCGGAATCCCACGAGGCAATCCCGCCTCCATGCAACAGCCAATCGTGTTGTGAAAATCCTGCCTCGACCTCAAGTGGGATTCATAAAGCTTCTTTGAGTTAGTCGTCTACACGGAGGATAAAGAATGTATGACTGAGGCGTGAAGAGTGAGTCGGGTCACTCCTATTTCAAGGCGTCACTGTGTTTAATTCTGCTTTGTTCATTGCATGCGTGCGCGTGTGCGTCCAGTGCTCGGTGGACTGCGGCGTGGGCAAGAGGACGAGGAGCGTGCGTTGCGTGAGCGACCAAGGCAGCGTGGTGAACGACGTGGAGTGCAGCTCGCGGGCTCGGCCGCTGGGCAGCGAGGAGTGCAACATGGGCCCGTGCGTCACCAACTGGTACTCGTCCGCTTGGTCCGCCTCTGTGAGTGTCCCGCTAGCCGCCGCCCGCGAGGCCTCCAAATGCTGCTGGGTAACGCGCCGTCCGCTCCGCTTGTCCCAAGTGCTCGGCGCGCTGCGGGCCCGGCGTGCAGAAGCGGGAGGTGGTGTGCCTGACCCGAGGAGGAGCGCGAGAGGGCGAGGGAGCCGGCGCCTGCGTCGGCGAGAAGCCGGCCGAGCTCAAAGCTTGCAACGGGGGTCCCTGCGTGCCCGTCGCCAGTTGGTACAGCAGCCCGTGGACGCAGGTAACAATGCCAAAGCGCCGTCGTCTGTTGAATTCATCGAGCGTAATTCAAGGAGACATTTGACGCATTGCTTTTCACAATTCAAAAGTTCTCGCTAGGGGTTGAACGACTTGGGGGTTAGGATCCGGGCCAACCCGTGAAGAGCAAAAATCTGCCTGTACTAGTTGATGGCATTGGGGGAAAAAAAAACTACTGCAAAAACTGTTTTTCCATATGTCTGTCCTGTACTGCCCCCTGGTGGCGAAGACAAGCAAGAAAGTGTGACAAAAACCTTTTATGTCCAAGTCACTTTTTTTTTTTTTCGAGCGCATCACATTATTGAGAGGTTTTCATTGTTTTTTGTTTTTAAGTTTGACCTCTAAAAGATTGCGCAATACACATTTTGCCATGTGTTGACAATGACATTGATTGGCTATGACTTTTCGGGGAATGAAAAAAAATCCACTTGTTTTTCAACCTAACCCTTAAATCATAAATATTACTATATCTTTTATTATTATTATGAAATTCTGATGTGCCACAGAAAAAATGAAGGCAGATTTAGCATCAGCACAAAAAAAAAAAAATCACCTAGAAAAGTTTACTTCCATCTCTGATTACAAATTAATAATAATAATAATAATAATAGTATAAATGTGTTGAGAAATATTATCGGAGAACGTGAAAGGTAGCAATATGGATGTGGGTGCGAGAGTACTCCAGAGACCTACTATTTGATTACAACCAATCAAAATGTCCCCTTTAAATCTCTTCTGCACTGTTCAGACTTTCTGCATGAATTTTGCATTCTGAGCAAGTGACGTTTGGTGTTCCAGTGCAACGTCCGATGCGGGAACGGAACCCAGCGCCGGGACGTCATTTGCGTCCAGAAGACGGGCAACGATTTCGCGGCCGTGCCCTCGGCCGAATGCGCTCACATGGACAAACCGGCCGGCGTGCAGGAGTGCGAGATGGGCGATTGCCCGCCGCGCTGGTTCACCACCGAGTGGAGCGCGGTGAGACGCAAAACACGCTCACGGGACGCCACGGGGGCCGCTCGCACTGTCGCCAACGTGCTTTGCTTTGTCGTTGCCGTCAGTGCTCTCGCTCGTGCGGGAAAGGCCTCCAGATGAGGGAGGTCCGCTGTCTGACTGCGGACAAGAGGCACAGCCACAATTGCGACGCCGACATCAAGCCTGAACAGGAACAGAGCTGCAACACCATCCCATGCAGTCCGCAAGTCACAGGTTGGACCGCGCGCACAGCCGCACGCGTCTGCACACAACGCTCACTCACATTTAGCCATCGTTGTTTGGAAATAGAACTGGGGTGAAAAACTTCAAAGCTGGAGGGGCGAACAATATACAAGATATTTCGTTTTTCATCATACAAAGTACACTTTAGTCAATTTTAGGGGTTTGTAGAAAATGAATTAAAATAAACATTTTTGTTGTTTTTTTTTTTTTTTTTCAAAATGATTTTTAATATTGTTTGTTTTGATTAATGAAGGGGCCACTCGCAGGCCGCCAGTTGTCCATCCATGAAATAAAGGGAACATGATAGTGAAAAGCTTTTTCAGAGCAAATCCACTGCAGACCTGCTTCTCGCCAGAAGAGGTCACTATAACTGACTCGGAAAGAAAAGAACCCGTTTTCCTAACAATGAGTTCAAGATGTTGAGTGCCTCACAAAAGCCGCACTCCCATCACCACCATTCGGGCTTTCGGTGTTTTTACTTGTAAATAGTGGTTTGGACTTTTTGCTTTAATCGATTCCACCTGTGCTATATTTTGACCACGCCAGTGGTTTTTGAGCAGGTTAAAAAGAACCCAACAGCATATTTCTGAATACCCCCCCCCCCTCCCCTTTTTTTGTTTTTGAACCACAGACGAGAACTGCAGGGACAGACGGCACAACTGCGTGATGGTGGTGCAGGCCAGGCTGTGCGTCTACGCCTACTACAAGACGGCGTGCTGCGCCTCGTGCACGCACAACGCAGCGCTGCGTGCCAAGAGACACTGACGGACCAGTCGCAGGCAGGCCGCCCCCCCCCCCCGAGTGCAGCAAGTTCAAGTTCCACAACCCCCCCCTCCTTCTCCACGGACAGCCCAGAGTAGATCATTCACCTGTTGTCAATAACATTTAGTGCTTTGGTCTTGAGTTGCGGCAAAAAGGCGTGAAAGCCGCCGCTTCTCTCTGCACTCACTTGTTAGGTGGCCGTATTTCGCCCGTCTTGCGTCAGCCCAAGCGCACAGGCCACATAGGAGCACGTGATTTCTGCTCATTTTTTGAAAGCGCGCTGCTCACAGAGTATGAAATTGTTTTCAAGCAGCTGTTTTTGTTGTTTGTTTTAAAAAATCCTCCTTACCTTAAACAGACAGCAATTGATACGTACCTCCAAGTCCAAGGGCTCAACTTTTGATGACGGTGGGTCCTAATTTTTTTTTTTTATCACACAAGGCTCTCTGCGCGCATTTGCCAATTTGGCTGACCGGTCCCCGCCTAACTGTGCTCCTTGGGAATGCGTCCAGCGGGAGTGACATTTTGGTGCTAGAAAGTCGGTCTAAATGTATGCTTGCTCAGGCCATGTCTAAATACTGGCGGTGAATTTGATCGGTGCAGACAGATTCTGAGCTATGTATGTCAGACATATTTCATTCCGAAATATGGGAACAGTGGACATCAAACCCTCTGAATTGTTGTATTATTTTTTTAAAATCATCCCACTGGGTGGCACAGCTACGGAGGGGGCACACATACGATCGGCTCGGGTGGGAGGGATGCAAGCGCTCACTTCACAGCGCAGACGTGCTTCCGCAAGTGAAAGGAGCCACTTTGGTTCAAGTCCGCTGTGACCGCTCCCACAGCGGCGCAGCCCTCCCTCTCGCAGTGCTGCCATCTTGCACTTGTATGCAAAATTACCAGCATTGGCTCTAACCCGCCTTTGCGCAGAGGCAAGGCACGCGCCGCGCCGGTTTTACGCCGGTCACGAAAATAGAGGCCCAGAAGGACAACTGAAAAAATGTGCATCGTGCAGGGCATAATGGAGCGTTTCTACTTTTTGTATTTGTCCACACTGCAGCCTCTCTACGGTCAAAAAGCCAAGGTTTTCTGTTGTATTTGTTTGCCAAAAATATTCCCTTTAAGTGCCCTTTTTCGCAAAAAAAGAGAAACCAAAGGAGGCAGTGAATGACCAAATATGTTTGAGGGTAACCATGCAAAAAGTCCCATGTGGTCCCACGGCAAAGGTGATGTCACTCGGCTCGGTTTCGATCAAGCCAATTCTCGTCGTGGTTATTCGCCGTGTCCGATTCCAACAACAGTCCACACTTCACAAAAGTGTCATTATGCGAGTGATTCGAGACATCCTCGTCCCGCCTAGTCGTGACAGTAAATATTGAGCACAATGTGATGATCAACTGTATATACTGGATGTGTGTGAGGACCCTCATGGTTTAAGCGCCCCCCCCCCCCCCACACTTTTTTTTGTTTACCTCTCACAGCACAAAATCAGCACACACACTCCCCCTTGTAAGGTGAGGGATCTGTATATTATGTATGTTTTTCATGTGGATAAGATGTGTTGAACATAGTAGGCGCTTATATTTTTTAACTGAGTATAGTTGTTGTTGTTGTTGTTGTCGTAGACTGAATCGATTCACATCTAACTGGCATGTACCCAACTTGATGAAGAGAATCCCGATGCTTTTCTGTTCATTCGTGTGCTTCCAAATCTTGTCTCCCTTGTAGTGACTTTTGATATATGAAAAAAAAAAAAGGATAGTAATTTATCTGTATCAAAGAACATGTACCAGTAATTTATTTTTTGGCTGTGTTTCTCTCTCTAGCAACCACCAGATGTTTATTATAAACGCACCTTTTGTTCTTGTACGCACGCACACACACACACACACACACACACAACTCATAGTACACAAAAACATCACGACAAATTTACTATCCCAACGCTAAGCGAACTCAATAAAACTGAAACAACGGATGAATGGAAAATTGTGTTCATTCTCAGAGGGAAAAAAAAAAGGGAAGTTACCGTCAGTAGGTGGCGCCATTGAGTCATATGTTACCATTCATCAGCGTTTCTCAAGCTTATCTAGGAAAATAAGGCAAGTTAGCTAAACCCCCATTGAATGGGCAATTTACTCCTTGCTGAACCGAACATGTTTTTGGAATGTGGGCTAGAGACCTCGCAAACCTCACCTCGGAGGATTCGCATGAACCTCTCACTTGTGAGCCACGTGCTGCCCATAAAATGCCTTGTTCTATTTGAAGCTAAAATTGTTCCCGAAGCTCCCACTTTAAGAAGCGCTGATCGATTGTTTTGTCAACGTGCCGCCTGCCTGCAGGACTTCTCGTGCTCTCGGTTGATCCGAACTGCAGCTGGACTCTTTTCTTTCTTCTCAATCCGAGCAACCTGCTGGACTTGCCACTCAACACAAATTCCTTGCAAAGGGAGACACAGGGCCAAGTAGACCAAGGTGGGCTCATCTGCTTCGCGTCTCGTGTCTTCCACTTCTTCATTCTGAATTGCTCATGTCAAATATGATCGAGGCTCCGATGCATTTTGTCGACGGACTGCATTTGCACCAGCAAAATAACACCTCCCACGTGTTTTAAATAATAAAGGGTTGCTCGGAAAAAAAAATGCTAAGAAACCCTTTATTCAAAAACATAAGCTTGCTTGAAAACTTGAAACTGAACCTATAACTAAGCTGAATTGATTAATAACCTAACTTAAGACCACACCCCCACCTTCACTTGACAAATGTTCACTTTGGGCGCCAAGCGCCTCTGCTTGTTCATTTAATAACAAAAGGATTCCTGTCTCACTTTATCGCAGGCCCGCTTTCCCAAATATAAACTCGGGAGCTAAAATGGGCTGCGGGTCATTTTTTATTGGGTCGTCGATCGTCACAGTAAAAATGATGCGCGCGACTTTATTGATTACCGAGCAGCCGACTGCCGACGCCATTTCACGTCAAAGGGCTTGTTTGTGCCAGTAAATTCATGTCGGCCGTGACGTTTACTTCCATTACTTTGATCTATGTTATATTTTGGTCAGGCTGTGAGCCTAATCTGGGTCTTGAGCTGAAAACGTGTGGGCATGGCCCGCTCTCAGGTTTTTGGAGCACTTCCTATTCTGTTTCTGGCATCTTCGTTGTTGCAAAAGAAAAAAAAAATGCATTTGAAAGTTCCTAACTTGGGGCGAGTACGTCTTCCTCACAGTTCTGGACCTGCTTCCCTTGAATTGATTGAGGTGACTGCTGACAATTGTTATCCGCTCATAGTCGGCCAAATGTTTAGCAAGTCATCAGACGGATGGCGCTTCACAGTGCGGATGGACAATGACCCCAAGCATACTGTGAAAGCAGCCCAAACGTTTTTGATTAAAGCGAATAAGTGGGACGTTAAGTAATGGCCAAGCCAATCACCTGACCTGAATCCTATCGAGCATGCATTTCGCTTGCCGACAACAAACTAACAGCCCGGGAGTGAAGACAGTTGCAGTCGAGGCCTGGCAGAGCATCAGCAGGGCTGAAATCCAGCGTCTGCTGAGGTCGTGCAGTGTTCCACTAATGAAGGATTTGCAATCAATTCCAAAGTTGGATTAATGAGTGCTCGTTTGTCCTATTATTTTTTGGGGTCCCTGAAATATCAAGAGTTGTCCTGACCTCAAATGTGATGTTCGCCGTCCAAGTTGCAAACAATCGCCCACTTTACTGGAAGATCTTCAACCGATGATGACTCAGCAGTTTTGTCCCGCTTTTCCTGTGCAGTCACATGGTGCCACCTAGCAGCCCCCCCCCCATTAGCGTCCTTGTAGTAGTGCGTGCATGCCTTCTTCGTGTTGACTCTTGGCCGCGTGGGAAGATTCCACAGCTCCGGTGGCGTGCGGCCTTCCCCGCTTGCATGCGGGCAACGTCCTCAAGGCGCTTGGTGCGGGGATTTGCGTGCCTTTGCCCGGTGCCGCCAGATGCCCCCGGTGTGGTGAGATACATGCGAGTGTGTGTGTGTGTGTGTGTGTGTGTGTGTGTGTGTGCACTGTGTATATGTGGCAAGGTTGCTTGCTCACAGAGGGTACGAGGCATGGCAGGCAGATGGTGACCTTTAGGTTTCGTCAATTACCCTGAACCCTGCGACTTGCTTTTTCCCCCCTTCTTCTTCTTCTTCTTTGAAACCAACACGCGCGCATGCGTCAGGTTAGCTGGGCTAACGTGGCCTTGCTCCCATTGAGTGAAACAGCACAACTGAGTGAAAAGTAGGCCAACTCCTTCCACCATCCACCTCCTCCCCTTCCGTCATTACTCGGAGTGGGCGTGAGCGTGATTTCGCTCTCCGGCGTGAGCGGCAGCTGTAGCCGGTCGTTGCGTCTGGGGCGCGCATCGGAAGCGTACATATAGCGCCCCCCCCCCCCCCCCCCGGCCCCCTTCCTCCACCTCCAATCCGCCTCACGCCTATGTTGCTTTATTCATCTGAATGTAGTGATAGATAGATGTGTAGTACAGTTATTTGTAAAATTAGTCGGAAGTATATTATTGCCAATAGTATATAATGGTGTTGATAGATTGTAACACATTAATCTGTGAAACATTTGCTGGTATGTATAATATGTAATTCAAGACAGATGTAAATGTATTAATGATAGTCTCATTTCAACGACGAGTGCAAATTGAGAAGTATAAATTTGGATAATAGTGTAACACTGGATAGTATACACATTACAATGACAATCAAGAATAAAGAGCACTGTGGAAGGCCTGGTCCACCATTAGAGTTGTAATTTGCTCATTCGTCCTATAAATTCAGTTTATACAAGTCATAGTGACTGTTGTGAAAAATCCTTACAAAAATAAAGATAGTGATGACTTTTGTACAGTATTGTAACTAGAGCAACGGTGGCGTTTAGAGCCAAAGAGATGAGTATTGTGCCCATGTCCCTTTTTCATGTCCCTGGCAAAATATTTTGACAGCAGTCCCGGAACACCTCGACTAGGATTCTTGTCTAAAAGTGGGTCGCGGGGTGGCGGTAGTTATGAATCGCTGTTCTAAGCTTTTACATTGTCACCAAGACCCAAGATTGTCGTTGTTCGTATGATCGTACTTTGTTGTTTCACACAGAAATAGTCGTACGAAAGGGAGCGTCTAGTTTCAGCACCAAGGCCAGGGCTCCAGGCAAGAACAATAGGCGTCCACACCAAGGGAACGTCTACAAATGCAAACTCGGAAATTTAAGTAAGATATCTTCCAAAAATATATAATTGGTATTACTTGGATGGAAATGTAACAGTATTTTGTTTTTCGCTTTTATTGGTGGGAATTAAGCATTACAAAGAGCCGCGGTGCGTGTATTTCGTGTAAAGGTGTGTGCAATTTGTGGACGGTTCCCGGAGCTACGTCACGATGAGGGGGTGGGGCAGCTGGAGGGAGAGCGAAGACACCACACGAGGATGTGAAAGCGAAGCGAAGGCAGGCAGGCAGGCAGGCAGGCAGGCAGGCAGGCAGCCGTCGGACGGGGAGACGCAAACGGACACCCCAGCCACAAATTTTCACCCTCAACAACAACAAAAAAGAACCGAAGCAGAACTGCTCGGAACAGTCACGACGAGCCTTGACAAAGGAGGAGACAGAAGCCCTCTTCTTCTTCTTTTTTTGTCCTCTTTTCTTTTCTTTTCACGAGCAGCAATTAAGCCTTTGCGCCCGCCATTTAGTTTGTCAGCACGTCGTCAAAGTGAAAACAAGCTAGCTCCAGGAAGTCGGCGCTTTTGCTTTTATTTAGCTTCCCCCCCCCCCCCCCCTCCCATTCTCTTGACTTCTTGTCAAGTGTTTGCCACTTTATACCATTAGTTGCCCAGAATAGGGTTCCTCTGGGATTATTTATTTATTTTGTAAAGAGACAACTTGTCGTATCCGAGGAGGAGGAGGCACAAAGAGGAGAGGAGAGAAGAGGAGAGGAGAGCAGAGCAAGCACCTCACAGAGGAAGACGACCACACGAGCAGCCCTCTTTTTTGGCTGTGTGACAAGCTTCACCTGCAAGAGGTAAGACTTGAAACCTGGCTTTTCCCTCCATCGTGTGTGTGTGTGTGTGTGTGTGTGTATTAGAAGGGAGGGTGGGGGGCGGACAAAGAGCAAAGGCAGAACCCCCCGCCCCCCTATGACATCCGTGTTGTAACCTCCAGCTGCCTAAACAAAGAAGCCCGTCCGATGCAATCATGTTGTTCTCCTTTCTGCACTTGTAGGCATCCCCACGGCTGCTTTCTCCCAAAAAAGGTAAAACACGCACGCGCACGCTTGCCACCTTGTCTCATCGCCCCCCCCCCCCCATTCATGTTCTTTTGATCGAAGGGAAACAGTGCCATTATTGTTTTTTGATTGGCTCATTAAAAATTTGCATAATTGTTCAGCAGAAGCTGTGCTCGGGCTCTTTGTCATAAGGCGCACAACTCGCACACAATCGCGACTCAGTCGTGTGCATTTTCAAGATCCAGCGAGATATTTCATGACTATTTACAAAACATTTCAGCACTAAAAACCTGCGCCTCAAAATAAAACGTGCTAGATAATGAAACCTTTTGAGATATTTCTGCACATGTTTTTATAAGCCAAAGTGTCCAACCTTGAAAAAAAATAAGATTTCCTTTTTGAGTACATGCTAAAGCTAGTGGCAATGTAGGCAATGAATAACCCCCCCCCCCCCCCCCAAAAAAAATCTCTTCTTTGTAATCGATGGCAGGACAGGACTCCAGCAAGAGGCTCAGCATACAGCCTTGGGAGGGGGGTGGGTGGGGGGCGCTCCGGCGTTGAAGTGCGGTCGCCCCAAGCCCACAAAGGAAAGGCCAAAAGTCTGAACGTGAGGCAGATGTTCGAGCCGCTAATTCACCGTCCAAAGTAATCACAAAGTTGTCTGCGATCCTTGGAGAGCACATTTTGAGGGACAGTCATTGACTTTTTTGACTTTATCACAGCGTTGCCCAAATATCCAGTCGGGACCAACATTGAGTCACTTTTCCTAGAGGCAATGAAGTCGAGCAGTAGAAAAAAAAAAAAAAAACAGTCTCTACTCTGTTGGAGATGACAGGTGAAAAGTCTTAATGTGATAGCGTCACTTATTTCAGTGGTTCTGGAACATTTGACACTAAATAGCACCTCAAGAAATCATCGTGACAACGTTAGAATACAGCAGCCGCAATTTTTAGCCCTTAAAAGTAGTGTACGTCTCTTTTTTAATGTTAACAGTTTGAACGTTAACACTGCGCTTATTGTTAGGGGGAAAAAAATGCACTTTTACAGTACAAAAGTATTTTACAGCTATGTTAGAAGTTTACTTGTGTGAATATTTAAAAACGAGCCGTTCTGAAAGATTAAATGTCCTGTATTTAAAAGTGAAATACACCTGGACTGAATGTTTTGAACTTGAAAACTTGAAAAAAAATTGAATTTTCATTTGAACTCCTTCACTACCAAAAACGTTTTTATATGTCTTTTCACATTCAATCCTAGGAACTTATTTATGTTTTTTCAATTTTTTTTTTTTTTTTTTAAACGTTTGGGTAAAAGAGGGTCTGAAAATGTCTGGCAGTGATTAATATGTTTGATTGTGTTCCACGTTTTAAAAGTTTTACATTTTATTAATTCAGTGATTCTTTTGCGTCCAAGTTGTGCTACACATGCAAACATTTGAGAATCACTCTTATTTCTTTCAGCATTTTATGACATTTTTTTTTTTTTTTTTTTAAAGCGCCTTCATCATGTCGGAATTTTTTGGGCTGCAACACGCCCCCCCCCCCCCCCCCCCCCCCAGCTTGACTTTGGACACCCACGAGACAGGTCATAACTTCCCATCTTTTCCATCATTTAGATCCATCAAGCGCCGGCCGCTCCGCCGCTGCTCGCCCCCCCCACCCCCTCCCCTCCCACGACCCCCCCGAACCCCCACCCCCACCCCACCCCGCTCCGTCCCGATGAAGGAGGCCGACGCCATCAAGCTGTTTGTGGGGCAGATTCCTCGGAATCTGGAGGAGAAGGACCTCAAGCCCATCTTTGAGCAGTTTGGCAAAATCTACGAGCTCACCGTCATAAAGGACAAATACACCGGCATGCACAAAGGTGAGTGCCGCACATGCCGTCGTACTGCCGGATAGATGTCGCCATGGAAACGGTCACTCCTCCTTTCGCTTCCTGCGCGGCTTGACAGCGAGAAAACACTCGGCAGACTCTTATGTAAAGATGCCAAGTCCAAGTTGAATCCAAATAGACGCTAGGCAAACTTGAGATGAACTGTGGAAAATACACACTGGCAGAGGGGCTCGATCGCGTGTGCGCACGCGTGGACTGTGTGTACGCGCGCGCGCGCGCGTGTGTGCGTGTGTGTTATGAAGCAGATTAGGCTGTATGCGCCAATCAGTGTAATGGGCCTGTAAGCCTGTGTGATACAAGAGGAAGAATCTGCTGTTTTCCGAATCCTCTCGGCCACAGTAAGCTCCTCTTAAAAGCCATGAGATGGACCGTAAGATGCTGGCGTGTGTGTGTGTGTGTGCGCGCGCGTGTCTTGTCTCTTGTTAACATACAGAGGAAGCTCCGAAGTGGAACAAGTTACGTTTCGTTTTTTTTAATATTACGCGTACAGACTCAAATCAGGCACTGACTTTTGAGTCCAAGGAGCATTCGACATCTTCCCTCAATGCCAAACATGGACTCAAAACGCACCACAGCAGTCGCACAAGATCCGAATCAAAGTTGTAATTTTCATCACAAAAAGCTGCTCAGTACTGCAAGTGGGTACCAAACTATAACAAGTCACGAGGGCTAGGTGATATGTCCTTAAAATAAAATCTCAAATACCCCCCCCCCAAAAAAAAAAATTTCCATCCATTTTCTCCCTTGATATATTTTCATCAAACATTTTCCATTTTTGACAATTTAACATCAATGAATGAATTAACAAAAACATTTCTGCTGGGTTGATGAATTACGTAAAAACAAAACTGCGGCTGAACATTAGATGAATACAAATTGCTGCTTTTGAACCAAAGTCCGTGAAAATGTGAACCGAGTCCTGGCGCCCGCTTACATCGTCTTTCGTTTCGGCACACTTTGCAGCCAACTGTTGTCTGACGCTGCAAATGTGATCCAATTCCAAATAACTGACACCCCCGCACCCATCAAATAACGATTTATCGATTCAAACGTTACATTTACGACTACGATTTTCAAAGTAGAAGCACATGTCGGATTTTGATTGACATAATCAATCGGCTTTCAGGAAGGCTCCAGAAATCAGAATCTTAACTGCTGAGATGCTGAAATCGGAGGTTTTGGACAAGTTACCGATTAATTGATGACCAAAATAGTTGTGATTAATCTATAAAATTTTGCACCTGTAATGCTAGAAAAAAAAGTTGTGCGAGTTATTTGACGGTAACTTCCACGGGATCCTTTCGTTCACTAAGTTCACTCTTAGCCCGAGCGAGTTTGCCGCCGCCGTCTAAAATGGGGTCTCGTGCCGTTTTGACCGAGCCATCTGGCCGGCCTGTTCGGGCGCATTCCACTGTGTGGCTTCCACTGTCGTCCGTGACGTGCCCCGCCTCACCCCACCCCTCATCCCAATCATGGCGTCTCGTCTTCCTTTTTTCCGTCAGCCTGTTACCGGGATGCTAACCTGCTGCTAATCTTGTTGTCTTAGTGCTGGTGACAGGTGTAGTAAACGGCTCCGGCCAGCCTCCCTCACACACACAGACGCAGGTACAGCCCATAGGCAAGCAGCGGGTGCGGGGGGGGCGGGGGGTTGTCAGGGCGGGGCGGGGTCTCGTGTATTTGGAGTGATCGTGAGGCATGCCCAGTGGTTGGTCTATGCGGCCGGCGTAGACGTGAGTGAGTGCGCGGCGCCGGCGAGGCCTTGTTAGCCCCCCCCCGCGCCCCCCCCCGCGCACACGTCTGCGGTGCTGTGGTGTGTGCTGACTCGTGCCGTGCCGTGCCGTTCTCAACTGTGACGTGCCGTGGAGTGTCCTCTGCTCTCAAGTGCATCATCATGCTGTTCTTAGGTATCGTTGCAGTGCATGAATATTCATATCTGTAAACCTCTCGCCCCCCCCGCCCCCCACTCTCTCGCACAATCATTCTTGGCAGCTGACAAGTCATCAGGGAGGGAAAATCAGTAGGAGTCATTCAATGATTTCAAATGGTGGCCTCCTATGTACTCTATGTGTGTAGTGAAGGAGGAGGTTTTTTTGGGGGGGGGGGGGGGGGGGGGGGTACAGAGACTCCAATAGAGAGTGATGAATATTTGAGCCTCCCCCTGAGCCACTATACATCCCCTCCCCTCCCTTCTGGCTGCTCACTGGTTGTCTCCTGTGACAGGATGTGCTTTTCTGACGTACTGCGCGAGGGAGTCTGCACTGAAAGCCCAGAGCGCCCTTCACGAGCAGAAAACGCTACCGGGGGTAAGTGCGCCTCGCGCTGGCCGCTCTTCATGCCTGCGCGCTACAAACTTGGGACAGCTCCGGTTGTCTTCCTAGTCAATAAGAAGAAGAAGCTCCCCGAGTGTTGGGAAGCTGTTCCGACGCAGTCATTAGGAACTTCCTGGTTAATGATGCAAAAACTGCACAAGGAGTTAATCCGTGCAACAGTTTGGGTTGGGAATTGTAACTGTGTAACTCACTATAGAGTTTTAAAAAAAAAAAAAAAATGGATGAATGCAAGATGATGAAACAGTGGTACACATAATGCAAAATTGTCTGTGGATGTGTGCGGGTATGTGTACGTACCAAAATCTGGCAACTGGAATCCTTCTCGGTCAGCTTCTAATTTGTCCAAAAAATTCCCATCGGACGATGCATTTGGGTTCCGATATCTTTTTGGTGCTGTCATTTTGAAGAGTGGCTGTGTGCAGTTGGACATATAGAAAGTAACTCTCCAAAAGAGATGGGATCATTAAAAAAAAAAAAAAAAAAAAAATGAAAGTGCATTAACTTAATGCCAAAACACCTTGGAAATTGCCACTAATGTTATGATTAGACTTTTGGAACGCCAATCAGTGAATTAAAAAACCAAACAAAGAGAAAGCGATCACCGATCCAATCAGAAGATGGGCCGGCCTATCTGATCTATTGAAACAACTTGTTTCTTCCCTGTACAGTGGAACCGCCGCTATTCGTCGGGATTGGGAGCAACCCGGCCCACAAATTCGCCACAATTCGCATGTAATTGATGCCAATTGAAATGCTTTGGGGGGAAAAAAGTAGCACTTAAACCCTAAAAATTCTCCCAAAAATGCTTATAAACATTCAGTACACGGAAAATCCTTCAAAACTTTGAAATTATAAATTGAGAAACCTTGGATTATAAATGATGCAGCACAGAACATTCCTGGAGTGAACGAGTGTGTCCTTGCAGTCATGTCCTATTTTGCGGCTCCGATCAATGATGTCATTGATTGATCGACAAATCTTGATATTACGACCGATTTTGATCACGCGCAAAATATCCTGAGAATCTGAAATCTGATGTGCACAATTCAAAGTTCAACAACAACTTTCAACAATTCAACTGTCAAAATAGATGCCACTCATTTGAGAATGGATTAGCCGCCGATTTATCGATTGCGCCTCTGACTATGTTGCACTCCGTTTCTGCGTGAAAACGGCGCCCTCGACGCCGTGTGCTCGTTGAAGTTGAGCCGCCATTGATAAGCGCGTGACCATCGCCGTCTCCATGCGGCCGCCGCTCTGCGTCCGTCGCTCCATCTCGGCCGCTAGCCGGCGGTGATAGCCGCCGCCTGGAGAGCGTGTGTAATGAATGCGGCCCTTCCCCTTTGTCTCGCTCGCCCGCTCGCTCCCTGGTGAGGGATGACGCGGCCGAGCACGCCGTTCATTATGGATGGAGCTCGGTGACTGTCTCATACGCTGTACTTCTCTGTCACTCCCTCGACGCCCTCCCCCCTCGCTGTTCTCTCTGACCTGATTTCCCGAGCGCTTAAAAAGGGATTTTACGCTAACTGTTTGAAAGAGTTTGCATTATTTTAACCTCGTTTTTTTTTGTTTTTTTTTTTCGGGGCTCCCGGCGCTGCGAGCGCGATGTGGAAAGCAGAGAGAGGTGACGTGGAAATCACGTGGCGTTCTCCTCCCTTATCGCAAGCTATTTGCGGCACTTACAGGAGAGAATGGCCGACGTGCATTTCGGATCCCCGAGCTGCCCTCAATCTCATTTTGGCCGCGTCGTTCCGCCGCTGATCACAGTTTGGCTTCCCGCAACTTCTCCGCTGGCAAGCGTGCTGATAAGATCTCGCTGGCAAAGTGGTTGGAGCGGCAATTGAAACGCTTTCGTAGGGGGGAGGGGGCAATATTCACGTGTACAATGTCATCCCTGCTTATTGTACTGCTCCAAATGTCAAATACCTGTCATTTCGAAAATAGGCAATTCATCCGTGCAGTTTCTTGCCCGCACTCACATCTATGGGCAGTTTAGTCCTAGATTTGCGATGCGGGAGTACTCCAAGCGGTACTCGGAGCTATGAGGCAAATGCGCCACCCGCTAATCCATCCTCCTCCCCGAAATATGCCAAGTAAATGAGTCACCGCAGCGCCAGCCGGGAAGAAAGAGTGCGTCAAAGACTGAGACTGTCCAAAGTTTGGGACCACACCACACTTAGTAAATAAAAGAAGCTCAAGTGCCGGCTACAAAGTACAACCTGCTTAAGTGGCACAACTGCTAGAAAGTAAACGTTGTGAGCTCATGCAATATAGCCGCCGTCCAGCAGTATTTAGAACAAATTGAAATCCCGTCACCTGTGCTCAAGGATGGACGCTGTCACCGGTGCACTCTGGATGGCCTTATTGAACAAAAGGAACAAAACAAGCATATTCACTCACGACCTGCCGTTTGCCAAAAGTGACACCAACGCTCAACACGCAGAGTGGCTAACGCTTTAGCTAGCTAACAGCCAGCCAAGACTGCACTCTCATTCGCAAAAGGCCCACCTTGAATTTATCCATCTACACCGCTTATTATTATTATTTTTATTATTATTATTATTATTGTTTTCGCCCCTATGCAACATACAATATGAAACTTTAGTGACTAGCTGCACTTTCATTTGTTTCGAATTTTCAATTGATTTTTTTTAATAGTACGAAACTCGTATACAAACCAAACCAAAAATGAAGACTCAGCACGAGGATGGGCGGTGGATATTCCAGCATAGTTTCAGCAAAGCACCTGAAGCCCAAGCTACCGGGTCGGTGTGAGACCCCTGCGGGTTGCCAGCTATGAGCGCGCACGCTTTCCGTCTCTGATTTCTGAATTACAGATACAAGGTGGGGCCAGACAGAGCCGCTGCCCCCAACACACACACACACACACACACCAAATATCATTTTACTCATGTAGTACTTTGTGGTCCTACTGACAGTTTGAACAAATGTGACAGTGATTTTTTTTTTTTTTTTTTAATTTAATTTGCAAACTTTCATTTGGGGCAGCCCTGCCGTACGTAAACCTCACAGGAGGCGTTTGACTTTCAGCCCCCGTATATCTCCATCCAAACTCCAATCCTTCTGTTGTCATTTCGGCGCGCCTTGGCTTGTCTCCACCTGTCACCTTTTTGACCGGATCGGGACCGTTTCTCCTCCTCGTCATCCCTCTGCCGCGTCCTTTTCCTCTGCTCCTCCTTCCGCCCTGGACGCTTTCCTCCCTTTTTATCTCCTTTTCCACTCAAATCCCCCTCTGTCCTCTGTTCATCTTCTGCCTTTATGTGGCGCTCTCTCTCGCGGGCGCCGGCGCAATCGGACTGAATGTTCCGCTCGCAAGCGTCCCGTTCACGGCCGCCTCCTTTCTTCTTTCAAATACCTCCGTGCGATCCCTTCATGCGCCTTTTCCCCCCTAATGTCCTTTACTCCTCTTTATACATTTTTCTCCCCCTCCTCCCCTGGCCGCGCACCGGCTCGCCCTCCTCGGATTCTCATTTCACAGTCATTTATGGCGACCCTTCTCCTAAGCCCTCCTCCTCTCCACGTCGCCCTCCCCCGCACCCTTGGTTTCATTTCCCTTCCTCTTGATTAGTTGACCCTTTTGACCGTTTCACGCCACCCCCACCCCGGCCTCCTCTCCTCGCGCAGCTCCACTTGTTAAGCCGCATGATTAGTTTCTGGCAAACTCATTTTCATAGTCAGATCCCGCGCTCGTCATGGGACAGGGCGGGGGAGCCCAAGAGCGGGTGCGTGTTTGCTCCGAAGGGTGTCTCGGGATCTTTAAATCGCACGTCAAGTGTATGACTTGCGACGAAGAGCGGCCACGCATCGACACGTGCGTCTGCGCGTGCCGTTCAAGGAAAAAGCGGGAATAAGAAAGCGGCGGATGGACAGATGGCCAACGTCCTGCGCCTCCTGTTTACTTCCAAGGAAATAAAAGCACGCAGGGAGTTGTTCTCAGGCACGCTGGCGGATAAGTGAGCCCTTTTGCCGTGTTTGGTGTAACAGCGATATTCCCTCTGGGATATGAAAGATCTCGTGTATATGCGCCTCATATCAGGCCACATTTGCTCCTCAAACTTAAGACGCAGCGACGCCTTGGGATGCGAGTGACCCGACCGATTTCAAAAGACGGCGATTTCAGGCACCGCGTTCTTCTGTTCTCCGTTAAGATGCCCTCCAAATCAAAAGTCAGCCCCAAAAGCAAGCTCTTGCCTTGCCGTTAGTCTCAAAGAAGCCAAGGGGATGTTTTGTCCCTCTCATGCTTGTCCTAGAAGGAAAGTTTCACAGCTCTGAGACCAGAGCCACCGCCATCAGTACCGACCCCCACCGCCCCACCCACGCACCTCTTTGAGTTTGTTGACGACAGGCTCCGCTCTGACCTCTGACCTCGGAAACAGACTGCCAGCTTCCTGGACTAACAAGATGCACGCGCGCACACACATGAAAACAACCAACTAAGCACATCTTGCTCCTTGAATAGGACTTTAGAAATGTTGCCCATACATTGACTTACTGTATGATTATTTACTTCTGAAAGAGAAAGTAAACCCAAACATATTTTTTCCAAGAATATGTTCTGTGCAAGCCCACAAACAAGGCATTCAGATAAATACTGCGTTTGTGGAAAAAGAGTTAATCCACCCGTTTTTAGCTATCTCAGGGGGCGGCCATTTTGTCACTTTTGTCGACTGAAAATGACATCACAAATGCTCAGGTAACGACCAATCACGACTGACCTGTTTTCTAAAGCTGAGCCGTGATTGGTCGTGACCTGAGCCCTGAGTATTTGTGATGTCATTTCCAGTTGACAGAAGTGACAAAATGGCCGCCCCTGAGATGGCTAAAAATGGGTGGATTTTGCTGCTTAACTCATATTCCAAAAACACAATATTCATCAGAATGCCGTATTTCAAGTAGTGGGCCTGCTGGGAACTTATCATTAAAAAAAATATATGTTTGGGTTGATTTCTCCTTTAAGGGTTTTTTTAATTAAGCGTCATTTAAATATTTTTAAAGCGATTGTATTTTCTTTCTTTTACTGTCAAACCAAACATAAAAGAAATTCGCTCGCGTATTGAAAGCGGCCATGTCCAATGCGAAACGCTACTGACATGCTAACGGTTAGCATTGATACTCGCTGTTTTAGAAGTCACAGATATTTGAACACAAGCAGCGCAGTGCGTATTCCCCTTCCGACGGAGCGAAATAAGTGCGACTTTGTCCGGTCGCGCTTGGAGTGGAGTGGCGCTCACCAGAAGGACCCTCGCCGACAAGTGGCCCTCACATGCTCGCACAGGCCACCTGCAAAGCATGCAAATGAAGGCGCACGCCCCATCGACATCCATAGCCAAAGCGCGCACGCGCCGCCGTCTCCTCCTCGTCATCAGCTTCACTCGCGACTTCTTCCCAATCGTCGCCGCCTATCCCTCCGCCCTCCCCGTCTCGCTCGTTGGGCAGCCCGCTGCTGCTTTATTTTCCTCTGTCATCTTCGCCTCATCTCTTCCTTTTGTTCTCCGCCGTTGATCTCGCTCTCGCTCTCCCGCCATTTAAAATGCTGCTCTCTCCTCCCTGGCCCGTTATCGCTCCCCTCATCTTTGTTCCACTTCAGACTCGCTACACAATCGCACATACAAACACGCGTATTTGGCTTGGTCACGCTGACTTCCCCAAATCTTCGTGTAGGTGAAATTAAAGTGTGATAAGCAGCTTAGCAGGTGTGTGCTGTCATGCTTCACTGCTATCCGGGGAGCTCTGTTCTTTAATTAGAGACCAGCCTAGACGCGCGCGTACGCACGCACGCACGCACACGCGCGGCTTTGCTTCCCATGACACACTGGATGCCTGCTAAATTATTAATACGCATCATGATTACAGCAGCAATGTATAGATGCGCTTGCGAAAAAAAAAAAAGCACTTTGTAGTGGTGTTATTGATTAAACACGTATGTCATGACGCAATTCTCAAGCGGATACCTTGAAAGGAGTTTGAGGCGAGATCATGCAAGGATCCCGGTGAGCTGCGTGCATCAGTCGTACCGGCATCAAAATTCCCCAAGGAAGTGGTGAACAATGACACATGCCGCTTGTCTTTCAAGGTGTTCATAAATAGTGTAGGGCGATTGGATTTGTTCCAGGCTAATGGCTAAACATTTCAGAATAATAATACATAATAGCAAATGCTGTTGACGGGGTAATGATAGCATCTATGCGGCGGTATTATAATTAGAGATGGGCGAGAACCGATACCAGGTATCATATCGAGCCGATGGCAACCTTAGTTCAATGAAATGAGTGAATACTCGGTCGGACTGGTACGGGTCTGAAAGAAAGTGGTATCAAACATCCCGAGTTATAAGTTTTCAAGTATCGTATATTTCAACACAAACGGTGTAGTAACTCATGTATATTGACAATATAACAATACTCACAGACATATTTTAGCCTCTGTAACTTGTACTTACTGCAGCTGATGGAGCGGTTGTGACCTTCATGTATATCAATATGTCTGCATTATACTGACTTACTTAGACTTATGAGTTTTTGCAGATGTGTTCATCGGTGGGCACACGGGCTAACAATTAGCATCTATGTAGCACTGTTGTCCTTTTACTCTTGGATCAACGTAGAGCTGGGGGCAAAAGGTACTGCAACACATGTAGAAAGCATATAACGATACTCTCATGCATATCTTCTTTATCCTCTGCAAAGAACAAGTAATACGACTGCCGTACCGAGAGAGGAGATGAAGCGTCAGTCCAGTAAAATCGTAGGTCTGTCTTACTACTCCCCCCAGGTGGCCAAGGTGAAAATGTGACGTAATCTAATTGTATTTGCCGATGTCGTCGCTCTAAGTTTTTATAAAGCATCATATCGTAGAGTTCCGATTTTCTTTCCCGAAAGCACAGTCGATACTCGTTGAGCTGAAGATTTGCCGACGCGTCCTCACGACGAGTTTCAAACTCCAAACTGTTCGGCTTGGGAGTCTGGACGCGCAAATCGCGTAAGCTCGCGCGTGTTTTCCCACGTGGAATCGAAGATGCCCGGCAGGAGGCCTCCCGGCGGGCCAAAGCTATGATGAGCAATTATCCACTAGGGCGAACTTTGTGGGCTAATTTAGCATATTTATGTGGTCAGCAGCACTGTTTACTATTCCCCTTCACTGCTTACTGCTGCACTTTCAATTTAGAACGCAACCAGGCCTCCTCTCTGCCTCACTTTCATTTTCTCTCTCTCTCTCGCTCTCTCTCTCTCCCCCCCTCCTCTTCCTCATCCTCCTCCTCCTCTGCCTCTATCTCTCCCCGCCTGATGGGGTTTGTGATGTGTATCGCTCCCCCCCGCCCCTTCCCTCGTTCTGATTCTCTATTTTTATCTCCGCTGTGTGTGGGACGGGAAGGGAGTAGGGGGACAAATGTAGAATCGCTTGTGTGTATGTGTGTGTGTTGCGAGTAGAGGGAAAGAGGCGGAGCCAGTGTTTGTGATAAAGAGGGGCCATGCAGAGCGATGGGACGGGGGGGGGGGGGGTTGTGGTTTGTGTACAGCTAAGACCGATAGGGATTTAGCCTGTTTGTTTTGAACAAAAGTCTTTGGCGTGTGTGTATGCGTGAGTGTGTGTGCGTGTGTGCGCGCGCGTGTGCATGCATTGGAGTGCATTTGCGCACGCAATGTGGAGCGAGAAAGAGCTGCCTGCCTCATATTTCACCACAAAAATGAGGCAGAATCTAATCATAGCCTCATAAAAGTATGACCCCAGAGAGCACCTGCCTCTTTAGGACACGCACGCACACACGCGCACATTGTATGTGCATACACACTCAACGGGGAACATTTGTATGTCAGAGTCACATGATTAGCGGGATGAGATTTTTGTCTGCCACTTATGCTTCTGTCAGATGCAGAGCCCGAAAGTAGCTCAGAGGCGAAACCACACGACGTCTGTCCGCTAAAATACGAGGCGACCCAAGGCACTCACACGTGCCCCTATTACATTTGCGTTTTATATGCGCACGTTACCTTTTCAGTAGTTGAGTTCGAAGGCAATCAGCCTTTTTTTTTTTTTTTTTTTTTTTTTTTTACCCTCGACAGTCCAAACTCTCCTTCAAGCCTCGCCTGTGATTCCGCAACTCTCGAGACGCTTTGGTCGCAATGTTTTGGGGAAACGGATGGCCTTGATTTATTTCCCTTTACAAAACTGCAAATGTTTGTTTTTTTTGGTATTCGTTCAATGGCGCTTTAGGGCCACATTGACAAAAAGGGAAAAAAAGGCATCAAAAGAAGTCATAATGTGAAGAATCCTGTTGAATTATCATGAGAAGTGCGTCACTGTCTCATGAGAAGAAGTTTGTAATTAGAGGCTGAACAATTCATTGATTCGTCGACAACTAATCAATCATCTAATTCATCCACAACTGTTTAGAGACATTATCTTAAAACTGTCCAAATCGCCTGACTGCAAGAGTGAATATTCCACTAAGACATTTGCAAACTTCTGCTTTTACCTTAGAAAACAATGGTCTACATTTTTGATTCATTTTCTGACATATTAAAACCAAAACAGGAACTGAATCATCATGAATTTATGTTTGTGCATTTTGTGCAATGGCAATTTGAAATAATGACCCGTTTTTTGTTTTTTAAAGGATAAGAAAAAAAATTACTCAAGTCATTGATTAATTGAAAAATGAATCGACAGATTAGTCATCAAAATAATCATTATTTTCAGCCTCTTTTGAACAAAAGGTTCAAATTAGTGCAAGAATCAAATTTTCGTGTCAGTCATCATTTGATGAGAATGAAGTTGAAAAAAAAAATAATAATATTGCAAGGCTAAAATTGTATTGCTGAGGGAATTTATTTGAGAAAAGAGTTGTAATATTAATTTGCATTGTTCCAAAAATAAAGCATCAATGTTCTGAGTAAAAAAGTCGTCATCTTGATAGAATAAAACATTAATTTCATGAGAAGAAATTGGCAAGACTACTCAAATGAGGGAAACAAGCATTCTGGCGTTCTATTGGAAGGCGCTTTATAAATGTAAGATGTACAAAATCATACGATCATATTACAAGACAACCAATGAAGTCAAGCTTTTAATGAGCCAAAATCCCCCCATGAACGCAAAGTCAACAGTCTGAGACCAGCAGCTGCTCTCTCCTTCTCTCCAGACCTGACATGATCAAATAGTTCACCGTCTTCTCCGGACATTTTATTTATTTTTTGTTGTCTCGGAATATTCCGGCTTGTTTGTCGTACAATTCTGACTTGGATCTTTGCTTTTGACTCCCGGTTTGGTCATTCTTGAGCTTCTCGTGAGCGTGCTGGTTGCTGTATGTTGTGTGCCATTCAAAGAAAGCGCTGCAACCTTGACAGATGTCGGAGGGCTGGCAGCATTTGCACTTGAGTAGGCTTAGTGCGCTCAGCCACATTGCCTGCATCCCCGTCCTCCTTTCACTTGCATTCGATAACATTCACGCTTTTATGTGCGCCCCCATTTTGTTACGCGCACCCACCGTCACGGGTTGACGACATCGACCACGGGAGGAACATGTTTGTAGCATGGAGCACGTTGCAATCAAGGATATTATAGTTCATGAAAACAAATGAAATAACTAAGAGTGTTGGATTTCCACTTCCAGGTCATAGCTTTGACCCATTAAGGCCTAAAGTGCCTGGCTCAACAGCTCCCCAAAACCGTCGGTCGTCTTTGGAATTACCCTTGAAAACTTGGAGTTTTCCCACAAATTCAACACCTACAAAATAATTAATATCTCAGCCCCTGTAGTCAACAGAAACATGATTCCAAAAGAACTTGAGAGTTTAGACATGTGGCTTTCACTCAGACCCGAGTTTATTCATCTGTACTGTTTCAATCGAAGAGGTAAAAATAAAGTGTCAATGCAAGAGAAGCACTACTTTAAAAATTTTTTTTTTTTTTAAATCGAGTGGTAATTACCATCCTCTTTTCTGTTACAAAGACGTCGATGTAGTTATTATCTACAAACATATATCTTAACCATATATCACGTTCGACTGGTTCTACTGGTTCAAAGTCGCACAATCGCGTCGTCTATATCGCTATTCATTTCAGAGCTCCCGCGATCGAAACAATTCCGAATATCCTCCGACGACTCACGACACCGTCACGTGTCTATTCTGAAAATAAAATGTGGATGATGCATTTCATTGGTTAAGAGACCGAGAGTTAAATAATAAATAGAAAATGAGGTATACGCTCTCCCGGCTTTAAGGGTAGAAAGACGCAACAGCGCTCCCGTCTCTAGTGGTAGAAACGCGGTTGTGCGCTCCCGTCCTTAATCAAGTTAAGTGGTTAAGTGGACGGCGCTGCTGGCATGAGCATAAATGAGAGTTTGGAGAGATTTTTTACGCTCAGAGATGTTCTCATGCATGGGAATAAGGTATATACTAAATGTTGATAGTTAACAAAACAAAATTGCTATCCACTTTATTCCTACACCTCATGAGCCTTTGCGTGAAATAGGTGCGCAACTTACGGTATTGCAAACGAGCGTTTCATTAACATGGAAACTGTTTGTGCAAGTCCACTTTCTTAGACAGTTACAGGCTATTGCTAAAGACGTAAAAGTGGAATTTCTGGCACATCATTTGTAAAAGTCATTGCGTATTGCTTTAGCGTTGCGTTATAACATATTGCAATATAACACAATAGTATGGCGTTATATCGTAATCTTAAATATTCTTGTGATGTCCCCTGGCGGCTTCCGTAATAATATAGCTAAAATGTCTTATTAATATTTTCGGCCCTTCATTTCATACATGAGCTTTTGGGGTTGGGAAATTAAAGCTACCCGAATTTCACAACCAAGTGTCAAGATGAAATAAAAACTATCCACAATGAAAAATCGCAAACTATTATAAGCCTTGTTACCATCGGTCAAAGTGTGTCGGGTGCTAATATGCTAATATTTGCACACAGGCCGACTGTGAGGAAGAGTGAATGGAACGTGTGAATTCATCAGATTGAAAAAGGGGGGCAGTGGGGGCTGTGGGGGCGGGGCATTAAGAGCAGTGTGGGTCATGAAGAGGTTTGGCATGAATAGCGGCGTATAGACTGGGAGGGGGGGGGGCCGGGTGAGACGGGGAGGAGCAGGGGAGGTGGGCTTAGCGAGAAGGAGGAAGACAGACAAAAGTTTTCCCTAATGAGCGTGGAGGAAGGGCCCGGGCGGCTGCTGCCTGCAAGAATGGCGTCTCCGGGACGTGGCGGCGCTGGCGGGGTGACGTCTGGGCGCACTTCTGTCACTTTGGGACAAAGACATCTGTCACAGGCGGCGCTGGCTGGGTCCTACGCCAGCGTGCGCGCGTGCGCGTGATTAGACGAGTGAGGCCATGACGGGACTTGGGTGGCACCTGGGCTGCGACCCTTCCACTGAAGTCGTCTCTCGCAGCACGCTTCAGCCCGCCGCCGGGATAATTGCCTTCACTTCACTGCTGCTTCATCCGTACGTGCACACGGCCTTGTCCGGGTGGATGAACGCACTTGGAAAGTTCGCTGCGCGGCGCGGTCGGTTGGGAGACGAAGGCGAGGGGAACGCCGCTCCACTAAAACTCCAAGTCAGTGTTAACAAGAGGAGAACGGAAATGGTTTTACACCAGTTTTTCCAAACATTTCTTTCATTATCTTTTCATTTTGTAGGTTGGGATTATTTTGCGGGGGAATTTTGAATTGCATTCTTGAGTTTTGTAATAAGAAGCTGCAAACAAAATCCAGAGTAGAAATCCTAACATGTGCATCGCAAAAAAAAAAAACCCACCAGAGTACATTTCAGTCTCCCAAATGATTCGAATGCAACATGACAGGACAATATTAGAAATGTGACATTATTCTCGACTTTTCTCGTTCCGCTTTTTCAACTTGTCAAATGTGTCGCTGGCTCTGCCCTGCATGCAATCTCATTCCTGTTTTTTTTCTTTTGCAATCAGGAATTTGTATGGATTTGAGAAGCCTTTTTAATTCCCCGCCTCATTTCCCAAAGGACTTAGACTCCCCCAAAATAGAAAGAAGCTCCAAGTGCATAGGTTCAACATTTATCCGGTATAGTCCTGTTGGATTATGCGCCGCTAAATCCAAAGGATCAAATTTCACTGAGTGCTCCGCTTGCCTCGTGCAGGAAGCTCTGATAAAAAAAAAACACACTCATGTGATACAAATCAACAAGGTGGTTAGTTCTGCTCTATGCGTGCTTTCACAGCATTATTGTGGGGTGGGGGTGGATGGGCGGATTGATAAAGGGAGAAGCGGAGAGCAGAGCCTGATTAAGGGTTAACGGGCAGATCAGGAAGGCGGCGCCGTCGCCTACTCCTCAGGTGTGAAAAGCGGACGGCAGAAGACAGGGAGGATGTGAGAACGGTGGGGGGCTGGGGGGGTGTAGGCTTATATTTTGCTAGCAGGCCCCGGTTGCCAGGCGACGGGGCTGAGCGAGATGCCAGGTTGCTAGGTAACCGGGGGGATGCAAAGCCCAATGTGATGAGATAGCGAGAGGAGGAAGAGGAAGAGGAGGGGCCGCGCGCGCCGAGCTGCTCTACCTTGTTTTTCATCCAGCTGTGAAGGAGCCGTGTAAACAGACACACCGCACGCGCCGTCTTGCACGCTGCATCTCGCCAAACTGAACGCACGCACACACACACGCACGCGCATGCACACTATAATGCCGATGGCCTTCTACCATATAGCTTCTGCTTTCAAATATTTACAAAAAAAGACCCAACAATAACAAGGTCAACAATGGATTTAAAAAAAAAAAAAAAAAAAAAGTTGAATGTAGCGCACAGCATATAGCGCATTCCTTCTTCATAATGTTTCTGGAGATTTGCCGTTCAGATTTGTTGAAAATTCGTATCAATGACCTGGACATTTTTGTCGGTGACATTGTAAAAGCCTCGTATGTTCATTGGATAGGAAAAGTCTACACACCCCTATGCTATGCTTGTGTGCTATAAACAATGAGACCAAGATAAATGATTTGAAAACTTTTCCCACCACTAATGTCACTGAAAACGTGTACAACTCCATTAAAAAAAAAATCTTTTCACAACTTAAATGTGGTGACGTGATATGGCAAGTACAAAGACAAGTGCGTGGAAGCGACATGCTAATTAACCAGCAAGACTTTCTTCAGGCGTTTTTGCAGCTCCATATGGGGATCATCTAAAAAAAACAAAAAAAAAACCCCCAAAAAACATCCATTATCTGTTTGCAGAACGCACAGAAACAAAGACGAGCTCCTGCGTAAATGTTAGCCGAGTGAATGACCCAAAAACAGCGAATGGTCCCGAGGCGCTCATCGACTTCTTTTGTATTCTCTTTACTGTCGTTGTGACACAAACAGGCAGCTCGTGATTTTGCTTTTGTCCAATTCGCGCGGCTCCACATAATGAATTTATCCGGCTGCTAGGCTTGCTCGCGATCGCGGCGAGGAAATGAGCAGGAGGCGAGGAGACGAGGTAATTGTGACACACAAATAGAGAGAGAGAGAGAGAGCAAAGCATGGAAACGAACATGAAGGCCGTGGCACCAGGAGGCCGAGATTTGGAGGCTTTGCCCTCAAAAGTGGGCAAGAGGCAAAAATCACGGTGGCTCAAAATACTTCTGGAAAAGGCACACGTGAATGTGTGCTGCGAGGCGGTGGGAGGGGGTGGGGGGGGGGCTGTGTACTTAACATATGCACCAAAAATAATTGTCTGTTCTCCTGCTGTGCGCTGTAATCAGTTCCATCATTCATTTTTACAGGAGGATATTGCCCTCCAGCGTTTTCCCAGCAAAACACAATGACTGCAAATATGGAAATGATTTAACACTGTCATTTAATCCATGTTCCAAATAGCCCCAGTACACTGTACACACACACACACACACACACACACGTGCGCACACACAGCCCCCTCCTCTCGGGATGTGGGGCAATGGCTCGTTCCGCTGATTTTGCGTAGGTGGGGGAGGGAGTGGAATACGATTTGATTGGATAATCCAAGGATTTAATATCCCCTAATCCTGGCACAATCCTCCCTGCATTACTGAAGGGAGGAAGATTAACTGTATGTGTAGAGGATGTGTTTTCTGCGCGCGCAAATAAAAGGGGAGGAAAAGTGTGGAGTGAGTGAGTGAGTGAGTGAGTGAGTGTCTCTTGCCAGTGCGTCTCCATTTGTCGTCGGCGGCGCGGCATGCAAATGGAAGCGCGTTTGCATGCGGGCCCTCACTCATGCGTGTACGTGTGAGGACGTGCCAGCCGGCTCTCGGGCGGCCATCATAGCAGCTCGTGCAGCTCATGCGTCCACACGCCACCGCTCGCACGCCGAGGCCCTATCCCTCGCACATGCAAGGCTCCTTGCTTGTATGCCCCTCCCCCTCCAAAAAAAAATGAAATTAAAAAAAGAAAAGCAAACACACACAACAGAGCGCCTGGTCGTATGCAGATGGTTC
Organism: Filicampus tigris; assembly: GCF_054856515.1. Classification (NCBI taxonomy): domain Eukaryota; kingdom Metazoa; phylum Chordata; class Actinopteri; order Syngnathiformes; family Syngnathidae; genus Filicampus; species Filicampus tigris. Next base: position 3,010,933 of record NC_141224.1, on the reverse strand, counting down.
CTGTTAATGAAGTCTTAATTGGAACGTGAGTAATGAGAGGCTAATCTGACTTGAAAGGAGCGCGCGGCTCTTCACGCGTGTGCCGTAACGGAAAGGAAGAATCGAGTTCCGCGTGTCCGACGTGCTGCGCGCGATACTTGACGGCCGAGACAAAGTTGAAAGCAACAAGGCAAATTTCCCGTTGGGATCGATTGGAGTTGTTCCGGAGTCATGGAAGCTTCATTGACTTGACGGGCAATGTTCAAAGGAACATTTAACATCATTTGGTCAAGCCCTCTGTTCTTCAAATGGTAGAAAGAATAAAACACTCTTTAGACACATAGCATTAACTGTCACACAGTTCTGAAATGAAGCGACCGACGCATCCACCCAGCTGTTCATTTTGTATGGCGCTTGTCCTCATGGGGGTGGCGGGTGAGGCGGAGCCTATCCCGGCTGACTTTGTGGGGGAGGCGGGACGCACCCTGGACTGGGCGCCAGTCAATGGCAGGGCTTATATAGACAAAAAAGCGTTCATCTTCTCACTCAGCTACAACCTGACATGCATGTTTTGCGGGACTGCTCAGAGAAATCCCACACAAACCTGCAAACTCAGCACAGGAAGAATCAAAACCTGTAATGCAGAATTCTGAAGCAGTCGTGCTAGCTCCTATTCCACCGTGCTGCTGCTGCTGCTGTTTATTTTCTTACTCTTTTCATAACCGTATGCGGTAATTTGAACAAATCCAGAAGCAACAACGCTCAGGGGCATCATCATTTTCCCCCAACATGATCGTCTGTCAAAATGCAAAATTGGAAAATTGGTTGGATTGGCCAATTTAACCCCGAGTACAACGCAGCAAGAATTTTGAAAAGCAGAAGATGCGCTCCGGAGAAAGTGAGTTTTTGTGTGGGCAAAAATGTCCTTTTTGGCCAACATTTTTGTGCGATATC